>NC_058082.1:492807915-493407915 GCF_014858855.1 Bufo gargarizans
TCTTCCTTTCCTGGGGCGGTCCGCATGTGAGCCAGTTTCTTTGTAGCGCTTGATGGTTTTTGTGACTGCACTTGGGGACACTTTCAAAGTTTTCCCAATTTTTCGGACTGACTGACCTTCATTTCTTAAAGTAATGATGGCCACTCGTTTTTCTTTACTTAGCTGCTTTTTTTCTTGCCATAATACAAATTCTAACAGTCTATACAGTAGGACTATCAGCTGTGTATCCACCTGACTTCTCCACAACGCAACTGATGGTCCCAACCCCATTTATAAAGCATGAAATCCCACGTATTAAACCTGACAGGGCACATCTCTGAAGTGAAAACCATTTCAGGTGACTACCTCTTGAAGCTCACCAAGAGAATGCCAAGAGTGTGCAAAGCAGTAATCAAAGCAAAAGGTGGCTACTTTGAAGAACCTAGAATATGACATATTTTCTGTTGTTTCACACTTTTTTGTTATGTATATAATTCCACATGTGTTAATTCATAGTTTTGATGCCTTCAGTGTGAATCTACAATTTTCATAGTCCTGAAAATAAAGAAAACTGTTTGAATGAGAAGGTGTATCCAAACTTTTGGTCTGTACTGTATATATAGAAAAAAAGGGCAGCACTCCAAAAAATATATAACATTTAAAAAACACTATTCACCTCAGTGGCAATACGATGTTTCGGCTCTGCGCTATAGCCTTTCTCAAGCTCTAGTGCAGAGCCGAAACGTTGCCAATGCCACTGAGGTGAATAAAGCGTTTTTTTTTTTTTATATATTTTTTTGGAGTGCTGACCTTTTTTTCTATTTATTATTGTGGGATTGGCTTTTCCCAGCAGGCTGTGCACCCACATTTGTTTTTAGGCTGTGCTGCCTTTTTTTCAAAAATATATAATATATATATATATATATATATATATATATATATATAGAGGATTTGCTCTGGTAGACGGGGTAAGCAGACGCAGTACAGAGGCAAAACTAGATTGTAAATCAAAATTTTAGTGTTTATTCACACAAAAGGCAAAAGAAAAACAACTCATAACAGTCTTGGTGTTAATTCACACAGTAAAAAGTTCATAGAACAGACACGTCACCTTGCTAGCCGTTTTATCCCCGGCAGTCCACAGCAGGCTCTAGGGGCCTGTTTCCCAGCATACAGACCTCATGCGGCTCTGAACCTTCCAGCACAGCACCATGCTTCAGATCCCAAGACAGAGACTCACATTCTGAGCCCAGCTGCCCATTTAAAGGACAGCCAGGTGCTGCCAAAAACCGGAACGGCACTTAACCTCTGGTCCGGTATTTGTTCTCAACTGACTGGAAATCAGCCCAGCCGCCCATGTTGGGAGGAAAATACCTGCCTTCCCAAACAAAACCCCTTGCTATATCACAATATACAGTGTGTGTATGTATATATATATATATATATATATATATACAGTGTTGGACTGAGGTGCCTAGGGCCCACCAGTAAAATTATTTTGAGGGCACATCGTAGGCATACATTCAAATATTACCTGCTCCCCCAAGCAGCAAGGTGCTACCAGATGACTGAACACAGGCCCGTCGCTAACAGACAGGCAAAACAAGCACCAGAGGGGGCCACGGCCCCCCCTACATCATGCTGTGCCCCCCCAACTAAAATGCCCCCGTTTCCCCCCCAAGTGAGCCGCCGCCGGGCACAGGGAGATGAGCGCTTCCATTGCACTCATCTCCATTGTAATGCGCCTGTGCTGCTGCAGTGCAGGGGAAGGAGAGGTGTGTCCCTTCCCCTTCCTCTGATAGGCTGCCGACGCACTAGGCCGGCAGCCTATCAAAGGCCGGCGTAGGCGGCGCGATGACGTCATCACGCCGCCTGAGCCTTACAGTGCGGGACACAGGCCAGAAGAGGCCTGCATCGCATCGTATTTATTACAATACTGCCACATGATGATGATGGGGGGACAACGACTTAATACTGGCACATGATGATGGGGGGGGACTTAATACTGGCACATGATGATGATGGGGGGGGACTTAATACTGGCACATGATGATGATGGGGGGACGACTTAATACTGGCACATGATGATGATGGGGGGTGACCTAATACTGGCACATGATGATGATGAAGGGGGGCGACGACTTAATACTGGCGCATGATGATGATGATGGGGGGAGACGACTTAATACTGGCACATGATGATGGGGGGGTGACTTAATACTGGCACATGATGATAATGGGGATGATGACGACAATACTGGCACATGATGATGATGGGGGGACTTAATACTGGCACATGATGATGATGGGAGGGGACTTAATACTGGCACATGATGATGATGGGGGGGCGACTTAATACTGGCACATGATGATGATGGGGGGTGACTTAATACTGGCACATGATGATGATGGGGGGTGACTTAATACTGGCACATGATGATGGGGGGACTTAATACTGGCATATGATGATGGGGGGACTTAATACTGGAACATGGGGGGGCTTAATATTGGAACATGGGGGGGGGCTTAATATTGGCACATGATGGGGGGGCTTAATACTGGCACGTAATGGGGGGGCTTATTACTGGCATGTAATGGGGGGCTTATTACTGGCACGTGATGGGGGGCTTATTACTGGCACGTGATGGGGGGCTTATTACTGGCACGTGATGGGGGGGCTTATTACTGGCACGTGATGGTGGTTTATTACTGGTACGTGATGGGGGGCTTATTACTGGCACATTGGGGGGCTCTTGTTACTGGCACATGATGGGGGGCTCTTGTTACTGGCAGTGGCACGTTATTGAGGGCACTTATTACTGGCACATTATTGGTGGGCACTATAGGGGCATCTACTGAGGCCACAAAGAAGGGGTGTTTTATATGGGGGGCTCTGTACAGTAGCATTTTATACTGGGACACATTATGGTGGGTACTATGGGGAAGGGGGGAGAGGAGTACTATGGAGTCATCTACGGGGGCACTAAGAAGGTTTTTTTTATACTTGCAAATTATGGGGGACACTGAGGGCATCTACTGGGGCACGATATATGGGGCATTTTATACTGGTACATTATGGGGGGGCACAAGCAGGAAGGGGGAGAGGAGCACTATGGAGGCATTCACTGGGGGCACTATATAGGGGTATTTTATACTGGCACATTATGGGGGACATTAGTTCAACTGGGGGGCATAAGGGGGTATTTTTTGCACTGTCACATTATAAGGAGAATTATTTCTACTGGGGGGCATTATGGTGGGCTTTATTACTCCCCCATGGTATGACCCCCCCTAGTAGCAGCACCAGTCTCTCCCTGCTCTGCTATCCCTCTGCTCCTTCTCCAAATCCTTATTATGAACTTTTTCATTAGGATAAAACACAACATCAGCTCCGCCGAGCCCCCGGCCAAGTGTGGAAGTGGCGTCCGAGATCCCCAAGGGCCAAGCAAAGTAATTGTAAGTGTTCATGTGAAATATGTTTGTTATATATGTACACTCCTGTGAGAGGCGGGGAGGGAGATCTGTGGATGACACTGTTATGGAGGGGGAAATGGGGATGACACTGTCATGGGATGAGGTCTGCACTGCAGGTAGGTGGCCCGGCGTGTGCAGGGGCAACAGAGCCCGGAGGGAACGGTAGGTGAAGGGATGAGGGACTGACCGGGGCACGGACAGGAGCGCTGTGTTTACAGTTAAAAAAGGCGTATTGTGACATCACCTGATTGATAGGTCGCCCTGTCAGAGGGAAAAGTCGCTAGCGGGAGAGGGGGGGCGCCTCCATGTCTATTTTGCTTGGGGCCCCCAAATTCCTTCAAACGGCCCTGACTGAATATGGGGGTCCTTGCAGCAACTTTGAGAAGGTAGGTCCTGGGGAAAAGAGGACACTAGCAGCTTTCCTCTATACCTAGAAGTCATCTCAGCTCTGATCATGTCTATAATAAACTGGTGAGTTTCTTTAATAATCAATCAGGTTTTTTATATGAACATTGGCTGGTTAAGTTGCTGTACATTGAATATATGTATGTAGTACAGTAAGTCTACCGTGTTGCTCAGAGGCCCACCGGGGGATTTACCTGTACTCCTGTAGGCAAGAGCTGTTTTAGACAAAATGTGGTCCTGGGCATAATCAAAAGTAGGGCCACAAATTTTGTAATAATGTACTAACAACACAGTTACATTTTGTCAAATCCGGCCCTGCCTCATAGATTTACCCTCATGGCCCCAGAATACGCCACATGCCCCCAGGGCTCCAATCAGGGGGGTAAAGCCGATACCCCAGTAAGGGGCCCGGACCCAGGGGGGCCGAGGCTTTTTTTTTTTTTTTGTGTCAGTTAACTTTAAATCAGCGCTCATATCTTTACTGTCTTACACTGACTCAGCTCCGGTAACAGGCAGTGCGGGCGGCGCTCACTCACTGACGTCAATCGCCTGCTCCTCCCACTAGGCGGCGCAGGTGCGTGACGTCAGTGAGTGAGCGTTGCCACCCGCACTGCCTGTTACTGGAGGGAGCTGAATGTAAGGTAGTAAAGAGATGAGCGCTGATTTAAAGTTACTGTCTGCAGGATACAGATTACAGTTTAAAAATGTATACTACTGTGAGCGGCGGGGTGGAGGATCTATGGATGGCGGCACTGTTATAGGGAGGGGGATCCATGGATGACACTGTTATGGGGGATCTAGACTGTGGATGGCACTGTTATGGGGGGGGTCTGTGGATGACCTTATAGGGGGGGTTCTGTGGATGACACTTATGGGGGGGATCTGTGGATGACACTGTTATGGAGGGGGATCTGTGGATGACACTGTTATAGAGGGGGATCTGTGGATGACACAGAGCATAAGATGCTATATACGGTATGTGTCATCCACAGATCCCCCTCCACAACAGTGTCATCCACAGATCCCCCTCCATAACAGTGTCATTCACAGATCCCTCTCCATAACAGTGTCATCCACAGATAACCCCCCATAACAGTGTCATCCACAGATTCCCCCCCCCCATAACAGTGCCATCCACAGATCCCCCATAACAGTGTCATCCACAGAACACTGTTATGGAGGGGGATCTGTGGATGACACTGTTATGGAGGGGGATCTGTGGATGACACATAGCATAAGATGCTATATACGGTAATTGTCATCCACAGATCCCCCTCCATAACAGTGTCATCCACAGATCCCCCTCCATAACAGTGTCATCCACAGATCCCCCTCCATAACCCCCCAGATCCACAGATCCCCCCATAACAGTGCCATCCACATATCCCCCCATAACAGTGCCATCCACAGATCCCCCTATAAGTGTCATACACAGATACCCCCCATAAGTGTCATACCCAGATACCCCCATAACAGTGCCATCCACAGATCACCCATAGCAGTGCCATCCACCAAAAGGGGCGAGTTAAAGGGTGTGGTCAATGGGCTGAGTCAAGGGGGGGGCGGCGAAATTAGCTTTCGCATAGGGGCAGGGGCGGGGGCGCTGTGTTAGGGGCCCCAAAATTTCTGATGGCAGCTCTGCATGCCCCCTCCACTCACAGTAATGAGTTCCTCTCACTCACGGCATCTGAGAGTGTTAAAAACTGGAAGCTTGGCTTCCTCTACAGGCGAGCTTTCCCCCAGCGGAGATTGGGGAAAGCACCCAGTTCTAATAATAAACCACAGCCTGTACTAGGCGTCCAGGCTCAGTGTTAGTATATACCATGTAATGTAATATAGTGATTTCTATACAGACTAATAGAGCAATTTACATCTGATGATTGTAAGTTGTGGCCCACTTTGGGGACTTAACAAAAAGTAAAAAATAAATAAAAATTTAAAGTTTTGAAAATATTAAATACTATTAATATCTCAGGGAGGAAGATGTGGTACACATATACAGTATTACTACAATCAGATCAGTGACTCCTAAGCTGCTTTGGCATGTGGAAGTGCAAGACATAGAATCTATGTAAAACTTTGATATATGCCCACTAGTTACCAGGCCACCTGCTAAGGAGAAGTGGTTTTGATATAAAATGTAGTAGTTTAAAATGATCACATTGATGTGGGTATTTTTGATGTCTCTACATCTTTTCCAAAAATATGTCATTTATAATGCCCATAAAATTCCAACCACTGCTTACATACTGTTTATATGTATTGTGGTAATGTGAACAGTGCTGGAAGGTGTGTTGTCCCACTTCAGGTATCTCAGGTATGTGAGACAGATAAAATCCAGAGAGTGGCAGTAGTCTCAGCAAAGCATAGTTTGCTGAGACATTTTTGTATACATTTTGTGGGCTGGATTTTATTTGGACTGGTGGCTAGGCTTGGTAAAGGGAGTTCCCAGTCCACACCCTTCCAGTATGGGTTTTTATTTCTACCTGAGGTGATCGCAAGTGAGGCCTGCTGTAATCAGGCTTGCATAAAGCGCCTCAGAGTAGGTCAGTCTGAGGAGGGAGAGCGAGACTGTTCTGTGAAGCAGAGGCTCTGTGTGTGGTCTCAGTCAGGAGGACTGAGGGGCCACAAGGCTTTGAATAGCATGAGGTTTGGAGGACCTAGAGAACGAGGGTTGCACGCCCAGCTTCTGGAGGACTACTGGGCCACACTCCCCCAAAAGGAACTGGAGTTGCCACAGCCTGGAGGCTGCAGTATTGATGTTGCCGCATATAATGTCCATGTGTGAACTGTGCTCTATGAGTGATGTAGGGATGTATTTTGTTTAGGTAGTGCCTAGACAGGCAGGAGTTTATTTGTGTTTTAAGTATTGGCGGTGCGGGAACCTCACCGCACCCAGTGATGTATAACTGGACTATCCTTTATAGGAAGACAGTTTTGACATGAAAATCCGTTGTCCGTTGTCTGGTGTGACCCCCCGAAAAGAGACGATCCCTTACATAATGGAAAAATCTATCCCTGCCATTACCACCGTCTTCATGTCACTTCCAGATATTGGTCTGGTCACAACCATGAAGTTCCCCAGTCCCGATTATGTAATATTGCTTAAAATAAGTTGTCTATGATGAATGATAAAGAGACACGGACACGTTGTTTGCTACTTCATCTAGTGACTTTTATTTAAGGGCAGTCATTTTGAAATCGCCCTGTTGATGGAAAACCCCTAACTCACAAAGAGTCGTCACTTCAACACTCAGGAAAGGAAAAACCCCCAGTGGAGGAAACCTCTAGGGAGCCATGGCTGAAGGACTGCCCCTCCTCTGGACAAGGGGGTAAAAAGTCAACATTTTATGTGAAGTAGCTGTGGAAAATCAGGCAAATGTCATGTCCGGAATTGAGAACAGAGCCCGAGCCCGGAATCTGTCTCTTGATGCAGCAGATTAAATATATATCTGACTGCGGAAAGTCCGGTAAGTGCCATATCCAGTGGTGAGAACAGAGACCAAGCCTGGAATCTGTCTCTTGATGCAGCAGATAAGATATATCTGACTGCGGAAAGTCCGGTAAATGCCATATCCAGTGGTGAGAACAGAGACCAAGCCTGGATTCTGTCTCGTGATGCAGCAGATAAGATATATCTAACTGCGGAAAGTCCGGTAAATGCCATGTCCAGTGGTGAGAACAGAGACCAAGCCTGGAATCTGTCTCGTGATGCAGCAGATAAGATATATCTAACTGCGGAAAGTCCGGTAAATGCAATATTCGGTTTAAAATCCAGTGCTGTCTAGAAGGTTTTAGTTGTCTTCCTGGCACTCTGCCCCTGGTTCTTAACCTTAGATTTTATTGAAGGTTTTCAGGGTCCTGGGTCTTTTTCCTCAGACTGATGGAGATGCCTTCTCGGGACAACACTAATGACAAACACTAAAAATAAAAGAAAAGGAACATTTATCATTATTATATATTTTTTTCTTTCTCTCTCTCCCCCTGTCTTCTGCCCCTTTCTTTTTCTTGAAGGCGGGTCAGGGGGGGAGTGGAGGGTGGACGCATCAAAGGGCCGGGGTGGGGGGGAGGGGGGTTGAGTTGGGGGAAGAGGGAGAAGGAAAAAAGGTATTAACTATGCTGAGTGTTTACTCAAAATTCTCTCTTTGTGTAATTCTTTTATATATTAACCACTTAAGGACCACAGGTTTATACCCCCCTAGTGACCAGGCCCTTTTTTACAAATCGGCACTTTACAACTTTAAAGGTTTATTGCTCGGTCATGCAACTTGGCACCCAAATGAATTTTACCTCCCTTTTCTTCTCACAAATACAGCTTTCTTTTGGTGGTATTTGATTGCTGCTGACATTTTTTATTTTTCTGATATTAATCAAAATAGACCGCAATTTTCTCAAAAATAGTGTATTTTTAACTTTTTCTGGTAAAATTGTTCAAATATAATTACATTTATATACAAGTTTGTGTCAGAATTTATTGTGCTACATGTCTTTGATAAAAATCAATAAGTGTATATTTATTAGTTTGCGCAAAAGTTATAGCGTTTACAAACTATGGTACAAAAATGTGAATTTCCGCATTTTGAAGCAGCTCTGACTTTCTGAGCACCTGTCATGTTTCTTGAGGTGCTAGAATGCCAATATAGTATAAATACCCCCCAAATGACCCCATTTTAGAAAGAAGTAGTTTGGAATCCAAATGTGTAAAAATGCCCTGTGAAATCCTAAAGGTACTCATTGGAATTTGGGCACCTTTGCGAACCTAGCCTGCAAAAAAGTGTCACACATGTGGTATCGCCGTACTCAGAAGTAGGGCAATGTGTTTTGGGGTGTATTATTACATATACCCATACTGTGTGTGAGAAATATCTCTGTAAATGACAACTTAAAAAAAAAAAATTATACAAAGTTGTCAATTTACAGAGATATTTATCTCACCCAGCATGGGTATATTTAAATATACACCCCAAAACACATTGCCCTACTTCTCCTGAGTACGGCGATACCACATGTGTGACACTTTTTTGCAGCCTAGGTGGGCAAAGTGGCCCACATTTCAATGAGTACCTTTAGGATTTCACAGTGAATTTTTACGCATTTGGATTCTGTGAGGGGTATGGTGAATTCATGTAAGATTTTATTTTTTGTCACAAGTTAGTGGAATATGAGACTTTGTAAGAATAAAAAAATAATAATAATTTCTGCTAACTTGTGCCAAAAAAGAAAAAATCTTCTATGAACTCGCCATGCCCCTCAAAAGTGATCTTTATAGCGCCGCAGCGATTTTACGGTGTTTTTGCAGTGATCAGAAAAAAAAAAATTCTGTCACTGCGGTGGGGCGGACTGAACACAAGTGTGCGCACAAGATCGGGCCTGATCGGCCGAACACTGCGTTTTTTGTAGAACCTATAGAATATGTCCTATTCTTGTCCTCAATTGCGGACAAGAAAAGGCATTTTCTATATAGTTCTGGCCGGTGTCTGTGTTTTGCGGGGGGGGGGGGGGGGTGATCAGGGAGTCTATATGGGGTGATCAGGGGTTAATAAGAGGTTAATAAGTGACAGGGGGGGGTGTAGTGTGGTGATTGGTGCTACTTACAGAGCTGCTGTGTCCTCTGGTGGCCGATCAAAAGGGACCACCAAAAGACCAGGTAGCAGGTATATTAGACACTGTTAACAAAACAGCGTCTAATATACCTTTTTGGGGTTAAAAAAAATGATCGCTGCTGGGAGGCTGTAGATCAACTTCTCAGCTGCGAGTCGCTGTGAACCCTGTGAATGCGTAAAGGAGGAATAACCCGGCCACCCGCAGGACACATCCCTGCGTTAGGCGGTCAGAAGGTGGTTAATAAAGATTTTGGAAGAAAATATATTATCATCTGAAAGGTTTCTCGGGAACATGAGACCTTCATATATAGACTAATCACCTGGAAATCCGTATAATTCATCGCAGGGTAAACTGTCAAGCCAAAGAATCCCGTCCACTCACCCACCAGGCCTGTTATAGAGAATATCTGCAGAAGAGAGACGACAGAATAGAAGATATTAGTGTCCAGCTGGTACTCACCAGTGGTTCTGGTATGGTGTAAGGTGGGAGGATAACATGTCTACCAAGAGTTTCTATATCAGTACTACGTAGAACACATGTTTACATAAGATTGCAAATAATTACAAAAACTCACCTCTTTACAGCTATCAGTGGCACATAGGAGAAAGAAGCTCCCCAAACCTACAGCAACTGGAAGTAGATGTTAAGGAGAAGTAACAGAAGTCTATTAGTATTGTGTTTCCTATACTGTCATGTCTGACCTATGCTGCAATGAAGTCACTGAAAGCAGATAATCACATATGTATCCAGCATACAACATTAAGACATATTTTGTTATCCACTTGGAAGGTCTTAGGGAAATCAATATAGAGACACTAAGGCCAAAAAGACAAAAAACTCCCGCTTAGGACCAACCAAAATGTCATTAAAATGTAACTTGTATTTCATAATAACTTATCATGGAAAAATATCTACACAAATAATTGTACCAGCTGGCTATACAAGGATACAGATTAGCAGTGCCACAATGGTCACCAAGGCTGATGCCAGTCTAATGTGGCACATGCAACGACTGCTGAGGGATCTCTTGTACAGGCATATAGATTGACTTAGGTTGTAAATGGCAAAAATGAAAAATGCCGCTCCTGCACTGATCCTGTGGACGAGGGGATTGGTCTTCATCTAGAATGCAAAGAGAGATATAAATGTCACAATGAGCTCATCATGGAGATCGGAGAATACAGAAGAGCAGAGTCCGCAGGTGGAGCGCAATTACACAGGGGCAGTAATACCTAAGGATAGTTACCAGGGGGTGTCATGGTAATGTATGCTTAATTCGGCACTATGCCACTGACATCAGACACTATGGGGGAGATTTACTAATAGTGTCACAATTTACACTGTCTAATAGTCTTGTGATTAGACAAATTTACTTTTCTGGTGTATGGACCCAGATTCAGGACGGACTCCTGTCTGATACTGCATACTTTAACTAAAAAAAGTCACAATTTTGGTGAGTTTTGTGGAGCATGAAGATGTGTTTAGGCCAAACCCTTTTTCTTTAGGGGCCACAACTCCTTGTCAGACATGGCATAAAAAACTTATCAAAGTGTGTAAAACAGTTGGCAAATGTGATGCTAAACCTGGACGCCAATTCTTTGGTGCAAAATGTACATTTTCAAATACAAATTCTGCCCCTATGTTTTCAATGGAACAAAATCTAATGGGCCCCAACCCTGTATATATGCAACATGGGCCCCAAGCATTGACCCCTCTATATCTAATTGCTTTGAGCCCTCCGTGTACTTATACTTTGTATAAGATCTTACAACTAACCGAAAATGCGCCGGTCAAGGCTGTCCCAATACACGCAAGCCATCCCATGGCATAGAGGATTCTCTGGCCGATGATATGTCGCTTCTCTGATGGCTCAGCATGAATGATCATGAGCCTGTATTGGATGGAAGCCATGCCAGCTCCTGAAATAGACAATACATGTTATCAGCCGGAGATTTCCATAGGTCATTTCTATAAACACTTACAATAAACATCAGGAGCCAGTGATGATTATAATCTCTAGTGATGGCCACCGCTCAGTGCTGGATAGTGATCATAGATCTGGAGTCACTGAGATCTTCATCATGTAGTCTCCCTATAGGAAGCTGCATCCACTTACCTACAATGGCTATACCCATGAAGACGACCGTGAAGACCACAGATTCAGGGAACTCTTCTCCCGTGTTACTGCAAAATAATGCAAAATATGGGAAGTTAATAGGATACAAGGCAGAAATGTCTTATCAAATGCAGAGGAGAATTTATGCACTTTTGCCTGTCCACTATATGTCCATTACTCCCCCAATACACCCAGCGATATGGTCCCTGCAGAGAAGCAGAGGAATCTGCTAAAACTCATTCAGAAATGAATAATATTACTATTATCACCACCATCATTATTATTATTTATAGTGGACACATTGATATTCTATACACTTATAGTCATTGTGATTTTTCCCACATGAACATTAAGATGGAGCTTATTAATAATCCACTAATAATAATAGTAATTCTAATGTAGTAATAACATCCCAGGAATGACACTGATAATGCAGTAATACTAACAGTTATACTACACAGTCAGGAATCTGGCCCCCGTCCCCTCTTACCTGATATATGGATATTTTGAATGGCCTAAGATGACGGTAATGGTGGTTGTGGAACAGAGACCTAATAGCATCCATATGGATAAGAGGATAGGCAAGAATGCCAAACCCTGGATCTCCATGATGCAAAGAAAAGATTTGCTCAGCAAAAGCAAAAGTCTGTCTGTCTCTCTGTGTATTCACAGGTAATTTGGCGAAGGTAACGTCAGGCAATGGTTTTCCTAGTCTTAGAACTTGGTGATGTCACTAGCTTCTGTGATGTCATCACACATGCCTGAATCTGATTGGTCCTCAGTATTATATACTTTATAAATGGCAGAATCTTCTTAGTTATACATAGTGACGTCGCGAACATAACATTTTCCGTTCGCGAACGGCGAACGCGAATTTCCACAAATGTTCGCGAACCGCCATAGACTTCAATAGGCAGGCGAATTTTAAAACCCACAGGGACTCCTTCTGGCCACAATCGTGATGGAAAAGTTGTTTCAAGGGGACTAACACCTGGACTGTGGCATGCCGGAGGGGGATCCATGGCAAAACTCCCAAGGAAAATTATGTAGTTGACGCAGAGTGTGGTAAGTTGAATTCACAAAGCGATTAATGTAACCTGCATTAATCGCATTGTGATTACAATTTAGATCTGAGTTCCTAATGGTTGTATTGCTAGAATTGACGAATATAACGAATATAACACTATATTCTCAATCTTCGTTATATTCTAGCAATACAACCATTAGGAACCCAGCAGCTCTAAGTTGAATTCACAATGCGAATAATATAACCTGTATTAATCGCATTGCGATTACAACTTAGGTCTGAGTTCATAATGGTTGTATTGGTCGCACCGTCACGTGGTAAAGGGGGGCGGGGGTGTGACTCACTGCAGCCTGGTGAGCGGTGGGGAGCCGCGGAAGCTGCCCTGCAGGAGTCTCTGGTGTCGGGAGGAGGAGGTAGGTAGAGCGGCTCTGACTTTATAGACCAAATTATTTTAATAATACCCCAATAATAATAAGTTAATAACCTAACCCCATTCATAAATTACTGTGGATTATTATAGAGACGGCCCCAGGCCAGGAGACATAAGGGGTTGGGTTGAACTGTGGGCTGGAGCCACCCGGCCACATTTAATAATCTTTGCTCAGGGGGGCCCTCATAAATATAGACCCACATGGTGTGGACTGGTCATTTTTACTAAGGAATATAGTTTAAACGTTTATGTGCAAAAGAGAAAATAAGAAGTCACCTCCAATCAGATATCTGCACATAGACCAAGACTCTGGGTCTATGCAGATATCTGATTGGAGCTGACTTAGTGACTTCTTTTTTTTCTCTCTTTATCTCTTTATTATGGCTTCGGGGGGGGGGGGGATTGGGGGCAGGGGTGACACCAGCCATAGCAACGCCACTGTAACCATTAGGAACCCAGCTCTAAGTTGAATTCGCAATGCGATTAATATAACCCGTATTAATCACATTGCGATTACAACTTAGTCAAATTTGTGACACTGCAGCTTCAGAATGAATCTAAGATGGATGCTGTCCCTAAGATGGATGCTGTCCTTGCTAATTGATAGGAGGTGGGAGGGTCTGGGAGGGAGGGTCTGCTGCTGATTGGCTGGAATGTGTCTGCTGACTGTGAGGTACAGGGTCAAAGTTTTCTCAATGATGATGTATAGGAGGCGGACCGAACATCGCATATGTTTGCCTGCCGTGGTAAACGCGAACAAGCTATGTTCGCCGGGAACTATTCGCCGGTGAATAGTTCGGGACATCTCTAGTTATACACTGACAGATCACACACTACCATATCACTAGGTGATGAACCCTGCTGCCATATCTGCCCCTCTGCCTCTTCCATTTAGTTAATGAAGGCACCTCTACATATGGCGCTGGGGATCAAACTGTTACCTGTCTTATCTCCGCTCTCCTATCCAAATTACTCCTGATATAAAGCCAGAGATTGAGGTTATAGGCATTTATTTTTACACAATATTGTGGGGAGGGGAACAAGGGCTGGTGTTATTTTTTGTGCCAGAGTTGCTTTTTCATCCAAATTCATTTTATAAGTACCAGGCACAGTGTTTGGCGCTGTGTTTGATAAAGAGTGCTTTTGGGAGTTGGTGCAGTAGTCTATATTACTTACATAGATCCAATGTAACTCTAGTGCTGATGTACTAGAAAACAAGGAAAACAATATGATAAATATGGGATTGAACTGGCAATTATTTTTTTATTTTATTAACTTTTCTAGTCCATTTTTTAAAATCCTGATTAATCCCTTTAAGGCATATCCCTTGGTTGGCTCTGTTCGTTGACCTAAACCTGAGCAGAAAGGTTCATACCCCCTTATTTCCATACCTAATAACTGTATACTTTAAATAGCAGCCAGCCAGCCCTGTGATGTCACAGCCATATACTGTAAATAGCCTCAGCCATCTTGGATTCAGCAATTTTTTCCAGTGTACTTAGTGCAGGGAGTGACGTTAGCAGGCTCTAGGGACAGTGCTAGCTAGGAAAGACTTGAAAACTTATATTTTGCTAAATAAAAGTTCAGGGAAAGAGCATTAGAAGTGTAGGGAAAGGATAGGGAGGAATAATTCCACAGTATTGAAGCAGAACAGGGTTCAATAGGGGTGTTTACAGCCTGGGTAATAGGAACAATCCTATTATACCTTGCTGCACTGACTGTGGATCCAAATTGCCATTATATTGCTGCTTTCAGGTTTGCAATGCCTCTGTAATTCCAGCAAATCATTGTTATTGGGGTCATATTATCCCTTGTGCGGTGCAGTTATATACAGTCATGTGAAAAAATTAGGACACCCTTTGAAAGCATGTGGTTTTTTGTAACATTTTTAATAAAAGGTTATTTCATCTCCGTTTCAACAATACAGAGAGATTAAAGTAATCCAACTAAACAAAGAAAACTGAAGAAAAGTCTTTTCAAGATCTTCTGTAAATGTCATTCTACAAAAATGCCTATTCTAACTGAGGAAAAAGATAGGACACCCTCACATGTATTCCCTCTTAAATTGGCTCAGATCTCACACAGGTATATCACACCAGGTGCACATAATTAGTAGATCGTTACTCTGCATGTTGAATGAGGCTTGCCCTATTTAAACCTCAGACATTTAGTTTGGTGTGCTCCTGACTGTTGAAGTGAGAGTGAGCACCATGGTGAGAGCAAAAGAGCTGTCAGAGGACTTCAGAAAAAAGATTGTAGCAGCCTATGAGTCTGGGAAGGGATTTAAAAAGATCTCAAAAGATTTTGAAATCAGCCATTCCACTGTCCGGAAGATAGTCTACAAGTGGAGGGCTTTCAAAACAACTGCCAACATGCCCAGGACTGGTCGCCCCAGCAAGTTCACCCCAAGAGCAGACCGCAAGATGCTAAAAGAGGTCTCCAAAAACCCTAAAGTGTCATCTCGAGAACTACAGCAGGCTCTGGCTACTGTTGATGTAGAAGTACATGCCTCTACAATCAGAAAGAGACTGTACAAGTTTAACTTGCATGGGAGGTGTGCAAGGAGGAAACCTTTGCTTTCCAAGAGAAACATCGAGGCCAGACTGACATTTGCCAGAGATAAAGTTGACAAAGACCAGGACTTCTGGAATAATGTTCTTTGGACAGATGAGTCCAAAATTGAATTATTTGGACACAACAGCAGAGGACATGTTTGGCGTAAACCAAACACAGCATTCCAAGAAAAGAACCTCATACCAACTGTGAAGCATGGAGGTGGAAGTGTCATGGTTTGGGGCTGCTTTGCTGCAGCAGGACCTGGTCAGCTCACCATCATAGAATCCACGATGAATTCTACTGTGTATCAGAAGGTGCTTGAAGAACATGTGAGACCATCAGTTAGAAAATTAAAGCTGAAGCGGAACTGGACCATGCAACATGACAATGACCCAAAACATACTAGTAAATCAACCAAAGATTGGCTGAAAAAGAAGAAATGGAGAGTCCTGGAATGGCCAAGTCAAAGTCCAGATTTGAATCCCATTGAGATGCTGTGGGGTGACTTGAAAAGGGCTGTACGTGCAAGAAACCCCTCAAACATCTCACAGCTGAAAAAGTTCTGCATTGAGGAGTGGGGTAAAATTTCCTCAGACCGATGTCGAAGACTGGTAGATGGCTACAAGAACCGTCTCACTGCAGTTATTTCAGCCAAAGGAGGTAACACTCGCTATTAGGGGCAAGGGTGTCCTATCTTTTTCCTCAGTTAGAATAGGCATTTTTGTAGAATGACATTTACAGAAGATCTTGAAAAGACTTTTCTTCAGTTTTCTTTGTTTAGTCGGATTACTTTAATCTCTCTGTATTGTTGAAACGGAGATGAAATAACCTTTTATTAAAAATGTTACAAAAAACCACATGCTTTCAAAGGGTGTCCTAATTTTTTCACATGACTGTATATATTCTGAAGCCTTTCATGTATTAGTGGGGGGGAAAAGGGGCTTATTAGCCGTTGTGTGGTGAAGTGAGAAAATTAAAGCCCTTTTTGGCGTGCATTAGTGGCAAAAAAAAAATTTATTTGCCGTTCACGGTCGCAGTTATATGTTCTAAAGCCTTTTTTTGGCGTGTATTATTGGGGGGCAAAAGGGGGCTTATTAGCTGTTGTGGGGTGAAGTGGGAAAATTACAGGCCTTTTTGGCGTGAATTAGTGGCAAAAAAACTTTACGGCCGCAGTTATATTTTCTGAAGCCTTTTTTGGGCGTATATTAGTGGGGAAAAGGGGCTTATTAGCCATTGTGTGGTGAAGTGAGAAAATTAAAGCCCTTTTTGGCATGTATTAGTTGCAAAAAAAAAATTATTTGCCGTTCAGTGGCATGTATTAATAGGAGAGAAAAGGGGCTTATTAACCGTTGTGTGGTGAAGTGGGAAAATTACCGCCCTTTTTAGCGTGTATTAGTGGCAAAAAAAAACTTTATTTGTCATTCACGGCCTCAGTTATATGTTCTAATGCCTTTTTTTGGGGGTGTTTTAGTGGGGGAAAAGAAAAAGGGCTTATTAGCCATTGTGTAGTGAAGGGAGGAAATTAAAGCACTTTTTGGCGTGTATTAGTAGCAAAAAAATTGCCGTTCACGGCCGGAGTTATATGTTCTAAAACCTTTTTTTGTGTGTATTAATGCGGGAAGAAAGGGGCTTATTAGACGTTGTCTGGTGAAGTGAGAAAATTACAGCCCTTTTTGGCATGTATTAATTTTCTTTTTATTTACTTATTTGATCTAACAGTATGTCAGACAGTGACAGGCCCTGCACAGGGGAGGGGCACAGGAAGCAGCAGATTAAGGGGGCATGGCAGCAGGTTTCACTTCAAGAGGCCTGAGCTCCCAGTGTCAGCTAGCGGTCGTGTCTTGACCAGTAACCCAGCTGTTCTTGAATGGTTGACTTTATCTTCGACTTCATTGCAAGTGACATCAGACGCCCCCAGCCAAGAGTTGTGGGTTCGTCAGACACAACCTTTAGTTGGCATGGCCCGAGAGCAGGCCCTGTGCCCTCACCTGTCCTCAACCTGCCACTGTCCTTTTCTGTTCCCTCAGCCAGAGAAGTACTATATGCTGTGGGCTCAGCTCCACTATACAGAGAGGACAAGCTACTAGACAGTCAGCAGCTACTACCCAGCCAAGATCCAGAGGAAACATCCGCCACTTCCTCCAGTAGACGGGCAAGTAGTAATGAGGAGAGTGGCGTGGGAGCTTGGGCTGCGAGTGGTCAGGCTCCTGGCTCACAGACTGTTGAGGACGACATTAGTGACGTGTAGACAGTACTCGATGATGATGTAGCCGATCGCAATTTGGAGCCGGGTGACAAAGGGGCTTCATCGGGAGAAGAGGGTGGCAGCTTGCACGGGAGGCAGCGGTGAAGCCAGCAAGTTGGTAGCGTGTCCGGGAGTCAGCAGGGTGGCAGTAGTGGGAGGTCGATGCCCGGAGTAGACCACCAGCTTTGCAGGAGCCTCCGGGCCGGAAAGTAGTGGTGCAGGGGTTCATGGAGGCAGTGGCAGTAGCAGTCAGTCAGTGCGGAGTGTTGGGGGTAAAATTACCTACTCATCGGTCTTGAGTCTGTCGGTGTCTGCCAACGTGCACGGCTGCGCCGACGTGTGGAGCTGCAACTATGGTCAAGGACAATATATGTCCTTTACGGCCCACTGGGTAAATGTGGTTCCTGCCCAGCCAAACCAGCAACTTGACCAAGTGACGCCACTTACGCCTCCGCCTTGTCACGCAGTTGGTCCTGTGACAATGTCCACCTCTGCCTCCTCATCCTCCACCTTGTCCTCAGCCTCCACTGCAAGGATAATTCACAGTGCCTCACCAGCATACCACATGTGCAGGGCAAACAGAGTCACACAGTGTAGGAACTGCTCCGTGTCCTTCATCAAGAAATCGAATCCTGGCTTTCTCCGTGACAACTCAAAATCGGAACCATGGTGTCGGCACTGCGTCAAGGAGGGCTGAGCCATGTGCCCTGCATGGTGCACGTGTTCAATCTGGTTGTCAAGCGTTTCCTCAAGTCTTCCACCCATCTGCAAGACATCCTAAAAATGGCCAGGAAACTTTGCATGCACTCCAGCCACTCGTACACCACCAAGCACAGCCTCCTTGAGCTACAGACGCAGAACGGCGTCCCCCAACAAATGCTGATATGCGACGTTTACACCCAATGGAATTCCACCCTCAATATGTTGGACCCACTGTACGAAAGGCCATAAACGATTTATTGATGATACAGGCGGACAAAGGTACTCCCCTGTGTAACTTCGATGTCAGCCAGTGGCCTTTGAGGAGGTCACTTTATTTGTCAGTCGCCAGGACTACAGGATGAACAACCTCATTCCACTGATTCATATCCTGGAAAAGATGATGGCAAATCTGGCTGTTCAGGAGACTGAAAATGTTGCGTCCTACATCTCATGGCCACATGAGTCCTGTGGGGGCTGAACTGGAGGAGGAGGAGGACATTGGAGCACAAGCAATGTGTAGCGATGTAGCGAAATGGGTGGTTTTTCTACACAGGTGACAGGAGAGGAGGAGCAGCCGGAGGAGCAAGAGGGAGATGAGGAAGACAATGCAGATGACCCAGACACACTGTGGCAGTATGCAGTGGAAATGGAGGCAGGAAGTCCCTCCGAGTCATTTGCGCAAATGGCCCGATGCATGCTCACTTGCTTGCGCAATGACAGCCAAATTGTCACCATTCGGCAGAGGGATGACTACTGGCTCTCCACCATGTTGGACCCTTGCTGCCAGTCTAAAATAAGGGCCTTTTTTACACATGCTGAGAGGGAGGACAAACTGAACTACTATAGAGACATCCTAAGTAGTCAGTTGGCCACTGCCTATCTGCGCCATCGTGCATCCTCTCGCATGCGTCTGCAATCACGTTCCACTGCCATCGCTGCTTGGGGGGGGGGGGGTTGCAGGTGCAGTTCCAGCTACATCAACAGCAGCCTGAGTCTAGAAACACTTATGAGTGGCTTTGTTCACCCGCACAGTGATGAAACTGCTCACCAGCAGCTATACATAGAGCCGAACCTGAACCAGCAGGTGGTGGCATACTTGGAGTGCACTCTGCCAGCTGTCATTGAAGATCCGCTGGACTAATGGGCGGCCAAACTGGATTTGTGGCCGCAACTGGCCAAGTTTGCCCTGGAAAAGCTGTCCTGCCTGGCCAGTAGTGTGTTTAGTGCGGTGGGGGCCATAGTTACCCCAAGTAAAACTCGCCTGTCCACCCAAAATGTGGAGAGACTGACCTTTTTCAAGATGAATCAGGCGTGGATCAGCCAGGATTTCCACCCACCAAAGCCTAATGCATCAGATTAGATCATCCATGCTGCCTCATCCAAACCTTGACAGAAGAGACCGGTTCCTTCTGACTACCTGCCTCAGCTACTTTTCTGATGCTGCCACCCGCCTGATTCCACACATCTGATACCAAGTGCTCCTTCTTACACCTACCATCGTCAGAGGGTACTGATAGTGCCACCCACCTCCCCAATCTGTCACCGGGTCACTCTGTGGTCTACTGATGCTGCTGCCACCTTCGCACAATGTCACCTTGCCACTCTGTGGTGTCCTGATGCTGCTGCCACCTACAAACTATGTCACCTTTCCACTCTGTGGCCTCCTCATGCTGCTGCTGACACCTCCACACTATGTCACCTTCCCACTTTGCAGTATCCTGATGCTGCTGCCACCTCCACACTATTGTCACCACCAGACATCTGTGAAGCTCTGACAGACGTCCTTCAGAACCTCCTCCTTGAGGTTCCTTTGTTTTGCTTTCATTTTCTCATCTCGTTAGCCTCTCTCAGCTGTCATGTTGTTGCACTGATTGCCTCCCTTTAAATCCCTTCCCATACTGCATCACTTTGCGGTTTATATAACTTCCTGGAGTGTGTGCATGCTGATCCTACTTCTGAGTCTTCTACAGATAAGTTTTGTTCGTTCATTTGTGTTTTCCTGTTTGCTGGATCCCAGGTGACCCTGACTCCCTCCGTATCAAGTGTAGGGAGCCGGTGGTCGTGTCCCCTCACTATTATAGGGTGTTCAGATGTTATACAGTCGAGGTACGAGGATATGCGATCATCTACCATTGGGATTTTCGCATAGGCTGAGCAGTTAGGGAGAGAGCCAGGTCTGATGCAGGGCTCTCCCTTTTGTTCCTTAGTTTTGGATCCAGTCAGTCGGATCTTCATTTTGTGTCTTCTAGTTTCCTGTACACCTTCCGTGACAACTATATCACCTTGCCACTCTGTGGCCTCCTCATGCTGCTGCTGCCACCTCCACACTCTGTCATTGTGCCACTTTGTGGTCTCCTGATGCTACTGCTACTTCCACACTATGTCACCTTGCCACTCTGTGGTCTCCTGATGCTGTTGCCACCTCCACACATGGCATTAGGCCACTCTGTGGAATTCTCATGCTGTTCTACCCCCCCCCCCCCCCCCCACTTCATGACTGGGCCACTATTTTGCCTTTTTAGCCTGTTTGACATTATAATTTATTTGAGCCTTCTTATGATCTGTCAGAAGGAAGGAAAAATGAGACATGCAACGGATCCTGTCTGTGTAGCGGCTGTAAGGCCTGTATAGTCCCATCATAATTGGCTTATGATTTGGTAGCCACAAGCAGGAGTGGGTACAAAACACAGAAGACATGCAAATATTCCATTCACGTGTCATCTCTGTTTTGGATCCACTCCTGTTTTTTTTTTTGGGCATTAGCAATACTAATGGGTTACTGACCACATGCTGACCGAGTGAAGGCGGATGCTCAACAAACAGGATCCGTTTTTTGGGGGGTTATTGTTCTGATGGTTCAGAGGATGGGCAAAATAATCAGTGACGTCAACACAAACTTACTACTGACACCCTCTCCACTCTTTGAGGGGAGCTCTACTTGTATAAGCGTTTAATAGAACAGGTTCTGTAGACATCTACAGTACAGACCAAAAGTTTGGACACACCTTCTCATTCAAAGAGTTTTCTTTATTTTTATGAATATGAAAATTGTAGATTCACACTGAAAGCATCAAAACTATGAATTAACACATGTGGAATTCTATACATAACAAAAAAGTGTGAAACAACTGAAAATATGTCATATTCTAGGTTCTTCAAAGTAGCCACCTTTTGCTTTGATTACTGCTTTGCACACTCTTGGCATTCTCTTGATGAGCTTCAAGAGGTAGTCACCTGAAATGGTCTTCCAACAGTCTTGAAGGAGTTCCCAGAGATTCTTAGCACTTGTTGGCCCTTTTGCCTTCACTCTGCGGTCCAGCTCACCCCAAACCATCTCGATTGGGTTCAGGTCCGGTGACTCTGGAGGCCAGGTCATCTGGCGCAGCACCCCATCACTCTCCTTCATGGTCAAATAGCCTCTACACAGCCTGGAGGTGTGTTTGGGGTCATTGTCCTGTCGAAAAATAAATGATGGTCCAACTAAACGCAAACCGGATGGAATAGCATGCCGCTGCAAGATGCTGTGGTAGCCATGTTGGTTCAGCATGCCTTCAATTTGGAATAAATCCCCAACAGTGTCACTAACAAAGCACCCCCACACCATCACACCTCCTCCTCCATGCTTCACGGTGGGAACCAGGCATGTAGAGTCAATCCGTTCACCTTTTCTGCGTCGCACAAAGACACAGTGGTTGGAACCAAAAATCTCAAATTTGGACTCATCAGACCAAAGCACAGATTTCCACTGGTCTAATGTCCATTCCTTGTGTTCTTTAGCCCAAACAAGTCTCTTCTGCTTGTTGCCTGTCCTTAGCAGTGGTTTCCTAGCAGATATTCTACCATGAAGGCCTGATTCACACAGTCTTCTCTTAACAGTTGTTCTAGAGATGTGTCTGCTGCTAGAACTCTGTGTGGCATTGACCTGGTCTCTAATCTGAGCTGCTGTTTACCTGCGATTTCTGAGGCTGGTGACTCGGATGAACTTATCCTCCGCAGCAGAGGTGACTCTTGGTCTTCCTTTCCTGGGGCGGTCCGCATGTGAGCCAGTTTCTTTGTAGCGCTTGATGGTTTTTGTGACTGCACTTGGGGACACTTTTAACCGCCTCCGGACCTTGAGCTGTGTTAGGGGCCCCAAAATTTCTGATGGCAGCTCTGCATGCCCCCTCCACTCACAGTAATGAGTTCCTCTCACTCACGGCATCTGAGAGTGTTAAAAACTGGAAGCTTGGCTTCCTCTACAGGTGTCACGGAATGTGTACAGGTAACAAGGCAAAACAACATGCATAAATGACTCGCTGGATCCAAAAGCTAAGGAACGAAAGGGAGACCCCTGTAGAAGACCTGGCACTTTCCCTGGCTGCTCAGCCTATGCATAGATCCGAATGGTGGAGGTATGCATATCCACGTACCTTGACTATATAACCCCTGAGCACCCTACAATAGTGAGGGGACACGACCACCGGCTCCCTACACCAGACACGGAGGGAGTCAGGGTCACCTGGGATCCAGCAAACAGAAAATAACAGATAACAGTTTAACACTTAACTTTGTAGAGGAGAGGAGAACCAGATGGGCATGCACACATACTCCAGGAAGAAATATAAGCCAAACAGAAAAGCCTTCTGGTGAAGAATTTAAAGGGAAGCAATTAGTCCAACACATGACAGCTGAGAGAGACTAACGAGAGGAGGAGCTGAATACCACAACACAGAAACTCAAGGGGGAGGTTCTGAAAGGCCTCTGTCAGAGCTTCTCAGCTGTCTGGTTGTGACAGTACCCCTCCCTCTACGAGTGGACTCCGGACACTCAGAACCCACCTTCTCAGGATGGGACCTATGGAAAGCCCTGATGAGACGAGAGGCTTTAATGTCCGTCACTGGGACCCACATCCTCTCCTCAGGACCATACCCCTCCCAGTGAACAAGGTACTGAAGAGAACCGCGGACAAGACGAGAATCCACAATCCCTAGAGACCTGAAATTCAAGATTCCCATCAACCATAATCGGAGGAGGAGGCAAAGGCGAGGGTACAATGGGTTGAACATAAGGTTTCAATAAGGACTTATGAAAAACATTATGGATCTTCCAAGTCTGAGGAAGATCAAGACGGTATGCAACAGGATTGATGACAGACAGGATTTTGTAAGGCCCAATAAACCTAGGACCCAACTTCCAGGAGGGAACCTTCAATTTGATATTCTTGGTAGACAACCACACCAGATCACCAACATTCAGGTCCGGACCAAGCACACGTCTCTTATCAGCCACACGCTTATATCTCTCACTCATGCTCTTTAGATTATCTTGAATCTTTTGCCAAATAGATGACAAAGACGAGGAGAATCTGTCCTCATCAGGTAAACCAGAAGACCCCTCTCCCGAGAAAGTCCCAAACTGTGGATGAAACCCATATGCACCAAAAAATGGTGACTTATCAGAGGACTCCTGACGACGGTTATTTAAAGCAAACTCAGCAAGGGACAAAAAAGAACACCAATCCTCTTGATTCTCCGCCACAAAACAACGCAGATATGTCTCCAGATTCTGATTGACGCGCTCTGTCTGGCCATTCGACTGCGGGTGGAAAGCAGAAGAGAATGACAACCGAACCCCCAAGCGAGAACAGAAAGCCTTCCAGAATCTGGAAACAAACTGCGTGCCCCTATCAGAGACTATGTCTGAAGGAATACCGTGCAATTTGACAATGTGATCAACAAATGCCTGCGCCAGCGTCTTAGCATTGGGCAAACCAGGAAAAGGGATGAAATGCACCATTTTGCTAAAACGGTCCACCACCACCAGAATCACAGTCTTCCCCGAGGAACGAGGCAGGTCCGTTATGAAGTCCATGGACAGATGTGTCCAAGGACGGGAAGGAATGGGTAAGGGAAGGAGAGGACCTGATGGCCGTGAATGAGGGACTTTGGCACGAGCGCAAGTCTCGCAGGCTGCCACAAAACCCTCAACCGACTTACGAAGCGCAGGCCACCAGAATCTCCGAGCGATGAGATCCAGTGTGGCTCTTACCCCCGGGTGCCCAGCAAGGACCGTATCGTGGTGTTCTTTAAAAATCTTGTGTCTTAAAGCGAGAGGCACAAACAACCTCCCAGGAGGACAAAGATCAGGAGCCTCTGACTGGGCTGCCTGCACCTCTGCCTCCAATTCAGGAAAAAGAGCAGAGACCACCACACCTTCAGCCAAAATGGGACCCGGGTCTTCAAAATTCCCGCCTCCCGGAAAACAACGTGACAGGGCATCTGCCTTCACATTCTTAACTCCAGGGCGGAACGTGACAACAAAATTAAACCTAGAAAAGAACAACGACCATCTGGCCTGTCTCGGGTTCAGACGCTTGGCTGACTCCAAGTAGGCCAGATTTTTATGGTCAGTAAATACGGTAATAGGGTGTCTGGCTCCCTCTAGCCAATGGCGCCATTCCTCAAAAGCCAACTTGATGGCCAACAATTCCCTATCTCCCACATCGTAATTTCTCTCTGCGGAGGAGAGTTTTCTTGAGAAAAAGGCACACGGTCGCCATTTGGCAGGAGAGGAACCCTGAGACAAGACCGCCCCCACACCCACCTCAGAAGCATCAACCTCAACTATGAAGGGTAACGAAACATCAGGTTGCACCAAGATGGGAGCGGAAGCAAAACTCTCCTTGATATCAGAAAAAGCCTTACGCGCCTCTACTGACCAAGAAGAAAAATCTACCCCCTTTCTGGTCATATCAGTGAGTGGTTTAACAATAGAAGAATAATTCAAAATGAACTTCCTGTAATAATTGGCAAAGCCCAAAAAACGCATCAGCGCCTTTTGATTCTCAGGAAGCTCCCACTCAAGCACAGCGCGGACCTTCTCGGGGTCCATGCGAAAACCAGAAGCGGAGAGAAGAAACCCCAGAAATTGAATTTCTGGAACCGCAAACACACATTTTTCCAGTTTCGCATATAATTTATTCTCCCGCAGAATGAGCAAGACCTGACGTAAATGTTCCTTATGAGTTTTGAAATCGGGAGAAAAAATAAAAATGTCATCCAAATACACCAATACAAATTTTCCCATCAAATGATAAAAAATGCTGTTCACGAAATGCTGAAAAACGGCTGGGGCATTCATCAAACCAAAAGGCATAACCAAGTTTTCAAAATGGCCCTCAGGGGTATTGAAGGCCGTCTTCCATTCGTCCCCTTCTCTGACCCTGACCAGGTTGTATGCCCCTCTTAAATCTAATTTGGAAAAGACTTTAGCCCCAACAACCTGGTTAAATAAGTCCGGGATCAGAGGAAGCGGATAAGGGTCACGAATAGTGATACTGTTCAGCTCCCTGAAATCCAGACAAGGTCTTAAAGAACCATCTTTTTTCTTAACAAAGAAAAAACCAGCGGCAACAGGTGACTTCGAGGGTCGTATGTGTCCCTTTCTCAGACTCTCAGAGATATAAGCACGCATAGCGATCCTCTCAGGTTGGGAAAGATTGTATAAACGAGATTTAGGCAGCTTGGCGTCTGGGATGAGATTAATAGGGCAATCGTACTCCCTGTGCGGGGGCAAATCCTGAACTCCACTCTCAGAGAAGACATCCGAAAATTCAGAGAGAAAAGATGGTATAGTCTTAGTAGCAACCTCAGAAACAGATGTCGTGAGGCAATTCTCTCTGCAAAAGTCACTCCACCCATTTATTTGCTTCGCTTGCCAATCAATGGTGGGGTTATGCTTAGTGAACCAGGGCAGCCCCAACACCAGAGGGGTGGGCAAACCGCTAAGGACGAAACATGACACATCCTCAACATGAGCATCACTCACAATTAAACGGATATTGTGAACTATGCCCTTTAATGATTTCTGAGAAAGTGGAGCGGAATCGATAGCAAAAACAGGAATATCCTTTCTCAAAGCGCACACCTGGAAGCCATGAGTTATCGCAAATTGATTATCAATGAGATTGACCGCTGCTCCACTATCCACAAAAATCTCACAAAAAATGTTCTTGCTCTCTAGAGCCACCCTAGCCGGCAGGACAAAACGGGAACTACAAGCAAACGGAAAACCTTCAATTTCCGCCTCAACCCTGCCAATAGTAACAGACGGAACATTTTTCAAAGATTTTTCCCTCTTTGTTTCTTTATTATACCCAGAGAACTGCCTGAATCTCCTAGAGGGACAAATATTTGCCAAATGATTAATACCTCCACAACAAAAACAAACCGTCCCATGCGGGCTGAATCTTCTATTGTCAGAAGCAATCAACCCCAGCTGCATGGGCTCCTGCTCAGAAGGGGCCGACAGCGACTGAGACCCCTGCACACAGAATGGGACCGCTGCACAGTCCTGGGACCGAGTATGACAGGAAGGAGAGATCTCTCCTCTCTCTCTAAGATGCCTGTCAATACGAACGGCCTGAGACATAGCAGAGTCCAAAGAAATAGGCCTTTCATGAAAGGCAAATGCATCTTTCAATCCCTCTGAAAGACCATGGCAAAATTGACTTCGGAGTGCAGCATCATTCCAACCAGTATCAGCTGCCCATCTCCGAAATTCTGAGCAGTATATTTCTGCGGATTGTTTACCCTGGCATAAGAGACGTAGTCTAGACTCCGCCAGAGCAATACGATCCGGATCATCATATATCTGACCCAGGGCTAAAAAGAATTCATCCACTGAACGGAGAGGCAGTGCCCCCTCCGGCAGCGAAAAGGCCCAGGACTGAGCGTTACCTCTGAGCAGCGATATAATGATCCCCACCCTCCGTTCCTCATCACCAGAGGAATGGGGAAGAAGGCGAAAATGGAGTTTGCAAGCCTCTCTAAAACGCACAAAATTCTCACTACCCCCGGAGAACGTATCCGGGAGCGAGATCTTAGGCTCAGAACAAGCTCCATGAACGCAAGCTGAACCGGTCACTTGAAGCTGAGAAAAAGTCTTACGGAGGTCAGCTACCTCCAATGAAAGACCCTGGAAGCGTTCAGCCAAAAGTGAAACCGGATCCATGCTTAAGACGGTTTTGGCGGCTTATAATGTCACGGAATGTGTACAGGTAACAAGGCAAAACAACATGCATAAATGACTCGCTGGATCCAAAAGCTAAGGAACGAAAGGGAGACCGCTGTAGAAGACCTGGCACTTTCCCTGGCTGCTCAGCCTATGCATAGATCCGAATGGTGGAGGTATGCATATCCACGTACCTTGACTATATAACCCCTGAGCACCCTACAATAGTGAGGGGACACGACCACCGGCTCCCTACACCAGACACGGAGGGAGTCAGGGTCACCTGGGATCCAGCAAACAGAAAATAACAGATAACAGTTTAACACTTAACTTTGTAGAGGAGAGGAGAACCAGATGGGCATGCACACATACTCCAGGAAGAAATATAAGCCAAACAGAAAAGCCTTCTGGTGAAGAATTTAAAGGGAAGCAATTAGTCCAACACATGACAGCTGAGAGAGACTAACGAGAGGAGGAGCTGAATACCACAACACAGAAACTCAAGGGGGAGGTTCTGAAAGGCCTCTGTCAGAGCTTCTCAGCTGTCTGGTTGTGACAACAGGCGAGCTTTCCCCCAGCGGAGATTGGGGAAAGCACCCAGTTCTAATAATAAACCACAGCCTGAACTAGGCGTCCAGGCTCAGTGTTAGTATAAACCATGTAATGTAATATAGTGATTTCTATACAGACTAATAGAGCAATTTACATCTGATGATTGTAAGTTGTGGCCCACTTTGGGGACTTAACAAAAAGTAAAAAAAATAAAAAATTTAAAGTTTTGAAAATATTAAATACTATTAATATCTCAGGGAGGAAGATGTGGTACACATATACAGTATTACTACAATCAGATCAGTGACTCCTAAGCTGCTTTGGCATGTGGAAGTGCAAGACATAGAATCTATGTAAAACTTTGATATATGCCCACTAGTTACCAGGCCATCTGCTAAGGAGAAGTGGTTTTGATATAAAATGTAGTAGTTTAAAATGATCACATTGATGTGGGTATTTTTGATGTCTCTACATCTTTTCCAAAAATATGTCATTTATAATGCCATAAAATTCCAACCACTGCTTACATACTGTTTATATGTATTGTGGTAATGTGAACAGTGCTGGAAGGTGTGTTGTCCCACTTCAGGTATCTCAGGTATGTGAGACAGATAATGCAGTGTCCCAGGGGGTCAGTAGTGTATGCTGGGCTTTGTAGTGCAGATTACCCACTAACCTGGGATCCACTGTCGTCTTCAAATCGGGGCAAATGCTGGAACAGGCAGGTGATTAAAAGTTCGTGACGCCAGTGTCAATTAAACGGTGACACGCCGTGTATGGTATTGTAGAAGAATGAAGCAAGCACAGGATAGCCAACAAAAACTGGAACTTTACTGAATATCAGTTATAATCATACATGGACGCAGTTGGAAGCGTCGTTCCTTAGAAGACAGTTGGTTTCTATTTGAATACAGGTGGTTCTTAGAAGTACAGAATGGCCGGTCTTAGCAATGTTCTTTACAGAGTGTTGATTACAGGAGATGCAGTACAGGCGGCTTGCACACTATTCCTGACTGGTCCTGAAACATGTGACTTATTCTCCAATGTCTAATGCCCTATAGCTGGCGTACCCTTGAAGCTGTCTTTATATAGTACCTCCTCTGTTATCTTGAGTACCTCTTGCTTTATCAGATTGGCCTCTGTTGTATTCCGTGTCCCGGCTGGTGCTTATGATGTTTCCTCTACAATGGATGATGACTCAGGAGGGGAACCTTTTCCTTGGATCCGGAACCCGGTTACAGGGCTTACTACCCTCTCCTAGTCGGCAGGCTTCAGGCCTGCTCTATTCTCACAGGCCCATAGCCTGGCCTTGACTCAGACACAGGATCATCTCTGACTCCTTCTCCCACTGTCTGACTGCTTACTACTTCCTGACTGGGCCTTATATAGACTAGGGCTCCCTAGCTCCCTCTAGTGACTCAGAGCTGGAATAACACCCTAGCCGGCCTGCACATGCACGTTTCACAGTAACAGGAAAATACATAGCAGTACATTGACAAGATGTTCTCTACCAACCTCCCCATAAATACAGGGGGAACGACAATACCCAAGTGACCCTTCAGTAGTGACGGGGTATTACTCTCCCGTACACTACATACCCCGCTGCTTTAAGCTGAGTACGACCTCGTACTCCATCAGGGCCCGCCCAACTGGAATCATGACCTGAAATAGAGAAAGACACATGCATGCATACATATATGTCATTTACACTCTTATCAGACCCAATTGGCAAAGGTGAAGTGCGGTGACAAGGGGCGTCGTTCTCTTCTTCTCAGGATAGTGAGTGGAACGGGGGCGCTGACCTGGCACAGCGTGATGTTTAAAGAACCAGGATAGTCCATGACAATAAATAAGTCCATAGTAAAATTAACCTCTCAGAGGCTTGCACATAGGAAGTCCTTCTCTGGGCACATAGACGTGAATAAAAACCGGTTATTAAATACTGTCAGCAGCACATATATAAAATGACAATACAGGACTCTGACAATACCAGGGCCATGTTATCCTGGCAAGTCCTGCTTACCCTTTAAAATAGTGCTGACATAAAAATGTCTTTTCAACCTGAAATGGGGGTAAAAAGGGGTAAAATGGTGCAAAACTAAAGCACAACTGGGATTTTAGCAGCAGGCCGGGTGTCCCACAAACAACATGGGCAGGCTGGGAGCTGTGGTACACAGTGGCACTATCATTCGGTTAGAATGCCACCGGCCGTGTATAACTGGCAGCGAGCTACACCAGCTCTGCCAACAGGAGGGACAAAACGGCCATTATGGAGACGGACATGCAGAAAGGCCTACTCACAGATGAGTGTCATATTCTTCCTCTGATGAAGAGTCGATGAACGGAACTTGCAGCAACTGTTCAGGCCTAGCCGGCCATATCTGGAAACCATCCCCTCTGACGATCTTTAAAGGGGGAGGCTTGTCCTTCATTGCCTCCATCTCGGCATCCGTCCTGGGAAACGGGATACATTGCACGCATCCTGCGTACTCGAGGTCCTCTACCCAGTACACTCTTTTGCGTAGAGCCTCTATGTCAGCCTTGGTGCAGGTCATCGGGGCTACCGGAGGTCCGGTGACAGTGGTTTCTGGGGTTCCGGTGGCAGCCGCTGCTTGACGTCGGGCCTCTGCACATTCTTCCGCCCGCTGGCAGCTGGCCAGCCACTCCTTCTCCTCTTCTCGCCTCACCGCATCAGGAGGGGGATATCGTTCCTCCAGCCCCTGTAGAACGATGGGCTCCCAGAAGACATCGGGGCTTAGGTAAACCTGGCTATGCAGGTGGGTGGTTCGGGCTGATTCAACTCTCACTTCCTTTGCCTCACTCGGGTCTATCTCCTCTTGCTTTAGGTCCCAGGTCTCAGCCGGCGCCTTCGGGCGAGTGACTGCGGTAGCGTAGGGGCCCCGTAAGCTTTCGGCGGGGGTATACTCCACTATTTCTCCCATGGTCAAATTATGGAGATGCTCCGGGAGGTAGTGCCGCTTCACCGACCGCCGGTTCACATAAAAGTCCCGGCCAGTTCCCAGCTCCTGGATGAACCCGTATCCTTTTTCTTTATCAAAGGACACCACGATCCCGCGGCGCCTTTCTAGCTGGGGCTTACCCGGAAAGGAGTCCCCTTGGATGGACTTGGCCATTTCCTCGAACCTCTTTTTCCGGCTGGTGTTTTTCTTGGCCACAGCGGCTTTCAATTCGGCCATGATGGTCGGCCATTGCGCGTGCCGGCGACGGATCGGTGGGGACTGAGGACGAGTTATACTCAAATCCATGGCTTGTCCCCAGGGGGTGGCCGTCCAGGCTAGAGGGTCCCATGGCCCCAACTCGGGATAGTCCGGTGGAGTGGCGCCCCACTCACACGTGGTCTCCACTTCCAGCTCCTCAGCACACGCCATCTCCTCTCTCACTGGGTGCAGAGACGACACTGGCTCCTCCCACACCCTGGGCCGGTCTACCTCCATCTGAGGCCCGCCTCCCAGGCGTAACTCTTCAGGGAAGTCAGCCGCATCCTCCCTTCTCAAGGTGGGTGGCGCTCCAGGACAATCTCCTCCTTCTTCTTGGAGGGTAAAGGCGCCAAATATTCGCGCCTCTGTACATCTTGATGGCGCAGTAAAAAGCCTCATGGCGTCGGCGGCCATTTTAGATGTCCTGATGCTGCAATTCACTGACAGCAAGCAGGATGATGAAAAGTCCAATAAAACACAGTCCACAAATGCGATTTTCTCTCTGGGGGTAGCGCAACACAGTACAGCGCCTCCAATTCCTCCCAGGCACAATTGTAATCCACAGATTTGGGAATAAAGGTTACAGTCTTTGTAATACGGTGGTGGAATAGTTAAAGCACACAGTTCACACTTCTCTGCACTTCAGAAGTATGCGTATCCTGTTCGTGACGCCAAAAAGAGCGATGCAGTGTCCCAGGGGGTCAGTAGTGTATGCTGGGCTTTGTAGTGCAGATTCCCCACTAACCTGGGATCCACTGTCGTCTTCAAATCGGGGCAAATGCTGGAACAGGCAGGTGATTAAAAGTTCGTGACGCCAGTGTCAATTAAACGGTGACACGCCGTGTATGGTATTGTAGAAGAATGAAGCAAGCACAGGATAGCCAACAAAAACTGGAACTTTACTGAATATCAGTTATAATCATACATGGATGCAGTTGGAAGCGTCGTTCCTTAGAAGACAGTTGGTTTCTATTTGAATACAGGTGGTTCTTAGAAGTACAGAATGGCCGGTCTTAGCAATGTTCTTTACAGAGTGTTGATTACAGGAGATGCAGTACAGGCGGCTTGCACACTATTCCTGACTGGTCCTGAAACATGTGACTTATTCTCCAAGGTCTAATGCCCTATAGCTGGCGTACCCTTGAAGCTGTCTTTATATAGTACCTCCTCTGTTATCTTGAGTACCTCTTGCTTTATCAGATTGGCCTCTGTTGTATTCCGTGTCCCGGCTGGTGCTTATGATGTTTCCTCTACAATGGATGATGACTCAGGAGGGGAACCTTTTCCTTGGATCCGGAACCCGGTTACAGGGCTTACTACCCTCTCCTAGTCGGCAGGCTTCAGGCCTGCTCTATTCTCACAGGCCCATAGCCTGGCCTTGACTCAGACACAGGATCATCTCTGACTCCTTCTCCCACTGTCTGACTGCTTACTACTTCCTGACTGGGCCTTATATAGACTAGGGCTCCCTAGCTCCCTCTAGTGACTCAGAGCTGGAATAACACCCTAGCCGGCCTGCACATGCACGTTTCACAGTAACAGGAAAATACATAGCAGTACATTGACAAGATGTTCTCTACCAACCTCCCCATAAATACAGGGGGAACGACAATACCCAAGTGACCCTTCAGTAGTGACGGGGTATTACTCTCCCGTACACTACAATAAAATCCAGAGAGTGGCAGTAGTCTCAGCAAAGCATAGTTTGCTGAGACATTTTTGTATACATTTTGTGGGCTGGATTTTATTTGGACTGGTGGCTAGGCTTGGTAAAGGGAGTTCCCAGTCCACACCCTTCCAGTATGGGTTTTTATTTCTACCTGAGGTGATCGCAAGTGAGGCCTGCTGTAATCAGGCTTGCATAAAGCGCCTCAGAGTAGGTCAGTCTGAGGAGGGAGAGCGAGACTGTTCTGTGAAGCAGAGGCTCTGTGTGTGGTCTCAGTCAGGAGGACTGAGGGGCCACAAGGCTTTGAATAGCATGAGGTTTGGAGGACCTAGAGAACGAGGGTTGCACGCCCAGCATCTGGAGGACTACTGGGCCACACTCCCCCAAAAGGAACTGGAGTTGCCACAGCCTGGAGGCTGCAGTATTGATGTTGCCGCATATAATGTCCATGTGTGAACTGTGCTCTATGAGTGAGGTAGGGATGTATTTTGTTTAGGTAGCGCCTAGACAGGCAGGAGTTTATTTGTGTTTTAAGTATTGGCGGTGCGGGAACCTCACCACACCCAGTGATGTATAACTGGACTATCCTTTATAAGAAGACTGTCAAAATAAATGCACAGTTTTGACATGAAAATCCGTTGTCTGGTGAGATATCTGTGAGTGTGACCCCCTGAAAAGAGACGATCCCTTACATAATGGAAAAATCTATCCCTGCCATTACCACCGTCTTCATGTCACTTCCAGATATTGGTCTGGTCACCACCATGAAGTTCCCCAGTCCCGATTATGTAATATTGCTTAAAATAAGTTGTCTATGATGAATGATAAAGAGACACGGACACGTTGTTTGCTACTTCATCTAGTGACTTTTATTTAAGGGCAGTCATTTTGAAATCGCCCTGTTGATGGAAAACCCCTAACTCACAAAGAGTCGTCACTTCAACACTCAGGAAAGGAAAAACCCCCAGTGGAGGAAACCTCTAGGGAGCCATGGCTGAAGGACTGCCCCTCCTCTGGACAAGGGGGTAAAAAGTCAACATTTTATGTGAAGTAGCTGTGGAAAATCAGGCAAATGTCATGTCCGGAATTGAGAACAGAGACCGAGCCCGGAATCTGTCTCTTGATGCAGCAGATTAAATATATATCTGACTGCGGAAAGTCCGGTAAGTGCCATATCCAGTGGTGAGAACAGAGACCAAGCCTGGAATCTGTCTCTTGATGCAGCAGATAAGATATATCTAACTGCGGAAAGTCCGGTAAATGCAATATTCGGTTTAAAATCCAGTGCTGTCTAGAAGGTTTTAGTTGTCTTCCTGGCACTCTGCCCCTGGTTCTTAACCTTAGATTTTATTGAAGGTTTTCAGGGTCCTGGGTCTTTTTCCTCAGACTGATGGAGATGCCTTCTCGGGACAACACTAATGACAAACACTAAAAATAAAAGAAAAGGAACATTTATCATTATTATATATTTTTTTCTTTCTCTCTCTCTTCCCCTTGTCTTCTGCCCCTTTCTTTTTCTTGAAGGCGGGTCAGGGGGGGACTGGACGGTGGACGCATCAAAGGGCCGGGGTGGGGGGGGGAGGGGGGTTGAGTTGGGGGAAGAGGGAGAAGGAAAAAAGGTATTAACTATGCTGAGTGTTTACTCAAAATTCTCTCTTTGTGTAATTCTTTTATATATTAACCACTTAAGGACCACAGGTTTATACCCCCCTAGTGACCAGGCCCTTTTTTACAAATCGGCATTTTACAACTTTAAAGGTTTATTGCTCGGGCATGCAACTTGGCACCCAAATTAATTTTACCTCCTTTTCTTCTCACAAATACAGCTTTCTTTTGGTGGTATTTGATTGCTGCTGACATTTTTTATTTTTCTGATATTAATAAAAATAGACCGCAATTTTCTCAAAAATAGTGTATTTTTAACTTTTTCTGGTAAAATTGTTCAAATATAATTACATTTCTATACAAGTTTGTGTCAGAATTTATTGTGCTACATGTCTTTGATAAAAATCAATAAGTGTATATTTATTAGTTTGCGCAAAAGTTATAGCGTTTACAAACTATGGTACAAAAATGTGAATTTCCGCATTTTGAAGCAGCTCTGACTTTCTGAGCACCATGTCATGTTTCTTGAGGTGCTAGAATGCCAGTATAGTATAAATATCCCCCAAATGACCCCATTTTAGAAAGAAGTAGTTTGGAATCCAAATGCATAAAAATGCCCTGTGAAATCCTAAAGGTACTCATTGGAATTTGGGCCCCTTTGCGAACCTAGGCTGCAAAAAAGTGTCACACATGTGGTATCGCCGTACTCAGAAGTAGGGCAATGTGTTTTGGGGTGTATTATTACATATACCCATACTGTGTGTGAGAAATATCTCTGTAAATGACAACTTTTTAAAAAAAAATGTATACAAAGTTGTCAATTTACAGAGATATTTATCTCACCCAGCATGGGTATATTTAAATATACACCCCAAAACACATTGCCCTACTTCTCCTGAGTACAGCGATACCACATGTGTGACACTTTTTTGCAGCCTAGGTGGGCAAAGTGGCCCACATTTCAATGAGTACCTTTAGGATTTCACAGTGAATTTTTACGCATTTGGATTCCGTGAGGGGTATGGTGAATTCATGTAAGATTTAATTTTTTGTCACAAGTTAGTGGAATATGAGACTTTGTAAGAATAAAAAAATAATAATAATTTCTGCTAACTTGTGCCAAAAAAGAAAAAATCTTCTATGAACTCGCCATGCCCCTCAAAAGTGATCTTTATAGCGCCGCAGCGATTTTACGGTGTTTTTGCAGTGATCAGAAAAAAAATAATTCTGTTACTGCGGTGGGGCGGACTGAACACAAGTGTGCGCACAAGATCGGGCCTGATCGGGCGAACACTGCGTTTTTTGTAGAACCTATAGAATATGTCCTATTCTTGTCCGCAATTGCGGACAAGAAAAGGCATTTTCTATATAGTTCTGGCCGGTGTCTGTGTTTTGCGGGGGAAGGGGGGGGGTGATCAGGGAGTCTATATGGGGTGATCAGGGGTTAATAAGAGGTTAATAAGTGACAGGGGGTGGGGGTGTAGTGTGGTGATTGGTGCTACTTACAGAGCTGCCTGTGTCCTCTGGTGGCCGATCAAAAGGGACCACCAGAGGACCAGGTAGCAGGTATATTAGACACTGTTAACAAAACAGCGTCTAATATACCTTTTTGGGGTTAAAAAAAAAATTGCATCTACAGCCTGCCAGCGAATGATCGCTGCTGGGAGGCTGTAGATCAATTTCTCAGCTGCGAGTCGCTGTGTAACCTGTGAATGCGTAAAGGAGGAATAACCCGGCCACCCGCAGGACACATCCCTGCGTTAGGCGGTCAGAAGGTGGTTAATAAAGATTTTGGAAGAAAAAAAATGTTTTCTGTCTACAATATATTATCATCTGAAAGGTTTCTCGGGAACATGAGACCTTCATATATAGACTAATCACCTGGAAATCCGTATAATTCATCGCAGGGTAAACTGTCAAGCCAAAGAATCCTGTCCACTCACCCACCAGGCCTGTTATAGAGAATATCTGCAGAAGAGAGATGACAGAATAGAAGATATTAGTGCCCAGCTGGTACTCACCAGTGGTTCTGGTATGGTGTAAGGTGGGAGGATAACATGTCTACCAAGAGTTTCTATATCAGTACTACGTAGAACACATGTGTTTACATAAGATTGCAAATAATTACAAAAACTCACCTCTTTACAGCTATCAGTGGCACATAGGAGGAAGAAGCTCCCCAAACCTACAGCAACTGGAAGTAGATGTTAAGGAGAAGTAACAGAAGTCTATTAGTATTGTGTTTCCTATGCTGTCATGTCTGACCTATGCTGCAATGAAGTCACTGAAAGCAGATAATCCCATATGTATCCAGCATACAACATTAAGACATATTTTGTTATCCACTTGGAAGGTCTTAGGGAAATCAATATAGAGACACTAAGGCCAAAAAGAGAAAAAAAGCTCCCGCTTAGGACCAACCAAAATGCCATTAAAATGTAACTTGTATTTCATAATAACTTATCATGGAAAAATATCTACAGAAATAATTGTACCAGCCGGCTATACAAGGATACAGATTAGCAGTGCCACAATGGTCACCAAGGCTGATGCCAGTCTAATGTGGCACATGCAACGACTGCTGAGGGATCTCTTGTACAGGCATATAGATTGACTTAGGTTGTAAATGGCAAAAACGAAAAATGCCACTCCTGCACTGATCCTGTGGACGAGGGGATTGGTCTTCATCTAGAACGCAAAGAGAGATATAAATGTCACAATGAGCTCATCATGGAGATCGGAGAATACAGAAGAGCAGAGTCCGCAGGTGGAGCGCAATTACACAGGGGCAGTAATACCTAAGGATAGTAACCAGGGGGTGTCATGGTAATGTATGCTTCATTCGGCACTATGCCACTGACATCAGACACTATGGGGGAGATTTACTAATAGTGTCACAATTTAAACTGTCTAATAATACAAATCACAGTCTTGTGATTAGACAAATTTACTTTTCTGGTGTATGGACCCAGATTCAGGACGGACTCCTGTCTGATACTGCATACTTTAACTAAAAAAAGTGTCACAATTTTGGTGAGTTTTGTGGAGCATGAAGATGTGTTTAGGCCAAACCCTTTTCCTTTAGGGGCCACAACTCCTTGTCAGACATGGCATAAAAAACTTATCAAAGTGTGTAAAACAGTTGGCAAATGTGATGCTAAACCTGGACGCCAATTCTTTGGTGCAAAATGTAGATTTTCAAATACTAATTCTGCCCCTATGTTTTCAATGGAACAAAATCTAATGGGCCCCAACCCTGTATATATGCAACATGGGCCCCAAGCATTGACCCCTCTATATCTAATTGTTTTGAGCCGTCCGTGTACTTATACTTTGTATAAGATCTGACAACTAACCGAAAATGCGCCGGTCAAGGCTGTCCCAATACACGCAAGCCATCCCATGGCATAGAGGATTCTCTGGCCGATGATATGTCGCTTCTCTGAGGGCTCAGCATGAATGATCATGAGCCTGTATTGGATGGAAGCCATGCCAGCTCCTGAAATAGACAATACATGTTATCAGCCGGAGATTTCCATAGGTAATTTCTATAAACACTTACAATAACCTTCAGGAGCCAGTGATGATTATAATCTCTAGTGATGGCCACCGCTCAGTGCTGGATAGTGATCATAGATCTGGAGTCACTGAGATCTTCATCATGTAGTCTCCCTATAGGAAGCTGCATCCACTTACCTACAATGGCTATACCCATGAAGACGACCGTGAAGACCACAGATTCAGGGAACTCTTCTCCCGTGTTACTGCAAAATAATGCAAAATATGGGAAGTTAATAGGATACAGGGCAGAAATGTCTTATCAAATGCAGAGGAGAATTTATGCACTTTTGCCTGCCCCACTATATGTCCATTACTCCCCCAATACACCCAGCGATATGGTCCCTGCAGAGACGCAGAGGAATCTGCTAAAACTCATTCAGAAATGAATAATTATTACTATTATCACCACCATTATTATTATTATTATGACATTTATAGTGGACACATTGATATTCTATACACTTATAGTCATTGTGATTTTTCCCACATGATCATTAAGATGGAGCTTATTAATAATCCGCTAATAATAATAGTAATTCTAATGTAGTAATAACATCCCAGGAATGACACTGATAATGCAGTAATACTAACAGTTATACTACACAGTCAGGAATCTGGCCCCCGTCCCCTCTTACCTGATATATGGATATTTTGAATGGCCTAAGATGACGGTAATGGTGGTTGTGGAACAGAGACCTAATAGCATCCATATGGATAAGAGGATAGGCAAGAATGCCAAACCCTGGATCTCCATGATGCAAAGAAAAGATTTGCTCAGCAAAAGCAAAAGTCTGTCTGTCTCTCTGTGTATTCACAGGTAATTTGGCGAAGGTAACGTCAGGCAATGGTTTTCCTAGGCTTAGAACTTGGTGATGTCACTAGCTTCTGTGATGTCATCACACATGCCTGAATCTGATTGGTCCTCAGTATTATATACTTTATAAATGGCAGAATCTTCTTAGTTATACATAGTGACGTCGCGAACATAAAATTTTCCGTTCGCGAACGGCGAACGCGAATTTCCACAAATGTTCACGAACCGGGCGAACCGCCATAGACTTCAATAGGCAGGCGAATTTTAAAACCCACAGGGACTCTTTCTGGCCACAATCGTGATGGAAAAGTTGTTTCAAGGGGACTAACACCTGGACTGTGGCATGCCGGAGGGGGATCCATGGCAAAACTCCCAAGGAAAATTATGTAGTTGACGCAGAGTGTGGTAAGTTGAATTCACAAAGCGATTAATGTAACCTGCATTAATCGCATTGTGATTACAATTTAGATCTGAGTTCCTAATGGTTGTATTGCTAGAATTGACGAATATAACGAATATAACACTATATTCTCAATCTTCGTTATATTCTAGCAATACAACCATTAGGAACCCAGCAGCTCTAAGTTGAATTCACAATGCGAATAATATAACCTGTATTAATCGCATTGCGATTACAACTTAGGTCTGAGTTCATAATGGTTGTATTGGTCGCACCGTCACGTGGTAAAGGGGGGCGGGGGTGTGACTCACTGCAGCCTGGTGAGCGGTGGGGCGCCGCGGCAGCTGCCTTGCAGGAGTCCCTGGTGCCGGGAGGAGGAGGTAGGTGGAGCGGCTCTGACTTTATAGACCAAATTATTTTAATAATACCCCAATAATAATAAGTTAATAACCTAACCTCATTCATAAATTACTGTGGATTATTATAGAGACGGCCCCAGGCCAGGAGACGTAAGGGGTTGGGTTGAACTGTGGGCTGGGGCCACCCGGCCACATTTAATAATCTTTGCTCAGGGGGGCCCTCATAAATATAGACCCACATGGTGTGGACTGGTCATTTTTACTAAGGAATATAGTTTAAACGTTTATGTGCAAAAGAGAAAATAAGAAGTCACCTCCAATCAGATATCTGCACATAGACCAAGACTCTGGGTCTATGCAGATATCTGATTGGAGCTGACTTAGTGACTTCTTTTTTTTTCTCTTTATCTCTTTATTATGGCTTCGGGGGGGGGGGGGGGATCGGGGGCAGGGGTGACACCAGCCATAGCAACGCCACTGTAACCATTAGGAACCCAGCTCTAAGTTGAATTCGCAATGCGATTAATATAACCCGTATTAATCACATTGCGATTACAACTTAGTCAAATTTGTGACACTGCAGCTTCAGAATGAATCTAAGATGGATGCTGTCCCTAAGATGGATGCTGTCCTTGCTATTTGATAGGAGGTGGGAGGGTCTGGGAGGGAGGGTATGCTGATTGGCTGGAATGTGTCTGCTGACTGTGAGGTACAGGGTCAAAGTTTTCTCAATGATGATGTATAGTGGGCGGACCGAACATCGCATATGTTCGCCTGCCACGGCAAACGCGAACAAGCTATGTTCGCCGGGAACTATTCGCCGGTGAATAGTTCGGGACATCTCTAATTATACACTGACAGATCACACACTACCATATCACTAGGTGATGAACCCTGCTGCCATATCTGCCCCTCTGCCTCTTCCATTTAGTTAATGAAGGCACCTCTACAGATGGCGCTGGGGATCAAACTGTTACCTGTCTTATCTCCGCTCTCCTATCCAAATTACTCCTGATATAAAGCCAGAGATTGAGCTTATAGGCATTTATTTTTACACAATATTGTGGGGAGGGGAACAAGGGCTGGTGTTATTTTTTGTGCCAGAGTTGCTTTTTCATCCAAATCCATTTTATAAGTACCAGGCACAGTGTTTGGCGCTGTGTTTGATAAAGAGTGCTTTTGGGAGTTGGTGCAGTAGTCTATATTACTTACATAGATCCAATGTAACTCTAGTGCTGATGTACTAGAAAACAAGGAAAACAATATGATAAATATGGGATTGAACTGGCAATTATTTTTTTATTTTATTAACTTTTCTAGTCCATTTTTTAAAATCCTGATTAATCCCTTTAAGGCATATCCCTTGTTTGGCTCTGTTCGTTGACCTAAACCTGAGCAGAAAGGTTCATACCCCCTTATTTCCATACCTAATAACTGTATGCTTTAAATAGCAGCCAGCCAGCCTGTGATGTCACAGCCATATACTGTAAATAGCCTCAGCCATCTTGGATTCAACAATTTTTCCCGTGTACTTAGTGCAGGGAGTGACGTTAGCAGGCTCTAGGGACAGTGCTAGCTAGGAAAGACTTGAAAACTTATATTTTGCTAAATAAAAGTTCAGGGAAAGAGCATTAGAAGTGTAGGGAAAGGATAGGGAGGAATTATTCCACAGTATTGAAGCAGAACAGGGTTCAATAGGGGTGTTTACTGCCTGGGTAATAGGAACAATCCTATTATACCTTGCTGCACTGACTGTGGATCCAAATTGCCATTATATTGCTGCTTTCAGGTTTGCAATGCCTCTGTAATTCCAGCAAATCATTGTTATTGGGGTCATATTATCCCTTGAGCGGTGCAGTTATATATATATTCTGAAGCCTTTCATGTATTAGTGGGGGGGGGGGGGGGGGGAAGGGGCTTATTAGCCGTTGTGTGGTGAAGTGAGAAAATTAAAGCCCTTTTTGGCGTGTATTAGTGGCAAAAAAAAAAATTATTTACCGTTAACGGTAGCAGTTATATGTTCTAAAGCCTTTTTTTGGCGTGTATTATTGGGGGGCAAAAGGGGGCTTATTAGCTGTTGTGGGGTGAAGTGGGAAAATTACAGGCCTTTTTGGCGTGAATTAGTGGCAAAAAAAACTTTACGGCTGCAGTTATATTTTCTGAAGCCTTTTTTGGGCGTATATTAGTGGGGAAAAAGGGCTTATTAGCCGTTGTGTGGTGAAGTGAGAAAATTAAAGCCCTTTTTGGCATGTATTAGTTGCAAAAAAAAATTTATTTGCTGTTCAGTGGCATGTATTAATAGGAGAGAAAAGGGGCTTATTAACCGTTGTGTGGTGAAGTGGGAAAATTACCGCCCTTTTTAGCGTGTATTAGTGGCAAAAAAAAACTTTATTTGTCATTCACGGCCTCAGTTATATGTTCTAATGCCTTTTTTTGGGGGTGTTTTAGTGGGGGAAAAGAAAAAGGGCTTATTAGCCATTGTGTAGTGAAGGGAGGAAATTAAAGCACTTTTTGGCGTGTATTAGTGGCAAAAAAATTGCCATTCACGGCCGGAGTTATATGTTCTAAAACCTTTTTTTGTGTGTATTAATGCGGGAAGAAAGGGGCTTATTAGACGTTGTCTGGTGAAGTGAGAAAATTACAGCCCTTTTTGGCATGTATTAATTTTCTTTTTATTTACTTATTTGATCTAACAGTATGTCAGACTCCTGGCTCACAGACTGTTGAGGACGACATTAGTGACGTGTAGAGAGTACTCGATGATGATGTAGCCGATCGCAATTTGGAGCCGGGTGACGAAGGGGCTTCATCATCATCGGGAGAAGAGGGTGGCAGCTTGCACGGGAGTCAGCGGTGAAGCCAAAAAGGGCTTATTAGCCATTGTGTAGTGAAGGGAGGAAATTAAAGCACTTTTTGGCGTGTATTAGTGGCAAAAAAATTGCCGTTCACGGCCGGAGTTATATGTTCTAAAACCTTTTTTTGTGTGTATTAATGCGGGAAGAAAGGGGCTTATTAGACGTTGTCTGGTGAAGTGAGAAAATTACAGCCCTTTTTGGCATGTATTAATTTTCTTTTTATTTACTTATTTGATCTAACAGTATGTCAGACTCCTGGCTCACAGACTGTTGAGGACGACATTAGTGACGTGTAGAGAGTACTCGATGATGATGTAGCCGATCGCAATTTGGAGCCGGGTGACGAAGGGGCTTCATCATCATCGGGAGAAGAGGGTGGCAGCTTGCACGGGAGTCAGCGGTGAAGCCAAAAAGGGCTTATTAGCCATTGTGTAGTGAAGTGAGAAAATTACAGCCCTTTTTGGCATGTATTAATTTTCTTTTTATTTACTTATTTGATCTAACAGTATGTCAGGCTCCTGGCTCACAGACTGTTGAGGACGACATTAGTGACGTGTAGACAGTTCTCGATGATGATGTAGCCGATCGCAATTTGGAGAAGAGGGTGGCGAAGGGGCTTCATCATCATCGGTAGAAGAGGGTGGCAGCTTGCACGGGAGTCAGCGGTGAAGCCAGCAAGTTGGTAGCGTGTCCGGGAGTCAGCAGGGTGGCAGTAGTGGGAGGTCGATGCCCGGAGTAGACCACCCGCTTTGCAGGAGCCTCCGGGCCGGAAAGTAGTGGTGCAGGGGTTCATGGAGGCAGTGGCGGTAGCAGTCAGTCAGTGCGGAGTGTTGGGGGTAAAATTACCTACTCATCAGTCTTGAGTCTGTCGGTGTCTGCCAAAGTGCACGGCTGCGCCGACGTGTGGAGCTGCAACTATGGTCGAGGACAATATATGTCCTTTACGGCCCACTGGGTAAATGTGGTTCCTGCCCAGCCAAACCAGCAACTTGACCAAGTGATGCCACTTCCGCCTCCGCGTTGTCACGCAATTGGTCCTGTGACAATGTCTGCCTCTGCCTCCTCATCCTCCACCTTGTCCTCAGCCTCCACTGCAGGGATAATTCACAGTGCCTCACCAGCATACCACATGTGCAGGGCAAACAGAGTCACACAGTGTAGGAACTGCTCCGTGTCCTTCATCAAGAAATCGAATCCTGGCTTTCTCCGTGACAACTCAAAATCGGAACCATGGTGTCGGCACTGCGTCAAGGAGGGCTGAGCCATGCGCCCTGCATGGTGCACGTGTTCAATCTGGTTGTCAAGCGTTTCCTTAAGTCTTCCACCCATCTGCAAGACATCCTAAAAATGGCCAGGAAACTTTGCATGCACTCCAGCCACTCGTACACCACCAAGCACAGCCTCCTTGAGCTACAGCCGCAGAACGGCGTCCCCCAACAAAGGCTGATATGCAACGTTTACACCCGATGGAATTCCACCCTCAATATGTTGGACCCACTGTACGAACAGAGAAAGGCCATAAACGATTTATTGATGATACAGGCAAAGGTACTCCCCTGTGTAACTTCGATGTCAGCCAGTGGCCTTTGAGGAGGTCACTTTATTTGTCAGTCGCCAGGACTACAGGATGAACAACCTCATTCCACTGATTCATATCCTGGAAAAGATGATGGCAAATCTGGCTGTTCAGGAGACTGAAAATGTTGCGTTCTACATCTCATGGCCACATGAGTCCTGTGGGGGCTGAACTGGAGGAGGAGGAGGACATTGGAGCACAAGCAATGTGTAGCGATGTAGCGAAATGGGTGGTTTTTCTACACAGGTGACAGGAGAGGAGGAGCAGCCGGAGGAGCAAGAGGGAGATGAGGAAGACAAGGCAGATGACCCAGACACACTGTGGCAGTATGCAGTGGAAATGGAGGCAGGGAGTCCCTCCGAGTCACTTGCGCAAATGGCCCCATGCATGCTCACTTGCTTGCGCAATGACAGCCAAATTGTCACCATTCGGCAGAGGGATGACTACTGGCTCTCCACCATGTTGGACCCTTGCTGCCAGTCTAAAATAAGGGCCTTTTTTTACACATGCTGAGAGGGAGGACAAACTGAACTACTATAAAGACATCCTAAGTAGTCAGTTGGCCACTGCCTATCTGCGCCATCGTGCATCCTCTCGCATGCGTCTGCAATCACGTTCCACTGCCATCGCTGCTTGGGGGGGGGGGTTGCAGGAGCAGTTCCAGCTACATCAACAGCAGCCTGAGTCTAGAAACACTTATGAGTGGCTTTGTTCACCCGCATAGTGATGAAACTGCTCACCAGCAGCTATACATAGAGCCGAACCTGAACCAGCAGGTGGTGGCATACTTGGAGTGCACTCTGCCAGCTGTCATTGAAGATCCGCTGGACTAATGGGCGGCCAAACTGGATTTGTGGCCGCAACTGGCCAAGTTTGCCCTGGAAAAGCTGTCCTGCCTGGCCAGTAGTGTGTTTAGTGCGGTGGGGGCCATAGTTACCCCAAGTAAAACTCGCCTGTCCACCCAAAATGTGGAGAGACTGACCTTTTTCAAGATGAATCAGGCGTGGATCAGCCAGGATTTCCACCCACCAAAGCCTAATGCATCAGATTAGATCATCCATGCTGCCTCATCCAAACCTTGACAGAAGAGACCGGTTCCTTCTGACTACCTGCCTCAGCTACTTTTCTGATGCTGCCACCCGCCTGATTCCACACATCTGATGCCAAGTGCTCCTTCTTACACCTACCATCGTCAGAGGGTACTGATAGTGCCACCCACCTCCCCAATCTGTCACCAGGTCACTCTGTGGTCTACTGATGCTGCCACCTTCGCACAATGTCACCTTGCCACTCTGTGGTGTCCTGATGCTGCTGCCACCTACAAACTATGTCACCTTTCCACTCTGTGGCCTCCTCATGCTGCTGCTGACACCTCCACACTATGTCACCTTCCCACTTTGCAGTATCCTGATGCTGCTGCCACCTCCACACTATTGTCACCACCAGACATCTGTGAAGCTCTGACAGACGTCCTTCAGAACCTCCTCCTTGAGGTTCCTTTTGTTTTGCTTTCATTTTCTCATCTCGTTAGCCTCTCTCAGCTGTCATGTTGTTGCACTGATTGCCTCCCTTTAAATCCCTTCCCATACTGCATCACTTTGCGGTTTATATTACTTCCTGGAGTGTGTGCATGCTGATCCTACTTCTGAGTCTTCTACAGATAAGTTTTGTTCGTTCATTTGTGTTTTCCTGTTTGCTGGATCCCAGGTGACCCTGACTCCCTCCGTATCAAGTGTAGGGAGCCGGTGGTCGTGTCCCCTCACTATTATAGGGTGTTCAGGTGTTATACAGTCGAGGTACGAGGATATGCGATCATCTAACATTGGGATTTTCGCATAGGCTGAGCAGTTAGGGAGAGAGCCAGGTCTGATGCAGGGCTCTCCCTTTTGTTCCTTAGTTTTGGATCCAGTCAGTCGGATCTTCATTTTGTGTCTTCTAGTTTCCTGTACACCTTCCGTGACAACTATATCACCTTGCCACTCTGTGGCCTCCTCATGCTGCTGCTGCCACCTCCACACTCTGTCATTGTGCCACTCTGTGGTCTCCTGATGTTGCTGCTACCTCCACACTATGTCACATTGCCACTCTGTGGTCTCCTGATGCTGCTGCCACCTCAACACTATGTCAACTTGCTACTCTGTGGCCTCCTTATGCTGATGCTTCCACCTCCACACTCTGTCATTGCGCCACTTTGTGGTCTCCTGATGCTACTGCTACTTCCACACTATGTCACCTTGCCACTCTGTGGTCTCCTGATGCTGTTGCCACCTCCACACATGGCATTAGGCCACTCTGTGGAATTCTCATGCTGTTCTACCCCCCCACTTCATGACTGGGCCACTATTTTGCCTTTTTAGCCTGTTTGACATTATAATTTATTTGAGCCTTCTTATGATCTGTCAGAAGGAAAAATGAGACATGCAACGGATCCTGTCTGTGTAGCGGCTGTAAGGCCTGTATGGTCCCATCATAATTGGCTTATGATTTGGTAGCCAAAAGCAGGAGTGGGTACAAAACACAGAAGACATGCAAATATTCCATTCACGTGTCATCTCTGTTTTGGATCCACTCCTGTTTTTTTTTTGGCATTAGCAATACTAATGGGTTACTGACCACATGCTGACCGAGTGAAGGCGGATGCTCAACAAACAGGATCCGTTTTTTGGGGGGTTATTGTTCTGATGGATCAGAGGATGGGCAAAATAATCAGTGACGTCAACACAAACTTACTACTGACACCCTCTCCACTCTTTGAGGGGAGCTCTACTTGTATAAGCGTTTAATAGAACAGGTTCTGTAGACATCTACAGTACAGACCAAAAGTTTGGACACACCTTCTCATTCAAAGAGTTTTCTTTATTTTTATGACTATGCGCTTTGGGATCTGCTGACTGACCCCCTTTTTCTTTGCAGCTTGTGCTGGAGGTGTGGCTGCCTCCTTAGTCGTGCACTCCTGACCAGCTCGTCTGCCCCATTGGCTGATTTTAATTAGTGTTAGTATATAGCTTGGCCTGCTCCCCCTCACTCACTGAAGCCATCTGGCACCAGGAGAGAGATAGTGTGTGGACTCTCATTGCAGTCTTTGGTGACCTTTTGGCGCCAGTGGTGGTGTGGCACTGGCATGCATGCTGGTAACTGCTTTCCGTGGATATAATGGAGGCCATTTTGGCACCAGAAATGACAGAAATTCAGGCGGATCCAGCATGCATGTGGAACCTGCAGTTTCTGAATTATATGGTAGCCGTCATGGCACATAACAGGTAAAATTTTGTGTTAGGAACCCGTCTAACTAGAGATCGCCTTGACGTGCGGCAGACGGGCTCAAATAATTTTGTACAAAACGATTTGCCAAGCATCTCTAACTTATTAGTATAGCATTTGCAATTATGATGCAATTTTGTACTTTATTTGGTTTGCAGTGAGCTGTTGCATTGCATGTTTTGTTTAACAGTCTTGTTCTCAGCCATAGCAACGTGCTCCTGCGCTTTGGGATGTGCTGACTGACCCCCTTTTTCTTTTCAAAAGCAGGAGTGGGTACAAAACACAGAAGACATGCAAATATTCCACTCACGTGTCATCTCTGTTTTGGATCCACTTCAGTTTTTTTTTTTGCATTAGCAATACTAATGGATTACTGACCAAATGCTGACCGAGTGAAGGCGGATGCTCAACAATCAGGATCCGTTTTTTGGGGGGTTATTGTTCTGATGGATCAGAGGATGGGCAAAATAATCAGTGACGTCAACACAAACTTACTACTGACACCCTCTCCACTCTTTGAGGGGAGCTCTACTTGTATAAGCGTTTAATAGAACAGGTTCTGTAGACATCTACAGTACAGACCAAAAGTTTGAACACACCTTCTCATTCAAAGAGTTTTCTTTATTTTTATGACTATGAAAATTGTAGATTCACACTGAAAGCATCAAAACTATGAATTAACACATGTGGAATTCTATACATAACAAAAAAGTGTGAAACAACTGAAAATATGTCATATTCTAGGTTCTTCAAAGTAGCCACCTTTTGCTTTGATTACTGCTTTGCACACTCTTGGCATTCTCTTGATGAGCTTCAAGAGGTAGTCACCTGAAATGGTCTTCCAACAGTCTTGAAGGAGTTCCCAGAGATTCTTAGCACTTGTTTGCCCTTTTGCCTTCACTCTGCGGTCCAGCTCACCCCAAACCATCTTGATTGGGTTCAGGTCCGGTGACTGTGGAGGCCAGGTCATCTGGCGCAGCACCCCATCACTCTCCTTCATGGTCAAATAGCCTCTACACAGCCTGGAGGTGTGTTTGGGGTCATTGTCCTGTCGAAAAATAAATGATGGTCCAACTAAACGCAAACCGGATGGAATAGCATGCCGCTGCAAGATGCTGTGGTAGCCATGTTGGTTCAGTATGCCCTCAATTTGGAATAAATCCCCAACAGTGTCACTAACAAAGCACCCCCACACCATCACACCTCCTCCTCCATGCTTCATGGTGGGAACCAGGCATGTAGAGTCAATCCGTTCACCTTTTCTGCGTCGCACAAAGACACAGTGGTTGGAAGTTGGAACCAAAAATCTCAAATTTGGACTCATCAGACCAAAGCACAGATTTCCACTGGTCTAATGTCCATTCCTTGTGTTCTTTAGCCCAAACAAGTCTCTTCTGCTTGTTGCCTGTCCTTAGCAGTGGTTTCCTAGCAGATATTCTACCATGAAGGCCTGATTCACACAGTCTTCTCTTAACAGTTGTTCTAGAGATGTGTCTGCTGCTAGAACTCTGTGTGGCATTGACCTGGTCTCTAATCTGAGCTGCTGTTAACCTGCGATTTCTGAGGCTGGTGACTCGGATGAACTTATCCTCCGCAGCAGAGGTGACTCTTGGTCTTCCTTTCCTGGGGTGGTCCGCATGTGAGCCAGTTTCTTTGTAGCGCTTGATGGTTTTTGTGACTGCACTTGGGGACACTTTTAACCGCCTCCGGACCTTGAGCTGTGTTAGGGGCCCCAAAATTTCTGATGGCAGCTCTGCATGCCCCCTCCACTCACAGTAATGAGTTCCTCTCACTCACGGCATCTGAGAGTGTTAAAAACTGGAAGCTTGGCTTCCTCTACAGGCGAGCTTTCCCCCAGCGGAGATTGGGGAAAGCACCCAGTTCTAATAATAAACCACAGCCTGAACTAGGCGTCCAGGCTCAGTGTTAGTATATACCATGTAATGTAATATAGTGATTTCTATACAGACTAATAGAGCAATTTACATCTGATGATTGTAAGTTGTGGCCCACTTTGGGGACTTAACAAAAAGTAAAAATAAAAATAAAAATTAAAAGTTTTGAAAATATTAAATACTATTAATATATCAGGGAGGAAGATGTGGTACACATATACAGTATTACTACAATCAGATCAGGGACTCCTAAGCTGCTTTGGCATTTGGAAGTGCAAGACATAGAATCTATGTAAAACTTTGATATATGCCCACTAGTTACCAGGCCACCTGCTAAGGAGAAGTGGTTTTGATATAAAATGTAGTAGTTTCCAAAAATATGTCATTTATAATGCCCATATTTTCCAAAAATATGTCATTTATAATGCCCATAAAATTCCAACCACTGCTTACATACTGTTTATATGTATTGTGGTAATGTGAACAGTGCTGGAAGGTGTGTTGTCCCACTTCAGGTATCTCAGGTATGTGAGACAGATAAAATCCAGAGAGTGGCAGTAGTCTCAGCAAAGCATAGTTTGCTGAGACATTTTTGTATACATTTTGTGGGCTGGATTTTATTTGGACTGGTGGCTAGGCTTGGTAAAGGGAGTTCCCAGTCCACACCCTTCCAGTATGGGTTTTTCTTTCTACCTGAGGTGATCGCAAGTGAGGCCTGCTGTAATCAGGCTTGCAAAAAGCGCCTCAGAGTAGGTCAGTCTGAGGAGGGAGAGCGAGACTGTTCTGTGAAGCAGAGGCTCTGTGTGTGGTCTCAGTCAGGAGGACTGAGGGGCCACAAGGCTTTGAATAGCATGAGGTTTGGAGGACCTAGAGAACGAGGGTTGCACGCCCAGCATCTGGAGGACTACTGGGCCACACTCCCCCAAAAGGAACTGGAGTTGCCACAGCCTGGAGGCTGCAGTATTGATGTTGCCGCATATAATGTCCATGTGTGAACTGTGCTCTATGAGTGAGGTAGGGATGTATTTTGTTTAGGTAGCGCCTAGACAGGCAGGAGTTTATTTGTGTTTTAAGTATTGGCGGTGCGGGAACCTCACCGCACCCAGTGATGTATAACTGGACTATCCTTTATAAGAAGACTGTCAAAATAAATGCACAGTTTTGACATGAAAATCCGTTGTCTGGTGAGATATCTGTGAGTGTGACCCCCTGAAAAGAGACGATCCCTTACATAATGGAAAAATCTATCCCTGCCATTACCATCGTCTTCATGTCACTTCCAGATATTGGTCTGGTCACCACCATGAAGTTCCCCAGTCCCGATTATGTAATATTGCTTAAAATAAGTTGTCTATGATGAATGATAAAGAGACACGGACACGTTGTTTGCTACTTCATCTAGTGACTTTTATTTAAGGGCAGTCATTTTGAAATCGCCCTGTTGATGGAAAACCCCTAACTCACAAAGAGTCGTCACTTCAACACTCAGGAAAGGAAAAACCCCCAGTGGAGGAAACCTCTAGGGAGCCATGGCTGAAGGACTGCCCCTCCTCTGGACAAGGGGGTAAAAAGTCAACATTTTATGTGAAGTAGCTGTGGAAAATCAGGCAAATGTCATGTCCGGAATTGAGAACAGAGACCGAGCCCGGAATCTGTCTCTTGATGCAGCAGATTAAATATATATCTGACTGCGGAAAGTCCGGTAAGTGCCATATCCAGTGGTGAGAACAGAGACCAAGCCTGGAATCTGTCTCTTGATGCAGCAGATAAGATATATCTGACTGCGGAAAGTCCGGTAAATGCCATATCCAGTGGTGAGAACAGAGACCAAGCCTGGAATCTGTCTCGTGATGCAGCAGATAAGATATATCTAACTGCGGAAAGTCCGGTAAATGCCATGTCCAGTGGTGAGAACAGAGACCAAGCCTGGAATCTGTCTCGTGATGCAGCAGATAAGATATATCTAACTGCGGAAAGTCCGGTAAATGCAATATTCGGTTTAAAATCCAGTGCTGTCTAGAAGGTTTTAGTTGTCTTCCTGGCACTCTCCCCTGGTTCTTAACCTTAGATTTTATTGAAAGTTTTCAGGGTCCTGGGTCTTTTTCCTCAGACTGATGGAGATGCCTTCTCGGGACAACACTAAGGACAAACACTAAAAATAAAAGAAAAGGAACATTTATCATTATTATATATTTTTTTCTTTCTCTCTCTCTTCCCCTTGTCTTCTGCCCCTTTCTTTTTCTTGAAGGCGGGTCAGGGGGGGAGTGGAGGGTGGACGCATCAAAGGGCCAAGGTGGGGGGGAGGGGGGTTGAGTTGGGGGAAGAGGGAGAAGGAAAAAAGGTATTAACTATGCTGAGTGTTTACTCAAAATTCTCTCTTTGTGTAATTCTTTTATATATTAACCACTTAAGGACCACAGGTTTATACCCCCCTAGTGACCAGGCCCTTTTTTACAAATCGGCACTTTACAACTTTAAAGGTTTATTGCTCGGGCATGCAACTTGGCACCCAAATGAATTTTACCTCCTTTTCTTCTCACAAATACAGCTTTCTTTTGGTGGTATTTGATTGCTGCTGACATTTTTTTTTTTTCTGATATTAATCAAAATAGACCGCAATTTTCGCAAAAATAGTGTATTTTTAACTTTTTCTAGTAAAATTGTTCAAATATAATTACATTTATATACAAGTTTGTGTCAGAATTTATTGTGCTACATGTCTTTGATAAAAATCAATAAGTGTATATTTATTAGTTTGCGCAAAAGTTATAGCGTTTACAAACTATGGTACAAAAATGTGAATTTCCGCATTTTGAAGCAGCTCTGACTTTCTGAGCACCTATCATGTTTCTTGAGGTGCTAGAATGCCAATATAGTATAAATACCCCCCAAATGACCCCATTTTAGAAAGAAGTAGTTTGGAATCCAAATGTGTAAAAATGCCCTGTGAAATCCTAAAGGTACTCATTGGAATTTGGGCACCTTTGCGAACCTAGGCTGCAAAAAAGTGTCACACATGTGGTATCGCCGTACTCAGAAGTAGGGCAATGTGTTTTGGGGTGTATTATTACATATACCCATACTGTGTGTGAGAAATATCTCTGTAAATGACAATTTTTAAAAAAAAAATTATACAAAGTTGTCAATTTACAGAGATATTTATTTCACCCAGCATGGGTATATTTAAATATACACCCCAAAACACATTGCCCTACTTCTCCTGAGTACAGCGATACCACATGTGTGACACTTTTTTGCAGCCTAGGTGGGCAAAGTGGCCCACATTTCAATGAGTACCTTTAGGATTTCACAGTGAATTTTTACGCATTTGGATTCCGTGAGGGGTATGGTGAATTCATGTAAGATTTTATTTTTTGTCACAAGTTAGTGGAATATGAGACTTTGTAAGAATAAAAAAATAATAATAATTTCTGCTAACTTGTGCCAAAAAAGAAAAAATCTTCTATGAACTCGCCATGCCCCTCAAAAGTGATCTTTATAGCGCCGCAGCGATTTTACGGTGTTTTTGCAGTGATCAGAAAAAAAAAATTCTGTCACTGCGGTGGGGCGGACTGAACACAAGTGTGCGCACAAGATCGGGCCTGATCGGCCGAACACTGCGTTTTTTGTAGAACCTATAGAATATGTCCTATTCTTGTCCGCAATTGCGGACAAGAAAAGGCATTTTCTATATAGTTCTGGCCGGTGTCTGTTTTTTGCGGGGGGGGGGGGGGGGGTGATCAGGGAGTCTATATGGGGTGATCAGGGGTTAATAAGAGGTTAATAAGTGACGGGGGGGGGTGTAGTGTGGTGATTGGTGCTACTTACAGAGCTGCCTGTGTCCTCTGGTGGCCGATCAAAAGGGACCACCAGAGGACCAGGTAGCAGGTATATTAGACACTGTTAACAAAACAGCGTCTAATATACTTTTTTGGGGTTAAAAAAAAATCGCATCTACAGCCTGCCAGCGAATGATCGCTGCTGGGAGGCTGTAGATCAACTTCTCAGCTGCGAGTCGCTGTGAACCCTGTGAATGCGTAAAGGAGGAATAACCCGGCCACCCGCAGGACACATCCCTGCGTTAGGCGGTCAGAAGGTGGTTAATAAAGATTTTGGAAGAAAATATATTATCATCTGAAAGGTTTCTCGGGAACATGAGACCTTCATATATAGACTAATCACCTGGAAATCCGTATAATTCATCGCAGGGTAAACTGTCAAGCCAAAGAATCCCGTCCACTCACCCACCAGGCCTGTTATAGAGAATATCTGCAGAAGAGAGATGACAGAATAGAAGATATTAGTGCCCAGCTGGTACTCACCAGTGGTTCTGGTATGGTGTAAGGTGGGAGGATGACATGTCTACCAAGAGTTTCTATATCAGTACTACGTAGAACACATGTGTTTACATAAGATTGGAAATAATTACAAAAACTCACCTCTTTACAGCTATCAGTGGCACATAGGAGGAAGAAGCTCCCCAAACCTACAGCAACTGGAAGTAGATGTTAAGGAGAAGTAACAGAAGTCTATTAGTATTGTGTTTCCTATACTGTCATGTCTGACCTATGCTGCAATGAAGTCACTGAAAGCAGATAATCACATATGTATCCAGCATACAACATTAAGACATATTTTGTTATCCACTTGGAAGGTCTTAGGGAAATCAATATAGAGACACTAAGGCCAAAAAGAGAAAAAAAAACTCCCGCTTAGGACCAACCAAAATGCCATTAAAATGTAACTTGTATTTCATAATAACTTATCAAAATATCTACACAAATAACTGTACTAGCCGGCTATACAAGGATACAGATTAGCAGTGCCACAATGGTCACCAAGGCTGATGCCAGTCTAATGTGGCACATGCAACGACTGCTGAGGGATCTCTTGTACAGGCATATAGATTGACTTAGGTTGTAAATGGCAAAAACGAAAAATGCCACTCCTGCACTGATCCTGTGGACGAGGGGATTGGTCTTCATCTAGAATGCAAAGAGAGATATAAATGTCACAATGAGCTCATGATGGAGATCGGAGAATACAGAAGAGCAGAGTCCGCAGGTGGAGTGCAATTACACAGGGGCAGTAATACCTAAGGATAGTAACCAGGGGGTGTCATGGTAATGTATGCTTCATTCGGCACTATGCCACTGACATCAGACACTATGGGGGAGATTTACTAATAGTGTCACAATTTACACTGTCTAATAGTCTTGTGATTAGACAAATTTACTTTTCTGGTGTATGGACCCAGATTCAGGACGGACTCCTGTCTGATACTGCATACTTTAACTAAAAAAAGTGTCACAATTTTGGTGAGTTTTGTGGAGCATGAAGATGTGTTTAGGCCAAACCCTTTTCCTTTAGGGGCCACAACTCCTTGTCAGACATGGCATAAAAAACTTATCAAAGTGTGTAAAACAGTTGGCAAATGTGATGCTAAACCTGGACGCCAATTCTTTGGTGCAAAATGTAGATTTTCAAATACTAATTCTGCCCCTATGTTTTCAATGGAACAAAATCTAATGGGCCCCAACCCTGTATATATGCAACATGGGCCCCAAGCATTGACCCCTCTATATCTAATTGTTTTGAGCCGTCCGTGTACTTATACTTTGTATAAGATCTGACAACTAACCGAAAATGCGCCGGTCAAGGCTGTCCCAATACACGCAAGCCATCCCATGGCATAGAGGATTCTCTGGCCAATGATATGTCGCTTCTCTGATGGCTCAGCATGAATGATCATGAGCCTGTATTGGATGGAAGCCATGCCAGCTCCTGAAATAGACAATACATGTTATCAGCCGGAGATTTCCATAGGTCATTTCTATAAACACTTACAATAACCTTCAGGAGCCAGTGATGATTATAATCTCTAGTGATGGCCACCGCTCAGTGCTGGATAGTGATCATAGATCTGGAGTCACTGAGATCTTCATCATGTAGTCTCCCTATAGGAAGCTGCATCCACTTACCTACAATGGCTATACCCATGAAGACGACCGTGAAGACCACAGATTCAGGGAACTCTTCTCCCGTATTACTGTAAAATAATGCAAAATATTGGAAGTTAATAGGATACAAGGCAGAAATGTCTTATCAAATGCAGAGGAGAATTTATGCACTTTTGCTGCCCCACTATATGTCCATTACTCCCCCAATACACCCAACGATATGGTCCCTGCAGAGAAGCAGAGGAATCTGCTAAAACTCATTCAGAAATGAATAATTATTACTATTATCACCACCATTATTAGTATTATTAATATTATGACATTTATAGTGGACACATAGATGTTCTATAGACTTATAGTCATTGTGATTTTTCCCACATGAACATTAAGATGGAGCTTATTAATAATCCACTAATAATAATAGTAATTCTAATGTAGTAATAACATCCCAGGAATGACACTGATAATGCAGTAATACTAACAATTATACTACACAGTCAGGAATCTGGCCCCCGTCCCCTCTTACCTGATATATGGATATTTTGAATGGCCGAAGATGACGGTAATGGTGGTTGTGGAACAGAGACCTAATAGCATCCATATGGATAAGAGGATAGGCAAGAATGCCAAACCCTGGATCTCCATGATGCAAAGAAAAGATTTGCTCAGCAAAAGCAAAAGTCTGTCTGTCTCTCTGTGTATTCACAGGTAATTTGGCGAAGGTAACGTCAGGCAATGGTTTTTCTAGGCTTAGAACTTGGTGATGTCACTAGCTTCTGTGATGTCATCACACATGCCTGAATCTGATTGGTCCTCAGTCTCCTAACTAGCTTCTGTGATATCATCAATGCTGTGTCATCATCATACATGCCTAAATATGATTGGTCCTCAGTATTATATACTTTATAAATGGCAGAATCTTCTTAGGTCTACATAGTGATGTCGCGAACATAAAATTTTCCGTTCGCGAACGGCGAACGCGAATTTCCACAAATGTTCGCAACCGGGGGAACCGCCATAGACTTCAATAGGCAGGCAAATTTTAAATCCCACAGGGACTCTTTCTGGCCACAATAGTGATGGAAAAGTTGTTTCAAGGGGACTAACACCTGGACTGTGGCATGCCGGAGGGGGATCCATGGCAAAACTCCCAAGGAAAATTACGTAGTTGACGCAGAGTGTGGTAAGTTGAATTCGCAAAGCGATTAATATAACCTGCATTAATCGCATTGCGTTTACAACTTAGATCTGAGTTCCTAATGGTTGTATTGCTAGAATTGACAATGAATATAGCACTATATTCTCAATCCTCGTTATATTCTAGCAATACAACCATTAGGAACCCAGCAGCTCTAAGTTGAATTCACAATGCGATTAATATAACCTGTATTAATCGCATTGCGATTACAACTTAGGTCTGAGTTCATAATGGTTGTATTGGTCGCACCGTCACGTGGTAAAGGGGGGCGGGGGTGTGACTCACTGCAGCCTGGTGAGCGGTGGGGCGCCGCGGCAGCTGCCTTGCAGGAGTCCCTGGTGCCGGGAGGAGGAGGTAGGTGGAGCGGCTCTGACTTTATAGACCAAATTATTTTAATAATACCCCAATAATAATAAGTTAATAACCTAACCCCATTCATAAATTACTGTGGATTATTATAGAGACGGCCCCAGGCCAGGAGACATAAGGGGTTGGGTTGAACTGTGGGATGGGGCCACCCGGCCACATTTAATAATCTTTGCTCAGGGGGGCCCTCATAAATATAGACCCACATGGTGTGGACTGGTCATTTTTACTAAGGAATATAGTTTAAACGTTTATGTGCAAAAGAGAAAATAAGAAGTCAGCTCTAATCAGATATCTGCACATAGACCAAGACTCTGGGTCTATGCAGATATCTGATTGGAGCTGACTTAGGCTACTTTCACACTAGCGTTGTTTGAATCCGGCGTTCAATTCCGACACTGGAACTGCCCGCCGGATCCGGAAAAACGTGTGAAACCTGATTACATTTGAATCCTGATCAGGCTTTCGATCACAATGGAAAAATGCATTGGAAAAAATGGATCCGCCATTAATGGACTTTAACTTTTTTTTCCTATTTTTCGGGTTTAACATGCAAAAGCCGGATCCGTTTTTACTGAACACACGGCGTTAATGCAAGTCAATGGGAAAAAAGCCGTTCAGTCAAAGTGTTCAGGATTTTTGGCCGGAGGTAAAAATACTGCATGCTACGGTTTTCTGAAAAGCCTGATCAGTCAAAAAGACTGAACAGAAGACATCCTGATGCATCCTGAGGGACGGACTCTCCATTCAGAATGCATTAGGATAAAACTGATCAGTTCTTTTCCGGATTTGAGCCCCTAGGACGGAACTCAGCGCCGGAAAAGAAAAACGCTAGTGTGAAAGTAGCCTTAGTGACTTCTTTTTTTTTCTCTTTATCTCTTTATTATGGCTTCGGGGGGGGGGGGGGGGGGGCAGGGGTGACACCATTTTCTACCGCACCGGGTGACACCAGCCATAGCAACGCCACTGTAACCATTAGGAACCCAGCTCTAAGTTGAATTCGCAATGCGATTAATATAACCTGTATTAATCGCATTGCGATTACAACTTAGTCAAATTTGTGACACTGCAGCTTCAGAATGAATCTAAGATGCTGTCCCTAAGATGGATGCTGTCCTTGCTTTTTGATAGGCGGTGGGAGGGTCTGGGAGGGAGGGTATGCTGATTGGCTGGAATGTGTCTGCTGACTTTGATGTACAGGGTCAAAGTTTTCTCAATGATGATGTATAGTGGGCGGACCGAACATTGCATATGTTCGCCCGCCGCGGCAAACGCGAACAAGCTATGTTCGCCGGGAACTATTCGCCGGTGAATAGTTCGGGACATCTCTAGTTATACACTGACAGATCACATACTACCATATCACTAGGTGATGAACCCTGCTGCCATATCTGCCCCTCTGCCTCCTCCATTTAGTTAATGAAGGCACCTCTACAGATGGCGCTGGGGATCAAACTGTTACCTGTCTTTAGGGATGAGCGAACTCGAACTGTATAGTTCGGGTTCGTACCGAATTTTGGGGTGTCCGTGACACGGACCCGAACCCGGACATTTTCGTAAAAGTCCGGGTACGGGTTCGGTGTTCGTCGCTTTCTTGGCGCTTTTGTGACGCTTTCTTGGCGCTTTTTGAAAGGCTGCAAAGCAGCCAATCAACAAGCGTCATACTACTTGCCCCAAGAGGCCGTCACAGCCATGCCTACTATTGGCATGGCTGTGATTGGCCAGAGCACCATGTGACCCAGCCTCTATTTAAGCTGGAGTCACATAGCGCCGCCCGTCACTCTGCTCTGATTAGCGTAGGGAGAGGTTGCGGATGCGACAGTAGGGCGAGATTAGGCAGATTAACTCCTCCAAAGGACTTCACTTCATTAATCGATCGATCTGCAGCTGTGCATCATTGAGCTGCTGAAATTCAAATGCTCAGGCTGCCCAGACCGTTTGTCAGTCACTTTTTTCTGGTGTGATCGGCGGCCATTTTGTGTCTTGTGCGGTGCTGCGACCAAGTGCATCCAAGCTGCGACCAAGTGCATTTAACCCTCAATGGTGTGGTTGTTTTTTGGCTAAAGCCTACATCAGGGTGAAGCTGTCACACCAAGTGCATTTAACCAGCAATAGTCTGTTCATTTTTTGGCCATATACTAAATCAGGGGCAAGCTGCGCCCGTCACCAAGTGCATTTAACCAGCAATAGTCTGTTCATTTTTTGGCCATATACTACATCAGGGGCAAGCTGCGCCCGTCACCAAGTGCATTTAACCAGCAATAGTCTGTTCATTTTTTGGCCATATACTACATCAGGGGCAAGCTGCGCCCGTCACCAAGTGCATTTAACCCTCAGTAGTGTGGTTGGTCAAGCTATCACACCAAGTGCATTTAACCAGCAATAGTCTGTTCATTTTTTGGCCATATACTAAATCAGGGGCAAGCTGCGCCCGTCACCAAGTGCATTTAACCAGCAATAGTCTGTTCATTTTTTGGCCATATACTACATCAGGGGCAAGCTGCGCCCGTCACCAAGTGCATTTAACCAGCAATAGTGTGGTTATTTTTTGGCCATATCCCAGTCTAATTCTGTCACTAAATCCATACCGGTCACCCAGCGCCTAAATACTAGGCCTCAAATTTATATCCCGCTAAATCTCTCGTTACCGCTGTCCTGTTGTGGCTGGGAAAGTTATTTAGTGTCCGTCAAAGCACATTTTTTGTTCTGGGTTGAAGTACAATTCCCAATTTAGCAATTTCATAATTTAGTGGTTCCTGCTATATCAGAGCTATTTGAAATCTATCCCTAAAAGGGTATATAATATTCAAGGTGCACATTGGGTCATTCAGAATAACTTCACACACACACACGCTACTGTGCATATCCCAGTCTAATTCTGTCACTAAATCCATACCGGTCACCCAGCGCCTAAATACTAGGCCTTAAATTTATATCCCGCTAAATCTCTCGTTACCGCTGTCCTGTTGTGGCTGGGAAAGTTATTTAGTGTCCGTCAAAGCACATTTTTTGTTCTGGGTTGAAATACAATTCCCAATTTAGCAATTTCATAATTTAGTGGTTTCTGCTATATCAGAGCTATTTGAAATCTATCCCTAAAAGGGTATATAATATTCAAGGTGCACATTGGGTCATTCAGAATAACTTCACACACACACACGCTACTGTGCATATCCCAGTCTAATTCTGTCACTAAATCCATACCGGTCACCCAGCGCCTAAATACTAGGCCTCAAATTTATATCCCGCTAAATCTCTCGTTACCGCTGTCCTGTTGTGGCTGGGAAAGTTATTTAGTGTCCGTCAAAGCACATTTTTTGTTCTGGGTTGAAATACAATTCCCAATTTAGCAATTTTATAATTTAGTGGTTTCTGCTATATCAGAGCTATTTGAAATCTATCCCTAAAAGGGTATATAATATTCAAGGTGCACATTGGGTCATTCAGAATAACTTCACACACACCCGCTACTGTGTATTTCCAAGTCTAATTCTGTCACTAAACCCATACCTGTCACCCAGCGCCTAAATACTAGGCCTCAAATTTATATCCTGCTAAATCTCTCGTTACCGCTGTCCTGTTGTGGCTGGGAAAGTTATTTAGTGTCCGTCAAAGCACATTTTTTGTTCTGGGTTGAAATACAATTCCCAATTTAGCAATTTCATAATTTAGTGGTTTCTGCTATATCAGAGCTATTTGAAATCTATCCCTAAAAGGGTATATAATATTCAAGGTGCACATTGGGTCATTCAGAATAACTTCACACACACCCGCTACTGTGTATTTCCAAGTCTAATTCTGTCACTAAACCCATACCTGTCACCCAGCGCCTAAATACTAGGCCTCAAATTTATATCCTGCTAAATCTCTCGTTACCGCTGTCCTGTTGTGGCTGGGAAAGTTATTTAGTGTCCGTCAAAGCACATTTTTTGTTCTGGGTTGAAATACAATTCCCAATTTAGCAATTTCATAATTTAGTGGTTTCTGCTATATCAGAGCTATTTGAAATCTATCCCTAAAAGGGTATATAATATTCAAGGTGCACATTGGGTCATTCAGAATAACTTCACACACACCCGCTACTGTGTATTTCCATAGTCTAATTCTGTCACTAAACCCATACCTGTCACCCAGCGCCTAAATACTAGGCCTCAAATTTATATCCTGCTAAATCTCTCGTTACCGCTGTCCTGTTGTGGCTGGGAAAGTTATTTAGTGTCCGTCAAAGCACATTTTTTGTTCTGGGTTGAAATACAATTCCCAATTTAGCAATTTCATAATTTAGTGGTTTCTGCTATATCAGAGCTATTTGAAATCTATCCCTAAAAGGGTATATAATATTCAAGGTGCACATTGGGTCATTCAGAATAACTTCACACACACCCGCTACTGTGTATTTCCAAGTCTAATTCTGTCACTAAACCCATACCTGTCACCCAGCGCCTAAATACTAGGCCTCAAATTTATATCCTGCTAAATCTCTCGTTACCGCTGTCCTGTTGTGGCTGGGAAAGTTATTTAGTGTCCGTCAAAGCACATTTTTTGTTCTGGGTTGAAATACAATTCCCAATTTAGCAATTTCATAATTTAGTGGTTTCTGCTATATCAGAGCTATTTGAAATCTATCCCTAAAAGGGTATATAATATTCAAGGTGCACATTGGGTCATTCAGAATAACTTCACACACACCCGCTACTGTGTATTTCCAAGTCTAATTCTGTCACTAAACCCATACCTGTCACCCAGCGCCTAAATACTAGGCCTCAAATTTATATCCTGCTAAATCTCTCGTTACCGCTGTCCTGTTGTGGCTGGGAAAGTTATTTAGTGTCCGTCAAAGCACATTTTTTGTTCTGGGTTGAAATACAATTCCCAATTTAGCAATTTCATAATTTAGTGGTTTCTGCTATATCAGAGCTATTTGAAATCTATCCCTAAAAGGGTATATAATATTCAAGGTGCACATTGGGTCATTCAGAATAACTTCACACACACCCGCTACTGTGTATTTCCAAGTCTAATTCTGTCACTAAACCCATACCTGTCACCCAGCGCCTAAATACTAGGCCTCAAATTTATATCCTGCTAAATCTCTCGTTACCGCTGTCCTGTTGTGGCTGGGAAAGTTATTTAGTGTCCGTCAAAGCACATTTTTTGTTCTGGGTTGAAATACAATTCCCAATTTAGCAATTTCATAATTTAGTGGTTTCTGCTATATCAGAGCTACTTGAAATCTATCCCTAAAAGGGTATATAATATTCAAGGTGCACATTGGGTCATTCAGAATAACTTCACACACACCCGCTACTGTGTATTTCCATAGTCTAATTCTGTCACTAAACCCATACCTGTCACCCAGCGCCTAAATACTAGGCCTCAAATTTATATCCTGCTAAATCTCTCGTTACCGCTGTCCTGTTGTGGCTGGGAAAGTTATTTAGTGTCCGTCAAAGCACATTTTTTGTTCTGGGTTGAAATACAATTCCCAATTTAGCAATTTCATAATTTAGTGGTTTCTGCTATATCAGAGCTATTTGAAATCTATCCCTAAAAGGGTATATAATATTCAAGGTGCACATTGGGTCATTCAGAATAACTTCACACACACCCGCTACTGTGTATTTCCAAGTCTAATTCTGTCACTAAACCCATACCTGTCACCCAGCGCCTAAATACTAGGCCTCAAATTTATATCCAGCTGAATTTGAATACAATACATTGGGCCAAATAATATTTTTGTTGTTGTGGTGAACGATAACAATGAGGAAAACATCTAGTAAGGGACGCGGACATGGTCGTGGTGGTGTTAGTGGATCCTCTGGTGCTGGGAGAGGACGTGGCCGTTCTGCCACATCCACACGTCCTAGTGTACCAACTACCTCAGGTCCCAGTAGCCGCCAGAATTTACAGCGATATATGGTGGGGCCCAATGCCGTTCTAAGGATGGTAAGGCCTGAGCAGGTACAGGCATTAGTCAATTGGGTGGCCGACAGTGGATCCAGCACGTTCACATTATCTCCCACCCAGTCTTCTGCAGAAAGCGCACAGATGGCGCCTGAAAACCAACCCCATCAGTCTGTCACATCACCCCCATGCATACCAGGGAAACTGTCTCAGCCTCAAGTTATGCAGCAGTCTCTTATGCTGTTTGAAGACTCCGCTGGCAGGGTTTCCCAAGGGCATCCACCTAGCCCTTCCCCAGCGGTGAAAGATATAGAATGCACTGACGCACAACCACTTATGTTTCCTGATGATGAGGACATGGGAATACCACCTCAGCATGTCTCTGATGATGACGAAACACAGGTGCCAACTGCTGCGTCTTTCTGCAGTGTGCAGACTGAACAGGAGGTCAGGGATCAAGACTGGGTGGAAGACGATGCAGGGGATGATGAGGTCCTAGACCCCACATGGAATGAAGGTCGTGCCACTGACTTTCACAGTTCGGAGGAAGAGGCAGTGGTGAGACCGAGCCAACAGCGTAGCAAAAGAGGGAGCAGTGGGCAAAAGCAGAACACCCGCCGCCAAGAGACTCTGCCTGCTACTGCCCGCCGCCATCTGGGACCGAGCACCCCAAAGGCAGCTTCAAGGAGTTCTCTGGCATGGCACTTCTTCAAACAATGTGCTGACGACAAGACCCGAGTGGTTTGCACGCTGTGCCATCAGAGCCTTAAGCGAGGCATTAACGTTCTGAACCTGAGCACAACCTGCATGACCAGGCACCTGCATGCAAAGCATGAACTGCAGTGGAGTAAACACAATAAAACCAAGGAAGTCACTCAGGCTCCCCCTGCTACCTCTTCTGCTGCTGCCGCCTCGGCCTCTTCTGCTGCTGCCGCCTCGGCCTCTTCCTCCGCCTCTGGAGGAACGTTGGCACCTGCCGCCCAGCAAACAGGGGATGTACCACCAACACCACCACCACCACCTCCGTCACCAAGCGTCTCAACCATGTCACACGGCAGCGTTCAGCTCTCCATCTCACAAACATTTGAGAGAAAGCGTAAATTCCCACCTAGCCACCCTCGATCCCTGGCCCTGAATGCCAGCATTTCTAAACTACTGGCCTATGAAATGCTGTCATTTAGGCTGGTGGACACAGACAGCTTCAAACAGCTCATGTCGCTTGCTGTCCCACAGTATGTTGTTACCAGCCGCCACTACTTCTCCAAGAGAGCCGTGCCTTCCCTGCACAACCAAGTATCCGATAAAATCAAGTGTGCACTGCGCAACGCCATCTGTGGCAAGGTCCACCTAACCACAGATACGTGGACCAGTAAGCACGGCCAGGGACGCTATATCTCCCTAACTGCACACTGGGTAAATGTAGTGGCAGCTGGGCCCCAGGCGGAGAGCTGTTTGGCGCACGTCCTTCCGCCGCCAAGGATCGCAGGGCAACATTCTTTGCCTCCTGTTGCCACCTCCTCCTTCTCGGCTTCCTCCTCCTCTTCTTCCACCTGCTCATCCAGTCAGCCACACACCTTCACCACCAACTTCAGCACAGCCCGGGGTAAACGTCAGCAGGCCATTCTGAAACTCATATGTTTGGGGGACAGGCCCCACACCGCACAGGAGTTGTGGCGGGGTATAGAACAACAGACCGACGAGTGGTTGCTGCCGGTGAGCCTCAAGCCCGGCCTGGTGGTGTGCGATAATGGGCGAAATCTCGTTGCAGCTCTGGGACTAGCCAATTTGACGCACATCCCTTGCTTGGCGCATGTGCTGAATTTGGTGGTGCAGAAGTTCATTCACAACTACCCCGACATGTCAGAGCTGCTGCATAAAGTGCGGGCCGTCTGTTCGCGCTTCCGGCGTTCACATCCTGCTGCTGCTCGCCTGTCTGCGCTACAGCGTAACTTCGGCCTTCCCGCTCACCGCCTCATATGCGACGTGCCCACCAGGTGGAACTCCACCTTGCACAATGCTGGACAGACTGTGCGAGCAGCAGCAGGCCATAGTGGAGTTTCAGCTGCAGCACGCACGGGTCAGTCGCACTACAGAACAGCACCACTTCACCACCAATGACTGGGCCTCCATGCGAGACCTGTGTGCCCTGTTGCGCTGTTTCGAGTACTCCACCAACATGGCCAGTGGCGATGACGCCGTTATCAGCGTTACAATACCACTTCTATGTCTCCTTGAGAAAACACTTAGGGCGATGATGCAAGAGGAGGTGGCCCAGGAGGAGGAGGAGGAGGAGGAGGAAGAGGGGTCATTTTTAGCACTTTCAGGCCAGTCTCTTCGAAGTGACTCAGAGGGAGGTTTTTGGCAACAGCAGAGGCCAGGTACAAATGTGGCCAGACAGGGCCCACTACTGGAGGACGAGGAGGACGAGGATGAGGAGGAGGTGGAGGAGGATGAGGATGAAGCATGGTCACAGCGGGGTGGCACCCAACGCAGCTCGGGTCCATCACTGGTGCGTGGCTGGGGGGAAAGGCAGGACGATGACGATACGCCTCCCACAGAGGACAGCTTGTCCTTACCCCTGGGCAGCCTGGCACACATGAGCGACTACATGCTGCAGTGCCTGCGCAACGACAGCAGAGTTGCCCACATTTTAACCTGTGCGGACTACTGGGTTGCCACCCTGCTGGATCCACGGTACAAAGACAATGTGCCCACCTTACTTCCTGCACTGGAGCGTGATAGGAAGATGCGCGAGTACAAGCGCACGTTGGTAGATGCGCTACTGACAGCATTCCCAAATGTCACAGGGGAACAAGTGGAAGCCCAAGGCCAAGGCAGAGGAGGAGCAAGAGGTCGCCAAGGCAGCTGTGTCAATGCCAGCTCCTTTGAGGGCAGGGTTAGCATGGCAGAGATGTGGAAAACTTTTGTCAACACGCCACAGCTAACTGCACCACCACCTGATACGCAACGTGTTAGCAGGAGGCAACATTTCACTAACATGGTGGAACAGTACGTGTGCACACTCCTCCACGTACTGACTGATGGTTCAGCCCCATTCAACTTCTGGGTCTCTAAATTGTCCACGTGGCCAGAGCTAGCCTTTTATGCCTTGGAGGTGCTGGCCTGCCCGGCGGCCAGCGTTTTGTCTGAACGTGTATTCAGCACGGCAGGGGGCGTCATTACAGACAAACGCAGCCACCTGTCTACAGCCAATGTGGACAAGCTGACGTTCATAAAAATGAACCAGGCATGGATCCCACAGGATCTGTCCGTCCCTTGTCCAGATTAGACATTAACTACCTCCCCTTAACCATATATTATTGGACTCCAGGGCACTTCCTCATTCAATCCTATTTTTATTTTCATTTTACCATTATATTGCGAGGCTACCCAAAGTTGAATGAACCTCTCCTGTGTCTGGGTGCCGGGGCCTAAATATATGCCAATGGACTGTTCCAATGTTGGGTGACGTGAAGCCTGATTCTCTGCTATGACATGCAGAATGATTCTCTGCTGACATGAAGCCAGATTGTCTGTTACGGGACCTCTCTCCTCTGCCTGTGTGTGTGCTGGGCCTAAATATATGCCAATGGACTGTTGCAGTGGTGGCTGACGTGAAGCCTCATTCTCTGCTATGACATGCAGACTGATTCTCTGCTGACATGAAGCCAGATTCTCTGTTACGAGACCTCCCTCCTCTGCCTGGGTGCTGGGCCTAAATATATGCCAATGGACTGTTGCAGTGGTGGCTGACGTGAAGCTTCATTCTCTGCTATGACATGCAGACTGATTCTCTGCTGACATGAAGACAGATTCTCTGTTACGGGACCTCCCTCCTCTGCCTGGGTGCTGGGCCTAAATATATGCCAATGGACTGTTGCAGTGGTGGCTGACGTGAAGCCTCATTCTCTGCTATGACATGCAGACTGATTCTCTGCTGACATGAAGCCAGATTCTCTGTTACGAGACCTCCCTCCTCTGCCAGGGTGCTGGGCCTAAATATATGCCAATGGACTGTTGCAGTGGTGGCTGACGTGAAGCCTCATTCTCTGCTATGACATGCAGACTGATTCTCTGCTGACATGAAGACAGATTCTCTGTTACGGGACCTCTCTCCTCTGCCTGTGTGTGTGCTGGGCCTAAATATATGCCAATGGACTGTTGCAGTGGTGGCTGACGTGAAGCCTCATTCTCTGCTATGACATGCAGACTGATTCTCTGCTGACATGAAGCCAGATTCTCTGTTACGGGACCTCCCTCCTCTGCCTGGGTGCTGGGCCTAAATATATGCCAATGGACTGTTGCAGTGGTAGCTGACGTGAAGCCTCATTCTCTGCTATGACATGCAGACTAATTCTCTGCTGACATGAAGACAGATTCTCTGTTACGGGACCTCTCTCCTCTGCCTGTGTGTGTGCTGGGCCTAAATATATGCCAATGGACTGTTGCAGTGGTGGCTGACGTGAAGCCTCATTCTCTGCTATGACATGCAGACTAATTCTCTGCTGACATGAAGACAGATTCTCTGTTACGGGACCTCTCTCCTCTGCCTGTGTGTGTGCTGGGCCTAAATATATGCCAATGGACTGTTGCAGTGGTGGCTGACGTGAAGCCTCATTCTCTGCTATGACATGCAGACTGATTCTCTGCTGACATGAAGACAGATTCTCTGTTACGGGACCTCCCTCCTCTGCCTGGGTGCTGGGCCTAAATATATGCCAATGGACTGTTGCAGTGGTGGCTGACGTGAAGCCTTATTCTCTGCTATGACATGCAGACTAATTCTCTGCTGACATGAAGACAGATTCTCTGTTACGGGACCTCTCTCCTCTGCCTGTGTGTGTGCTGGGCCTAAATATATGCCAATGGACTGTTGCAGTGGTGGCTGACGTGAAGCCTCATTCTCTGCTATGACATGCAGACTAATTCTCTGCTGACATGAAGACAGATTCTCTGTTACGGGACCTCTCTCCTCTGCCTGTGTGTGTGCTGGGCCTAAATATATGCCAATGGACTGTTGCAGTGGTGGCTGACGTGAAGCCTCATTCTCTGCTATGACATGCAGACTGATTCTCTGCTGACATGAAGCCAGATTCTCTGTTACGGGACCTCCCTCCTCTGCCTGGGTGCTGGGCCTAAATATATGCCAATGGACTGTTGCAGTGGTGGCTGACGTGAAGCCTCATTCTCTGCTATGACATGCAGACTAATTCTCTGCTGACATGAAGACAGATTCTCTGTTACGGGACCTCTCTCCTCTGCCTGTGTGTGTGCTGGGCCTAAATATATGCCAATGGACTGTTGCAGTGGTGGCTGACGTGAAGCCTCATTCTCTGCTATGACATGCAGACTGATTCTCTGCTGACATGAAGACAGATTCTCTGTTACGGGACCTCCCTCCTCTGCCTGGGTGCTGGGCCTAAATATATGCCAATGGACTGTTGCAGTGGTGGCTGACGTGAAGCCTCATTCTCTGCTATGACATGCAGACTGATTCTCTGCTGACATGAAGACAGATTCTCTGTTAAGGGACCTCCCTCCTCTGCCTGGGTGCTGGGCCTAAATATATGCCAATGGACTGTTGCAGTGGTGGCTGACGTGAAGCCTCATTCTCTGCTATGACATGCAGACTGATTCTCTGCTGACATGAAGCCAGATTCTCTGTTACGAGACCTCCCTCCTCTGCCTGGGTGCTGGGCCTAAATATATGCCAATGGACTGTTGCAGTGGTGGCTGACGTGAAGCCTCATTCTCTGCTATGACATGCAGACTGATTCTCTGCTGACATGAAGCCAGATTCTCTGTTACGGGACCTCTCTCCTCTGCCTGTGTGTGTGCTGGGCCTAAATATATGCCAATGGACTGTTGCAGTGGTGGCTGACGTGAAGCCTCATTCTCTGCTATGACATGCAGACTGATTCTCTGCTGACATGAAGACAGATTCTCTGTTACGGGACCTCCCTCCTCTGCCTGGGTGCTGGGCCTAAATATATGCCAATGGACTGTTGCAGTGGTGGCTGACGTGAAGCCTCATTCTCTGCTATGACATGCAGACTGATTCTCTGCTGACATGAAGCCAGATTCTCTGTTACGAGACCTCCCTCCTCTGCCAGGGTGCTGGGCCTAAATATATGCCAATGGACTGTTGCAGTGGTGGCTGACGTGAAGCCTCATTCTCTGCTATGACATGCAGACTGATTCTCTGCTGACATGAAGCCAGATTCTCTGTTACGGGACCTCTCTCCTCTGCCTGTGTGTGTGCTGGGCCTAAATATATGCCAATGGACTGTTGCAGTGGTGGCTGACGTGAAGCCTCATTCTCTGCTATGACATGCAGACTGATTCTCTGCTGACATGAAGCCAGATTCTCTGTTACGGGACCTCCCTCCTCTGCCTGGGTGCTGGGCCTAAATATATGCCAATGGACTGTTGCAGTGGTGGCTGACGTGAAGCCTCATTCTCTGCTATGACATGCAGACTAATTCTCTGCTGACATGAAGACAGATTCTCTGTTACGGGACCTCTCTCCTCTGCCTGTGTGTGTGCTGGGCCTAAATATATGCCAATGGACTGTTGCAGTGGTGGCTGACGTGAAGCCTCATTCTCTGCTATGACATGCAGACTGATTCTCTGCTGACATGAAGACAGATTCTCTGTTACGGGACCTCCCTCCTCTGCCTGGGTGCTGGGCCTAAATATATGCCAATGGACTGTTGCAGTGGTGGCTGACGTGAAGCCTCATTCTCTGCTATGACATGCAGACTAATTCTCTGCTGACATGAAGACAGATTCTCTGTTACGGGACCTCTCTCCTCTGCCTGTGTGTGTGCTGGGCCTAAATATATGCCAATGGACTGTTGCAGTGGTGGCTGACGTGAAGCCTCATTCTCTGCTATGACATGCAGACTAATTCTCTGCTGACATGAAGACAGATTCTCTGTTACGGGACCTCTCTCCTCTGCCTGTGTGTGTGCTGGGCCTAAATATATGCCAATGGACTGTTGCAGTGGTGGCTGACGTGAAGCCTCATTCTCTGCTATGACATGCAGACTAATTCTCTGCTGACATGAAGCCAGATTGTCTGTTACGGGACCTCTCTCCTCTGCCTGTGTGTGTGCTGGGCCTAAATATATGCCAATGGACTGTTGCAGTGGTGGCTGACGTGAAGCCTCATTCTCTGCTATGACATGCAGACTGATTCTCTGCTGACATGAAGCCAGATTCTCTGTTACGGGACCTCCCTCCTCTGCCTGGGTGCTGGGCCTAAATATATGCCAATGGACTGTTGCAGTGGTGGCTGACGTGAAGCCTCATTCTCTGCTATGACATGCAGACTAATTCTCTGCTGACATGAAGACAGATTCTCTGTTACGGGACCTCTCTCCTCTGCCTGTGTGTGTGCTGGGCCTAAATATATGCCAATGGACTGTTGCAGTGGTGGCTGACGTGAAGCCTCATTCTCTGCTATGACATGCAGACTGATTCTCTGCTGACATGAAGACAGATTCTCTGTTACGGGACCTCCCTCCTCTGCCTGGGTGCTGGGCCTAAATATATGCCAATGGACTGTTGCAGTGGTTGCTGACGTGAAGCCTCATTCTCTGCTATGACATGCAGACTGATTCTCTGCTGACATGAAGACAGATTCTCTGTTACGGGACCTCCCTCCTCTGCCTGGGTGCTGGGCCTAAATATATGCCAATGGACTGTTGCAGTGGTGGCTGACGTGAAGCCTCATTCTCTGCTATGACATGCAGACTGATTCTCTGCTGACATGAAGACAGATTCTCTGTTACGGGACCTCCCTCCTCTGCCTGGGTGCTGGGCCTAAATATATGCCAATGGACTGTTGCAGTGGTGGCTGACGTGAAGCCTCATTCTCTGCTATGACATGCAGACTAATTCTCTGCTGACATGAAGCCAGATTCTCTGTTACGGGACCTCTCTCCTCTGCCTGGGTGCTGGGCCTAAATTTATGAAAATGGACTCTTACAGTGGTGGGTGTCGGGAAGCCAGATTCTCTGCTATGGGACCTCTCTCCAATTGATTTTGGTTAATTTAATTATTTATTTAATTTTTATTTTAATTCATTTCCCTATCCACATTTGTTTGCAGGGGATTTACCTACATGTTGCTGCCTTTTGCAGCCCTCTAGCCCTTTCCTGGGCTGTTTTACAGCCTTTTTAGTGCCGAAAAGTTCGGGTCCCCATTGACTTCAATGGGGTTCGGGTTCGGGACGAAGTTCGGATCGGGTTCGGATCCCGAACCCGAACATTTCCGGGATGTTCGGCCGAACTTCTCGAACCCGAACATCCAGGTGTTCGCTCAACTCTACCTGTCTTATCTCCGCTCTCCTATCCAAATTACTCCTGATATAAAGCCAGAGATTGAGGTTATAGGCATTTATTTTTACACAATATTGTGGGGAGGGGAACAAGGGCTGGTGTTATTTTTTGTGCCAGAGTTGCTTTTTTATCCAAATTCATTTTATAAGTACCAGGCACAGTGTTTGGCGCTGTGTTTGATAAAGAGTGCTTTTGGGATTTGGTGCAGTAGTCTATATTACTTACATAGATCCATTGTGACTCTAGTGCTGATGTACTAGAAAACAAGGAAAACAATATGATAAATATGGGATTGAACTGGCAATTATTGTTTTATTTTATTAACTTTTCTAGTCCATTTTTTTAAATCCTGATTAATCCCTTTAAGGCATATCCCTTGGTTGACTCTGTTCGTTGACCTAAACCTGAGCAGAAAGGTTCATACCCCCTTATTTCCATACCTAATAACTGTATGCTTTAAATAGCAGCCAGCCAGCCTGTGATGTCACAGCCATATACTGTAAATAGCCTCAACCATCTTGGATTCAGCAATTTTTTCCAGTGTACTTAGTGCAGGGAGTGACGTTAGCAGGCTCTAGGGACAGTGCTAGGAAAGACTTGAAAACGTATATTTTGCTAAATAAAAGTTCAGGGAAAGAGCATTAGAAGTGTAGGGAGGAATTATTCCACAGTATTGAAGCAGAACAGGGTTCAATAGGGGTGTTTACAGCATGGGTAATAGGAACAATCCTATTATACCTTGCTGCACTGACTGTGGATCCAAATTGCCATTATATTGCTGCTTTCAGGTTTGCAATGCCTCTGTAATTCCATCAAATCGTTGTTATTGGGGTCGTATTATCCCTTGTGCGGTGCAGTTATATATATATATATATATATATATATATATATATGTGCTAAAGCCTTTAATGTATTATTGGTGGGGCAAAAGGGGGCTTATTAGCTGTTGTGGGGTGAAGTTGGAAAATTACAGACCTTTTTGGCGTGAATTAGTGCCAAAAAAAACTTTACGGCCGCAGTTATATTTTCTGAAGCCTTTTTTTGGTGTATATTAGTGGGGAAAAAGGGCTTATTAGCCGTTGTGTGGTGAAGTGAGAAAATTAAAGCCCTTTTTGGTGTGTATTAGTTGCAAAAAAATTTTTATTTGCCGTTCAGTGGCATGTATTAATAGGAGAGAAAAGGGGCTTATTAACCGTTGTGTGGTGAAGTGGGAAAATTACCGCCCTTTTTAGCGTGTATTAGTGGCAAAAAAAACTTTATTTGTCATTCACGGCCTCAGTTATATGTTCTAAAGCCTTTTTTTTGGAGTGTTTTAGTGGGGAAAAAGAAAAAGGGCTTATTAGCCATTGTGTAGTGAAGGGAGGAAATTAAAGCACTTTTTGGCGTGTATTAGTGGCAAAAAAATTGCCGTTCACGGCCGGAGTTATATGTTCTAAAACCTTTTTTGTGTGTGTATTAATGGGGGGAAAAAGGGGCTTATTAGACGTTGTCTGGTGAAGTGAGAAAATTACAGCCCTTTTTGGCATGTATTAATTTTCTTTTTATTTACTTATTTGATCTAACAGTATGTCAGACAGAGAAGTGACAGGCCCTACACAGGGGAAGGGCACACGGAGCAGCAGATTAAGGGGGCATGGCAGCAGGGATCACTTCAAGAGGCCTGAGCTCCCAGTGTCAGCTAGCGGTCGTGTCTTGACCAGTAACCCAGCTGTTCTTGAATGGTTGACTTTATCTTCGACTTCTTTGCAAGTGACATCAGACACCCCCAGCCAAGAGTTGTGGGTTCGTCAGACACAACCTTTAGTTGGCATGGCCCGAGAGCAGGCCCTGTGCCCTCACCTGTCCTCAACCTGCCTCTGTCCTTTTCTGTTCCCTCAGCCAGAGAAGTACTATATGCTGTGGGCTCAGCTCCACTGTACAGAGAGGACAAGCTACTAGACAGTCAGCAGCTACTACCCAGCCAAGATCCAGAGGAGACATCCGCCACTTCCTCCAGTAAACGGGCAAGTAGTAATGAGGAGAGTGGCGTGGGAGTTTGGGTTGCGAGTGGTCAGGCTCCTGGCTCACAGACTGTTGAGGACGACATTAGTGACGTGTAGACAGTACTCGATGATGATGTAGCCGATCGCAATTGGGAGCCGGGTGACGAAGGGGCTTCATCATCATCGGGAGAAGAGGGTGGCAGCTTGCACGTGAGGCAGCGGTGAAGCCAGCAAGTTGGTAGCGTGTCCGGGAGTCAGCAGGGTGGCAGTAGTGGGAGGTCGATGCCCGGAGTAGACCACCAGCTTTGCAGGAGCCTCCGGGGTTGGAAAGTAGTGGTGCATGGGTTTATGGAGGCAGTGACGGTAGCAGTCAGTCAGTGCGGAGTGCTGGGGGTAAAATTACCTACTCATCGGTCTTGAGTCTGTCGGTGTCTGCCAACGTGCACGGCTGCGCCGACGTGTGGAGCTGCAACTACGGTCAAGGACAATATATGTCCTTTACGGCCCACTGGGTAAATGTGGTTCCTGCCCAGCCAAACCAGCAACTTGACCAAGTGACGCCACTTCCGCCTCCGCGTTGTCACGCAGTTGGTCCTGTGACAATGTCCGCCTCTGCCTCCTCATCCTCCACCTTGTCTTCAGCCTCCACTACAGGGATAATTCACAGTGCCTCACCAGCATACCACATGTGCAGGGAAAACAGAGTCACACAGTGTAGGAACTGCTCCGTGTCCTTCATCAAGAAATCGGATCCTGGCTTTCTCCGTTACAACTCAAAATCGGAACCATGGTGTCGGCACTGCGTCAAGGAGGGCTGAGCCATGCGCCCTGCATGGTGCACGTGTTCAATATGGTTGTCAAGCGTTTCCTCAAGTCTTCAACCCATCTGCAAGGCATCCTAAAAATGGCCAGGAAACTTTGCATGCACTCCAGCCACTCGTACACCACCAAGCACAGCCTCCTTGAGCTACAGCCGCAGAACGGCGTCCCCCAACAAAGGCTGATATGCAACGTTTACACCCGATGGAATTCCACCCTCAATATGTTGGACCCACTGTACGAACAGAGAAAGGCCATAAACGATTTATTGATGATACAGGCGGACAAAGGTACTCCCCTGTTTAACTTCGATGTCAGCAAGTGGCCTTTGAGGAGGTCACTTTATTTGTCAGTCGCCAGGACTACAGGATGAACAACCTCATTCCACTGATTCATATCCTGGAAAAGATAATGGCAAATCTGGCTGTTCAGGGGACTGGAGATGTGGCGCCTACATCTCATGGCCACATGTGTCCTGTGGGGGCTGAACTGGAGGAGGAGGACATTGGAGCACAAGCAATGTGTAGCGATGTAGCGAAATGGGTGGTTTTTCTAGACAGGTGACAGGAGAGGAGGAGCAGCCGGAGGAGGAAGAGGGAGATGAGGAAGACGAGGCAGATGACCCAGACACACTGTGGCAGTATGCAGTGGAGATGGAGGCAGGGAGTCCCTCCGAGTCACTTGCGCAAATGGCCCGATGCATGCTCACTTTCTTGCGCAATGACAGCCAAATTGTCACCATTCGGCAGAGGCATGACTACTAGCTCTCCACCATGTTGGACCCTTGCTACCAGTCTAAAATAAGGGCCTTTTTTACACATGCTGAGAGGGAGGACAAACTGAACTATTATAGAGACATTCTATGTAGTCAGTTGGCCACTGCCTATCTGCGCCATCGCGCATCCTCTCGCATGTGTCTGCAATCATGTTCCACTGCCATCGCTGCTTGGGGGGGGGGGGGGTGTAGGAGCAGTACCAGCTACATCAACAGCAGCCTGAGTCTAGAGACACTTATGAGTGGCTTTCTTCACCCGCATAGTGATAAAAATTGCTCACCAGCAGCTATACATAGAGCCGAACCTGAACCAGCAGGTGGTGGCATACTTGGAGTGCACTCTGCCAGCTGTCATTGAAGATCCACTGGACTAATGGGCGGCCAAACAGTATTTGTGGCCACAACTAGCCGAGTTTGCCTTGGAAAAGCTGTCCTGCCCGGCTAGTAGTGTGTTTAGTGCGGTTGGGGCCATAGTTACCCCAAGTAAAACTCGCCTGTCCACCCAAAATATGGAGAGACTGACCATTTTTTTCAAGATGAATCAGGCGTGGATCAGCCAGGATTTCCACCCACCAAAGCCTAATGCATCAGATTAGATCATCCATGTTGCCTCATCCAAACCTTGACAGAAGAGACCGGTTCCTTCTGGCTACCTGCCTCAGCTACTTTTCTGATGCTGCCACCCGCCTGATTACACACATCTGATGCCAAGTGCTCCTTCTTACACCTACCATCGTCAGAGGGTACTGATAGTGCCACCCACCTCCCCAATCTGTCACCGGGTCACTCTGTGGTCTCCTGATGCTGCTGCCACCTTCACACAATGTCACCTTGCCACTCTGTGGTGTCCTGATGCTGCTGCCACCTCCAAACTATGTCACCTTTCCACCCTGTGGCCTCCTCATGCTGCTGCTGCCACCTCCACACTATGTCACCTTCCCACTTTGCAGTATCCTGATGCTGCTGCCACCTCCACACTATATCACCTTGCCACTCTGTGGCCTCCTCATGCTGCTGCTGCCACCTCCACACTCTGCCATTGTGCCACTCTATGGTCTCCTGATGTTGCTGCTACCGCCACACTATGTCACATTGCCACTCTGTGGTCTCCTGATGCTGCTGCCACCTCAACACTATGTCAACTTGCTACTCTGTGGCCTCCTTATGCTGATGCTTCCACCTCCACACTCTGTCATTGCGCCACTTTGTGGTCTCCTGATGCCACTGCTACTTCCACACTATGTCACCTTGCCACTCTGTGGTCTCCTGATGCTGTTGCCACCTCCACACATGGCATTAGGCCACTCTGTGGAATTCACATGCTGTTCTACCCCCCCCCCCCCCCACACTTCATGACTGGGCCACTATTTTGCCTTTTTAGCCTGTTTGACATTATCATTTATTTGACCCTTCTTCTGATCTGTCAGAAGGAAGGAGAAATGAGACATGCAACGGATCCTGTCTGTGTAGCGGCTGTAAGGCCTGTATGGTCCCATCATAATTGGCTTATGATTTGGTAGCCAAAAGCAGGAGTGGGTACAAAACACAGAAGACATGCAAATATTCCATTCACGTGTCATCTCTGTTTTGGATCCACTCCTGTTTTTTTGGGCATTAGCAATACTAATGGATTACTGACCAAATGCTGACCGAGTGAAGGCGGATGCTCAACAAACAGAATACGTTTTTTGGGGGGTTATTATTCTCATTCAAAGAGTTTTCTTTATTTTTATGACTATGTGCTTTGGGATGTGCTGACTGACCCCCTTTTTCTTTCCAGCTTGTGCTGGAGGTGTGGCTGCCTCCTTAGTCGTGCACTCCTGACCAGCTCGTCTGCCCCATTGGCTGATTTGAATTAGTGTTAGTATATAGCTTGGCCTGCTCCCTCTCATTCACTGAAGCCATCTGGCACCAGGAGAGAGATAGTGTGTGGACTCTCATTGCAGTCTTTGGTGACCTTTTGGTGCCAGTGGTGGTGTGGAGTGGGCCCGGCATGCATGCTGGTAACTGCTTTCCATGGATATAATGGAGGCCATTTTGGCACCAGAAATGACAGAAATTCAGGCGGATCCAGCATGCATGTGGAACCTGCACTTTCTGAATTATATGGTAGCCGTCATGGCACATAACAGGTAAAATTTAGTGTTAGGAACCCGCCTAACTAGAGATCGCCTTGACGTGCGGCAGACGGGCTCAAATAATTTTGTACAAAATGATTTGCCAAGCATCTCTAACTTATTGGTATAGCATTTGCAATTATGATTAAATTTTGTTCTTTATTTGGTTTGCAGTGAGCTGTTGCATTGCATGTTTTGTTTAACAGTCTTGTTCTCAGCCATAGCAACGTGCCCCTGCGCTTTGGGATGTGCTGACTGACCCCCTTTTTCCTTCCAAAAGCAGGAGTGGGTACAAAACACAGAAGACATGCAAATATTCCACTCACGTGTCATCTCTGTTTTGGATCCACTCCTGTATATAATTTATTTGAGCCTTCTTATGATCTGTCAGAAGGAAGGAAAAATGAGACATGCAACGGATCCTGTCTGTGTAGCGGCTGTAAGGCCTGTATGGTCCCATCATAATTGGCTTATGATTTGGTAGCCACAAGCAGGAGTGGGTACAAAACACAGAAGACATGCAAATATTCCATTCACGTGTCATCTCTGTTTTGGATCCACTCCTGTTTTTTTTTTTGGCATTAGCAATACTAATGGATTACGGACCAAATGCTGACCGAGTGAAGGCGGATGCTCAACAAACAGGATCCGTTTTTTGGGGGGTTATTGTTCTGATGGATCAGAGGATGGCCAAAATAATCAGTGACGTCAACACAAACTTACTACTGACACCCTCTCCACTCTTTGAGGGGAGCTCTACTTGTATAAGCGTTTAATAGAACAGGTTCTGTAGACATCTACAGTACAGACCAAAAGTTTGGACACACCTTCTCATTCAAAGAGTTTTCTTTATTTTTATGACTATGAAAATTGTAGATTCACACTGAAAGCATCAAAACTATGAATTAACACATGTGGAATTCTATACATAACAAAAAAGTGTGAAACAACTGAAAATATGTCATATTCTAGGTTCTTCAAAGTAGCCACCTTTTGCTTTGATTACTGCTTTGCACACTCTTGGCATTCTCTTGATGAGATTCAAGAGGTAGTCACCTGAAATGGTCTTCCAACAGTCTTGAAGGAGTTCCCAGAGATGCTTAGCACTTGTTGGCCCTTTTGCCTTCACTCTGCGGTCCAGCTCACCCCAAACCATCTCGATTGGGTTCAGGTCCGGTGACTGTGGAGGTCAGGTCATCTGGCGCAGCACGCCACCACTCTCCTTCATGGTCAAATAACCCCTACACAGCCTGGAGGTGTGTTTGGGGTCATTGTCCTGTTGAAAAATAAATGATGGTCCAACTAAACGCAAACCGGATGGAATAGCATGCCGCTGTGGTAGCCATGTTGGTTCAGTATGCCTTTTAATTTTGAATAAATCCCCAACAGTGTCACCAGCAAAGCACCCCCACACCATCACACCTCCTCCTCCATGCTTCACGGTGGGAACCAGGCATGTAGAGTCCATCCGTTCACCTTTTCTGCATAGCACAAAGACACAGTGGTTGGAACCAAAGATCTCAAATTTGGACTCATCAGACCAAAGCACAGATTTCCACTGGTCTAATGTCCATTCCTTGTGTTCTTTAGCCCAAAAAAGTCTCTTCTGCTTGTTGCCTGTCCTTAGCAGTGGTTTCCTAGCAGATATTCTACCATGAAGGCCTGATTCACACAGTCTTCTCTTAACAGTTGTTCTAGAGATGTGTCTGCTGCTAGAACTCTGTGTGGCATTGACCTGGTCTCTAATCTGAGCTGCTGTTAACCTGCGATTTCTGAGGCTGGTGACTCGGATGAACTTATCCTCCGCAGCAGAGGTGACTCTTGGTCTTCCTTTCCTGGGGCGGTCCGCATGTGAGCCAGTTTCTTTGTAGCGCTTGATGGTTTTTGTGACTGCACTTTGGGACACTTTTTAAGTTTTCCCAATTTTTAGGACTGACTGACCTTCATTTCTTAAAGTAATGATGGCCACTCGTTTTTCTTTACTTAGCTTCTTTTTTCTTGCCATAATACAAATTCTAACAGTCTATTCAGTAGGACTATCAGCTGTGTATCCACCTGACTTCTCCACAACGCAACTGATGGTCCCAACCCCATTTATAAGGCAAGAAATCCCACTTATTAAACCTGACAGGGCACACCTGTGAAGTGAAAACTATTGCAGGTGACTACCTCTTGAAGCTCATCAAGAGAATGCCAAGAGTGTGCAAAGCAGTAATCAAAGCAAAAGGTGGCTACTTTGAAGAACCTAGAATATGACATATTTTCAGTTGTTTCTCACTTTTTTATGTTATGTATATAATTCCACATGTGTTAATTCATAGTTTTGATGCCTTCAGTGTGAATCTACAATTTTCATAGTCATGAAAATAAAGAAAACTCTTTGAATGAGAAGGTGTGTCCAAACTTTTGGTCTGTACTGTATGTGGAATCAGCTGACGACGGTGTAAAAGAAGTGCGCTCTTTCACACTATAGTAGGATCTTGGACCTCTGCACCTTTCTTTTTACCTGATGCTAACATCGACCTGTAAGGCTGAGTTTACACTTGAGTTATTTGGTCATAACTGCCCAAAGAAGTGAAGTGTGCAGTAATTCTAAGAGTGACGCCTGTCATCTGCATGTCATACTGACTCACAGTATTGTTTCACTACCACGCGTGATGCTGCAAGGCACAGTGTTCTACACCACTATACAGGCTCTGAACAGCCAGGAAAAAGCTGATTTTTAACAAATTCGCCACAAATGAATTCGGATCGAAATTAATCTTTTCGGAAAATTCGGCGAACCAACCGAATCAATTATATTTTTTTTAATTCGCTCATCTCTAACTGTAAACTCGCCAAACTAAAATAGTTTATAGTACTGGGTAAAAATTCGCTCATCTCTAATTCTAAACTCACCAAACCAAAATAGTGTCACAACCAGACATCTGAGAAGCTCTGACAGATGCCTTTCAGAACCTCCTCCTTGAGCTTTCTTTGTGTTGGTTTTCAGTTCCTCATCTCGTTAGCCTCTCTCAGCTGTCTTGTAGTTGGACTGATTGCATCCCTTTAAATTCCTCCCCATAATGCATTAGTGTGCGGCTTATACAACTTCCTGGAGTGTGTGTGCATGCTGATCCTATTTCCCAGTCTTCTACAAGATAAGTGTTACATTCATTTGTGATTTTATGTTTGCTGGATCCCAGGTGACATTGACTCCCTCCGTGTCTAGTGTAGGGAGCCGGTGGTCGTGTCCCCTCACTATTATAGGGTGTTCAGGTGTTATACAGTCGAGGTACGAGGATATGCGATCATCTACCATTGGGATCTTCGCATAGGCTGAGCAGTCAGGGAGAGTGCCAGGTTTTATGCAGGGGTCTCCCTTTTGTTCCTTAGTTTTGGATCCAGTGAGTCATATATTCATTTTGTATTGTCTTGTTTCCTGTACACCTTCCGTGACAAATAGTTTATAGTATCGGGTAAAAAGTGCAAAGGATAGTCTGACCACTAGAAAAGATTTCTGAGACACATAGCTGTAATATGTCTTGCTAGTGTAATCAGATTGTTTTTTGGCAAATAAGCTTTCATTGGGCTTGTAGATCACTTTGTTGTACTGTAACCCATAGGCAACCTGAGCTGTACATGTACAGGTCTGGGAGCCGTGAGTTAAGGACCAGCGTAGTACATGAACAGCGCTCTGATCAGGAAGCGGTGCAGGAGCTGTGCCCGCCTGATAAGCGGCACAGGCCTGGATGTCACTGACAGCATATACTGGCGTATTAACTCCTTGTGTTGCACAGTCAGCACTCACAGTGGCATGGGACTTGTGGAGGGTATGGGCTTCCTTCCTGGTCCGTATCGGGTCCTCGTGCTACTGTGATGGGGCTACTGTGATGGCTGAAAAGGCAGCCCGATGCCTTACACAGGGATAGGGGCTTGCCTTGTACAGAAACTTGGGAGACCCAGCCCCCTGGGTCTCATAGGCAGGCTTTCAGTGTTTTACACTGGTAATACATTGACAGTCAGTGGATTACAATGAACATTTATTGTAATGCATTGTAGAGGGAATCAGACCCCCAAAAGTTGAAATCTCACAGTGGGACAAAAATAAAAAGTTACAAAATATTTTAAAAAAGTGTATTTTTTAAGAAAGTTTCAAGAAAAAAGCACCCCTTTCTCATAACAAACACATTTAAAATTGTCATATTCCTCAAAATGAAGATAACAAAGTATTCTCCATCTTCGTTTTTAGCTACCTATTCGTCAACTTCGCTAATTCTAGCAATCATATAGGAAAGTTTACTATAGAGACAGCTAAGTTTAATTCGCTATGCGATTATATTACTTAGCTTTTTTTTTAAAAAAAATTGAATAGTTAAATACTTGATTATTATAATGATTCTATTTATAAAAAAAAAAAGCAAAGTAATATAATCGCATAGCGAATTAAACACAGCTGTCTCTATAGTCAACCTTCCTATTTGATTGCTAGAATTAGCGAAGTTGATGAATAGGTAGCTAAAAAGGAAGATGGAGAATACTTTGTTATCTTCGTTTTGAGGAATATGACGAATACATTCGCCATATTCGCTAATTCTACCAAGCCAACCATGTCCAAGTTGAAATAGCAATGCGATTAATTCAAGTTATCATAATCGAATTGTGATTTCAACTTGGAGCTGGTTTACTATGGTTGGCTTGGTAGAATATGGCGAATGTATTCGTCATATTCCTCATAACGAAGTATTCTCCATCTTCGTTTTAGCTACCTATTCGTCAACTTCGCTAATTCTAGCAATCATTTCAAATAGGAAAGTTGACTATAGAGACAGGTAAGTTTAATTCGATATGCGATTATATTACTTTGATTTTTTTAATAAATAGAATAATTATAATTCTATTTATAAAAAAAAGAAAAAAATAATATAATCGCATAGCGAATTAAAAACAGCTGTCTCTATAGTCAACGTTCCTATTTGATTGCTAGAATTAACAAAGTTGACGAATATGGAGCTAAAACGAAGATGGAGAATAGTTCGTTATCTTCGTTTTGAGGAATATGACGAATACATTCGCCATATTCGCTAATTCTACCAAGCCAACCAAAGCAAACCAGGTCCAAGTTGAAATCGCAATTCGATTATTATAACTTGAATTAATCAAATTGCGATTTCAACGTGATTCTCAAATCCGACAGTACATTCTAGTATGGAGACGTTCCCATGGTGATGTGGACACTCCATGAGCACGGAAGTCGGCAGAAGCGGCAACGGGCACTGACTGGAGCAGCCAGGAAGTCAGGAATCCTAAGGACAGGTAAGAACAACTTTAGGGAAGTGGGAAAGAAATAAATATAACAAAAAAAACAAAAACAAAAAAAGAATATTCGAAATATCGAATTTATAGCACTATATTCGAAATATTTGCAAATTAGCGAAGTGCCGATATTCACTAAAAAAATTCGATATTCGAATATTCGCGCTCAACACTAGCGCTGACGTGAACTTTACAAGACACAGACAGACTCAAGGACTGGCCCACTTTATGCTCATCATATGTGTGCAGGGCTGGTACAGCCTCTTTGGAGAAGAAATGACGGCTTGGGACTCTCCACCTTGTCTCAGCACAAGCCATCAGTTGTTTGAAAGGAGCAGAGTCAACCACATGGAAGGAGGAATATCAGGACCAGTAGATGGACACAGCTCCCTTCTGCTGAGGTGGTGGAGCCTTGACTGCTGGAAAAGGTTGCGAGCCATGGAATTACTGATATATAAAAGTGCGTGAACACCTTAAAATCAGTAATATCAGACCCCAACTTCACCCCAATTACATAATCAATAGTATCAGACTGCAATTTCACCCCAAATGCAGACTCAAGGTTTAATGGAATTACTTATATAAAGTAACAATGTAAACACCCCAAAATCAGTAGTATCAGATTGCAATTTCGCCTAAATTAGGGTCCATTCAGACGTCCATAAGTGTTTTGCGGTCCGCAAAACACGGATACCGGCCATGTGTGTGCCGCATTTTGTGGACCGCACATGACTGGCCCTATGTTAGAAATACTCTATCATTTTGGCGAGACCGCGGAACCGAACTATGGATGCGGACAGCGCATATTTGAAATGAATGGGTCCGCACCCGTTCTGCAAAATTCCAGAATGGATGGGAGCTAGAAATTCGGACGTTTTAATAGACTCTTACAGAATCAAGGATTTATGGAATCATGTTTGCAGAAAAACAATGTGAACACCCCAAAATCAGTATTATCTGACCACAATTTCACCCTAATTACAGAATCAAGGATTAATGGATACTTATGTAAAATAACAATGTGAACACCCCAAAATCAGTAGTATCAGACTGCAATTTCACTCCAAATACAGAATCAAGGAGGCCAGACAGAGTGCAGGTATGCATGAAACGGCTGTCACCTAGATGTTCATGTCTAGCTAACCCACAGAAAGCAATAAAGCGAGAAGATTTTTACTCCCAGGCGTGTGCCGTGTTGTGCTCTACTACACACAGAATCAAGGATTAATGGAATTACATCTGTATAAAAAACAATGTGAACACCCCAAAATCAGTTGTATCAGACCGCAGTTTCACCCAATAACAAAATCAAGGATTACTGGAATTACTTATGTATAAAAGAATGGGAACAACCTAAAATACACTATCTCTAAGCTGTCCCTGAACTGTTCAAAAGTAATATTTTGCAAATAAAGTATTTCCTAATCCCTAGCGCCTGTCACATCTCTCCCTGTACTGTAAAATACAGGAGACCAGGCTGGATGAGGCTTTTTATAGGTCTGTGACATCACAGGGGCTGGCTATCTGCTGATTGGCTGGCTGTACGGCATTATGGATGATCCCTCATTCCCGGGCTTCTTACTTTTACTTTGTCACATGTGCAGCAGCCATATTACAAAAAATCTAATTGAGTGGATCGAATTTCACCTCGCCAACTTCAATTTACTAAGCACTAGCAGCAGGACATGGAGCAGAACCTGAACTAGCAGGTGGTGGCATACTTGGAGTGCATTCTGACACCCCACATTCAAGATCCCCTGGACTACTGGGCAGCCAAACTTGATTTTTGTGGCTGCAACTGGCTGAGTTTGCCCTGGATAGGCTTTCCTGCCCGACCAGTAGTATGGCACCAGAGAGGATGTTTAGTGCGGCAGGGGGCATAGTTTCCCCAAAGAGAACCCTTTCCACCCAAAATATTGAGAGACTAACCTTTGTAAAGATGAATCAGGGGTGGGTCAGCCAGGATTTCCACACGTCAGTGCCTAATGAATCAGACTAGATCATTCTGGGTGCCACACCAAAACATTGCAAAAAGAGACCCATTTCTTCTGGTCACCTACTTCAGACACTATTCTGATGCTGCCACCCATCTGCTGCCATCTTCTACCGCCACTATCTTGTGCTGTTACTGTCACTGCTGTTTTCCCCCACCTCTCCGCTCTGTGATTGTCCCAGTGTGTTAACTCTTTATGCTGTTGCCACATTCACCACTCTGTAACTGGGCCACTTTGTTGACCCCTCATACTGTTGCCACCCTCACCACTCTGTAACTGGGCCACTATGTTGACTCCTCATGCTGTTGCCCCCCTCACCACTTTGTGACAGGCCACTAGTGTCACTGTTTGGCCTTGTTGACATCACCGTTTATTTTACCCTTCTTCAGATCTGTCAGAAGAACTGAAAAATGTAAAACACACTGGATCCTGTCTTTGGAGCATCCATAAGGCCTTTATCGCACAGTCAGTATTTTGCAACAGGATTTGGTCATGATTTGGAAGCCAAAAGCAGGAGTGGTCCAAGACATACAAATATTCCCATTACATGTCATCTATATATTAAACCCAATCCTGTTTTTTTTGGCCTCAGCAATACTGATAAAATACTGATGCAAAAAACTGACCAAATACTGACTGTGTGATAGAGGCCATTAAAGTCCTGAATGCAGGACTTCTTTTCCATAGGAATAAAACCAATTTCAGAGGCAAATAGCCAAAACTTATGCAAATAATCTTGATCTAGGAGGACGAGGTCCATATGGAGTAGGAGGGTGAGGAGGCGGTGGATGTGGCGGTGTAGGTGGAAGTGGCGGTGAAGGAGGAGGTAGCCTACAATGCTTTTTGGTTTTAAATTTTATTTTTAAAATTAGGTTACACCCCAAAACATTGGAAAATATAACCTGTGATAACCCCCTCCAGTCATGCTAAACACACGTTCAGACAATACACTGGCTGCAGGGAAGGCCAGCACCTCCAAGAAGTAAAGGGCAAGCTCAGGCCAGGTGCCAAATTTGGAGACCCAGAAGTTGCAGGTGCTGACCCCTGTCAGTCAATTCGTGTAGGCGTGTGCAAACTTAGTGCCCCACCATGTCGCACGTCCCCGTGATGTTCACAATCCAATTTGATATCTGCTCTATGAACTTTCGATGTTCTTTTATGCGCCTACCATGGTGATCACAGGTGGCGGGGAATGAGGGTTTCAGGCCAGAAAGGGAGCGTGAGAAAGAGAGACCACATCCAAGGTAGGATTCATTTTTTCAAATTTAAAATTATAGAGTTGAAATATGGGAGAAATTATTAAAGCGTTAAAGTGTGACAATATTTCAAAGTTTAAGCATTGAATGAAATGATGTGGCGCGCATTAATTACTGAATAATATATTACATTTTATTCCCTGTCACCCAGGCCGTCTTTACCAAGGGGCAAAAGGGGCAGCTGCCCTGGGCCCAGTTGCTCCTGGGGGGCCCAAGGCAGCTGCCTCTTGAGCCCTGCTAGCTACTGCCCCGGGTGTCAGGCTGTCGGCTACACAGGCATCATGATCGTACTGTGTTAATGATCTTAATTCTAGGACCTTAATGAGTTTTGCTCTAGGACCTTAATGACATCATTACCATGTGACCAGTAACCTAGCAATTACTGGTCACATGGCTATGAGGTCATCACAGGTCCTACTGAGTGTTGCAGTGTGGAGCTTTTTTGTGTAAAGATTACATCAGAAAAAGGTGACAGGGGCTGTTATGTTAATATACTGTAAACTACTGTATAGTGGGGTGCTGTATATTGTGTGGTGGGCTGTATATTGTGTGGGGGGCTATATATTGTGTAATGGGCTGTATATTGTGTGGTGGCCTGTATACTGTGTGGTGGCCTGTATACTGGGCTGTATACTGTGTGGTGGGCTGTATACTGTGGGGGGCCTGTATAGTGTGGGGGGGCCTGTATAGTGGGGGGGGGAGTGCTATACTGCTGTACTGTATAGTGTGGGGGGCTGTATCGTGTATAGTTTGGGGTGCTGTATACAGTGAGGTGTTGTATACCATGAGGTGCTGTATACTGTGGGCTGCTATACTGCTCTACTATATACTGTGGGGTACTGTATAGTGTGGGGTGCTAAACTGCATACTGTGTGGTGCTGTATACTATAGGGTGCTATACTGCATACTGTGGGGTGCTGGGGTGCACTGTAACACTAGGGTGAGCCGAGCCCTGGTCTCCTTCCTGCAGAGCGGTGCCCACTTCCAGCCTGAGCCCAGCTGCCCAGAGCACTGATCCTGAGCCGCTGGAGTCTTCAGAACTGGAAGTATTTACAGTCATTCGCTGTACTCTACTAGATGTGTGGATTTTTTGTGTGTGTGTTGTGGTGGAGGGCGTGATTGCATGCTAAGGTGTGGGAAGGCGGGATCCAGGGGGCCCAAGTAAATTTTTGCCCAGGGTCCAATCAATATTAAAGACGGCCCTGCAGTCACCTATGCATAGCAGGTGTTTATTCACGTCTAAAATTGTATAATGTCAACCCAAGAATGTAACAGAAAAATTATTGAAATTTACTAAGCTGTCAACTAGGTATAGGAGTGGTACATTACACCTAAAAAAAAAAAAATGTCACCAGAAAATGTAACTATTTTTTTATTTTTGGTTTTTTACCGATCTACTAGGTATAGCAGTGGTACTATACACACACCAAAATTGGTGAATTTCACCTGAAAATGTAATTGACCATTTTTTTTTGTTTAACCTGTCTACTAGGTATAGGAGTGGTACTATACACCCAAAAATGTGTTAATTTCAACAGAAAATGTTAATGACAAAGTAGTGAAATTATATAAAATAAAATAGGTACAAATAAAAAATAAATATTTGATTTATGAGGTGGAGTTCAATATGGAGTAGGAGTTTGAGGAGGCTGTGGATGTAGCGGTGTAGGTGGAAGCGGCGGTGGAGGAGGACGAGGTAGCCAACACAGGTTTTTTGTTTTAATTTAATTTTTTTAAATTAGGGTACACTCTAAAAGGGTGTGAAATATCTAAAATACAAGAATGAGCAATTGCGCTGCAGTATAACAATGGCTGGTTAGTGACGGTATACATGTCTATTCTGCACAAGGTATGGACAAGTCCTGAGGGATCCATGCCTGGTTCATTTTAATGAACGTTAGCTTGTCCACATTGGCTGTGGACAGGCGGCTGCGCTTGTCTGTGATGATACCCCCTGCCGTGCTAAACACACGTTCAGATAATACACTGGCTGCAGGGCAGGCCAGCGCCTTCAAGGCGTAAAGGGCAAGCTCAGGCCATGTGCCCAATTTGGAGACCCAGAAGTTGAAGGGGGCAGACCCTTCATTCAGTACGTGTAGGCATGTGCACACATACTGCTCCACCGTGTTGGTGAAATGCTGCCTCCTGCTAAGACGTTCCATATCAGCTAGTGGTGCTGGTTGTTGTGGCGTGCTGACAAAGCTTTTCCACATTTCGGCCATGCTAACCCTGCCTTCTGAGGTGCTGGCGGTGCCCCAGCTGCATTGGCGACCTCTTTCTGCCTTCGCCTTTTGCTTCCACTGTGCCCCCGCTGTCAGGTGGGATTGCCACCAGCAGCGCGTCTACCAGCGTGCGCTTGTACTCGCGCATCTTACGATCACGCTCCAACTCGGCGGTCGTTGCAGAGACATTGCAGCATGTAATCGCTCATGTGTGCCAGGCTGCCCAGAGGCAACGAAAAGCAGTCCTCTGTGGGAGGTGTATCGTCTGTGTGCTCTGTATCTCCCCATCCACGCACCAGTGATGGCCATGAGCTGGTCTGGGTGCCACCCTGCTGTGAACACGATTCCTCCTCCTCCATCTCCTCCTCCTAATCCTCAACCTCGTCATTCTCCAGAACTGTGCCCTGGCTGGACAATTGTGTACCTCAGGTTTGTGGGTGAAGGAACCCACCGTCGGAGCCACTTGGGAATGACTGGCCAGAAACCCTACGAAATGATCCCTCTTCCTCCTCCCCCTCCTCCTCCTCCTGTGCCACATCCTCTTCCATCATCGCCAGGAGCGTTTTTTCAAGGAGGCATAGAAGTGGAATAGTAACGCTGAGAAACTGCGTTATCGGCACTGGCCATGTTGGTGGAGTACTCGAAACAGCGTAACAAGGAACACAGGTCTCGCATGGAGGCCCAGTCATTGATGGTAAAGTGGTGCTGTTCCGCCAAGCGACTCACCCGTGCGTGCTGCAGCTGAAACTCCACTATCGCCTGCTGCTGCTCGCATAGTCTGGCCAGCATGTGCAAGGTGGAGTTCCACTTTGTAGGCACGTCGCATATGAGGCGGTGAGCGGGAAGTTACGCATGCAGCGCTGACAGGCGAGCAGTAGCAGGGTGAGAACGTCAAAAGCATGCACAGACGGCCCGCTTTATGCAGCAGCTCTGACATATCTGAGTAAGTTTTAAGGAATCTCTGCACCACCAAATTCAGCACATGCGCCAGGCAAGGGATGTGCGTCAAACCGGCTAGTCACAGAGCTGCTACGAGATTTTGCCCATTATCGCACACCACCAGGCCAGGCTTGAGGCTGACTGGCACAAACCACTCATCGGTCTGTTGTTCAAGGCCAGTCCACAGCTCCTGCGCAGTGTGGGGTTTGTCCCCCAAACAGATACGTTTTAAAACTGCCTGCTGTTGTTTACCCCTGGCTGTGCTGAAGTTGGTGGTAAAGGTGTTACGCTGACCGGATGAGGAGCTCGTAGAGGATGAGGAAGTAGAGTAGGAGAACGAAGCAACAGGAGGCAAACTGAAGCGCCCTACAATCCTCGGTGGTTGACATGGGCCAAACTGCTATCCGCCTCAGGCCCAGCCGCCACTGCATTTACCCAGTGTGCTGTTATGGAGATATAAAGGCCCTGACCGTGCTTACTGGTCCACGTATCCGTAGTCAGGTGCACCCTGCCACAGATGGCGTTGCGCAGTGCACACCTGATTTTGTCCCCTACTTGGTTGTGCAGGGAAGGAATGGCTCGCCTTGAAAAGTAGTGGCAGCTGGGCACGACATACTGTGGGACAGCCACCGCCATAAGGCCTTTAAAAATATCCGTCTCCACCAGACGGAATTACAGCATTTCAAAGGCCAGTAATTTAGAAATGCTGGCATTCAGGGCGAGGTATAGCGGGTGGGTAGGGGGGTAACTTCTGCAGCACGCCAGACCTGCAGGGTATTGCGATAGTGAGGTCACAGTTATGGGCAATCGAGGGTTACTCACTTTATAGAGGGGAACACTGGGCAGACATGCGGCAGTGAAGGAGAGGTAGACACAAGTTCCTCTGGGGCACACTCTGTATGTAGGGACCAGGCCTGATGGTGGATGAGGTTCCCTGGATGTTGCAGGTGTTTTGAGTGCCTAAGGTAAGGTCCCTTTAAGAATTGTGACGCCAGTGCCTGTAAAAGTGGCACACCGATTTGTAGCAGTAGTAATGGAGTACACAGATGGTATGGTGAACCAAACGTTGCTTTACTTTGGGAAACAGTCCAACTTTGTACAGGCAGTTACAGTAGATGGTGATGCAGTCCCTTATAGCACAAATGCACAGCAGGTTTACTTCACAATACGGCAGGTTTAAATCTTGCAAGATACTTGGAGGGTAAACAGTTAATGCTTTGCAGTACAATGCTGCTCTATCCCCTCAGCTATTCTAGCTGGCTGGATCCCAAGGCCCGGATGCCTAATTGCTGGCTTGAATCCTTGGTATATAATTCTTCCTCCAGTATTGACCCTTGCTTTAAGTACCTCTGCCCCTCAGCTTACTTCTCTGAGCTGGGTGTCCTGTCTCTGCTGGGCTGCTGCAGGTTTCTCCCAGGAGGTCCGTCCCTACTACTGGGGTTACTTCTTCTGTGCCTGTTGGATTACTGGTCTCCAGGCAGGCTGTACTCCTTCTCTAGCCTCCTGGTGCAACTAGAAGCCTGGACTATCCAGCTGCATGTCAGGAGGAGGCCTTCAGCATACGTGCCTTCTCACTTCTGTCTCCACAGACTCCTAACTATGACCTAACCCCTCCCTGTCTGGGCCTGGACATTTATACTAGGGGCTCCCTATCTCCCTCTAGTGTCTGGGATGTCTAATTACACCCAAATAGGCCTGCTGAGCATTAACAGGGGAAACATACAAATGTAAAAACACACAGAAAAATACATTAAATGCATAGGTAAATAGAATATCACTGTCCCTTGTGAGCAGAAGTAACACGTGACCCAGTTGACCCTTGTGTAGTGCCCACCCCTACCTAGTGGGACACTACATACCCACATGCTACAACGTTGCCCGTCCTCGGCGCAACATAAAGGGGTCCTGCCCAGCTGGATACTGCACCTGAAAGAGAAAAATAATGCAAAGCAGGAAAATACATCTACGTTTGCAAAATACATTATATGTATATATCAGGCAGTTCCACTGGCTAAGGAGCAAGTTACGGTGAAAAGGGGCGTCGTTCTCTTCTCTCAGGATAATGTAAGGGAACAGGGGCGCTGACCTGGTGCAGCGTATCAAGGATACCAGGATTAGTCCATATTAATATTTTAAGTGCAAATTGTCCATAATATAATAGTAGTAGTCCATAGAAAAATGTAAAACAGTTATAAGTTCTTGGAGGCTCAAAGAACAAATATGAGTCCGTACCCAGGTTTCCTTCTTGTAATTTGTTCAATCCAGGTGTTAAGTGTAACCATTCCCTCACAACAGTGCCAATAGGGAAGGATCTCAGAGGCCCACATACGTTAGAGTCATCTCTGGGCACATTTCTTTTAAAATTTAAGTTAAAACTTAACTTTTAGTCATTATTAATTAAAATAAGTCCCACAAAAAGAAAGATATTATTGATAGCTGCAAAAATAAGATACAATGGACTTATGTACCATAAGACACAGGGTGACTTTACAAAATCAAGAGCTCGGATTTGGACCATGTAGTCCCACTCACGGTTTGATGGTTATTCTGTTTATGGAGATGGATCATACCACAGCAGGAAGGAACGTTGTGGGAAGGTCCACCGGAATCTTGATAAAAAGGAAAACGGCTCTTCTTAAAGAGGACAGTAAAAAAGGGAGAAAGGCTGGGGAGATAATATCCCTATCCCACTGATACAATTCTGCCTGAAAGCGGAGAGGTCCCCCGCCTAAATGCGGGAGAATCACCCCAAGAGGAGCGACCCCACTTATCGACGGCTGTCCCTGTTATTCTGTCCCTGAAAAATGACTCCCAGTGTCAGTACAGCCAATAATGAAAAAAATCTTGAATTCCCAACGCGTTTCCTCCAATTCAAATATGACCGGATTCATCAGGGGAAGAGAAATATATATAGATAAAGATAATTAGATATTTTAAATGGCACAATAGCCGTCAGCACTATGGCTCTCTATCGATGTATCCAACTGAATGATGCAGTCCAGAGTACTCTCTGCAACTGCTCCTATATATATGCTGATCTAGATTATCGCTGCAAATTAAATTAAATTGAATAGGTACCTCATGATCCGGTTTGTGAGCGGCGTGCGTTCCACCATCGGCCATGCCGGGACCGGAAGTGCGTCATAACCTATGCGCCGACCGTTACCATTGGCCGCTGGTGGAACGCAGGCCGACGATGGACCGCAAGAAACCGGAAGTGAGCGCAAATCGCCGGAGATGACGTAAACAGGACACTGGAGCGCATGAATATATGCGCTCCAGAGATAATCACTATTAGAATGTACTAAATATATTTGAAAACATCCTAAAATGGGAGGGAAAAACCTTAAACGGATTTGAATGATACACATAATGGTTATTAAATTATAATATAAGATACAGCATATAAAGGTTTATTTTGGAAGTTGGAATGAATGGGACAATAAATGGAGACAGGGGAGGACATTATATTGTTAATACTTTTAACTAATGATTAAGTCCTGCCATATGATAAGAGTACCATTTAGATATAGATTTTACAAGGTAGACCTATTGCGGTCTGATGCCTTCATTTGTCAGGTCCGAAAAAATTAATAATAAACATAATCTTGATCAACTCTATTAGGTATGTCAAATCATCAATAGGAAGATAATTTACATGTTATATTTATTTATTTATGATAGTACAAGGTCAGGGCGTATATCCAATAATATCTAAGACTCGAGATATATAAGAGGAGACACCATAAGAACACCTTTTAGATAAAAGAAGCGAACGACAGAATTTCATTGAGTCCAGAAGGGCTCACTGTTTTTAATCGGTAGGTCCATTCGGACTCTTTTTGCAGAATTCTCTTATTGAGGTCGCCTCCTCTAGGGGATGGACGAATGACCTCAACAATACAGAACTTAAGACATTTTGGATTACCATCATGGAGATCATGCACATGTCGCGAGATAGTAGTATCCCTTTTGTGCTTTATGTCCCCAAGATGGTCTCCAATTCTTCTTCTGAACTCCCGTTTTGTCTTCCCGACGTACTGAAGTTCGCATGAGCAGGTACAGAGGTATACCACCCCGGTCGTTTTGCAGTTAGCAAAATCACGGATTTTGTATGTTTTGTTGGTGGTATGACTAGTAAAATTTTTGGTTTGATGTATGTAAGGACAGGCTATACATGAACCGCATCTGAATGTTCCCAGGGGTTTTCTATCTAGCCAGGTGCCAGTTTTTTTAGGAGCTGAGTAATGGCTGTGAACAAAACGGTCACCTAAAGATCTACCTCTCCTGTATGTAATGGCAGGTTTAGATGGAAGTATATCATGAATATCAGGGTCCAGCAACAGCATATCCCAGTATTTATGGAAAATATTTCTGACCTCTCTACTACAGGTATCATATGTCCCAATGATACGAAAAATGGGATCTGTATCTGTTTTTTTTGGGTTTAGGTGACAAAAGGTCTATTCTATTTTTATTCAAGGCTGACTTGAAGGCTCTTTGTAAGGGGTAATCCGGGTAACCTCTTTGGTTAAATCTAGTTTTAAGGTCTTTGGCCTGGCTAAAGAAATCTCTCTGGGTAGTGCAGTTTCTGCGAGCCCGCAGATATTGACCCTTAGGGATACCACATTTAAGATTTTCAGGATGGTGGCTTTCCCACCTAAGCAGACTGTTTGTCGCTGTAGGTTTCCTATAAGTTTTTGTGATAATGGTACCATTTCTCAAGGTGATAAATAAATCTAGGAAGGCCAGACCTTGGTTATACACTTCAGCTGTGAAGTGCATACCTATTTCGTTCTTGTTCAGGTCGGCCAAGAAGTCAAAGAATAGTCGTCTGGGGCCGCCCCAGAATATCAGAATATCATCGATATAGCGGCCCCAGAAGACTATCCTCGATGACCACGGACTTTCGTCTGCAAATACTACAGTATCCTCCCACCAGCCCAGGAACAAGTTAGCATAAGTGGGGGCGCAAGCGCTCCCCATTGCTGTGCCCCTGAGCTGGTGGAAGAATCGGGCATCAAACAGAAAGTAATTATGTCTGAGAATAAAATCCATGAGTTTGAGAACAAAATTACTGTGTGCATTATATTGTGTACCACGGCTTTTAAGGAAATAATTTATGGCACTCAGTCCCTTGTCATGTGGGATATTGCTATATAAAGCCTCTACATCTATGGAGGCTATAAGAATATCATCATCCAATTGTATGCCGTCTATTTTGCTCAATAGATCGGAGGTATCCCTGATGTATGAAGGGAGGGCTGTGACATAATTTCTCAAGATCTTATCAACATAAATACCCGCATTCTGTGTGAGAGAATTGATACCTGCCACAATGGGGCGTCCCTTTAAAGGGGTTAGTCCCTTGTGGATTTTGGGAATGGTGTAGAAAGTAGCAGTTTGGGGGTAAGGTACGAGCATAAATTTAACTTCATCGTTGGATATTATTTTATTTTCTAGGGCTTCTATAAGGATAGTTTCAAGATCCCTAGAGAAGTTATCTGTAGGATCAGCTCCAAGGATTTGATAGTAATTTTTATCGTTTAAAATGGTGTTACACATTCGTTTGTAATCTTGGTGATTCAGGGCCACTAGATTGCCACCTTTATCAGATGGTTTTAAGATGATATCATGATTAGATTGAATTTTCATCATGGCCTCTATTTCTTTTTTATCTAGATTGGATCCATTTATGGACTGTTTATAATCTAGTTTTTCTAGTTCTTTTGTTACTATCGTCAAAAATAAATCTATGGAGCTATTTTCCATTGGAGGAGGAAGTTTGGTGCTTTTAGGTTTAAGGTTGGTGAAGGGACCTTCACCTAGTTTTCTTTCCCCTTCTGACAGAAGGTCGGCCAAGTTTTTGACCAGAGGGAGTTCATTTAAGGGAATCCCTAGTTTGATGCTCTCCTCTAAATCATTGTGTCTAAAAATTTTTTGCCATTTGAGTTTACGACAGAAAAGATGCAAGTCCTTCACCCAAGAAAATGAGTTGTACCTAGTGGTCGGTACAAAAGAGGTACCCCTGGTAAGTATGTTCATTTCAATATCTGAAAAAATATAGTCGGTAACATTAATGATTTGTCCTTTCTGGTGTGTATCTATTTTGCTGCTCGCGGTCGGTCCCTGAGGTCGTACGGTATCCCCCCAGACCCTAAAAAATTGGATGGCAAAACAGAACCAGATGAACATGATGCTTCTGGATATGAAGTCTGTGGTTCGTTTCTGGTGTTGTTTCCCCATTTTTGATACTTTCCCCTGCGACCTCTAGGTCCCTTAGATCCTCTGTATCTGGGTCTACCTCGGGAGCTGTAATCCACGGATCTATCCGTGTCCGAGGTTTCAACTTCCGAGGAAGAGATTTCTTTTGTTGCTAATTTAGTCTTTTCACCCAGATTAATGTATGCTCTTTTTTCTTTAAATTCAAGGAGGTCCTTTTTATATTGGTTGTGTTTCCTCTCTTTAATAGAGGTGTGGTATCTTTCAACAGAGATCTGTAAGTTATTCTCTCTTCTAGGGAAGTCAGGATCTTCCTTAAATTTTAAGGTCTGCTCAATGACAGTGTTTAGTCTGGCAGAAGTTTTTTCTAGAGTGGCTCGTTCTTCTGCCAGCAATAAGCGCATGAGATTAAGAGAGCTTTGTGTTAGAGTATTTTCCCACTTTATTAATAGATCTGGTGTTTGGGATCTAGGAGCAGGGGAAATGAAAATACGTAGCCCTTTGGGGACAATTTCAGATTTTATATAATTTTCTAGGGACTGAGTCTCCCACCAAGACTTGATATTATCCCTGTAGCATACATACAATTCTTTAAATAAAGATTTTAGATTGCTTGGTGTATCTACACAGTCGATATTTTGATCTGAAAATACTTGGTTGGCCTCCGCCAGCCATTGATCAGTGTTAATCGGACCAGACAAGAAACTAGCCATTCTATACAAAAAATTCACAGTAGAGAAAAAATATATGGTGTAGGAATATAAACTATATATATCACTGAATAATTGTCCTACTTAAAACTTAACTTTTAGTCATTATTAATTAAAATAAGTCCCACAAAAAGAAAGATATTATTGATAGCTGCAAAAATAAGATACAATGGACTTATGTACCATAAGACACAGGGTGACTTTACAAAATCAAGAGCTCGGATTTGGACCATGTAGTCCCACTCACGGTTTGATGGTTATTCTGTTTATGGAGATGGATCATACCACAGCAGGAAGGAACGTTGTGGGAAGGTCCACCGGAATCTTGATAAAAAGGAGTGGGACTACATGGTCCAAATCCGAGCTCTTGATTTTGTAAAGTCACCCTGTGTCTTATGGTACATAAGTCCATTGTATCTTATTTTTGCAGCTATCAATAATATCTTTCTTTTTGTGGGACTTATTTTAATTAATAATGACTAAAAGTTAAGTTTTAAGTAGGACAATTATTCAGTGATCTATATAGTTTATATTCCTACACCATATATTTTTTCTCTACTGTGAATTTTTTGTATAGAATGGCTAGTTTCTTGTCTGGTCCGATTAACACTGATCAATGGCTGGCGGAGGCCAACCAAGTATTTTCAGATCAAAATATCGACTGTGTAGATACACCAAGCAATCTAAAATCTTTATTTAAAGAATTGTATGTATGCTACAGGGATAATATCAAGTCTTGGTGGGAGACTCAGTCCCTAGAAAATTATATAAAATCTGAAATTGTCCCCAAAGGGCTACGTATTTTCATTTCCCCTGCTCCTAGATCCCAAACACCAGATCTATTAATAAAGTGGGAAAATACTCTAACACAAAGCTCTCTTAATCTCATGCGCTTATTGCTGGCAGAAGAACGAGCCACTCTAGAAAAAACTTCTGCCAGACTAAACACTGTCATTGAGCAGACCTTAAAATTTAAGGAAGATCCTGACTTCCCTAGAAGAGAGAATAACTTACAGATCTCTGTTGAAAGATACCACACCTCTATTAAAGAGAGGAAACACAACCAATATAAAAAGGACCTCCTTGAATTTAAAGAAAAAAGAGCATACATTAATCTGGGTGAAAAGACTAAATTAGCAACAAAAGAAATCTCTTCCTCGGAAGTTGAAACCTCGGACACGGATAGATCCGTGGATTACAGCTCCCGAGGTAGACCCAGATACAGAGGATCTAAGGGACCTAGAGGTCGCAGGGGAAAGTATCAAAAATGGGGAAACAACACCAGAAACGAACCACAGACTTCATATCCAGAAGCATCATGTTCATCTGGTTCTGTTTTGCCATCCAATTTTTTAGGGTCTGGGGGGATACCGTACGACCTCAGGGACCGACCGCGAGCAGCAAAATAGATACACACCAGAAAGGACAAATCATTAATCTTACCGACTATATTTTTTCAGATATTGAAATGAACATACTTACCAGGGGTACCTCTTTTGTACCGACCACTAGGTACAACTCATTTTCTTGGGTGAAGGACTTGCATCTTTTCTGTCGTAAACTCAAATGGCAAAAAATTTTTAGACACAATGATTTAGAGGAGAGCATCAAACTAGGGATTCCCTTAAATGAACTCCCTCTGGTCAAAAACTTGGCCGACCTTCTGTCAGAAGGGGAAAGAAAACTAGGTGAAGGTCCCTTCACCAACCTTAAACCTAAAAGCACCAAACTTCCTCCTCCAATGGAAAATAGCTCCATAGATTTATTTTTGACGATAGTAACAAAAGAACTAGAAAAACTAGATTATAAACAGTCCATAAATGGATCCAATCTAGATAAAAAAGAAATAGAGGCCATGATGAAAATTCAATCTAATCATGATATCATCTTAAAACCATCTGATAAAGGTGGCAATCTAGTGGCCCTGAATCACCAAGATTACAAACGAATGTGTAACACCATTTTAAACGATAAAAATTACTATCAAATCCTTGGAGCTGATCCTACAGATAACTTCTCTAGGGATCTTGAAACTATCCTTATAGAAGCCCTAGAAAATAAAATAATATCCAACGATGAAGTTAAATTTATGCTCGTACCTTACCCCCAAACTGCTACTTTCTACACCATTCCCAAAATCCACAAGGGACTAACCCCTTTAAAGGGACGCCCCATTGTGGCAGGTATCAATTCTCTCACACAGAATGCGGGTATTTATGTTGATAAGATCTTGAGAAATTATGTCACAGCCCTCCCTTCATACATCAGGGATACCTCCGATCTATTGAGCAAAATAGACGGCATACAATTGGATGATGATATTCTTATAGCCTCCATAGATGTAGAGGCTTTATATAGCAATATCCCACATGACAAGGGACTGAGTGCCATAAATTATTTCCTTAAAAGCCGTGGTACACAATATAATGCACACAGTAATTTTGTTCTCAAACTCATGGATTTTATTCTCAGACATAATTACTTTCTGTTTGATGCACGATTCTTCCACCAGCTCAGGGGCACAGCAATGGGGAGCGCTTGCGCCCCCACTTATGCTAACTTGTTCCTGGGCTGGTGGGAGGATACTGTAGTATTTGCAGACGAAAGTCCGTGGTCATCGAGGATAGTCTTCTGGGGCCGCTATATCGATGATATTCTGATATTCTGGGGCGGCCCCAGACGACTATTCTTTGACTTCTTGGCCGACCTGAACAAGAACGAAATAGGTATGCACTTCACAGCTGAAGTGTATAACCAAGGTCTGGCCTTCCTAGATTTATTTATCACCTTGAGAAATGGTACCATTATCACAAAAACTTATAGGAAACCTACAGCGACAAACAGTCTGCTTAGGTGGGAAAGCCACCATCCTGAAAATCTTAAATGTGGTATCCCTAAGGGTCAATATCTGCGGGCTCGCAGAAACTGCACTACCCAGAGAGATTTCTTTAGCCAGGCCAAAGACCTTAAAACTAGATTTAACCAAAGAGGTTACCCGGATTACCCCTTACAAAGAGCCTTCAAGTCAGCCTTGAATAAAAATAGAATAGACCTTTTGTCACCTAAACCCAAAAAAACAGATACAGATCCCATTTTTCGTATCATTGGGACATATGATACCTGTAGTAGAGAGGTCAGAAATATTTTCCATAAATACTGGGATATGCTGTTGCTGGACCCTGATATTCATGATATACTTCCATCTAAACCTGCCATTACATACAGGAGAGGTAGATCTTTAGGTGACCGTTTTGTTCACAGCCATTACTCAGCTCCTAAAAAAACTGGCACCTGGCTAGATAGAAAACCCCTGGGAACATTCAGATGCGGTTCATGTATAGCCTGTCCTTACATACATCAAACCAAAAATTTTACTAGTCATACCACCAACAAAACATACAAAATCCGTGATTTTGCTAACTGCAAAACGACCGGGGTGGTATACCTCTGTACCTGCTCATGCGAACTTCAGTACGTCGGGAAGACAAAACGGGAGTTCAGAAGAAGAATTGGAGACCATCTTGGGGACATAAAGCACAAAAGGGATACTACTATCTCGCGACATGTGCATGATCTCCATGATGGTAATCCAAAATGTCTTAAGTTCTGTATTGTTGAGGTCATTCGTCCATCCCCTAGAGGAGGCGACCTCAATAAGAGAATTCTGCAAAAAGAGTCCGAATGGACCTACCGATTAAAAACAGTGAGCCCTTCTGGACTCAATGAAATTCTGTCGTTCGCTTCTTTTATCTAAAAGGTGTTCTTATGGTGTCTCCTCTTATATATCTCGAGTCTTAGATATTATTGGATATACGCCCTGACCTTGTACTATCATAAATAAATAAATATATCTTCCTATTGATGATTTGACATACCTAATAGAGTTGATCAAGATTATGTTTATTATTAATTTTTTCGGACCTGACAAATGAAGGCATCAGACCGCAATAGGTCTACCTTGTAAAATCTATATCTAAATGGTACTCTTATCATATGGCAGGACTTAATCATTAGTTAAAAGTATTAACAATATAATGTCCTCCCCTGTCTCCATTTATTGTCCCATTCATTCCAACTTCCAAAATAAACCTTTATATGCTGTATCTTATATTATAATTTAATAACCATTATGTGTATCATTCAAATCCGTTTAAGGTTTTTCCCTCCCATTTTAGGATGTTTTCAAATATATTTAGTACATTCTAATAGTGATTATCTCTGGAGCGCATATATTCATGCGCTCCAGTGTCCTGTTTACGTCATCTCCGGCGATTTGCGCTCACTTCCGGTTTCTTGCGGTCCATCGTCGGCCTGCGTTCCACCAGCGGCCAATGGTAACGGTCGGCGCATAGGTTATGACGCACTTCCGGTCCCGGCATGGCCGATGGTGGAACGCACGCCGCTCACAAACCGGATCATGAGGTACCTATTCAATTTAATTTAATTTGCAGCGATAATCTAGATCAGCATATATAGGAGCAGTTGCAGAGAGTACTCTGGACTGCATCATTCAGTTGGATACATCGATAGAGAGCCATAGTGCTGACGGCTATTGTGCCATTTAAAATATCTAATTATCTTTATCTATATATATTTCTCTTCCCCTGATGAATCCGGTCATATTTGAATTGGAGGAAACGCGTTGGGAATTCAAGATTTTTTTCATTATTGGCTGTACTGACACTGGGAGTCATTTTTCAGGGACAGAATAACAGGGACAGCCGTCGATAAGTGGGGTCGCTCCTCTTGGGGTGATTCTCCCGCATTTAGGCGGGGGACCTCTCCGCTTTCAGGCAGAATTGTATCAGTGGGATAGGGATATTATCTCCCCAGCCTTTCTCCCTTTTTTACTGTCCTCTTTAAGAAGAGCCGTTTTCCTTTTTATCAAGATTCCGGTGGACCTTCCCACAACGTTCCTTCCTGCTGTGGTATGATCCATCTCCATAAACAGAATAACCATCAAACCGTGAGTGGGACTACATGGTCCAAATCCGAGCTCTTGATTTTGTAAAGTCACCCTGTTTCTTATGGTACATAAGTCCATTGTATCTTATTTTTGCAGCTATCAATAATATCTTTCTTTTTGTGGGACTTATTTTAATTAATAATGACTAAAAGTTAAGTTTTAAGTAGGACAATTATTCAGTGATATATATAGTTTATATTCCTACACCATATATATTTTTTCTCTACTGTGAATTTTTTGTATAGAATGGCTAGTTTCTTGTCTGGTCCGATTAACACTGATCAATGGCTGGCGGAGGCCAACCAAGTATTTTCAGATCAAAATATCGACTGTGTAGATACACCAAGCAATCTAAAATCTTTATTTAAAGAATTGTATGTATGCTACAGGGATAATATCAAGTCTTGGTGGGAGACTCAGTCCCTAGAAAATTATATAAAATCTGAAATTGTCCCCAAAGGGCTACGTATTTTCATTTCCCCTGCTCCTAGATCCCAAACACCAGATCTATTAATAAAGTGGGAAAATACTCTAACACAAAGCTCTCTTAATCTCATGCGCTTATTGCTGGCAGAAGAACGAGCCACTCTAGAAAAAACTTCTGCCAGACTAAACACTGTCATTGAGCAGACCTTAAAATTTAAGGAAGATCCTGACTTCCCTAGAAGAGAGAATAACTTACAGATCTCTGTTGAAAGATACCACACCTCTATTAAAGAGAGGAAACACAACCAATATAAAAAGGACCTCCTTGAATTTAAAGAAAAAAGAGCATACATTAATCTGGGTGAAAAGACTAAATTAGCAACAAAAGAAATCTCTTCCTCGGAAGTTGAAACCTCGGACACGGATAGATCCGTGGATTACAGCTCCCGAGGTAGACCCAGATACAGAGGATCTAAGGGACCTAGAGGTCGCAGGGGAAAGTATCAAAAATGGGGAAACAACACCAGAAACGAACCACAGACTTCATATCCAGAAGCATCATGTTCATCTGGTTCTGTTTTGCCATCCAATTTTTTAGGGTCTGGGGGGATACCGTACGACCTCAGGGACCGACCGCGAGCAGCAAAATAGATACACACCAGAAAGGACAAATCATTAATGTTACCGACTATATTTTTTCAGATATTGAAATGAACATACTTACCAGGGGTACCTCTTTTGTACCGACCACTAGGTACAACTCATTTTCTTGGGTGAAGGACTTGCATCTTTTCTGTCGTAAACTCAAATGGCAAAAAATTTTTAGACACAATGATTTAGAGGAGAGCATCAAACTAGGGATTCCCTTAAATGAACTCCCTCTGGTCAAAAACTTGGCCGACCTTCTGTCAGAAGGGGAAAGAAAACTAGGTGAAGGTCCCTTCACCAACCTTAAACCTAAAAGCACCAAACTTCCTCCTCCAATGGAAAATAGCTCCATAGATTTATTTTTGACGATAGTAACAAAAGAACTAGAAAAACTAGATTATAAACAGTCCATAAATGGATCCAATCTAGATAAAAAAGAAATAGAGGCCATGATGAAAATTCAATCTAATCATGATATCATCTTAAAACCATCTGATAAAGGTGGCAATCTAGTGGCCCTGAATCACCAAGATTACAAACGAATGTGTAACACCATTTTAAACGATAAAAATTACTATCAAATCCTTGGAGCTGATCCTACAGATAACTTCTCTAGGGATCTTGAAACTATCCTTATAGAAGCCCTAGAAAATAAAATAATATCCAACGATGAAGTTAAATTTATGCTCGTACCTTACCCCCAAACTGCTACTTTCTACACCATTCCCAAAATCCACAAGGGACTAACCCCTTTAAAGGGACGCCCCATTGTGGCAGGTATCAATTCTCTCACACAGAATGCGGGTATTTATGTTGATAAGATCTTGAGAAATTATGTCACAGCCCTCCCTTCATACATCAGGGATACCTCCGATCTATTGAGCAAAATAGACGGCATACAATTGGATGATGATATTCCTTATAGCCTCCATAGATGTAGAGGCTTTATATAGCAATATCCCACATGACAAGGGACTGAGTGCCATAAATTATTTCCTTAAAAGCCGTGGTACACAATATAATGCACACAGTAATTTTGTTCTCAAACTCATGGATTTTATTCTCAGACATAATTACTTTCTGTTTGATGCCCGATTCTTCCACCAGCTCAGGGGCACAGCAATGGGGAGCGCTTGCGCCCCCACTTATGCTAACTTGTTCCTGGGCTGGTGGGAGGATACTGTAGTATTTGCAGACGAAAGTCCGTGGTCATCGAGGATAGTCTTCTGGGGCCGCTATATCGATGATATTCTGATATTCTGGGGCGGCCCCAGACGACTATTCTTTGACTTCTTGGCCGACCTGAACAAGAACGAAATAGGTATGCACTTCACAGCTGAAGTGTATAACCAAGGTCTGGCCTTCCTAGATTTATTTATCACCTTGAGAAATGGTACCATTATCACAAAAACTTATAGGAAACCTACAGCGACAAACAGTCTGCTTAGGTGGGAAAGCCACCATCCTGAAAATCTTAAATGTGGTATCCCTAAGGGTCAATATCTGCGGGCTCGCAGAAACTGCACTACCCAGAGAGATTTCTTTAGCCAGGCCAAAGACCTTAAAACTAGATTTAACCAAAGAGGTTACCCGGATTACCCCTTACAAAGAGCCTTCAAGTCAGCCTTGAATAAAAATAGAATAGACCTTTTGTCACCTAAACCCAAAAAAACAGATACAGATCCCATTTTTCGTATCATTGGGACATATGATACCTGTAGTAGAGAGGTCAGAAATATTTTCCATAAATACTGGGATATGCTGTTGCTGGACCCTGATATTCATGATATACTTCCATCTAAACCTGCCATTACATACAGGAGAGGTAGATCTTTAGGTGATCGTTTTGTTCACAGCCATTACTCAGCTCCTAAAAAAACTGGCACCTGGCTAGATAGAAAACCCCTGGGAACATTCAGATGCGGATCATGTATAGCCTGTCCTTACATACATCAAACCAAAAATTTTACTAGTCATACCACCAACAAAACATACAAAATCCGGGATTTTGCTAACTGCAAAACGACCGGGGTGGTATACCTCTGCACCTGCTCATGCGAACTTCAGTACGTCGGTAAGACAAAACGGGAGTTCAGAAGAAGAATTGGAGACCATCTTGGGGACATAAAGCACAAAAGGGACACTACTATCTCGCGACATGTGCATGATCTCCATGATGGTAATCCAAAATGTCTCAAGTTCTGTATTGTTGAGGTCATTCGTCCATCCCCTAGAGGAGGCGACCTCAATAAGAGAATTCTGCAAAAAGAGTCCGAATGGACCTACCGATTAAAAACAGTGAGCCCTTCTGGACTCAATGAAATTCTGTCGTTCGCTTCTTTTATCTAAAAGGTGTTCTTATGGTGTCTCCTCTTATATCTCGAGTCCTAGATATTATCGGATATACGCCCTGACCTTTTACGACTGCTTCTACCATCATAAATAAATAAATATAACATGTAAATTACCTTCCTATTGATGATTTGACATACTTAATAGAGTTGATCAAGATTATGTTTATCAATTATAAATTTTTTCGGACCTGACAAATGAAGGCATCAGACCGCAATAGGTCTACCTTGTAAAATCTATATCTAAATGGTACTCTTATCATATGGCAGGACTTAATCATTAGTTAAAAGTATTAACAATATAATGTCCTCCCCTGTCTCCATTTATTGTCCCATTCATTCCAACTTCCAAAATAAACCTTCATATGCTGTATCTTATATTATAATTTAATAATCATCATGTGTATTGTTTAAATCCCTTTAAGGTATTTCCCTCCCATTTTAGGATGTTTTCAAATATATTTAGCACCTTCTAATAGCGACTATCTCTGGAACGCATATATTCATGCGCTCCAGTGTCCTGTTTACGTCATCTCCGGCGATCTGCGCTTACTTCCGGTTTCCTGCGGTCCATCGTCGGCCTGCGTTCCACCAGCGGCCAATGGTAACGGTCGGCGCATAGGTTATGACGCACTTCCGGTCCCGGCATGGCCGATGGTGGAACGCACGCCGCTCACAAACCGGACTATGAGGTACCTATTCAATTTAATTTAATTTGCATCGATAATCTAGACCAGCATATATATAGGGGCAGTTGCAGAGAGTACTCTGGACTGCATCATTCAGTTGGATACATCGATAGAGAGCCATAGTGCTGACGGCTATTGTGCCATTTAAAATATCTAGTTATCTTTATCTATATATATTTCTCTTCCCCTGATGAATCCGGTCATATTTGAATTGGAGGAAACGCGTTGGGAATTCAAGATTTTTTCATTATTGGCTGTACTGACACTGGGAGTCATTTTTCAGGGACAGAATAACAGGGACAGCCGTCGATAAGTGGGGTCGCTCCTCTTGGGGTGATTCTCCCGCATTTAGGCGGGGGACCTCTCCACTTTCAGGCAGAATTGTATCAGTGGGATAGGGACACTATCTCCCCAGCCTCTCTCCCTTTTTTACTGTCCTCTTTAAGAAGAGCCGTTTTCCTTTTTATCAAGATTCCGGTGGACCCTCCCACAACGTTCCTTCCTGCTGTGGTATGATCCATCTCCATAAACAGAATAACCATCAAACCGTGAGTGGGACTACATGGTCCAAATCCGAGCTCTTGATTCTGCAAAGTCACCCTGTGTCTCATTGTACATAAGTCCATTGTATCTTATTTTTGCAGCTATCAATAATATCTTTCTTTTGTGGGACTTATTTTAATTAATAATGACTAAAAGTTAAGTTTTAAGTAGGACAATTATTCAGTGATATATATAGTTTATATTCCTACACCATATATTTTTTCTCTACTGTGAATTTTTTAAAATTTAAGTTGCGTAATAAAAGTCACAGCACATAAAACTAGTCCACATTATTTAAATGGCATATAAAAAATAAGTGCTGGAAGATCCTTTAATCAACCTGAAAAGGGGGTTAAAGGGTTAAAGGTGCAACATAAAAATAGGCACAACTGGGTTTATTCAGTTCTGAGAGAAAGCAGGCAGGAGGTCCTGTAAGCAATATGGCCTTGCTGCATTTGGTATTTCAGTGGTTTACCGCCTCCACTGAGCCGTGGGTAACTGGCAGCAGCAACAGAGGGCCAAAACAACAAAGGACTCCTGTCCTGAAAGGGCTAATCCACTTTGATAGGGTCCCTTAGCAAAAAGAAATCAAATCAATGGCCTAGCAGGCCAATTCACAGGGGCATGTCAAATCCACTTGGCATCACAGTGATGCTCCTGGCTCCATTTGTCGATTGGGCCTGTAGTGAGAGTCAACAGGCGGATGTGCCCACAACCCAGTATTTGGGGGCAACTGCAACATGAAAGGACCCCTAATAGGTATTGGCCCCATAGGCCTAGGGGTCATCACGGTTGCTGACCGCACCGGTGCAGGCATAACAATTGTGGGCTGCTGCACTGGCCTGGGTACCGCTGCTGCAAGCGGTCCGGTGGGTTCTTGGACAACTGGCTCTGCGCGTCGGTGCACAGCATAGGAGGACCTCACCGCAGGTGCTGACACTAAAGGTGGCCGGCTGGCAGGGACAGGTACTCTCACCTCAGACCCGGAGATGTCCGAGTCCTTAAGTCCTTTTTCCTTCTGGTTAGGTGGAGTCTGGATCCTGGCGGAGGCAATCTGGCGCAGCTCACGTAACTGCTTCTCCAGCCGCATGATTTGGTCGTCTAGGCTTTCAGTCTCGGGATCGCTGTCCTCCGCTGTCGCCGCCGGCACTTGCGAAGTAGATGGCGCATCCTGTGCAGCCGCTGCAGGTTCAGGTGAGGCGTCCTCTCTTTTTCCTTTTCGGATATTGTCCAGGGCAGCATGGAATCTTTCCACATCTTCTAATTCGTGGATAGTCTTCTCTCTGCGAGGCAGCTCAGATGAGGGCCACAGACTCACCCTCTTTTCCACCACAGTCGGTTGCCAAAAGACATTCGGGCCAATAAAGGAGCCCCGTTCTTGAAAGGCATGATGGGCCGGTTCTGGAGAGCACGCTGGTTCGCGCTCGCAGCCAGTATAGTCCTCATCTTCTTCCCAGTCCTCCGATTTCTTTTTAGGACGGGTCAAAGCGGTGGCGTAGGGGCCTCGCAGGCCCTCGGCAGGGGTGAACTCCACTTCTTTTCCCTCGCGGAGGTTATGCATGTGTTCTGGGAGGTAGCTCTGCTTGACGGACCACCGATTCACATACAAGTCTCGGCCGGTAGTATAGTCCTTAATAAAACTGAAGCTTCAGTACTTGTTAAATGCCACTACCAACCGCATTCTCCTTTCCAGGCGGGGTTGGGTGTCAGTGTGGTGCTCATGAACGGTCTTTGCCAGTTCCTCATAGTAGATTTTGGTCTTAGTTGTTTTCTTTATTGCGGCCTCCCGTATCTCTGCCCTTAACGCCGATTATTTGAGTGAGGGTTGGAAGAAGTCTCTCCAGGAGCCATAATAGGTCTCCGGATGCGTCCTCGGTGGTGGGCAGGTGGGTCTCTCCGGTCCCGGAGAGTAGGCCGGTGGAGCGTCCTCTTGCTCTACACCAATGAAGTCCATTTTCAGAAGGTCAGGCGCGGACATCCCAGCAGGGCAGTCTTCACTCTTCAACATGCTCGATCCTTCTCCGGAGAGCGACAGGGTGGCGCCAATAATTGCAGACAGATCCTCCTATTGCTCTGGGAGGCCGCCCCCCAGGTACTCCAGTATAGGGGAGGCGGATCCATTTCTGCAGACATGCAAATGTCCAGACAGGGCGGTGGCGCGGACATATAGCCTTTCCCACACTTTTCAGCAGAAGGCGCCAATTTTTACCGCCAGAACTGTATGAAGATGACGCAGCAATTAAATCCAGTCAGGTTAAGCGGCCATCTTTGGATAAATCGCTGTCTATTCACTGACAGCAAGCGGTGGCTTAAACAAACAGCAAACAGTCCATGGAATATAATCGTCACACCGCAAATTATTACAGTTCTTTGTCCCAGCAATTTTTAATAAAACAATTAGGGCTTGTCACTTTAATGGCAAATAACGGCACACAGTTTTTGTATCCGCAATGGTGCAGGAATGATCGTATCCTGTTCGTGACGCCAATTTATGCAGCACGCCAGACCTGCAGGGTATTGCGATAGTGAGGTCACAGTTATGGGCAATCGAGGGTTACTCACTTTATAGAGGGGAACCCTGGGCAAACATGCGGCAGTGAAGGAGAGGTAGACACAAGTTCCTCTGGGGCACACTCTGTATGTAGGGACCAGGCCTGATGGTGGATGAGGTGCCCTGGATGTTGCAGGTGTTTTGAGTGGCTGAGGTAAGGTCCCTTTAAGAATCGTGACGCCAGTGCCTGTAACGGTGGCACACCGATTTGTAGCAGTAGTAATGGAGTACACAGATGGTATGGTGAACCAAACGTTGCTTTACTTTGGGAAACAGTCCAACTTTGTACAGGCAGTTACAGTAGATGGTGATGCAGTCCCTTATAGCACAAATGCACAGCAGGTTTACTTCACAATACGGCAGGTTTAAATCTTGCAAGATACTTGGAGGGTAAACAGTTAATGCTTTGCAGTACAATGCTTGTCACGGACGGTGTACAGGAAACAAGGCAAAGCAACATGCATAAATGACTTGCTGGATCCAAAAAAGGAACCAAGGGGGACCCCTGCAGAAGACCTGGCACTTTCCCTGGTTGCTCAGCCTATGCAAAGATCCGAATGGTGGAGGTTTGCATATCCACGTACCTTGACTATATAACCCCTGAGCACCCTACGATAGTGAGGGGACACGACCACCGGCTCCCTACACAAGATACGGAGGGAGTCAGGGTCACCTGGGATCCAGCAAACAGAAAGTAACAGATAAATGTTCAACACTTAGCTTTTGTAGCAGAGAGGAGAACAAGACCAGCGTGCACACACACTCCAGGAAGAAATATAAGCCGCCCAGAAAAGCATTCTGGGGAGGAATTTAAAGGGAAGCAATTAGTCCAACACATGACAGCTGAGAGAGGCTAACGAGATGAGAAACTGAATACCACAACAAAGTCAAGGAGGAGGTTCTGAAAGACCTCTGTCAGAGCTTCTCAGCTGTCTGGTTGTGACAGTACCCCTCCCTCTACGAGTGGACTCCGGACACTCAGAACCCACCTTCTCAGGATGGGACCTATGGAAAGCCCTGATGAGACAAGAGGCCTTAATGTCCGTCACTGGGACCCACATCCTCTCCTCAGGACCATACCCCTCCCAATGAACAAGGTACTGAAGAGAACCGCGGACAAGACGAGAATCCACAATCCTAGAGACCTGAAATTCAAGATTCCCATCAACCATAATCGGAGGAGGAGGCAAAGGCGAGGGTACAATGGGTTGAACATAAGGTTTCAATAAGGACTTATGAAAAACATTATGGATCTTCCAAGTCTGAGGAAGATCAAGACGGTATGCAACAGGATTGATGACAGACAGGATTTTGTAAGGCCCAATAAACCTAGGACCCAACTTCCAGGAGGGAACCTTCAATTTGATATTCTTGGTAGACAACCACACCAGATCACCAACATTCAGGTCCGGACCAAGCACACGTCTCTTATCTGCCACACGCTTATATCTCTCACTCATGCTCTTTAGATTATCCTGAATCCTTTGCCAAATAGATGACAAAGACGAGGAGAATCTGTCCTCATCAGGTAAACCAGAAGACCCCTCTCCCGAGAAAGTCCCAAACTGCGGATGAAACCTATATGCACCAAAAAATGGTGACTTATCAGAGGACTCCTGACGACGGTTATTTAAAGCAAACTCAGCAAGGGACAAAAAAGAACACCAATCCTCTTGATTCTCCGCCACAAAACAGCGCAGATATGTCTCCAGATTCTGATTGACGTGCTCTGTCTGGCCATTCGACTGCGGGTGGAAAGCAGAAGAGAATGACAACCGAACCCCCAAGCGAGAACAGAAAGCCTTCCAGAATCTGGAAACAAACTGCGTGCCCCTATCAGAGACTATGTCTGAAGGAATACCGTGCAATTTGACAATGTGATCAATAAATGCCTGCGCCAGCGTCTTAGCATTGGGCAAACCAGGAAAAGGGATGAAATGCACCATTTTGCTAAAACGGTCCACCACCACCAGAATCACAGTCTTCCCCGAGGAACGAGGCAGGTCCGTTATGAAGTCCATGGACAGATGTGTCCAAGGACGGGAAGGAATGGGTAAGGGAAGGAGAGGACCTGATGGCCGTGAATGAGGGACTTTGGCACGAGCGCAAGTCTCGCAGGCTGCCACAAAACCCTCAACCGACTTACGAAGCGCAGGCCACCAGAATCTCCGAGCGATAAGATCCAGTGTGGCTCTTACCCCCGGGTGCCCAGCAAGGACCGTATCGTGGTGTTCTTTAAAAATCTTGTGTCTTAAAGCGAGAGGCACAAACAACCTCCCAGGAGGACAAAGATCAGGAGCTTCTGACTGGGCTGCCTGCACCTCTGCCTCCAATTCAGGAAAAAGAGCAGAGACCACCAGACCTTCAGCCAAAATGGGACCCGGGTCTTCAAAATTCCCGCCTCCCGGAAAACAACGTGACAGGGCATCTGCCTTCACATTCTTAACTCCAGGGCGGAACTGTCATGGTCTTACCTTCTCACTGTTCTCCTTCGTTTGACATGTGCTGGCGGCCATCTTGGTTTCTGGGTTTCTTGTAGCCTCCCACCCTGCGGCTTCTCCTTCCCACTGGGAGGAGCTGGATGCCCATCTTATATATATAGGAGGTCTGTGGCTTCAGTTCCTTGCTTGGTCCTCCTGTGTTCACATGCTTCTAAGACTGCTGCTGCTTCTGGTTCCTGATCCTGGCCTCGTCTGACTACCCTGCTGGTTCCTGATCCTGGCTTCGTCTGACTACCCTGCTGGTTCCTGATCCTGGCTTCGTCTGACTACCCTGCTGGTTCCTGATCCTGGCTTCGTCTGACTACCCTGCTGGTTCCTGATCCTGGCTTCGTCTGACTACCCTGCTGGTTCCTGACCTCTGTCTACGCAAGACCCTGCTTCGGTTTAGCCATCCGTTTGGACTTTTGCTTACAGCTTGCTTTTCAATAAAGCCTTCTTATTTCCACTTATCTCTGTTGCACGTCTGGTTCATGGTTCCATGACAGGAACGTGACAACAAAATTAAACCTAGAAAAGAACAAAGACCATCTGGCCTGTCTCGGGTTCAGACGCTTGGCTGACTCCAAGTAGGCCAGATTTTTATGGTCAGTAAATACGGTAATAGGGTGTCTGGCTCCCTCTAGCCAATGGCGCCATTCCTCAAAAGCCAACTTGATGGCCAACAATTCCCTATCTCCCACATCGTAATTTCTCTCTGCGGAGGAGAGTTTTCTTGAGAAAAAGGCACACGGTCGCCAATTGGCAGGAGAGGAACCCTGAGACAAGACCGCCCCCACGCCCACCTCAGAAGCATCAACCTCAACTATGAAGGGTAAAGAAACATCAGGTTGCACCAAGATGGGAGCGGAAGCAAAACTCTCCTTGATAGCAGAAAAAGCCTTACGCGCTTCTACTGACCAAGAAGAAAAATCTACCCCCTTTCTGGTCATATCAGTGAGTGGTTTAACAATAGAAGAATAATTCAAAATGAACTTCCTGTAATAATTGGCAAAGCCCAAAAAACGCATCAGCGCCTTCTGATTCTCAGGAAGCTCCCACTCAAGCACAGCGCGGACCTTCTCGGGGTCCATGCGAAAACCAGAAGCGGAGAGAAGAAACCCCAGAAATTGAATTTCTGGAACCGCAAACACACATTTTTCCAGTTTTGCATATAATTTATTCTCCCGCAGGATGAGCAAGACCTGATGTAAATGTTCCTTATGAGTTTTGAAATCGGGAGAAAAAATCAAAATGTCATCCAAATACACCAATACAAATTTTCCCATCAAATGATAAAAAATGCTGTTCACGAAATGCTGAAAAACGTCTGGGGCATTCATCAAACCAAAAGGCATAACCAAATTTTCAAAATGGCCCTCAGGGGTATTGAAGGCCGTCTTCCATTCGTCCCCTTCTCTGACCCTGACCAGGTTGTATGCCCCTCTTAGATCTAATTTGGAAAAGACTTTAGCCCTAACAACCTGGTTAAACAGGTCCGGGATCAGAGGAAGCGGATAAGGGTCACGAATTGTGATACTATTCAGCTCCCTGAAATCCAGACAAGGTCTTAAAGAACCATCTTTTTTCTTAACAAAGAAAAAACCAGCGGCAACAGGTGACTTAGAGGGTCGTATGTGTCCTTTTCTCAGACTCTCAGAGATATAAGCACGCATAGCGATCCTCTCAGGTTGGGAAAGATTGTATAAACGAGATTTAGGCAGCTTGGCGTCTGGGATGAGATTAATAGGGCAATCGTACTCCCTGTGCGGGGGCAAATCCTGAACTCCACTCTCAGAGAAGACATCCGAAAATTCAGAGAGAAAAGATGGTACAGTCTTAGTAGCAACCTCAGAAACAGATGTCATGAGGCAATTCTCTCTGCAAAAGTCACTCCAACCATTTATTTGCCTCGCTTGCCAATCAATGGTTGGGTTATGCTTAGTGAGCCAGGGCAGCCCCAACACCAGAGGGGTAGGCAAACCGCTAAGGACGAAACATGACACATCCTCAACATGAGCATCACTCACAATTAAACGGATATCGTGAACTATGCCCTTTAATGATTTCTGAGAAAGTGGAGCGGAATCGATAGCAAAAACAGGAATATCCTTTCCCAAAGTGCGCACCTGGAAACCATGAGTTATCGCAAATTGATTATCAATGAGATTGACCGCTGCTCCACTATCCACAAAAATCTCACAAAAAATGTTCTTGCTCTCTAGCGCCACCCTAGCCGGCAGGACAAAACGGGAACTACAAGCAAATGGAAAACCTTCAATTTCCGCCTCAACCCTGCCAATAGTAACAGACGGAACATTTTTAAAAGATTTTTTCCTGTTTGTTTCTTTATTACTCCCAGAAAACTGCCTGAATCTCCTAGAGGGACAAATATTTGCCAAATGATTTATACCTCCACAACAAAAACAAACCCTCCCATGCGAGCTGAATCTTCTATTGTTAGAAGCAATCAACCCCAGCTGCATGGGCTCCTGCTCAGAAGGGGCTGACGGCGACTGCGACCCCTGCGCACAGAATGGGACCGCTGCACTGTCTTGGGACTGCGTATGACAGGAAGGAGACATCTCTCCTCTCTCTCTAAGACGCCTGTCAATACGAACGGCCTGAGACATAGCAGAGTCCAAAGAAATAGGCCTCTCATGAAAGGCAAATGCATCTTTCAATCCCTCTGAAAGACCATGGCAAAATTGACTTCGGAGTGCAGCATCATTCCAACCAGTATCAACTGCCCATCTCCGAAATTCTGAGCAGTATATTTCTGCGGATTGTTTACCCTGGCATAATAGACGTAGTCTAGACTCAGCCAGAGCAATACGATCCGGATCATCATATATCTGACCCAGGGCTAAAAAGAATTCATCCACTGAACGGAGAGGCCGTGCCCCCTCCGGCAGCGAAAAGGCCCAGGACTGAGCGTTACCTCTGAGCAGCGATATAATGATCCCCACCCTCCGTTCCTCATCACCAGAAGAATGGGGAAGAAGGCGAAAATGGAGTTTGCAAGTCTCTCTAAAACGCACAAAATTCTCACTACCCCCGGAGAACGTATCCGGGAGCGAGATCTTAGGCTCAGAACAAGCTCCATGAATGCAAGCTGAACCGTTCACTTGAAGCTGAGAAAAAGTCTTACGGAGGTCAGCTACCTCCAATGAAAGACCCTGGAAGAGTTCAGCCAAAAGTGAAACCGGATCCATGCTTAAGACGGTTTTGGCGGCTTATAATGTCACGGACGGTGTACAGGAAACAAGGCAAAGCAACATGCATAAATGACTTGCTGGATCCAAAAACTAAGGAAGCAAGGGGGACCCCTGCAGAAGACCTGGCACTTTCCCTGGTTGCTCAGCCTATGCAAAGATCCGAATGGTGGAGGTTTGCATATCCATGTACCTTGACTATATAACCCCTGAGCACCCTACGATAGTGAGGGGACACGACCACCGGCTCCCTACACAAGATACGGAGGGAGTCAGGGTCACCTGGGATCCAGCAAACAGAAAGTAACAGATAAATGTTCAACACTTAGCTTTTGTAGCAGAGAGGAGAACAAGACCAGCGTGCACACACACTCCAGGAAGAAATATAAGCCGCCCAGAAAAGCATTCTGGGGAGGAATTTAAAGGGAAGCAATTAGTCCAACACATGACAGCTGAGAGAGGCTAGCGAGATGAGAAACTGAATACCACAACAAAGTCAAGGAGGAGGTTCTGAAAGACCTCTGTCAGAGCTTCTCAGCTGTCTGGTTGTGACAATGCTGCTCTATCCCCACAGCTAGGCTAGCTGGCTGGATCCCAAGGCCCGGATGCCTAATTGCTGGCTTGAATCCTTGGTATATAATTCTTCCTCCAGTATTGACCCTTGCTTTATATTTAAGTACCTCTGCCCCTCAGCTTACTTCTCTGAGCTGGGTGTCCTGTCTCTGCTGGGCCGCTGCAGGTTTCTCCCAGGAGGTCCGTCCCTACTACTGGGGTTACTTCTTCTGTGCCTGTTGGATTACTGGTCTCCAGGCAGGCTGTACTCCTTCTCTAGCCTCCTGGTGCAACTAGAAGCCTGGACTATCCAGCTGCATGTCAGGAGGAGGCCCTCAGCATATCTCTGGCTGGTGCCTTCTCACTTCTGTCTCCACAGACTCCTGACTAGGACCTAGCACCCTCCCTGTCTGGGCCTGGACATTTATACTAGGGGCTCCCTATCTCCCTCTAGTGTCTGGGATGTCTAATTACACCCCAATAGGCCTGCTGAGCATTAACAGGGGAAACATACAAATGTAAAAACACACAGAAAAATACATTAAATGCATAGGTAAATAGAATATCACTGTCCCTTGTGAGCAGAAGTAACACGTGACCCAGTTGACCCTTGTGTAGTGTCCACCCCTACCTAGTGGGACACTACACTTCTTATTCCTCTCCAGCGTTTGGGAGATGCTTGGTGACCCAGGTGTTGGTGTTGCTGGCAGATCCTCTGTTTGCGGGGTGGCAGGAGGTACTGTCACTCCAGAGGTGGATGAAGAGGCCGAGACTGCAGCAGAAGAGGAAGCAGGAGGAGCCAGAGACCTTTTTTGGTTTTTGAGGTGTCTACTCCACTGCAGCTCGTGCTTTGCACTTAAATGCCTGGTCATTTAGGTTGAGCTCAGGTTGAGAACTTTTATGCCTCGCTTCAGGCTCTGATTGCACAGCGTGCAAACCACTCATGTCTTGTCGTCAGCACATTGTCTGAAGAACTGCCACGCCAGGGAACTCCTTGGAGCTGGCTTTGGTGTGCTCGGTCCCTTGCTGCGGTGGGCAGTAGCAGGCGTACTGTCTAGAGGACGGCATCTCCGCTTTTGCACCCTGCTCCCTCTTCTGCTGTGCTGGTGGCTCTGTGCGACCACCGCCTCTTCCTCCGAACTACATAGGTCACTCGCATGACCTTGATTCCATGTGGGGTCGAGGACCTCATCGTCTTCCACATCATCTTCCACCCAGTCTTCACCCCTGCCCTCCTTGTCGGTCTGCACACTTTCAAAAGCCCCAGCAGATGACACCTGTGTTTTGTCATCATCCTAGACGTGCTGCGATGGTCCTCCCATGTACTCATCTTGAAAGATAAGTTGTTGGGCATCGGTGCACCCAATCTCTTCCACTTCTGGGGCAGGGCTAGGTGGATGGCCCTGGGAAACCCTGCTAACAGAGTCATCAAAAAGCAGAAGAGACTGCTGCATGACTTGGGGCTCAGACTGCTTGGCTGATTTGCAAGGGGGTGAGGTGAAAGACTGATTGACATCGGCTACAGGTGCCAACTGTGGTCTTTCAGCAGGAGACTGGGTGGGAGACAAGGGTAAGGAACTGGATCCACTGTCAGCAACCCAATCTACTATCGCTTGTACTTGTTCAGGCCTCACCATTCGTAGAGCAGCATTTGGCCCAACCAAATACCGCTGCAGGTTTTGTCGCCTACTCGCACCTGAGGAAGGGGTTTCAGTTGTGCGCGTAGCTGGCACAGATCGATCACGTCCTCTCCCTGCAACAGGAGCTCCACCAGCAGCACCACGACCTGGACGACGTCCCTGATTTGACGCTCTCCTCATATTTTTCAAATGTAAGATCTTGCCCTAAATGGGTGTTTAATTAATAGTAGAATAGAACAACAATATGTAAAGGGTGTATCTCACACGGACTGAACCAGACTAGGCCTCAAAGATTTTTTTGCCCAAAATGGCTGTATTTCAAATGGCTGAATCAAACCCCTGTATGTAACGGGTGTATATCACACGGCCTGACCCACTGTAGAGGACTGAATTAAAGATTTCTTTGCCCAAAATGGCTGTATTTCAAATGCCTGAATCAAACCCCTGTATGTAGAGGGTGTATCTCACACGGCATGAACCAGTGCAGGCCTGAATTCAATATTGGTGCATCAAATGGCGGTATTTCAAATGCCTGAATCAAACCCCTGTATGTAGAGGGTGTATCTCACACGGCCTGAACCAGTGTAGGCCTGAATTCAATATTGGTGCTCCAAATGGCGGTATTTCAAATGCCTGAATAAAAACCCCTGTATGTAGAGAGTGTATCTCACATGGCTTGAATCGGTATAGGCCTGAATTAAAGATTTCTTTTCCCAAAATGTCTGTATTTCAAATGCCTGAATAAAACCCCTGTATGTAGAGGGTGTATCTCACATGGTCTGAACCAGTGTAGGCCTGAATTAAATATTTCTTTTCCCAAAATGGCTGTATTTCAAATGCCTGAATCAAACCCCTGTATGTGGAGGGTGTATCTCACAGGGCCTGAACCAGTGTAGGCCAAAATTAAAGATTTCTTTGCCCAAAATGGCTGTATTTCAAATTGCTGTATTTTAAATGCCTGAATCAAACCCCTGTATGTAGAGGGTGTATAGGGTGTATCTCACACGGTCTGAACCAGTGTAGGCCTGAATTAAAGATTTCTTTGACCAAAATGGCTGTATTTCAAATGCCTGAATCAAACCCCTGTATGTGGAGGGTGTATCTCACAGGGCCTGAACCAGTGTAGGCCAAAATTAAAGATTTCTTTGCCCAAAATGGCTGTATTTCAAATTGCTGTATTTCAAATGCCTGAATCAAACCCCTGTATGTAGAGGGTGTAGAGGGTGTATCTCACACGGTCTGAACCAGTGTAGGCCTGAATTAAAGATTTCTTTGACCAAAATGGCTGTATTTCAAATGCCTGAATCAAACCCCTGTATGTAGAGGGTGTATCTCACACGGCCTGAACCAGTGTAGGCCTGAATTCAATATTGGTGCACCAAATGGCGGTATTTAAAATCTCTGAATCTAACACAAATGTATTAAGGGTATATCTCACAATGACATCTGCATCAAAGGCTGCCAACTACATATTTTTTTCCCAAACGAGTGTTTGTTTAACAAGTGAATTTGACAGCAGTATATAAGCCTGTAATTTCACACGTGCTGATGCTGCAAGGCCTGAAAATAGTGTTTTTTTGTAAAAAAAATGTGTGTTTTTAAAACCCCAGAAAATGATGGCTGTATTTCTAGCTTAAATTGCACACTGACTAATCCAGATGTTGTAGATTGCCAAAAAAGAGTTTTTTTGGTAACAGAATATGAAAGCTGTATATAATTAACTTGAATTTAACACTTGCAGATCTGGAAAATACTGTTTTTTGACAAAAAGGTGTGTTTTTAACCACCTCCCATCCGCCCATAGACTATAAACGTCTGGGAGGTGGTTCTCTATTTCTGAATGGACGTTCCAGAACGTCCGTTCAGAAACTGCAGCTGCACACTAATCGTGCAGCTGCTGATCGGGTTGCCCGCTGTCAGTGACTGCAGGGCAACCCAGAGAGAAGGCAGGGACAGTGCCCAGGTGTCCCTGCCTTCTGGATCGCTGCATACACAGCGTTCGCTGAGCACTGTGTATGCAGAGCAGGAAGCACTATGCGCTTCCTGTTCCGGCCCGGCGGTCATGTGACCGCCGGGACCGGAGAGTGCAGGAGCTGTGTGAGGTCTTTCACAGACCTCGATCAGCCCTGCACTGAGGCTGTACAGCGCTGTATTGCGCTGTACAGCCTCTCTGGGGGGTGCATTTCTCCTGTAACTGGGGCTACTATGTCAGCCCCAGTTACAGGAGAAATCAACAGTGGAAAAAAAAATGAAAAAGTGAAGTAAATGTCCCCCAGAGGTCTTGTATGACCTTATGGGGGGATGAAAAGTGTAAAATAAAGTGTTAAAAAAATAAAATAAAAAAAAGGTTTCACATGTAAAAAAATAAATAAATCCCCAAGTAAGGAATGAAAAAAAAAGTTAAAAATAGAAAAAATAAAATAAAATAGACATATTTGGTATTGCCGCTTCCGTAATGGTCGGTTCTATAAATATATCACATAATCAACCCAGTCCAATAAACACCATAAAAAAATATAAATAAATAACTGTCAAAAAAAGCAATTTTTGTCACCTTGCATCACAAAAAGTGCAACACCAAGTGATCAAAATGGCGTATGTCCCACAAAATGGTAACAATAAAACCGTCACCTCATCCCGCAAAAAATGAACCCCTACATAAGAAAATCTCTCAAAAAAAAAAAAAAAACTATAGCTCTTAGAACAGTGATGCCCAACCTACGGCCCACGGGCCAAATGCGGCCCGCAAAGCCGTCTCATGCGGCCCGCGCAGTAACAGGACTTTATCAGCACAGGGCGTGCTGCAAACGGCACAGGCAGCAAAGCAATGCTGCCTGTGCCTGCAATCTCCCCGCCCAGCGCTGCCTCCTAGCTAATTTATTCACTGCACTTGCCTCTGTGAAATTGAAGAGAAGTGCCGTAATCTCGCACAGGCGCACTGGCAGAGGCATCGAAGTGCGCATGCACCGTTTTCCTGGCCTCTGCCAGTGCGCCTGTGCGAGATTACGGTGCTTCTCTTCAATTTCACAGAGGCAAGTGCAGTGAATAAATTAGCTAGGAGGCGGCTCTGGGTGGGGAGGAGATCTGTGGACGACACTGAGGGGGATATTTGTGGATGACACTGAGGGGGATATTTGTGGATGACACTGAGGGGGATATTTGTGGATGACACTAAGGGGGGGATCTGTGGATGACACTGAGGGGGGATCTGTGGATGACACTTACGGGGGGATCTGTGGATGACACTTACAGGGGGGATCTGTGAATGACACTTACGGGGGGATCTGTGGATGACACTTACGGGGGGGATCTGTGGATGACACTTACGGGGGGGATCTGTGGATGACACTTACGGGGGGATCTGTGGATGACACTTACGGGGGATCTGTGGATGACCTTAGGGGGATCTAGGGAGGGGTGTGGGGATGTTGGGGTGGGAGCTCTGGAAGGTCCGATAGGTATGTGGGGGTGGGAGATTCGGGAGGGGGGCCCATAAAATTTTTTGCTATGGGGCCCAGTCATTTCTAGCTACGCCCCTGATTGGTAAGATTGGGCGGGCACTGGAGCGATAGAGCGCCCTGCTGTAGGAGAAGGCAGCGGGAGATGAAAGGAGGAGGGGCCAGCTCCTGGTGGTGTCGGGCACACGGTGCAAGAATGGCGGTGGAGGATCTGACTGAAGCCTAAAGACCAGACATCAAGGTAGACCTGCAAAAGAAGGTGACAGCACAGTATGTGATGTATACATGTGTGTAATGTATGTAGTGCAGTGTGTGATCATCACATACTGCACTACATGCATTACACACATGTATACATCACATGCCCCCTTACAGTAATAATGCCCAGATATGTGCCCTCTTCACAGTAGTAATGCTCACACATGCCCCCTCACAGTAGCTATGCCCAGATATGTGCCCCCTCACAGTAATAATGCCAAGATATGTCCCCTCTTTACAGACGTAATGCTCACACATGCCCCCTCACAGTAGTTATGCCCAGATATGTGCCCCCTCACAGTAATAATGCCAAGATATGTGCCCTCTTCACAGACGTAATGCTCACACATGCCCCCTCACAGTAGTTATGCCCAGATATGTGCCCCCTCACAGTAGTTATGCCCAGATATGTGCCCTCTTCACAGTAGTTATGCCCTGATATGTTCCCTTCTCACAGTAGTTATACCGTGATATGTGCCCTCCTCACAGTAGTTATGCCCAGATATGTGCCCCCTCACAGTAGTTATGCCCAGATATGTGCCCCCTCACAGTAGTTATGCCCAGATATGTGCCCCCTCACAGTAGTTATGCCCAGATATGTTCCCTTCTCACAGTAGTTATGCCCTGATATGTGCCCCCTCACAGTAGTTATGCCCAGATATGTGCCCCGTCACAGTAGTTATGCCAGATATGTGCCCTCTTCACAGTAGTAATGCTCACTCGTGCCCCCTCACAGTAGTTATGCCCTGATATGTGCCCTCTTCACAGTAGTTATGCCCTGTTATGTGCCCTCCTCACAGTAGTTATACCCAGATATGTGCCCCCTCACAGTAGTTATGCCCAGATATATGCCCCCTCACAGTAGTTATGCCAGATATGTGCCCTCTTCACAGTAGTAATGCTCACACATGCCCCCTCACAGCATTTGCATTTCTTTCTGGCAAAGCTACCTGGTTCCGGGCCGCGACATTTTTACCAAGTCTAGTGCGGCCCTCTGGGCACCACTGTCTTAGAACATGGAGACACTAAAACATCATTTTTTGGGGTTTCAAAAATGCTATTATTGTGTTAAAGTGAAATAAAGAAAAAAAGTATACATATTAGGTATTGCCGTGTCCGTAAAAACCAGCTCTATAAAAATATCACATGACCTGACCCTTCGGATGAACACCGTAAAAATAAAAATAAAATAACTGTGTCAAAACAAGCAATTTTTGTCACCTTACATCACAAAAAGTGCAACACCAAGTGATCAAAAAGGCGTATGTCCCACAAAATGGTACCAATAAAACTGTCACCTCATCCCGCAAAAAATGAGCCCCTACATAAGAAAATCTCTCAAAAAATAAAAAAAACTATAGCAAAAATGCTATTATTGTGTAAAACTTTAATAAATAAGAAAAAGTATACATATTAGGTATCGCCACATCCATAACAATCTGCTCTATAAAAATGTCTCTTGACTAAACCCCTCAGGTGAACGCTGTAAAAATAAATAAACAAAAACTGTGCTAAAACAACCAATTTTTTGGTCACCTTGCCCTATAAAGTGTTATAATGAATGATCAAAAAATCATATGTACCCAAAAATAGTACCAACAAAACTGGCACCTTATCCTCTAGTTTCCAAATTGGGATCACTTCTTGGGAGTTTCTACTGTAATGGTGCCTCGGGGGGCTTCAAATGGGACATGGCATCTAAAAACCATGTGGAGTTCCTTTTCTTCTGCACCCTGCCGTGTGCCCATACAGAAGTTTATGACCACATGTGGGGTGTTTCTGTAAACCGCAGAATCTGGCTGTTAACCATCGATGTGTTAAAGAAAAAATTTGATTAAAATGGAAAATCTGCCCAAAAAGTTAAATTTAAAAATTTGATCTCCATTTTGTCCCAAAAGCTCAGATGCAGTGGTCAATGGGCTTAGGGCAGGGTAAAACGGTTGTGCACTGCACCCACACAACTATTTCTATGTAGATCGCTGAGTTACATTCTCTCCTGTTCTTTCCCTGAAATCACAAGTCCAGCAGCATCCTCTCCCTACACTTGTAATAGCAGAGTGACGTGCAGCGCTATGTGACTCAAGCTTATATAGAGGCTGGGTCACATGCTGCTCTGGCCAATGACAGCCATGCCATTAGTAGGCATGGCTGTGATGGCTTCTAAGGTCAGACAGTTAACCACTTGTAGATTGGCTGCTCTGCAGCCTTTCAAAAAGTGCCAAGAAGGCGCCGAACCCCGAACCCGAACTTTTACTGAAATGTTCGGGTTCGGGTCCGGGGTCCAAAAATCCTAAAGTTCGGAACGAACCCGAACTTTACAGTTCAGGTTCGCTCAACCCTAAACATGAGGCCTCTATCACACAGTTAGTATTTTGTGTCAGGATTTGCTCATGATTTTGAAGCCAGAAGCACAAGTGGGTGCAAAACACAGAAGAGATGCAAATATTCCCATCATGTGTCATCTCTGTATTGGACCCGCTCTAGAGAATGCATAGGCTTCAGTCACACCTGGGCCCATGAGCCTAAGGTGGCCAAAAAAGTCCAACTGCACTGTAAGGATACACCAATATTATAAAGGGCATAGGGTTAGAAGGGCTCTTCTACAAATTTAGCAGCTTCAAGTTACACCACTGTTACAACCCCTTTTGTTGATCAAGCTGATGAATGTTTAGGAAGGATACAATTAAAATAAAAAGAGAAGTACAAAAGCTTGAATGAGGAACATCTACCCAGCAGTGAACCTACATAGGAGGGAATTGTTTTAAGATGGTAATATTTAAAGTCAGTCTTGACTTGTATTTTGTATCAAATTTATCAAACACTGCCAATTGTTTGATCAATTTGGCTCATTTTTAAAGGGACTCTGTCACCAATTTTATGGTGTCCTAACTAGGGGCAACATAAACTAGTGACAGGTCACTTAGCAAAATTCTGGTTCACTTTTTTAATTGACCCAGCCGTTTTGCTAAAATCTTGTATCGAACAGCTCCAGCGCATACCCATGAGTTCTCAATATTCATGGACTCCTGGCTTTCTCTGACCCCCCTATCGCAGAGGGGTAGAGAAAGTCAGAAGCTCATGAATATCAGAACTCTGAATATGCTGGAGCTGTAGAATCTAGCAGAATAATGACTTAAAACCGAACTTGGCTTTTGTTCCCATGTACCAGTTGGTTCCAAGTTTTAAAATGGTTTTCCACTTTAAAAATAACCTACCAAAGTTATTCAAAGAAGTTATGCCCAACTTGGCGAATAACTGACTTCGCCTCCTTGGAGCCCATACATTTCAATACTGTACGGAGATGGATCTCCATACAGTATTAATGCGAAGTTTTGAACAAAGCGACTTTGGATGTAGCATCCGAAGCTCGCTTCACTTATCTCTAATCATAATGATTACTTTTATTTGAATTTTGGATTAAGGGAGGTGATTTAAACAGTTAATTTGTTGTATTCTTAGAAACTTTTTAAGCTTTTTTTTTTTAAGTCACCCTTGTTGACTATAACTAGCATTTGTTAGGTTGCCAAATGTATTCTTTGACGGATATTTATTAGTGTTGGGCGTGCATGCTCGGCCGAACTCAAATTTTACTTGAGCATCGCGATAGCTGTGTTCAGTCAAAAACTCCTTTTAAGGACTATTGTATCTGGCAGCAATATCATTATTAGCGCAACCTGCGCTAAATTGCGTGGTATTGTTAGAGAGACCCAAAAGTCGTTTTAAGGACTATTGTATCTGGCAGCAAAATAATTATTAGTGCAACCTGCGCTAAATTGCATAAAGACTATAGTTGTATCTGGCTGCAATATATATTATTATTGCAACCTGTGCTAAATTGCGTGCAATTGTCAGTGCCGCTTTTGATAGTGACAGAACCTCTGCTACATCTTTTATTTTACATTTGCACAGCCTAAATATCTGTGACATTCAGCGCAATTGTTTGGCCGACATTACAAGCTCTACATCTCCTGTAAAACGTTTGCGCATCCTAAATATCAGTGACGTTCATTCAGTGTAATTTTTTATTAGCCTCTGGTGACAGCGACATTACTTGCGCTATACCTCCTGTATAACGTTTGCGCATCCTAAATATCAGTGACATTAATTTTGTGTAATTTTTTATTAACCGCTGGTGACAGCGACAATACTTGCGCTATACCTCCTGTAAAACGTTTGAACGTCCTAAAATTATCTGTGACATTCAGTGTAATTTTTTCATAGACGCTGCAGACAGTGACATTATCTGTGCTACATCTCCTGTTTAACGTGTGCGCATCCTAAAAATATCTGTGACATTCTGTGTACTTTATTTGTGCATACACTTACAAAACGTGTTCTACTGTACGTGTGACATACTTGCAAGCATATATACCATTTAATATGCGCAAGGCGAGCAGTAAGGAGCGGGGAAGTGGCCGTGCTGCTGATGGTGCATGCAGAGGCCGTAGCCCTGGACGCGGTGAAACTGTGCCTGCTGCCAGAGCACAAGAAACACGCTCATCCACGATACCTAGCTTCATGTCCCAGTTTGCAGGGTGGCGCAGTACACCACTCTCGAAATCAGACCAGTGCGACCAGGTGGTCGGTTGGATTGCAGCAGATAATGCTTCCAGTCGGTAAAGCCAATTTTCCCCACTTTAGGAGAATAAAATATTCCTTCCCGACTCCAATCAGGCAATCAGAATAACTCCCTGGATCAACGACCCCTCTCTAGTAGCTATAGCCTGTAATATTATTACACTCCAGAAATAAATCCAAGCCCCTCTTGAATTCCTTTATTGTACTCACCATCACCACCTCCTCAGGCAGAGAGTTCCATAGTCTCACTGCTCTTACCGCAAAGAATCCTCTTCTATGTTTGTGTACAAACCTTCTTTTCTCCAGACGCAGAGGATGTCCCCTTGTCACAGTCACAGTCCTGGGGATAAATAGATGATGGGAGAGATCTCTGTACTGACCCCTGATATATTTATACATAGTAATTAGATCTCTTCTCAGTCGTCTTTTTTCTAAAGTGAATAACCCTAATGTTGATAATCTTTCAGGGTACTGTAGTCCACCCATTCCAGTTATTACTTTAGTTGCACTACTCTGAACCCTCCCCAGCTCTGCTATGTCTGCCTTGTTCACAGGAGCCCAGAACTGTACACAGTACTCCATGTGTGGTCTGACTAGTGATTTGTAAAGTAGTAGGACTATGTTCTCATGACGGGTATCTATGCCCCTTTTGATGCAACCCATTATCTTATTGGCCTTGGCAGCAGCTGCCTGACACTGGTTTTTGTAGCTTAGTTTGCTTTTTTTTTAAAAACTCCTAGATCCTTTTCCTTGTCAGTGTTACCGAGTGTTTTACCATTTAGTATGTTTGGGTGACTTGCATTATTCCTTCCCATGTGCATCATTTTACATTTGTCAGTGCTAAAGGGATTCTGTCACCAAGTTTTAGGCTATAGAGATACCGACATGCATTGCTAGATCGCCGCTAGCATGTCCGCAATATACTGATCCTATAGGGCTGTGTGCTTTTATTTTCTTTAAAAAAGGATTTTAGAGATATGTAAATTAGCCTTGTAAGGTGCCCAAGAGGCTGTACGAACCTTCCTGGTGCCCAGCCACGCCTTTCTGTGAAGGAGCCCAGCACTGCCTATGTCCTCCGAATCTCCTCCTTTCGTCACAAATAGATTGCCATAATCTCGCAATGCACGAGCTCGCGCATGCGCAGTTTCTTCCATGAGGCTGATGCCAGCACAGGGAAGGAACACTATACCGGCACTGCTCATGCGCGAGCTCGCGCATTGCGAGATTACGGCAATCTATCGTTGACGAAAGGAGGAGATTCGGAGGACATAGGTGGTGCTGGGCTCCTTCACAAGCAGGCGTGGCTGGGCACCAGGAAGGTTCGTACAGCCCCTTGGGTACCTTACAAGACTAATTTACATAATTCTAAAATAATTTTTTAAAGAAAATAAAAGCACCCAGCCGTATAGAACAGGTATATTGCGGACATGCTAGCGGCGATCTTGCCGTGCATGTCCGTATCTCTATAGCCTAAAACTTGGTGACAGAATCCCTTTAAACCTCATCTGCCACTTATCTGCCCAAGCCTGCAATCTATCCAGATCGCTCTGTAGCAGTATACTGTCCTCTTCAGTGTTAATTACTTTACAGTTTAGTGTCATCTGCAAAAATTGATAGTTTACTATGCAAGCCTTCTACAAGATCATTAATAAATATATTGAAGAGAATAGGGCCCAATACTGACCCCTGATGTACCCCACTAGTGACAGTGACCCAATCTGAGTGTGTATCATTAATAATCACCCTCTGTTTTCTATCACTGAGCCAAGTACTTACCCACATACAGACATTTTCTCCCAGTCCGAGCATTCTCATTTTATATACTAACCTTTTATGTGGTACAGTGTCAAATGCTTTGGAGAAGTCCAGATATACAACATCTATTGATTTGCCGCTGTCTAGTCTAGAACTTATCTCCTCATAGAAACTGATTAAATTAGTTTGGCATGGCCGATCCCTCATGAAGCCATGCTGATATAGCATTATTTTCTTATTTCCATTGAGATGCTCTAAGATAGCATCTCTTAGAAAACCGTCAAACAGTTTACCCACAACAGATGTTAAACTTACCGGCCTATAGTTTCCAGGCTCTGTTTTTGGACCCTTTTTGATAATTGCCACCACATTTGCTATGCGCCAATCCTGTGGGACATTCCCTGTCAGTATAGAGTTCGCAAATATCAGAAATAAGGGTCTGGCTATGACATTACTTAATTCACTAAGGATACAGGGGTGTATGCCATCCGGTCCTGGCGATTTGTCTATTTTAATCTTTTTAAGTCGCTGTTTGTTTGTAGCACTGAAAATAAGCCCCTATACGCTTTTACCATAAATAACTGCAACAGTGCAATGCATATATATGTTTCTTGTTGTACTGAAATACGCCCTTATACGCTTTCAACAGAAATAACTGCAGAAGTGAAAGGCGTATATATATTTTTCTTGTTGTACATAATAAGATGCTAAGATATAAGCCACTAAAGGCTTAACATAACACTTGCAGCCCAATAACAAAAAGCTGGAATGACAGAGCTATCTATAGACTATTTAGATCCCCAAATAATTATTCCCTGCACTTGTAAATCACTTTCCTATCAATGTCCCTAGCGCCTTCTGCTGTGAAATGATTCCTATCCTTTCCCTAATAAATCGTTTATTCTGTCTTTTTTTTACCACAATCGTTTTTCCACTTGCTGTCCCTAGCGCCTTCACACTGTCACTGCAGTCTGAACACTGGAAAATGGCAGAATCTTAAATGGCTGCCGTATTTATAGGGCTGTGACATCACAGGGCTGGCTGGCTTCTGATTGGCTGCATGCAGGCATGTCAATCTGGGTGATCCAGCCGTCCCAGAGTTCCTTGCCCCATGTCCTCAGTCCTCACACGTGTAGCTGCCATTTTAGGAAAATTGCGATTCATTACCTTGCCACTCTGTGGTATCCTGTTGCTGCAGCTGCTACTGCCATTTCCACACTATGTCATCTTGCCACTCTGTGGTATCCTGATGCTGCTGCTGCCATTTCCACACTATGTCACCTTTCCACTCTGTGGTATCCTCCTGATGCTGCTGCTGTCGCCACCTCCAGTCTCGGCCATTGTGCCACTCTGTGGTCTGTTCCTGATGCTGTTGCTGCCGCCACATCCACACTCTGTCATTGGGACACTCTGTGGTCTTCTCATGCTGCAACCACCTCCAGACTCGATCATTGTGCCACTCGGTGGCCTCCTCATACTGCTGCCAACTCCAGACTTGGTCATTGTGCCACTCGGTGGCCTCCTCATACTGCTGCCAACTCCAGACATTGTCATTGTGCCACTCGTTGGCCTACTCATACTGCTGCCAACTCCAGACTCTGTCAATGTGGACACAGGGCGCAAACTCACAACTAGATGACAAGTATAATAAGGTTTATTTGAATACAACGCGTTTCGGGGTTAAACTGACACCTTTATCAAGTCTAAAAAACATAGAGTGGAAAGTGATATACATACAGTCAGGTCCATAAATATTGGGACATCAACACAATTCTAACATTTTTGGCACTGTACACCACCACAATGGATAAGAAATGAAACAAACTAGATGTGCTTTAACTGCAGACTGTCAGCTTTAATTTGAGGGTATTTACATCCAAATCAGGTAAACGGTGCAGGAATAACAACAGTTTGCATATGTGCCTGCCACTTGTTAAGGGACCCAAAGTAATGGGACAATTGGCTTCTCAGCTGTTCCATGGCCAGGTGTGTTATTCCTTCATTATCCCAATTACAATGAGCAGATAAAAGGTCCAGAGTTCATTTCAAGTGTGCTATTTGCATTTGGAATCTGTTGCTGTCAACTCTCAAGATGAGATCCAAACATCTGTAACTATCAGTGAAGCAAGTCATCATTAGGCTGAAAAAACACAACAAACCCATCAGAGAGATAGCAAAAACATTAGGTGTGGCCAAAACAACTGTTTGGAACATTCTTAAAAAGAAGGAACGCACCGGTGAGCTCAGCAACACCAAAAAACCCGGAAGACCACGGAAAACAACTGTGGTGGATGACTGAAGAGTTCTTTCCCTAGTGAAGAAAATACCCTTCACAACAGTTTGGTAGCCAAAAGCAGGAGTGGGTACAAAACACAGAAGACATGCAAATATTCTATTCACGTGTCATCTATGTTTTAGATCTAATCCAGTTTTTTTTTTTGCATTAGCAATACTGATAGATTACTAACCAAATGCTGACCGAGTGAAGGCGTATGCTCCTCAGACAGGATCCATTTTTTGTGGGTTATTGTTCTGGGCAAATTAATCAGTGACGCCAACACAAACTTAATGCTGATACACTCTCTACTCTGTCCAGGGGGGCTCTACTTGTATACGCGTTTAATAGAACAGGTTCTGTAGACATCTATGTGGAATCAGTTTTTCTGACGGTGTAAAAGGAGTGTGCTTCTTCTTGGCGCTAACATCAACCTGTAAGGCCAAGTTCATACTTGAGTTATTTGGTCACTTTTGGCCCCGGACTGTCCAAATAAGTGAAGTGTGCAGTGATTCTAAGAGCGTCATCCTGTCATCTGCATGTCATACTGACTGTATTATTTCACTACCAAAGCAGACTCCCTATGCGTGTTATTGCAAGGCACAGTGTTCTATACCACTATAAAGGCTCTCAGAAGCCAGGAAATAGCTGTTTTTTAACGTAATTCACCCTGAATATATTCGAATCGAACCAAAATGTTCCTGAACATTTTGGCGAACCGGTGAATCGAATTTTTTTAAAATTCGCTCATCTCTAATCATATCCATGGGAAGTGGAAACTGATGGGGTATAATTTCTTGTCCTTTTTATGCTGAAAGCAGACCTCAGTATTTATGGATAAAAGGATTGTATAACTTTTGTAGTCTGTATCCTGTTTTTAATAGGTTGTATTTGGACAACTTGTTCTGTGTCTTATTTGTATGGATACATAAAAAGTGTCTCTTCTTTTACCATGCCCTACATTTAATTAATTGCTCTTAACCTAATTGTATTTCATCTAATGTATTCTGTATTTCTTCTAATAGTGTATTAACGAGCAGCTGCACAGCATCACACTGCCCTTTCTTTTCCTTCGCTACAGCAAACAAAGTTTTGTATGAATTATTAACATTTTTGTTTTATATGAGTACTTTATTACAGTTTTCCAGATTTAGCAAATAAATGTTATTCTTTATAAAGTAAAAAGTTTTCTAATTTTATAACATGCTTTCTATATCAATTTCACACTGTGTTCAAGATCGTAGCTTGCTGTCATAAATATCTGTCTTGGTCATGTGGTGTGCACAACAGGTGCACAGCTTGTTACAATACAGTTACAAGAGCTCTTTCTTGTAACAATCTATGTACCTAAGAATAAAGGGGGTAATTTATCAAACAAATACGTCTAAAATAGGCATATTTATGGCGCTGATTACAACGCAAAGGTCCCTTGTGTTTCAATCTGTGACTTCTCCCTGCTCGTGCCAGGTCTAAAAAAGTGGGTGTTTCATGGGCGGCCCTTCCCATTTACTATTTTCTACTTCTTTTTTAGGTGTAGAAAACAGTCTAAATGTAAGCCAGCAAGGAAGCTGTGTTACGTTTGGAAGTGGCGGAGAATCTGTCAAAGTTATGTAGAGTCCAGAGCCTCTTCATCACTCTGGCAGATTCACCGCCAGGTATAGTGGGTTTTAAGTTTCTAAAATGCCATTCTTAATAAATGTGCCCCAAAGTTCCTTTTGAATGACTGCAAGCAGAGATCTTACTACAGAAAGATTTTGTTACAGAAAAATTATTAGAAAATCGAACAACTTATTACTATAGAAAGGATGAACACTTTTAAAACCAGACAAAAATAGATTTTGAAAAACTTTATCCTAGGGTGGGTTCACATCTGCGTTCTGAAATCCGTTATGGCTTTCTGTTATAACGAAAATAACGGAATCCATAAGACGGAAGGACGGATCCGTCATACTGCCCATAGACTTGTATTATGATGGAATGCAAAACGGAAGCCTTTAACTCTTAAAGGGGTTGTTCAGGATAAGAACTGAACCCGCATTGGAGCATCTCATGTTTTCCTTAACACATTGCCGGGCGGCATCTCACATGATCTAACCCCATCAAAAAAATAAAATAAAAACTGTGCTGAAAAAGCCATTTTTTTGTCACCTTACATCACTAAAAGTGCAATACCAAGCAATCAAAAAGGCGTATGCCCGACAAAATATTACCAATCTAACCGTCACCTCATCTCGCAAAAAATTAACCCCTACTAAGACAATCACCCAAAAAATAAAAATAAACTATGGCTCAGAATATGGAGACTCTAAAACATCGTTTTTTTTGTTTTAAAAATGCTGTTATTGCGTAAAACTTATGTAAATAAAAAAAAGTATAAATATTAGGTATCCCCGCGTCTGTAAGAACCTGCTCTATGAAAATATCTAACCTAACCCCTCAGGTCATGTGATATTTTTATAGAGCTGGTCGATACGGATGATACCTAATATGTATACTTCTTTTTTATTTATTTATAGGTTTTAAACAATGATTTTATTTTTGAAACAAAAAAAATTCATGTTTTAGTGTCTCCATAGTCGGAGAGCCATAGTTTTTTCAGTTTTTGGGTGATTATCTTAGGTAGGGTACTATTTTTGCGGGATAAGGTGATGGTTAGAGTGGACACTATTTTGGGGTGCGTATTTGTGGAGGGAGGTTTCTGCTTACTTTTACTTGTTCTATGCGAATTTAACTCCGTTCGTGAGTTCCTGCCCTGCTATTGCTACCATGTGGCTAATGGAGTCTGGCCTCTGTCCTTGGGAGATAAGTGGATCACTTCTCAATTGTCTCCAGGACACTGGAGGATGCATTACAGTTAATATTGTTGGAGCAGTTTTTTGACCACACTCCTACAGATACCAGGGATTGGGTCAAGGACAGAAAACCACCGTCAGTAGAAGAAGCTGCACGTTTAGCAGGCGAATTTCACGAAAGCAGATGGGCAGATAAACAACCGGGGAGCCTCAGGATTTCGACCACAGTATCACACTCCTGCCCCAACACAGCAACCGAAAACCAGTACCACTGGTGAGTCAACCTACCGCCACTAGGGTTCATAAAACTGCACCGATGTGTTTTGGGTGTTAGCAAGTGGGACACATCAGACCTAATTGTCCCGACCGTAATAATGATCGATGGGGGCGAGCACCAACCCCTCTAACGAGAGCAGCTGCTCATTGTGTACAAGAGGATTACAACTATTCTACACAAGGGGGGACCGCAATCCGTCTGAGAATTGGTCCATGCTACATGAGGTGCAAGCAGCAGGTGAAAACCGGGCACAACATCGACAGACCGTGAACCTTAATGGGCAGAAAGCCAGAGGACTGAGAGACACTGGAGCTACGATCACCCTAGTACAACCTAACCATGTTAAGCCGTCCCAACATACCGGGCGATCTGTGGCTGTAAGGGTGGCGGGAGGGGCTATTCACAAGTTACCCACCTCCATGGTACATATGGACTGGGGTACTGGGGCTAAGGCTGTGGAGGTGGGCATCATGCCAGAGTTACCAGCAGAGGTTTTGCTGGGAAACAACTTGGGGTGCTTGACGTCTCAACTTGTACAGCCGACTACAGCAGGAGCACTCCCAGTCTCAACCAGACAACAGGCCCGCGCTATGGGTACCTCACACTCCTCGGATGACCAGGTAGGCACTGATAATGCTGCTGTAAATTCTAGTCCTAACATGTATTGGGGCACTCCCACGGACTTTGGGCAAGCGCAGAGGGAGGATAGCACGTTAAGTGGGTACAGGAGGGAGGCGGATAATCCCCAGGGAGACATAGGACAGGAAAAGTTCCAGTGGGAGAAAGGTTTACTATATCGGTTAACAGAGGGGGCAGGGGGAGGAGCCCGACAGGTAATAAAGAAGCAGTTAGTGGTACCCCGCAAATATAGGGCAGAGCTATTACGGATTAGCCATGACATACCGTTAGCAGGACATTTAGGCATCAAGAAAACCCGGGATAGGTTGACCCAGACATTTTTTTGGCCAGGTGTTACGAGATTAGCAAAATTATTGTAGAACCTGCGACGTATGTCAGAAAGTAGGAAAGAGGGGTGACCACCCCAGAGCGAAACTACGGCCACTACCCATAATAGAGGAACCTTTCTTCAGAGTAGCAGTAGATTTGGTAGGACCCCTTAGTAAGCCTAGTCCATCAGGTAAGAAGTATATTCTTACAGTGGTGGACTATGCTACTCGCTACCCGGAAGCTATAGCCCTACCCAATACCACTGCTGAAACCGTAGCTGAAGCTCTCATCCAGGTATTCACTAGAGTGAGGTTCCCTAGGGAAATAGTATCTGACCAAGGGACCCAATTCACGGCAGTAGTTACTCAGCAGCTCTGGCAGAGCTGCGGAGTAAAACCCATACTAAGTTCTCCATATCATCCCCAAACGAACGGGCTCTGCGAACGATTTAATGGCACTCTGAAACAAATGCTAATCACGTTCGCAGAGACCTGTCGGAACTGGGAAAAATTCCTTCCCCACCTACTGTTCGCCTACCGGGAAGTACCCTAGGCATCCACCGGATTCTCTCCTTTCGAACTATTATATGGAAGGAGACTCCGAGGACCTCTGGACCTGGTCCTGTGAACACTGGGAAGGGGATATGGGGGAATCGGACACACCTATAGTGCCATTTGTTTTGGAGTTGAGAGACCGACAGGCAGCTCAACAGCGACAAAAACACTGGTACGATAGGGGAGCTAGAGATCGTAAGGTGCTAGTCCTCAAAACGACAAAAAACGATAAGTTGCAGGCCTCTTGGCAAGGGCCCTACAAAGTATTAGCCAGGGTCAGCGATACCACATACATAGTAACAGATTGTAACAATGAAAGGATTTGCAGGTCATTCCATGTCAATATGTTAAAACCCTACTTAGAGAGACCAGAGGAGGTCACTGCAGTATGCGCTCTGGCGTTTGAGGATAGTGAGGGTATACCCTTACCCAATTTTCTCCACAAAGAACCCACGGGGGTGGAGCAGGTTGGATTAGGGCCAGAGTTAAAGCCAGAGGAAAGGGCACAGGCTACCCAGCTATTGCAGGAATTTTTGAGATATGTTCTCTGCTCTTCCAGGCTACACCACCCTGGCTGTACACCGGGTAGAGACCCCAGGTCAGGTACCTTTGAGACAGCAACCATACAGAATTCCTGAGGCAGTTAGAGATAGCATGTTAAAGGAAATTCAGGAGATGCTAGACCTAAGGGTTATAGAACCCTCTCAGAGGCCCTGGGCCTCCCCAGTGGTGTTAGTACCAAAGAAAGACGGTACCACGCGGTTTTGCGTGGATTACCGCAGGCTTAATGACCGAACAATTACGGATCCCTACCCCATGCCCAGGGTAGATGAACTATTAGACCGTATGGCAGGAGGGAATTACTTGACCACTATTGACTTGTGCAAGGGTTATTGGCAAATCCCGTATAAACTGGGTAGTAATGGTGATTTTTAGTTAAAACTTAACTTTTAATTATTAAAGTAGAATAAGCCCCTAAGTGTAATGATTAGATACAAAGAAAAGTGCATAATAACACAAGGGATACGAAAGTGCTTGGTGCACGGTGGCACCTTTAGATTCAAAATAAATTAGTGAACGGCGGCACCTTAAATAACCAGTGGTCCTACCGTTTCAGCCACTGTCCTCTGGTCCTTACAGATGTCCAACGCAGGATGGTATGCTGTGGAAAAGAGCGAATGGGGGCCTGATGGGGGTGTTAATGGGTTAAGAGTACCTAGACAGCCCTAATATATGGGTGCTATCTCGGCCCTAGCATCCTATTTACGGAGCACCCGTTCTAATAAGAACGACCCGGTCCGGAACCTTGCCCTTTCGCTACTTGGCCCTATTGTGCCCTAGTGTAGATAGTCCCTGCACGCATGTTTTGTTTTTAGAACTCATCAGGGGAATTTAGGCACACACAGAGGGGCAATGTGGTAAAGTAACATATAGTGTTGGTATCTTTAGTTGGTAATAAACACATACATCATATACAGTTATGATAAGGCAAAATATGACACAATTGATACTTTAAGGTGGTGGCCTTTAGTCAGGGCTCCACTCATGTATCAGGGCTGGGTACTTTCCTAATGATGTTAAGACAAGGTAGAGGGGGTAGCCTGGTAATGGCCCGATCCCTCTTATGGAGCGCAGCGGCGTGTCCTGAGGCAGTGATGAAGCCTTGGAGCCTGATGCTATTCCTAAGCCGGCATTCGTCACCCCATTTGGCTTGTACCAATTTAAGGTCATGCCATTTGGGATGAAGAATGCCCCCGCCACTTTTCAAAGGATGGCAGACCGACTCCTAGAGGGATTTCAGGGCTTCGCCTGTGCTTATTTAGATGACATAGCCATCTACAGCAGCATGTGGGAGGCCCATCTGGAGCACATTTCGGTAGTACTCAAGAGAATTCAAGAGGCCGGATTAACCTTGAAACCAGAAAAGTGTCATTTCGGCATGGCGGAGGTCCAATATCTAGGCCATAGGGTAGGGTCAGGCAAGTAGAGGCCTGAACCCGCTAAAATTGAGGCTATCACTCAGTGGCCTCAACCACGCACCAAGACTCAGGTTATGGCTTTCTTAGGGACCGCTGGCTATTATAGGAAATTTGTGTCAGAATATAGCACCATAGCCAAACCCCTGACCGACCTGACTAAAAAGTCCTTACCTAGGCAGGTAGTATGGTCTCCAGAGTGTGAGGAAGCTTTCCAGAAACTCAAGCTTGCATTAAGTAAAACCCCTGTATTGGCGGCACCGGATCACGCTAAAAGATTTCTCGTTCACACAGATGCCTCAATGTTTGGACTGGGAGCCGTGCTAAGCCAAGTGGGGGATGATGGACTGGAGCATCCGGTGGCATATCTGAGCAGAAAACTTATACCCAGAGAGGTCAGTTATGCCACCGTTGTGTAAAAACTTTTAGCATTGGTCTGGGCCCTCAAGAAATTACAGCCTTATTTATACGGACGATCTTTCACCATTCTGACGGATCATAACCCCCTCATCTGGCTCAACAGGGTGGCCGGAGATAACCCCAGACTGCTTAGATGGAGCTTGGCACTGCAACCCTATAATTTTACAATGCAGTACCGGCCAAGGAAGCAGAATACCAATGCAGATGGGCTATCTCGGCAAACAGAACTGGAAAAACTATGTTTAATACCAGACATCCCCAAGCCAACCAGGGTCTAGACGGGTATGCCGTCCCATGGAACTAAGGGGGAGCTATGTGGAGAAAGGGAGGTTTCTGCTTACTTTTACTTGTTCCATGCGAATTTAACTCCGTTCGTGAGTTCCTGCCCTGCTATTGCTACCATGTGGCTAATGGAGTCTGGCCTCTGTCCTTGGGAGATAAGTGGATCACTTCTCAATTGTCTCCAGGACAAAAGACTGTGTAGAACCGGTTTTGGACAGAAAAGCTATGAATACAGCCAGGCCCAAGAGACTTTTACAACTAATTCGTGCTATGTTGGGATGTTAAATGTCTATGTGTACTGTAAAGGGTGGGACATTGTATACGTTGAGTAGTGAGGTCTGTTCCATTGTCTCTCTGTGTGTATTGGCGATTGCCCTCTGTCCTGAGAGATAATTGAATTACAACTCGGTTGTCTCCAGGACAGAGGACATTGTGTATTCTCCCTTGTGAAGGGGAGGATTCTATGTGGGTTGTAGCCTTTGTGTTATTGGTTAAGGTATATTTGTTGTGGGTGTCTCCCTTGCATGGGAGCAGGGCATAAAAGAAATGATTCAACTGCTAATAAAGTGTCACTGATTTTACCCTTTTTTATGGAGTCTCGGCGCATGTTTGGGGGACTGGGATCTTCTATTCGCTTTATTACGGATTATCGGCTGTTTGTTCGGGAGTAAGCTGCATAAGGGCTCATCTGTATTATATGGGTTCCTTTACAGTATTAATTTTTGATCGCTTGCTATTACACTTTTTGTGATGTATAGTGACAAAAAATGGCTTTTTTTACAGTTTTTATTTAATTTTATTTACGGTGTTCACCTGATGGGTTAGGTCATGTGATTTTTTTTATAGAGCATGTTTTTATGGACGCGACAATACCTAATATGTATACTTTTTTTCTTACTTAAATTTTACACAATAACAGCATTTTTAAAACAAAAAAAACAATGTTTTAGAGTCTCCATATTCTGAGCCATATTTTTATTTTATTTTTTTGGGCGATTGTCTTAGGTAAGAGCTAATTTTTTGCGGGATGAGGTGACAGTTAGATTGGTAATATTTTGTCGGGCATACACCTTTTTGATCGCTTGGTATTGCACTTTTAGTGATGTAAGGTGACAATAAAATGTTTTTTTTAGCAGTTTTTATTTTATTTTTTTGACAAAGTTCATCTGAAGGGTTAGGAAATGTGATATTTTTATAGAGTTGGTCAATACGGACGCAGCGATACCTAATATGTCTACTTTTCTTTTTTTCTCTATTTTTTTTAAAAAAAATTTAACTTTATTTTGGGAAAAAAGGATGCTTTTTTTTTTACTTGAAACTTTAAAAAATGTTTTGTAAAACTTAAATTTTATTAACTTTTTTTCACTTTATTATTTGTCCCACTCTGGGACTTCAACATTACAGGGCCTGATCCTTGTTTCAATGCAGCACAATACATCTGTATTGTGCTGTGTTGAACTGTTAGTGTCTTACACTGTAAGACGCTAACAGTCACCTAGGAGACCCAGCCTGGGGGCTGGGCCTCTTAGGCCTCCGTACATGCCAGGCCCCAAGCCTTGGAATGACTTTGGCTGCCATGGCAACCATCGAGTCCCTGCCACAGCAGTGCGGGGACCTGATGGATGAGGTGAGGGAGCGCAAACCTCCCATATGCCACGGTCATATGCGCTGACCGCAGCATATGAGGGGTTAATCCACTGGCATCGGCATAATCACCGATGCTGGTCGATGCAGCAGGGATCCGGCTGTCAGTAACAGCCGGATCTCTGCCGCTGATTGCGGCACCGCACGCGGGGGAGGAAGGAGTGCAGGACGATAGTGCTCGTCCTGGAGCGCTAAGTGCCGGCGATTTAGGACGAGCATTCTCGTCCTGGGTCGTAAAGCTGTTAAAAGGCATTCCATCTTAATAGAAGTCTGTGGGAATCATAACGGATCCGTCCTGTTTCCTTAATGCAGAACGGAGAAAAAAGTCCTGTCGACAGGACTTTATTTTACGTCTTGCATAACGGGAACTAGACGGAGCCGTTATGATTCCCATTGACTTTTATGAAGACAGATCAAAACGGAATGCCTTTTAAAGTCTTCCGTTTTGACTTCCGTTTTATGGATTCCGTTATTTTCCGTTATAACCATGTTATAACGGAAAGCCATAATGGAATCGAGAACGCAGATGTGAACCCACCCTTAGGAACATATAAAGAGGACCTGTCACCACAAAATGCAATGTAACCTGTAGGCAGTATGTTATAGAGCAGGGGGAGCTGAGCGGATTTACAAATATACCATATTTTTTTGGGACTATTAGACAGACTGGAAACTGTGCTGACATTTATGTACGGGTCTAATAGTCTGAATGCTGGCATTACAAGCCTGAGACACTAAGCTATCTTAGTAATTGAGAGGTCATTGCAGTTGTGTGGATGCAGCATACACTATGCTTTATGCGCATAATCTGTGTGTTAACTGCTCACTGAACTGTCATGTCTTACACATTTTTGTAAAGTGTCACTGTGGCGTGTGGATACAAAACACATATTGGTACACACAACAAAGTGATGTGTGCAGTGTCTGCCTTTATAACCATACACACACCCATACTGTGCTGGGGACAGATCCATCCCAGTAACTCCAGACTCCTATTACTCTTATTGTTTCTGACTGGGTAAGCTGAGGCAGCAAGGCAGTCTTAAATAGTGATAAAGCTATGTGGCAGGTCCTCTGATAGGACTCTGTGGCTGGCATAGTCAGGAGACCTTGTGGCTTGAAATGTAAAGAGGCACTGTTGGTGGCATAGTTGTGGTTAGTGATGGCCTTGCGGTTCGCCCGGCGGTCGGTTCGCGGCAAACTTTGCTTGTTCGCGATTCGCCGAACATGCAAACATATGGCAATATTCGCGCCCGCCATATTCTTTTACATTGTGAAGAACTTTAACCCATGACACATCCATCAGGTGGTACAGAACAGCCAATTGAAAAGTTTCAGCACATGGACATACCCCCTACCTTATATATAGACCCGATCTGACCGCCATTTTACATTCAGTCTTTTGCCAGTGTAGGGAGAGGTTGCTGTGTGGAGCAGGGACAGACTGTTAGGGACACCAAACGCTAGCTAATAGAGCCATAAAAGTCTTTTTAAGGACTGGTATAGGTGTGCTATCGATAGGTGTGCAGTACAGAGGGATGAGATATACTTAAAATATACTTTCTAACATAGAAAGTATATTATAGTGGATTTGTACTGTGCAGCAGTTGTGAGCGGTTCTGCAGCGATACTGCAGCTACACAGAGTGACAAACGCAATTAGAAAAAATAATTATAACTCGTGTGATATACCAGTTGCCCCCAAAAAAAACTAATAGAAGCGGGGTGTTATATACCAATAATATACTTTCTTTATAGTGCATTTGGGTACAGCAGCATTTGTTTGCAGTTTTGCTGCATTTCCTCTGCTACACACAGTGACAAATGGAATTGGAAAAAATAATTATAACTGGTGTGTGCATGCGAAAATTATATTGGTGATATTTCGCATTTAAAAAAATAATGAATGGAGATCGCAAATTTGAATAATGCATCTGGTATGTCACTGTCCATGTTGTGGGACTATTTGTGCACTTCTAGTAATTATTTTTTGGCTTCAAATATAAGCTGAAGGTTTTTTCAGGTTCGCCTGCCATTAAAATGAATGGGACCCGCCGCGAACTTGCGGTTAGTGAACAGTTGATCACATTCGCGCGATCGCGTTTGCAAACCGTCCCGGCAGGTGTTCGTCCATCACTAGTTGTGGTGTCATGGAGCAGGGATACTTTGAAGTGTGAGCATTTGTCTGTTTCCATAGTAAATAGATAGGATGTTGCACTAGGGAAACTGGGCACCAGTTGGTGCTCCTGTATATTGAGACCACTCACTCAATAAAAATATATATAGTAATAAATATAGTGAACAGGGCACCGTGACCATGTGGTTTGAACGTTTGTAAACTTTAATAGTTGATATTAAGATATATAGATACAATAAACGATAAAATGCAAAAAAAAGTATTTGTAGCAGCCACCTAAACAGCAAAATTCAATTGATATACAGTACTGGATAATGACAACTATATACGCTGTATTAAAATCAACTTGATAAAAATCGACATGCTAATTCGATGCCTGGAACATCAAGAAAAACAAGATGATCGATAGTTCTTATTACAATCAATAAATCGATCCAGTGATTATTTCGTATGGGAAATATACCTGAGTGTTCATATGTTGTGACCGAGACCAAGCATCCCACACTTAGTTGCAGCGGTGTCCCGTTAATTTGACTCACAGAGCTATCTTCAATCTCCTGACCATACAAAGTGCCGCATTAATCGAGGCATATTCGGCGAACGAAGTCAATCGAAGGTCTGGATGAAAATTCTCGGTCGATTTTAAGGTAACAAACTTTTACTTGCAAGTAATCTAGTAGCGGGACGCCGCTACCCACTCTGTTTCGGCGGTACGCCGCTGCAACTAAGTGTGGGAAACTTGGTCTCGGTCACAACCTATGAACACTCAGGTATATTTCCCATACGAAATAATCACTGGATCGATTTATTGATTGTAATAAGAACTATCGATCATCTTGTTTTTCTTGATGTTCCAGGCATCGAATTAGCATGTCGATTTTTATCAAGTTGATTTTAATACAGCGTATATAGTTGTCATTATCCAGTACTGTATATCAATTGAATTTAGCTGTCTAGGTGGCTGCTACAAATACTTTTTTTACATTTTATCGTTTATTGTATCTATATATCTTAATATCAACTATTAAAGTTTACAAACGTTCGAACCACATGGTCACGGTGTCTTGAGTGCCCTGTTCACTATATTTATTTGTCTGTTTCCCCTATGCAAACTGAGCAACTCCTTACTTTATTTTACTTTAAAGGGTTAACTTGTGGAAATGGTAAATGAATAGTGAGAGATGTTTGGGACTTTCTAGCTAATAATGAGATGCTGGTCATTTACCAGTTACCATAAGGTTAAAGAAAAGTTGTTTTTCTTGTTGTTTTTTCGTTTTTTGGGGGGGACAGACTTGTTTACTACCAAAACCAGACACACTGATCTTTTGAATGCCAAGTGCTGCTATGTAATTATTAGAGATGAGCGAATTTTTCAAAAATTCGATTCACCGGTTCGCTGAATTTTTTATTTGCAGCGAATTACGTTAAAAAGCGGCTATTTCCTGGCTACAGAGAGCCTTTATAGTGGTGTAGAACACTGTGCCTTGCAGTAACACGCATAGGGAGTCTGCTTTGGTAGTCAAATAATACGGTGAGTCGATATGACATGCAGATGACAGGCATCGCTCTTAGAATCACTGCACACTTCACTGATTTGGGCAGTTACAAGGCCAAAACTAACCAAATAACTCAAGTATGAACTCAGCCTTACAGGTCGATGTTAGCGCCAAGAAGAAGCGCACTTCTTTTACACAGTCGTCAGCTAATTCAACATAGATGTCTAGAGAACCTGTTCTATTAAACTCTTATACAAGTAGACCTCACCGACAGAGTAGAGAGGGTGTCAGCAGTAAGTTTGTGTTGATGTCACTGATATTTAGCCCTTCCTCTGATCCGTCAGAACAATAACCCATAAAAAACGGATCCAGTTTGTGGAGCATCCGTCTTCACTCGGTCAGCATTTGGTCAGTAATCCATCAGTATTGCTAATGAAAATAAAAACAGGAGTGGATCCAAAACAGAGATGACACTTAAACAGAATATGTGCAAGTCTTCTGTGTTTTGTACCCACTCCTGCTTTTGGTTTCCAAATCACAAGCCAATTATGATGGGACCATACAGGCCTTACAGCTGCTACACAGTCAAGATCTGTTGTGCGTCTCATTTTACCTTTCTTCTGACAGATCAGAGGACGGGTCAAATAAATGATGATGTCAGCCAAGCCAAAAAGGCTAAATAGTGGCCCGCCATGAAGTAGGGAGGGTGAGAGCAGCATGAGAAGTTCTCAGAGTAGCCCTATGACATAGTGGTGAAGTGAAGGCAGCATGAGGAGACCACAGAGTGACACAATGACATAATGTGGAGTTGGCGGCAGAATAAGGAGGCTGCAGAGTGGCACAATGATGGAGTGTGAAAGTGGCGGCAGCATCAGGAGGCCACAGAGTGGCAAGGTGACATAGAGTGGAGGTAGGAGCAGCATCAGCAAGTCACAGAGTGGCAAGGTGACAAATAGTGAAGGTAGGAGCAGCATCAGGAGATCACAGAGTGGCAAGGTGACATAGTTTGAAGGTGGGTGGCAATATCAGTACCCGCTGAAGATGGTGTGTGAAAGAAGGAGCACTTGGCATCAGATGTGTGGCATCAGGGGGGTGGCAGCATCAGAATAATAGCTGAGGCAGGTAGCCTACTAGCCAGTAGAAATCAGTCTCTTTTGTCAAAGTGTTGGTGTGGCACCATGGGTGATCTAGTCTGATGAATCAGGAATTGTTGGGTGGAAATCCTGGCTGATCCACACCTGATTCATCTTGACAAAGGTCAGTCTATCCACATTTTTTGTGGACAGGCAAGTTCTTCTTGTGGTAACTATGGCCCCCCGCCGCACTAAACACCTGCTCTGATGCCACACTACTGGCCAGGCAGGACAGCTTTTTCAGGGCAAACTCGGCCAGTTGCGGCCACAAATCCAGTTTGGCTGCCCAGTAGTCCAGCGGATCTTCAAGGTCGGCTGGCAGGGTGCACTACAAGTATGCCACCACCTGCTGGTTCAGGTTCTGCTCTAAATCTAGCTGCTGGTGAGTAGTTTCTTCACTATGCGGGTGAAGAAAGCTGTTCATCAGCGACTGTAGACTCAGGCTGCTGATGATGGAGCTGGTACTGCTCCTGCCACTCAACCCCTCCCCAGCAGCCATGGCAGTGGAACGTGTGCGCAGAGAAACGGTCAGACCTGTGAGAGGATGCACGATGGCGCAGATAAGCAGCGGCCAACTGACTACATAAAATGTATCTATAGTAGTCATCCCTCTCAGCGGGTGTAAAAAAGGCCAGCATTTTAGACCGGTAGCAAGGGTCCAACAAGGTGGAGAGCCAGAAGTCATCCCTCGGCCAAATGGTGACAATTCGGCTGTCACTACCTAAGCAAGTGAGCATGCAGTGGGCCATTTGTGCAAGTGACTCGGTGTGTCTGTGTCCTCTGCCTCATCTTCCTCATCGCCCTGTAGCTCCTCTGGCTGCTCCTGCTCCTCTTCTCCTGTCACCTGTGTAGCAAAACCACCCATTTCGCTAGACATTGCTTGTGCTCCAATGTCCTCCTCTTCCTCCTTCTTTTCACCCCCACAGGGCTCATGTGGCCATGAGATCTAGGCGCCACGTCTACAGTTCCCTGACCAGCCATACTTACCAGCATCTGTTCCAGGACATGAAGCAGTGGAATGACATTGTTCATCCCGTAGTCCTGGCGATTGACAAATAATGTGGACTCCTCAAAGGGTCTGAGCAAACAGCAGGTGTCATGCATTAGCTGCCACTGGCAGACATCGAAGTTACACAGGGGTGTACTCCTGTTCGCTTGGATCATCGGGAAATCGTTTATGGCCTTTCTCTGTTCGTACAGTCGGTCCAACATATGGAGGGTGGAATTCCAACGGGTGGAAACGTTGCATATCAGCCTATGTTGGGGGATGCCGTTCTGCCGCTGCAGCTCAAGGAGGGTGTGCTTTGTGGTGTATGAGTAGCTGAAGTACATGCAAAGTTTTCTTGCCATTTTTAGGATGTCTTGCAGATGGGTGGAAGACTTCAGGAACTGCTTGACAACCAGATTAAACACGTGTGCCATTCAGGGCACATGGCTCAGCCCTCCTTGACTCAGCAGCAACACAATGTTCTTCCTGTTGTTGGTCACCATGGTTCCGATTTTGAGTTGTTGCGGAGAAAGCCAGGATTCGATTTCTTGCTGAAGGACATGGAGCAGTTCCTCCCCTGTGTGCCTCTGTTCACCCAGGCAAACGATGTGCAGAACAGTGTGACTCCGCTGTGCCCTACACATGTAGTATGCTGGAGGGGCCTGTTCATTGTCCCTGCAGTGGAGGCTAAGGACACGGTGGAGGCAGAGGCAGACATTGTCGCCGGACCAACCAGCGTGGCAACGTGGAGATGGCCAAGTTGCAGGAACCACATTCACCCAGTGGGCCGTAAAGGACATGTATTGTCCCTGACCGTAGTTAGAGCTCCACACGTTGGCGCTGCCGTGCACTTTGATAGACACCGACAGGCTCAAGGACTGGCTCACCTTCTGTTCTACTTGTGTGTGCAGGGCTGGTACTGCCTTTTTGGCAAAGAAATTACGGCTTAAGACTCTCCAACTCGGCTTAGCACAAGCCATCAGTTCTCTGAAAGGTGCAAAGTCCACCACTTGGAAAGGGAGGGACTGCAGCACCAGCAACTTGGACAGGAGCAAGTTCAGCTTCTGCTCCATTGGATAAGTGCACACATACTGTTGTTTCTTGGCAATTGCTTCAGTGATCGATTGCTGACGGAATGCATGACGAGGAGTAGGAGGAGGAGCAAGAGTATCAGGAATGGCAAATGATGGGAAGGATAGATTTTGGCTCAGATGGTGGATAGGGATGAGCGAACTCGAACTGTATAGTTCGGGTTCGTACCGAATTTTGGGGTGTCCGTGACACGGACCCGAACCCGGACATTTTCGTAAAAGTCCGGGTTCGGGTTCGGTGTTCGTCGCTTTCTTGGCGCTTGGCGCTTTTGTGACGCTTTCTTGGCGCTTTTTGAAAGGCTGCAAAGCAGCCAATCAACAAGCGTCATACTACTTGCCCCAAGAGGTCGTCACAGACATGCCTACTATTGGCATGGCTGTGATTGGCCAGAGCACCATGTGACCCAGCCTCTATTTAAGCTGGAGTCACATAGCGCCGCCCGTCACTCTGCTCTGATTAGCGTAGGGAGAGGTTGCGGCTGCGACAGTAGGGCGAGATTAGGCAGATTAACTCCTCCAAAGGACTTGATTATTGATCGATCTGCAGCTGTGGGTCATTGAGCTGCTGATACTCAATTGCTCACTGTTTTTAGGCTGCCCAGACCGTTTGTCAGTCACTTTTTTCTGGGGTGATTGGCGGCCATTTTGTGTCTTGTGGTGCGCCAGCACAAGCTGCGACCAAGTGCATTTAACCCTCAATGGTGTGGTTGTTTTTTGGCTAAAGCCTACATCAGGGTGAAGCTGTCTCACCAAGTGCATTTAACCAGCAATAGTCTGTTTATTTTTTGGCCATATACTACATCAGGGGCAAGCTGCGCCTGTCACCAAGTGCATTTAACCCTCAATGGTGTGGTTGTTTTTTGGCTAAAGCCTACATCAGGGTGAAGCTGTCACACCAAGTGCATTTAACCAGCAATAGTCTGTTTATTTTTTGGCCATATACTACATCAGGGGCAAGCTGCGCCCGTCACCAAGTGCATTTAACCCTCAGTAGTGTGGTTGGTCAAGCTGTCACACTAAGTGCATTTAACCAGCAATAGTCTGTTCATTTTTTGGCCATATACTACATCAGGGGCAAGCTGCGCCCGTCACCAAGTGCATTTAACCCTCAGTAGTGTGGTTGGTCAAGCTGTCACACCAAGTGCATTTAACCAGCAATAGTCTGTTCATTTTTGGCCATATACTACATCAGGGGCAAGCTGCGCCCGTCACCAAGTGCATTTAACCCTCAGTAGTGTGGTTGGTCAAGCTGTCACACCAAGTGCATTTAACCAGCAATAGTCTGTTCATTTTTTGGCCATATACTACATCAGGGGCAAGCTGCGCCCGTCACCAAGTGCATTTAACCCTCAGTAGTGTGGTTGGTCAAGCTGTCACACCAAGTGCATTTAACCAGCAAAAGTCTGTTCATTTTTTGGCCATATACTACATCAGGGGCAAGCTGCGCCCGTCACCAAGTGCATTTAACCCTCAGTAGTGTGGTTGGTCAAGCTGTCACACCAAGTGCATTTAACCAGCAATAGTCTGTTCATTTTTTGGCCATATACTACATCAGGGGCAAGCTGCGCCCGTCACCAAGTGCATTTAACCCTCAGTAGTGTGGTTGGTCAAGCTGTCACACCAAGTGCATTTAACCAGCAATAGTCTGTTCATTTTTTGGCCATATACTACATCAGGGGCAAGCTGCGCCCGTCACCAAGTGCATTTAACCCTCAGTAGTGTGGTTGGTCAAGCTGTCACACCAAGTGCATTTAACCAGCAATAGTCTGTTCATTTTTTGGCCATATACTACATCAGGGGCAAGCTGCGCCCGTCACCAAGTGCATTTAACCCTCAGTAGTGTGGTTGGTCAAGCTGTCACACCAAGTGCATTTAACCAGCAATAGTCTGTTCATTTTTTGGCCATATACTACATCAGGGGCAAGCTGCGCCCGTCACCAAGTGCATTTAACCCTCAGTAGTGTGGTTGGTCAAGCTGTCACACCAAGTGCATTTAACCAGCAATAGTCTGTTCATTTTTTGGCCATATACTACATCAGGGGCAAGCTGCGCCCGTCACCAAGTGCATTTAACCCTCAGTAGTGTGGTTGGTCAAGCTGTCACACCAAGTGCATTTAACCAGCAAAAGTCTGTTCATTTTTTGGCCATATACTACATCAGGGGCAAGCTGCGCCCGTCACCAAGTGCATTTAACCCTCAGTAGTGTGGTTGGTCAAGCTGTCACACCAAGTGCATTTAACCAGCAATAGTCTGTTCATTTTTTGGCCATATACTACATCAGGGGCAAGCTGCGCCTGTCACCAAGTGCATTTAACCCTCAGTAGTGTGGTTGGTCAAGCTGTCACACCAAGTGCATTTAACCAGCAATAGTGTGGTTATTTTTTGGCCATATCCCAGTCTAATTCTGTCAGTAAATCCATACCGGTCACCCAGCGCCTAAATACTAGGCCTCAAATTTATATCCCGCTAAATCTGTCGTTACCGCTGTACTGTTGTGGCTGGGCAAGTTATTTAGTGTCCGTCAAAGCACATTTTTTGTTCTGGGTTGAAATACAATTCCCAATTTAGCAATTTCATAATTTAGTGGTTTCTGCTGTATCAGAGCTATTTGAAATCTATCCCTAAAAGGGTATATAATATTCAAGGTGCACATAGGGTCATTCAGAATAACTTCACACACACGCTACTGTGCATTTCCAAGTCTAATTCTGTCAGTAATTCCATACCGGTCACCCAGCGCCTAAATACTAGGCCTCAAATTTATATCCCGCTAAATCTGTCGTTACCGCTGTACTGTTCTGGCTGGGCAAGTTATTTAGTGTCCGTCAAAGCACATTTTTTCTTCTGGGTTGAAATACAATTCCCAATTTAGAAATTTCATAATTTAGTGGTTTCTGCTGTATCAGAGCTATTTGAAATCTATCCCTAAAAGGGTATATAATATTCAAGGTGCACATAGGGTCATTCAGAATAACTTCACACACACGCTACTGTGCATTTCCAATTTTAATTCTGTCAGTAAATCCATACCGGTCACCCAGCGCCTAAATACTAGGCCTCAAATGTATATCCCGCTAAATCTGTCGTTACCGCTGTACTGTTGTGGCTGGGCAAGTTATTTAGTGTCCGTCAAAGCACATTTTTTGTTCTGGGTTGAAATACAATTCCCAATTTAGCAATTTCATAATTTAGTGGTTTCTGCTATATCAGAGCTATTTGAAATCTATCCCTAAAAGGGTATATAATATTCAAGGTGCACATAGGGTCATTCAGAATAAATTCACACACACGCTACTGTGCATTTCCAAGTCTAATTCTGTCAGTAAATCTATACCGGTCACCCAGCGCCTAAATACTAGGCCTCAAATTTATATTCAGCTGAATTTGAATACAATACATTGGGCCAAATAATATTTTTGTTGTTGTGGTGAACGATAACAATGAGGAAAACATCTAGTAAGGGACGCGGACGTGGACATGGTCGTGGTGGTGTTAGTGGACCCTCTGGTGCTGGGAGAGGACGTGGCCGTTCTGCCACATCCACACGTCCTAGTGTACCAACTACCTCAGGTCCCAGTAGCCGCCAGAATTTACAGCGATATATGGTGGGGCCCAATGCCGTTCTAAGGATGGTAAGGCCTGAGCAGGTACAGGCATTAGTCAATTGGGTGGCCGACAGTGGATCCAGCACGTTCACATTATCTCCCACCCAGTCTTCTGCAGAAAGCGCACAGATGGCGCCTGAAAACCAACCCCATCAGTCTGTCACATCACCCCCATGCATACCAGGGAAACTGTCTCAGCCTCAAGTTATGCAGCAGTCTCTTATGCTGTTTGAAGACTCCGCTGGCAGGGTTTCCCAAGGGCATCCACCTAGCCCTTCCCCAGCGGTGAAAGACATAGAATGCACTGACGCACAACCACTTATGTTTCCTGATGATGAGGACATGGGAATACCACCTCAGCATGTCTCTGATGATGACGAAACACAGGTGCCAACTGCTGCGTCTTTCTGCAGTGTGCAGACTGAACAGGAGGTCAGGGATCAAGACTGGGTGGAAGACGATGCAGGGGACGATGAGGTCCTAGACCCCACATGGAATGAAGGTCGTGCCACTGACTTTCACAGTTCGGAGGAAGAGGCAGTGGTGAGACCGAGCCAACAGCGTAGCAAAAGAGGGAGCAGTGGGCAAAAGCAGAACACCCGCCGCCAAGAGACTCCGCTTGCTACTGACCGCCGCCATCTTGGACCGAGCACCCCAAAGGCAGCTTCAAGGAGTTCCCTGGCATGGCACTTCTTCAAACAATGTGCTGACGACAAGACCCGAGTGGTTTGCACGCTGTGCTATCAGAGCCTGAAGCGAGGCATTAACGTTCTGAACCTTAGCACAACCTGCATGACCAGGCACCTGCATGCAAAGCATGAACTGCAGTGGAGTAAACACCTTAAAACCAAGGAAGTTGGAAGGCCTAAATTTATGAAAATGGACTCTTACAGTGGTGGGTGACGTGAAGCCTGATTCTCTGCTATGATATGAAGACTGATTCTCTGCTGACATGAAGCCAGATTGTCTGTTACGGGACCTCTCTCCTCTGCCTGGGTGCTGGGCCTAAATACCTGACAATGGACTGTTGCATTGGTGGCTGACGTGAAGCCTGATTCTCTGCTATGATATGAAGACTGATTCTCTGCTGACATGAAGCCAGATTGTCTGTTACGGGACCTCTCTCCTCTGCCTGGGTGCTTGGCCTAAATTTATGACAATGGACTGTTGCAGTGGTGGCTGACGTGAAGCCTGATTCTCTGCTATGACATGCAGACTGATTCTCTGCTGACATGAAGCCAGATTCTCTGTTACGGGACCTCTCTCCTCTGCCTGGGTGCTGGGCCTAAATATATGCCAATGGACTGTTGCACTGGTGGCTGACGCGAAGCCTGATTGTCTGTTACGGGACCTCTCTCCTCTGCCTGGGTGCTGGGCCTAAATATCTGACAATGGACTGTTGCATTGGTGGCTGACGTGAAGCCTGATTCTCTGCTATGATATGAAGACTGATTCTCTGCTGACATGAAGCCAGAGTGTCTGTTACGGGACCTCTCTCCTCTGCCTGGGTGCTTGGCCTAAATTTATGACAATGGACTGTTGCAGTGGTGGCTGATGTGAAGCCTGATTCTCTGCTATGACATGCAGACTGATTCTCTGCTGACATGAAGCCAGATTCTCTGTTACGGGACCTCTCTCCTCTGCCTGGGTGCTGGGCCTAAATATATGCCAATGGACTGTTGCACTGGTGGCTGACGTGAAGCCTGATTGTCTGTTACGGGACCTCTCTCCTCTGCCTGGGTGCTGGGCCTAAATATCTGACAATGGACTGTTGCATTGGTGGCTGACGTGAAGCCTGATTCTCTGCTATGATATGAAGACTGATTCTCTGCTGACATGAAGCCAGATTGTCTGTTACGGGACCTCTCTCCTCTGCCTGGGTGCTTGGCCTAAATTTATGACAATGGACTGTTGCAGTGGTGGCTGACGTGAAGCCTGATTCTCTGCTATGACATGCAGACTGATTCTCTGCTGACATGAAGCCAGATTCTCTGTTACGGGACCTCTCTCCTCTGCCTGGGTGCTGGGCCTAAATATATGCCAATGGACTGTTGCACTGGTGGCTGACGTGAAGCCTGATTGTCTGTTACGGGACCTCTCTCCTCTGCCTGGGTGCTGGGCCTAAATATCTGACAATGGACTGTTGCATTGGTGGCTGACGTGAAGCCTGATTCTCTGCTATGATTCGAAGACTGATTCTCTGCTGACATGAAGCCAGATTGTCTGTTACGGGACCTCTCTCCTCTGCCTGGGTGCTGGGCCTAAATATCTGACAATGGACTGTTGCATTGGTGGCTGACGTGAAGCCTGATTCTCTGCTATGATATGAAGACTGATTCTCTGCTGACATGAAGCCAGATTGTCTGTTATGGGACCTCTCTCCTCTGCCTGGGTGCTGGGCCTAAATTTATGAAAATGGACTCTTACAGTGGTGGGTGACGTGAAGCCTGATTCTCTGCTATGATATGAAGACTGATTCTCTGCTGACATGAAGCCAGATTGTCTGTTACGGGACCTCTCTCCTCTGCCTGGGTGCTGGGCCTAAATTTATGACAATGGACTGTTGCAGTGGTGGCTGACGTGAAGCCTGATTCTCTGCTATGACATGAAGACTGATTCTCTGCTGACATGAAGCCAGATTGTCTGTTACGGGACCTCTCTCCTCTGCCTGGGTGCTGGGCCTAAATTTATGAAAATGGACTCTTACAGTGGTGGGTGACGTGAAGCCTGATTCTCTGCTATGATATGAAGACTGATTCTCTGCTGACATGAAGCCAGATTGTCTGTTACGGGACCTCTCTCCTCTGCCTGGGTGCTGGGCCTAAATTTATGACAATGGACTGTTGCAGTGGTGGCTAACGTGAAGCCTGATTCTCTGCTATGACATGCAGACTGATTCTCTGCTGACATGAAGCCAGATTCTCTGTTACGGGACCTCTCTCCTCTGCCTGGGTGCTGGTCCTAAATATATGCTAATGGACTGTTGCACTGGTGGCTGACGTGAAGCCTGATTGTCTGTTACGGGACCTCTCTCCTCTGCCTGGGTGCTGGGCCTAAATATCTGACAATGGACTGTTGCATTGGTGGCTGACGTGAAGCCTGATTCTCTGCTATGACATGCAGACTGATTCTCTGCTGACATGAAGACAGATTCTCTGTTACGGGACCTCTCTCCTCTGCCTGGGTGCCGGGGCCTAAATATCTGAGAATGGACTGTTCCAGTGGTGGGTGACGTGAAGCCAGATTCTCTGCTATGGGACCTCTCTCCAATTGATTTTGGTTAATTTTTATTTATTTAATTTTTATTTTAATTCATTTCCCTATCCACATTTGTTTGCAGGGGATTTACCTACATGTTGCTGCCTTTTGCAGCCCTCTAGCCCTTTCCTGGGCTGTTTTACAGCCTTTTTAGTACCGAAAAGTTCGGGTCCCCATTGACTTCAATGGGGTTCGGGTTCGGGACGAAGTTCGGATCGGGTTCGGATCCCGAACCCGAACATTTCCGGGAAGTTCGGCCGAACTTCTCGAACCCGAACATCCAGGTGTTCGCTCAACTCTAATGGTGGAGCCTTGACTGCCAGAAACCGAGTGTGTGCCAGTGGGTGATGCAGCTGTTGCTGCGGCAGGCTGAACCACCACATCGGATCCATGGTTCTCCCAGGCCACTTTATAGCGATGCTGCATATGTTGACGCTGGGCTGTAATGCCAACATTGGCACCCTGGCCACGCTTCACCTTCTGCCCACAAATTCTACATACAGCCACGTTCACCTCCTCAGGCGGCTTTAAAAATACTGGACAGAGGCAGGTTGAGAACAGGTGAGGGCACAAGGCCTGCTCCCGGGCCATGCCAAGTAAGGGTTGTGTCTGTTGAACCCACTGACTCTTGACTGGGGGTATCAGATGTAAGTTGCGACGAATTCGAAGATCGAGTCAACCATTCAAGAACCGCTGGGTTGCTGGACACGACACGTCCACTAGCTGAAACTGGGAGCTCAGGCCTCTGGAAGTGACCCCTGCTGCCACGGCCCCTTACTCTGCTGTGACCTCTGCCTGCGCCAGAAACATTTAGACCTCTTCCACTCCCCTGTGCAGGGCCTGGCACTTCTCTGCCTGACATACTGTTAGATTAAATAACCAAATGTTAGATCCAATATTTTTTATTTTGCCAGTAATACACAGCAAGCTGGGTTGCAAAATATCTCACTGCACTGCTGAACGGCAATTAGGCCCAATTTTTTTTCTATTTTTACACAAAGTGCAACGATGAGAGGCGAATATATTTGCATTTTGCCAGTAATACACGGCAAACTGGGCTGCAAAATATCTCACTGCACCACTAGGCGGCAATTATATTTTTCCTTTTTCCACTAGTACACGCAAAAAAGGGCTTTAAAACAGATAACTGCACCGTTGAACGGCAAATATATTTTTACTTTACTTTTCCTTCTAATACATGACATAAAGGGCTGTAATTTTCGCACTTCACCACACAAAGGCTAATAAGCCCTTTTTTCCCACTAATACAAGCCAAAAATTGCTTTAAAACACTGCACCGCACTAGGGCAAATAAAACGTAGAAATATATCCTGGAAATAACCCCTGTTAATGTCTGTATCAAACAGCACTTGCACCCTAATAAGAACGGTTTGATGGAATTACAGAGCTGTGTAATGGAAATTTGGTGCCCAGTCAGTGATGCAAGGTCTAATAGGAATGTTCCTATTGCCCAGGCTGTCTTCTCCCCGAATGAACCCTGTTCAACAGAAATGCTGCGGATTGATTCCTCCCTATCCTTTCCCTACACCTTGAATAATCTTTCCCTGCACTTGTAAATAGTTATTTTAGCACCATGATGTTTTTTTTATCACTATCCCTAGCGCCTGCAGACACGTCTCTCCCTGCACTAAGCTGGCTGGCTGCTGATTGGCTGTATGCATGTCAGTATGGGTGATCCCGCCTTACCAGAGGTCTTTTCTCCATGTCCTCACACGTGTAGCAGCCATTTTAGGAAAAATGCAATTAGTTATCACGAAGCGCGAAGAAATTCGCAATCAGTGCAAATCGAATTTTTCCTGAAATTCGTAACGAATTCTACTTCGTCAGCTTCGATTCGCTCATCTTTAGTTATTATGTCTGAAAACATGTTTTTTTCTGGAAAAACTGCTGTGTCATTGCATTTTCCATTATCATTGAAGCTCTATTGCACATCTATGAAAAACTTATTGATTTATTGATTCTTAAAGCCTACTCACAAAGGTACCAGGTCTCAGCATATTTTTATGCAGTCCGTACTGGTCTCCTGGTACCTTCAGGCTTCACCTCGAACACGGGTATACAAGTCGCATGACCTCATAGAAAATGAGCTTCCAACTCCACTGTAACTCCCCATCCCTTCTTACAACTTTGTTTGAAGTGATGACTCTGTCCTTTCAACTGCAGGCTGATCTAGTTTAAATTTCTCTGGGTGGCATCCTAATGGTGAGCTAGGCTTAAACAATGTGACAAGCTCTTCATGCACAGTGAGAGCAGACCCTCTTTGGTGAACTTACAACCACAGTAGGCCTGCCTTTATTGGTGGCTCATGCTTTCATAATATGTGGGTAGATGGAAAATAAAACTAACTGACCAGCATGTTTTTCCTGAGTTCAACTTTAGAGTGGGCAGAGAATAGCTTATTTGATGTGTCCTATACAGAGCACACAAGCAGAAGATCCTGTTATCCTATCTACCTGTGGCACAGTCTCAGCATCAGCGAGGATGATACACAGCAATACCGAGCAGTGTAGTTGTGAATCCAGCACAGGGGTGAGATAGAAATCTTGTTAGAGGCAGTAATTGCATCTGTGTGTGCTTCTCTGTCTCTCTCACTCCTCATCCTTCCTCTTTCCATTTGAACTATTTTTTTCTGCAACTGTAACCTGATCCATCATTAACCCCTTAAGGACCGGGCTCATTTTCACCTTAAGGACCGGGCCATTTTTTGCAAATCTGACCAGTGTCACTTTAAGTGCTCATAACTTTCAAACGCTTTGACTTACCCAGGCCGTTCTGAGATTGTTTTTTCGTCACATATTGTACTTCATGACACTGCTAAAATTGGGTCAAAAAAGTTATTTTTTTTGCATAAAAAAATACATTTTTTACCAAAAATTTTGAAAAATTAGCAAATTTCTAAGTTTCAGTTTCTCTACTTCTGTAATACATAGTAATACCCCCAAAAATTGTGATGACTTTACATTCCCCATATGTCTACTTCATGTTTGTAGCATTTTGGGAATGATATTTTATTTTTTGGGGATGTTACAAGGCTTAGAAGTTTAGAAGCAAATTTTGAAATTTTTGAGAAATCTTCAAAATCCCACTTTTTATGGACCAGTTCAGGTTTGAAGTCATATTGTGAGGCTTAGATAATAGAAACCTCCCAAAAATTACCCCATTCTAGAAACTACACCCCTCAAGGTATTCAAAACTGTTTTTTCAAACTTTATTAACCCTTTAGGTGTTCCACAAGAGTTAATGGCAGATGGAGAAACAATTTTGAAATTTCTATTTTTTGGAAAATTTTCCAATATAATAAATTTTTTCCAGGAGTAAAATAAGGGTTAACTGCCAAACAACACTCAAAATGGGTTGCCCTGATTCTGTAGTTTGCAAAAACACCCCATATGTGGTCGTAAACTACTGTTTGGCCGAACGGTAGCACATAGAAGGAGGGGAACACCATATGGGTTTTGGAAGGCAGATTTTGCAGGACTGGTTTTGTTTATACCATGTCCCATTTGAAGCCCCCTGTTGCACCCCTAGAATAGAAATTTCAAAAAAGTGACTCCATCTAAGAAAGTACACCCCTCAAGGTATTCAAAACTGGGTTTACAAACTTTGTTAACCCTTTAGGTGTTCCACAAGAGTTAATGGCAGATGGAGAAACAATTATGAAATTTCAATTTTTTGGAAAATTTTCCAATATAATCAATTTTTTCTAGGAGTAAAACAAGGGTTAACTGCCAAACAACACTCAAAATGGGTTGCCCTGATTCTGTAGTTTGCAAAAACACCCCATATGTGGTCGTAAACTACTGTTTGGCCGAACGGTAGCACATAGAAGGAGGGGAACACCATATGGGTTTTGGAAGGCAGATTTTGCAGGACTGGTTTTGTTTATACCATGTCCCATTTGAAGCCCCCTGTTGCACCCCTAGAATAGAAATTTCAAAAAAGTGACTCCATCTAAGAAAGTACACCCCTCAAGGTATTCAAAACTGGGTTTACAAACTTTGTTAACCCTTTAGGTGTTCCACAAGAGTTAATGGCAGATGGAGAAACAATTATGAAATTTCAATTTTTTGGAAAATTTTCCAATATAATCAATTTTTTCTAGGAGTAAAACAAGGGTTAACTGCCAAACAACACTCAAAATGGGTTGCCCTGATTCTGTAGTTTGCAAAAACACCCCATATGTGGTCGTAAACTACTGTTTGGCCGAACGGTAGCACATAGAAGGAGGGGAACACCATATGGGTTTTGGAAGGCAGATTTTGCAGGACTGGTTTTGTTTATACCATGTCCCATTTGAAGCCCCCTGTTGCACCCCTAGAATAGAAATTTCAAAAAAGTGACTCCATCTAAGAAAGTACACCCCTCAAGGTATTCAAAACTGGGTTTACAAACTTTGTTAACCCTTTAGGTGTTCCACAAGAGTTAATGGCAGATGGAGAAACAATTATGAAATTTCAATTTTTTGGAAAATTTTCCAATATAATCAATTTTTTCTAGGAGTAAAACAAGGGTTAACTGCCAAACAACACTCAAAATGGGTTGCCCTGATTCTGTAGTTTGCAGAAACACCCCATATGTGGTGGTAAACTACTATTTGGCTAAACGGCAGGACATAGAAGAAGGGGAACGCCATATGGTTTTTGGAAGGCAGATTTTGCTGGACTGGTTTATTTACACCATGTACCCTTTCAAGCCCCCTGATGCACCCCTAGAGTAGAAACTCCATAAAAGTGACCCCATCTAGGAAACTACGGGATAAGGTGGTTGTTGTTTTGGGACTATTTTTGGGGTAAATTTGATATTTGGTTGCTCTATATTACTCTTTTTTGAGGCAATGTAACAAAAAAATTAAAATCTAAAATTGTTTCTACATTCGCTATTTAGTTTTGTGGAACACCTAAAGGGTTAACATAGTTTGTAAAGTAACTTTTGAATACCTTGAGGGGTGTAGTTTCTTAGATGGGGTCACTTTTTTGGAGTTTCTAGTCTGGGCTAAATCAGGGGGGGCTTCTAATGGGACATGGTGTCAAAAAAAAAACTGTCCATCAAAATCTGCCTTCCAGAAACCGTATGGCGTTCCCTTCGTTCTATGCCCTGCCGTGCGGCTATATAGCCATTTACGACCACATATGGGGTGTTTCTGCAAACGACAGAATCGGGGCAATAAATATTTAGTTTTGTTTGGCTGTTAACCCTTGCTTTATTACCGGCAAAATGGATTTAAATTGAAATTTTGCCCAAAAATAGGTGTTTTGGCACCGTTTTTATTTTATATTTTTAACACCGTTCATCCGAGGCGTTTGGTCAAAAGTTATTTTTATAGCGACGACTTTTACGCACGCGACGATGCCCAATATGTATGGCTCTCAGACTTTGGAGACACTAAGCAGGCATCCTAAAACTGCGGCCCTCCAGATGTTGTAAAACTACAATTCCCACCATGCCCTGCTGATGGCTGTAGGTTGTCTGGGCATGCTGGGAGTTATAGTTTTACAACATCTGGAGGGCCGCAGTTTGAGGATGCCTGCACTAAAACTAATATTTTTGGGGGAAAGAAAAATAGTTTTCGTGTCTCCAAAGTCTGAGAGCCATAGTGTTTTATGTTCTCTAGTGAACTGTTGGGGATTATAAAAATTTAGTACTCCATGGAAGTGTGATACTCCCTGAAGCAATCGATAACGCAGAGGCCCGGATGATCGGGGCACGTGTCGCACTGAGTGGTGGTGTCCTTCCGTATCCCCCTCCTGCGACACACTCTGCACTTTTTTTGGGTTCGTCCCTTCTTTCCAGTATGGGGGACCACACCTGGAAAGTGTTGGCCAGGGACGATCCGGGCGCCTCCAGTTCCCGAGGTACTCCGGCCTGCTCTTTCCCGGTCCGAAAAGATCAGGTCCTTGAGGACTGCCTCATAGAATTGGAGGAATGTCCCTGTGCTGCCAGCGCTTCGGGATAGTACAAAAGAGTTGTACATGGCAACCTGCACCAAGTAGACCGCAACTTTTTTGTACCATGCCCGGGTTTTGCGCATGGCGTTATATGGCGTGAGGACTTGATCCGAGAGATCAACTCCTCCCATATACCGATTGTAGTCGACGATACAATCGGGCTTGAGGACCGTTGCCGCGGTACCTCGCACAGGGACTGGGGTGGTGCCGTTACCGTGGATTGTGGACAGCATAAGGACATCCCTCTTGTCCTTATACCTGACCAGCAACAGGTTTCCACTGGTAAGTGCACGGGTCTCACCCCTGGGGATAGGTACCTGGAGGGGGTAGGCAGGGAGGCCGCGCTGATTTTTCCGCACGGTCCCACAAGCGAACGTAGATCTGGCGGCAAGGGACCTGAACAAGGGAATGCTGGTATAAAAGTTATCCACGTACAAGTGGTAACCATTATCCAGCAGTGGGTACATAAGGTCCCACACGAGTTTCCCGCTAACACCCAGAGTGGGGGGACATTCTGGGGGTTGAATACGGGAATCTCGCCCCTCGTACACACGAAATTTGTAAGTGTACCCTGAGGTACTCTCACAAATTTTGTATAGCTTCACGCCATACCTCGCTCGCTTTGTGGGAATATATTGGCGGAAACTGAGTCTCCCCTTGAACGCAATGAGCGACTCATCAACCGCGACCTCCCTTCCAGGTACGTAGGCCTGCTGAAATGTGGCCCCAAAGTGATCGATGACAGGCCGTATCTTATACAGCCGGTCATAGGCAGGATCACCTCGGGGTGGACATGCTGCATTATCGGAATAATGCAGACATTTCCGGATGGCCTCAAACCGGGAGCGTGTCATGACCATACTGTACAGTGGGGTCTGGTACAGGACGTCCCCACTCCAGTATTGCCTGACACTGGGTTTTTGGACTAGACCCATATGCAGCACGAGGCCCCAAAATGTCCTCATTTCGGCTGCACTGACCGGCGTCCAGCCACCGGGTCTAGCCAAAACTGAGCCTGGGTTTTGAGCGACGAACTGTTGGGCGTACAGATTCGTCTGCTCCACCATCAAATTCACCAGTGGGTTACTGAAAAAAAAACTAAAATAGTCAATTTCAGTAAACCCCACTGTGGGAATCTGGATTCCAGGATTGCCAGCGAAATCCGGAATCTCAGGCTCAAAGTCCACTGGGGGACACCAGCTAAGTTCATCGGCAGGGGTCTCCGGTGAACTTATTTGGTGGGCCGGGAAACCAGTACGAACCCCAGGGCGGCTCGTACTAGGGTGGGCCACAGGATCCCTAGCATGTGCGGCCCCTGGCTCCGCCTGGCGGCGTCTCCGCCGCCTTGGTGGCTCATCGTCATCCGATGATGATGAGGAGGATGCTGATGATAAGAGGAATGTGGGGTCATCCTCATCCTCACTGGGGCTCTCGGAGTCGGAGGCAATCTGGGCATATGCCTCCTCGGCCGAGAACACCCGGCGGGCCATGGGTGTGTGTGCGTGTAGGTGTGCGTGTGTGGAAACCTTTATTATATGTGCGTGTGTGTGGGGGCAACGGGTGTTCGCGTACTAAAAAAAGGAAAAAAGGGCAAGTGTTAGGAAAAAAAAAAAGTTGCTGATTAGCGGTACAACGCTGATCAGCGGTGGGGCAGGCGATGCGCTAACAGTGGACGGACGCTAAAAAGTGCCGACCAGTCAGCGAACGCAGAAAAAAAAGTGGTGGTGAGGGGGCTAGTGGTGGTGGTGGGGGGGGGGGTTGGGGGGAGTGGTGGGGGGATGGGTGGAGGGGGTGGGGGGGCTGGTGGTGGTGGGGGGCTGGTAGGGGGGGGCAAGTGGCAGGGGGGGGTCTGGGGTCTGATAGATGGATCAAAAAAAGTTTTGTGTAAAAGTTAAAAGTTTTTTTTTTTTTTTTTTTTTTCCTAACTAACTTTTCCCTTCTTTCCCTGCCTAACGATGCCTCTCCCTCACTGACCCTAACCTACCTGGGTGGCGATGGGTGCAGGAGGGTGATGGATGGCGATTAGGGGGACACAGGAGCTGGTGCTGGACGATGCTGCCGGGTGCTCGTGCAGAACAGGAAGAGGAGGGGAGAGAGGAGCGCAGGAAGTTTGAATCTCGCGCCTCTCTCCCCTGCACCAATCAGCACCCTGGACAGCAGTGTTCAGCACCAGGGCCAGCACTGCCTCCTCAAATCCTCGGACTGCGATTGGTGGTGTATAATTACGCCACCGATCGCAGTCTTTTTCCGGTTCATCGGGTCACCGGACACCCGAATGGACCGGAAACGCAGAAAACCGCAGGTCTGAATTGACCTGCGGTTTTCTGCGATCGCCGATACGGGGGGGTCAAATGACCCCCCCCTGCGTTGTTACGGGATGCCGGCTGAATGATTTCAGCCGAAATCCCGTTCCGATTAACCCCCGCGGCGCCGGAATGCCGATTTTAAGTCAGGACGTACCGGTACGCCCTTGGTCCTTAAGGACTCGGGAAATAGGGCGTACCGGTACGCCCTGTGTCCTTAAGGGGTTAAATAGAACTCCATTTTTGTCTCAAGATGGAATTTATCACTGAGAGAGAATAATCGGTGCAGGAGGCATGGGAGGAGAAAAAGTGGCTCGTAAGTGGGTAAAGAGGTATTTTTCTCAAGGATACATTACAAAGTTTCTTTAAAATGTACATGAAGTGCTTTATGTGGCAAATCATTGTAAAGTTATTCATGATTTAAGGTGTGGCCTGCTTGATGGACAGAGTCTATTTTGACTGTAACATCGTAATCCTCTGTAGCAAATGAGTCTGGTTATATGTAAAAAATATTTTCTCTTCATGCAAATAGAGTATACCGTATATCTAAGTTTCATTGTCATGTTCTGAATAATACCATGCATGATTAACATTGCTATGTTATGCATCAAAGCATGTCTTACAACATCAGTATTTCAACATGTGCATGAGTGACCGGGACTCCAGCAAACATCAAGACTACTCAACCACATGAGATTCAGTGTTGCTCTCCAATCTCTGTTAAATAAAACAGGGCCGGCAAAATTAGCTGCAGTGGCACTTAACATGAATTATAAATCACACTGTGCTCCTGACTTCCATTTGATAGTAATGCTGCCTTTTTGCAACTCTAGCACAAAAAAAGCTTTTCTATGCATGATAACACCATAATGAGCTGTTTTATAAAATAAAAAAAAGGAAAAACAATTTTAGTTACCGGTCTTTCATTTTTACAGTTTTATTAAGCTATGTAGGTCAATGTAGCTACAATATAGCTGGGTGTTTCGGCAGGTAGGATTGGAAGACAATGTCGGGAATCTGACTGACAAAACCATTGCTAGAGGCTGGATCTATGCCGGATCCTATTATAGTCAATGGGGTCTGGCGGGAAGGCGGTAGTATCTGGCAATGCCAGATCTGGAGAACTCTGCTGAAGATGTGAAGCTAGTCTTACATTTTTATATTAATGTAGTTATGACTGTTGTGTTTCATTTATAATATGGTTTGCTCTTATGAGCTGCAGTTTATTAATTCATATTATGCCATATAAAAAGCGGCCTGTTTAGTCCTAAAAATTCTATTTAGTTTAGATTGCTGTTCAAGGTGATGGGTGGGCAGTTCAAAGCTGTCCATACACTTCACCTTAAAAGTATTGTCCACTATAAATTTTTTCATTCCTAGCCTCCCATTCTCCCAGCGGTACCTTTAAAGAGACCTATACCTATCTGCTCCCTGATGATCTGTTCCTGCTCTATGGCTCTCAGACTGTCTTTACTGCACTTCTGGTCCCCATTTGTCAACTTCCATGTAGATGGAGTCAAGAGTGCCGCTTCAGCCAATGATTGACTTCAGCGGTGATGTGTCTCCAAACAGCACATCACTGCTGGAGCATGTTCATGCAATTTTTACATCAGTTTTTCATGTAGTCTTTTGAGCAAAGCCAGAAATGAATTAAAAATAAATGAGAAATACAAAGGAAATTCTTTTCCATCATCCTGGATCCACTCCTGGCTTTGGTTAAAAAAAACTGCATCAAAAACTGCCACAGAAACCGTGGTGTTTTTCCCAAAAATCAATGTGTGAAACCACCAGGGGTTTTCTGGGACTTACTATAAATATTGATGACCTGTAGTGATGAGCGAGCATGCTCGGCTGAATATCTGTTCGGCTCGAGCATCGCTATGCTCGGCACATGGCGGTACTCGAGTACCGCATGTGCTCAAGCGCAATGCTCAAGTCTCCTCCCCGCACGTTTCGTGGGTTTTAATCAGCCAATAAAGGTGCAGGTAAGTACTGCCATCACTGAAATGCTAGTAGCCATGTTGGCTGCTGGCATTACAGTGATTGGCTGGCCGGAACGCGTCATATGGTGCTATATAGCACCCTCTGACGCATGTTCGGCTCAGACGAAGACAGGGAGAGCAGAGCGTAGGAAGGGAAAGACAGACTAGGGAGCGAATTTCACAGTTTTTGTTCTGAGAAAGCTTTTCCAAGACCCAAAAGTCCTTTTAAGGACTACTGTGTGTGTGTGTTTTAGAGCAGCAATCTATTTACCTGCAGTCTCAGGGACAGTGCTGAGGTAGGGACAGATAGTGCAGGGAGAGAAATTTCTTGTTTTTACTACCAAAAGATTTTTAAAGACCCCAAAGCCCTTTTAAGGACTATTGTGTGTGTTTGACAGCAGCAAGATATTTGTAATTTATACCTATTAGCGACATATACTGTACATCATCCGCAGACTGTGTCTGGGCCACATCTAGTGTCCATAGTGTGTGGCTTTGTGTAAAAAATACTGAACTACATCTGCAAACAGTGTCTGTATTACAAATTCTAATCATCTGGACCTAATATAGTGTCCATAATCTGTGGTGTTCTGTAACCAATACTGTACTACATCAGAAAACAGTGTCTGTATTGCAAATTCCAATAATCGGGGCCAAATATATAGGGTTGAGCGAACCCGAACTGTAAAGTTCGGGTTCGTACCAAACTTTAGGATTTTTGGACCCCGGACCCGAACCCGAGCTTTTCAGTAAAAGGTTGGGTTCGGTGTTCAGCGAGTTAATGGCACTTTTTGAAAGGCTGCAAAGCAGCCAATCAACAAACGTTTAACTTGTGTGCCCTTAGAAGCCATCACAGCCATGCCTACTAAGTTCAGTGCACCAGCACAGCATAAGTGCTTTTGTGACAGTCAAATACAAGCTTGAAATACTGCAATTATATTCTGGGTTTAAAAAAATCACCAATTTTTGGCAATACCCTACATCTGCAGCCTTTGCTGCATCTCTCAGTGTGAAATACAAGCTTAAAATACTGCAATAATATTCTGTTATCAAAAAAACACCCATTTTGGGCAAAATACTAAATTAGCGGCCTTTGCTGCATTTGTCAGTGTGAAATACAAGCGTTAGATACTGCTGTTATATTCTGTTATAAAAAAAATACCCATTTTGGGCAAGATCCTAAATTTGCGGAGAATGAGGAGAGCTTCAAATAAGCAACGTGGCCCTGGTCGTGGTGCTGCTGATGGAGCTCCTGTTGCAGGGAGAGGACATGGTCGATCTGTGCCAGCTACATGCACAAGTGAAACACCTTCCTCAGGTGTGAGTAGGCGACAGAACCTTCAGCGTTATTTGGTCAGGCCTAATGCGGCTCTACGAATGGTAAGGACAGAACAAGTACAGGCGATAGTAGATTGGGTTGCTGACAGTGCCTACAGTTCTTTTGCATTGTCTCCCACCCAGTCTCCTGCCGAAAGATCACAGTTGGCACCTGCAGCCGATGTCCATCAGTCTTTCACCTCACCCCCTTGCAAATCAGCCAAGCAGTATGAGCCCCAAGTCATGCAGCAGTTTCTTCTGCTTTTTGATGACTCTGCTAGCAGGGTTTCGCAGGGCCATCCACATAGCCCTGCCCCAGAATTTGAAGAGATTGAGTGCACGATGCCCAACCACTTATGTTTAAAAATGAGTACATGGGAGGACCACCACAGCACATCTCGGATGATGATGAAACACAGGTGCCAACTGCTGTGACTTTCTGCAGTGTGCAGGCCAACAAGGAGGGCAGTGGTGAAGACTGGGTGGAAGATGATGTGGAGGACGATGAGGTCCTCGACCCCACATGGAATCAAGGTCATGCGAGTGACCTGTGTAGTTGGGAGGAAAAGCCACCAGCACAGCAGAAGAGGGAGCAGGGTGCAAAAGCGGAGCGGCCGTCCCCTAGACAGTACACTTGCTACTGCCCAACGCAGCAAGGGACCAAGCCAACTAAAGCCAGCTCCAAGGAGTTCCCTGGCTTGGCAGTTCTTCAGACAATGTGCTGGCGACAAGACACGAGTGGTTTGCACGCTGTGCAATCAGAGCCTGAGACGAGGCATAAACGTTCCAAACCTAAGCACAACCTGCATGACCAGGCATCTAAGTGCAAAGCACGAGCTGCAGTGAAGTAGACACCTCAAAAACCAAGAAAGGTCTCTGGCTCCTCCTGCTTCCTCTTCTGCTGCAGTCTCGGCCTTCTCATCTCCACAATGTCCCGTTCAGCTCTTTTTAGTACCGAAAAGTTCGGGTCCCCATTGACTTCAATGGGGTTCGGGTTCGGGACGAAGTTCGGATCGGGTTCGGATCCCGAACCCGAACATTTCCGGGAAGTTCGGCCGAACTTCTCGAACCCGAACATCCAGGTGTTCGCTCAACTATATTTGGAATGATTTATGTACCGAGGAGTAAAACGTGAAATCCTTATCTAAGGCATGTAAAGCTCTCCATGTGTCTGTCAGTTGCGAGTTTCTCAGTAAACCGTTTTCTGTGACGTGGTAGTCTTGCCTAGGGATGTGTCTAAATTTGGGTACAGGGACACGTGAATACACAATAGCGGGCAAATACGCTGAGTACATGAATAAAGAAGCTGAGTACACTAGTGCAAGTAGAAAAGCTGGGTACATATCTTTGAAGAACTAAGCTGAGTACATCTGTATGCATGGGGGAGCCACGCGCACCCGGGCATGCATCTATGCTGAATACATAAATAGGAGGGAGAACACTGAGTACATATAATGGGACAGATAGTTCAAATATGAAACACCAGGCAAGTATGCTGGCTGCAACCAGGAGAACAAGCAGTGGGAATACACTGTAAGGGCTCTCTGTTAAGACAAAGACCGGCAAGCTGGTTATTATTTCGAAGTCTAGCCACTAACCGAGAAATAGACATGGTAGGTTCTGGACATTCACGGAGGCACAGATGATATAACGTTTACGTCACTTTTTATTTAGGGTCCGATTTCATAAGTTTACATCAACACATGCTTTTTTGTGGAACCCAGGATTTTGAGTATAGCAGTAACTAATCACAAAACAAAAACCTTCCCCTCTGGGACTAACTAATAACACAAAGAGTTTGTCTCACCTAGGCTACAGTTGGTAGGCTGACGTTCACACAGCATGTAGTTTGCTCACTGGTCCTCAGTATTCACAGCACTGTGTGCTGTCCTTGCAGGCTTCTACCTAAGTGAGCCACAGCACTCTGTATATAGTAATCTAACGAGGTTAACTTCCTTAAGGTGTTTCAGAGCATAACAACAAAACTGGCCTGGAAGGAAGGGAACGGTTGCTTCCTCTACCAACCGTTCTGCATAATCCAGGCCCCACGTATTTCCAAAAAGAATCTTGCCCATTTTTTTATACAAAGTTGGCATTTGACCAAGATATTTATCTCACCCAGCATGGGTAAATGTAAAATGACACCCCAAAACACATTCCCCAACTTCTCCTGAGTACAGCGATACCACATGTGTGACACTTTTTTGCAGCTAAGGTGGGCAAAGGGGCACACATTCCAAAGAGCACCTTTTGGATTTCACCGGTCATTTTTTACAGATTTTGATTGCAAACTACTTCTCACGCATATGGGCCCCTAAAATGCCAGGGCAGTATAACTACCCCACAAGTGACCCCATTTTGGAAAGAAGACACCCCGACACCCCAAGGTATTCCGTGAGGGGCATGGCGAGTTCCTAGAATTTTTTATTTTTTGTCGCAAGTTAGTGGAATATGAGACTTTGTAAGGAAAATAAATAAATAAATAAATCATCATTTTCCGCTAACTTGTGACAAAAAATAAAAAATTCTAGGAACTCACCATGCCCCTCACGGAATACCTTGAGGTGTCTTCTTTCCAAAATGGGGTCACTTGTGGGGTAGTTATACTGCCCTGGCATTTTAGGGGCCCATATGCGTGAGAACTAGTTTGCAATCAAAATCTGTAAAAAATGACCGGTGAAATCCGAAAGGTGCTCTTTGGAATGTGTGCACCTTTGCCCACCTAGGCTGCAATAAAGTGTCACACATCTGGTATCGCCGTACTCAGGAGAAGTTGGGGAATGTGTTTTGGGGTGCCATTTTACATATACCCATGCTGGGTGAGAGAAATATCTTGGCAAAAGACAACATTTACCATTTTTTTATACAAAGTTGGCATTTGACCAAGATATTTCTCTCACCCAGCATGGGTATATGTAAAATGACACCCCAAAACACATTCCCCAACTTCTCCTGAGTACGGCGATACCACATGTGTGACACTTTTTTGCAGCAAAGGTGGGCAAAGGTGCCCAAATTCCTTTTAGGAGGGCATTTTTAGACATTTGGATCCCAGACTTCTTCTCACGCTTTAGGGCCCCTAAAAAGCCAGGGCAGTATAAATACCCCACATGTGACCCCACTTTGGAAAGAAGACACCCCAAGGTATTCAATGAGGGGCCTGGCGAGTTCATAGAATTATTTATTTTTTTTTGCGGAAATTATTATTATTATTTTTTTTTTCTCACAAAGTCTCACTTTCCGCTAACTTGGGACAAAAATTTCAATCTTTCATGGACTCAATATACCCCTCAGCGAATTCCTTGGGGTGTTTTCTTTCCAAAATGGGGTCATTTGTGGGGTGTTTGTACTGCCCTGGCATTTGAGGGTCTCCGCAATCATTACATGTATGGCCAGCATTAGGAGTTTCTGCTATTCTCCTTATATTGAGCATACGGGTAATGAGATTTTTTTTTTTCGTTCAGCCTCTGGGCTGAAATAAAAAAAATGAACGGCACAAATTTCTTCATTCACATCGATCAATGTGGATGAAAAAATCTCTGCCCAAAAAAAAAAAAGGAGGGGAAAGGTGTCTGCCAGGACATAGGAGCTCCTCCCAACATCTATACCCACTTAGCTCGTATGCCCTGGCAAACCCGATTTCTCCATTCACATCAATCGATGTGGATGAATAAATCATTGCCGGGATTTTTTTTTTATATACAAAGTGTTTGCCAAAGCATATGAACACCGCCACCTCCTCAGCTCATATGCCTCGGCAAACGTATCTTTTACTGCAGAGGAGAAATCTCGTCTTGCAGCGCCGCATACACCGACTTGTGTGTAATCTGACAGCAGCGCAATGCTTCTGTCAGAATGCACATCAGTGCTGCAGCTAGTCGATCGGTTGGTCCACCTGGAAGGTAAAAAAAACAAAACAAAAAAGAAAAAACCAGGCCGCAACGCAATAATTTTATTAACTTTATAATAACCTTTGAACAGAACATATAAACTTTATTTAACTTTTTGAACATAACGTTAACTTTTTTGCTTACTGGTGTTTTTTTTTTATTTGTGTTTTTTTTACCTTTATAGGACAAACCTCTCCTTCCCCATGGGACAATGTGCAAAGCGCAAATCGCCCAAAGATGTGGCGAAGTGCATTATGCACTTTGTCCCAGGTGAAAGGAGAGGTTTGCAGCAGCTCTGTGTGTGAATGGGCCCTAATAGCCCTGTGTGCCGGTCCTGGTGAGATGTGATCCCTATGCTAGGTGTACCTGTGTGTGGTACTTCCTGAAACACTCTCCAAAGCATAGGGCAGGGTGGTCAGGGCAGTCAGGACAGAAATAGCGGGTGTCACGCCTTATTCCACTCCTGCTACAGACACATCTTTTTCGGGGTGACGGTTGGGTTGAGGTACCAGGAACGACATTGGGGAAATGTCGCTCGTGTAGACGGCTAACTACACTGGTGGATGGGGCCACGGAACCTCCTGGGTACAGGAGGTTCTCGATGATCTCTTCCTGAAATTTGAGGAAGGATTGTGTTCTCCCAGCCATATTGTAGAGAACAAAACTATTATACAGAGCCAATTGAATTAAATATACAGACACCTTCTTATACCAGCGTCTGGTTCTGCGGGAAACTAAATACGGAGACAACATCTGGTCATTGAAGTCCACCCCTCCCATGTGAAGGTTATAGTCGTGGACTGAGAGGGGCTTTTCAATGACACGGGTTGCTCGCTCAATTTGGATTGTCGTGTCTGCGTGAATGGAGGAGAGCATGTAAACGTCACGCTTGTCTCTCCATTTCACCGCGAGTTCTTCGTTACACAAGGCAGCATTCTCCCCCTTGCAAGACGGGTGGTAACGAGCCGTTGGGGGAAGCCCGCGCGACTAGTTCGCGTGGTGCCACAGCAGCCAATCTGTTCTAGAAACAAATGCCTGAAGAGGGCCACACTTGTGTAGAAATTGTCCACATAAAGATGGTACCCCTTGCCGAATAAGGGTGACACCAAGTCCCAGACTGTCTTCCCACTGCTCCCCAGGTAGTCAGGGCAACCGACCGGCTCCAGGGTCTGATCTTTTCCCTCATAGACACGAAATTTGTGGGTATATCCTGTGGCCCTTTCACAGAGCTTATACAATTTGACCCCATACCGGGCGCGCTTGCTTGGGATGTATTGTTTGAAGCCAAGGCGCCCGGTAAAATGTATTAGGGACTCGTCTACGCAGATGTTTTGCTCAGGGGTATACAAATCTGCAAATTTCTGGTTCAAGTGGTCTATGAGGGGCCGAATTTTGTGGAGCCGGTCAAAAGCTGGGTAGCCTCTGGGACGGGAGGTGGTGTTATCACTAAAGTGCAGGAAACGCAGGATGGCCTCAAATCGTGCCCTGGACATGGCAGCAGAGAACATGGGCATGTGATGAATTGGGTTCGTGGACCAATATGACCGCAATTCATGCTTTTTGGTTAGACCCATGTTGAGTAGAAGGCCCAGAAAAGTTTTAATTTCGGAAAATTGGACTGGTTTCCACCGGAAAGGCTGGGCATAATAGCTTCCCGGGTTGGCGGTTATAAATTGTGTGGCATACCGGTTTGTTTCCAGAGCTCCGCAGTCAAGAACAGCTCAAAAAATCCCAGGGCCGAACCGATCTGAGCTGTCTCAACCCGAACTCCAGACTGGGCGGTGAAAGGGGGAACTACAGGTGCGGCTGAAGTTGGGGACTGCCAATCAGGGTTTGCCAGCACCTCAGGGATTCTAGGGGGTCTACGGGCCTGTCTGTGTGGTGGCTGCGACGGGGTAACTATTGCACGTGCCACCGTACCAGCTTCAACTGCCCTTCTGGTGCTCGCCACTTCACCATGTTGTACGGCAGTGCTGGTACTAGGTCCAGGGAGGGCTGCGCTGCTGGTGTATGCCTTACCACGTAATCCGCCAGCACCAGCCCCACTCTGCTGCCCTTGAAGCGGATCCTGCGCAACCTGTGGTCTAGCGACACGGGGCCGGGTACGCCTGGTGGCATCAGGGACCTCAACCTCCTCGTCCGAACTTTGGGTCAGAGTGCCACTGCTTTCTACAGGTTCATATTCTGACCCGCTGGATTCGTCAGATGAGGGTTCCCATTCCTCATCCGACTGGGTCAGAAGCCTGTAGGGTGAACGCACGTGTGGGTGACCGATCAGGCCTGATCGGGCAAACACTGCGTTTTGGATGGAGGGCGAGCTAAGGTGACACTAATACTATTATAGATCTGACTGTGATCAGTTTTGATCACTTACAGATACTATAAAAGTACAAAAGCTGATTAGTGATACGCTAATCAGCGAATAAGTGACTGCGGTGCGGTGGGCTGGGCGCTAACCAATCGCTAAACTACCTAACCAAGGGGCCTAAACTATCCCTAAAACCTAACTGTCAATACCAGTGGAAAAAAAAAGTGACAGTTTACACTGATCACTTTTTTCACTTTCACTAGTGATTGACAGGGACAAGAAGGGGTGATCAAGGGGTTAATTGGGGTGCAGGGGGGTGATCTGGGACTATGTGTGGTGTTTGGTGCTACTCACTGTGATGCCTGCTCCTCTGCCTGGACCAACCGACGAAAAGGACAGGCAGAGGAGCAGGGAAGCCATTTAACACATCATATTTACTAATATGATGTGTTATCTGGCTTCTGATTAGTGATTTCAAAAATCGCCAGCCTGCCAGCCACGATCATTGGCTGGCAGGCTGGTGACGTGACCCCCCTCGAACTTTTGCCGACCCGCGATGCGCATGCGCGGGCCGTCTAATCGCGTCATCTCGCGTCTAGGGAGATGACGTGTATATGCGTGACTGCGCAGCGCTGCCGCCTCCGGACCGCGAATCTGCGTTAGGCGGTCCGGATGCGGTTAAAAGCATTGGTGGCCAGTGCGGACCCCCTCCCTCCCTCCCCAGTATTCAAAGCATTGGTGGCCAGTGCGGACCCCCCTCCCTCCCCAGTATTAAAAGCATTGGTGGCCAGTGCGGCCCCCCCTCCTTCCCTCCCCAGTATTAAAAGCATTGATGGCAGTGGCCACAGGCTAACAACCCCCCTTTCCCCCCATCATTGGTGGCAGCGGAGCGGCATTTCCGATCAGAGTCCCAGTTAATCGCTGGGGCTCCGATCGGTTACCATGGCAGCCAGGATGCTACTGCAGTCCTGGCTGCCATGGTTACTTAGCTTATACTTACCTGCGCTGTCTGTGGCCGGCCGGCGCTCCTCCTACTGGTAAGTGACAGGTCTGTGCGGCGCATTGCTCAGACCTGTCACTTACCAGTAGGAGGAGCGCCGGCCGGCCACAGACAGCGCAGGTAAGTATAAGCTAAGCAACCATGGCAGCCAGGACTGCAGTAGCATCCTGGCTGCCATGGTAACCGATTGGAGCCCCAGCGATTAAACTGGGACTCTGATCGGAAATGCCGCTCCGCTGCCACCAATGATGGGGGGGGGGGAGGGGGGTTGTTAGCCTGTGGCCACTGCCACCAATGCTGCACCTGAGGGGTTAATTGTGCGGATCACAGCCCCCTGTAAGAGATCGGGTGGTGCCAGGCAGCAGGGGGCAGTTATGTACACAGTTTTTAGTATATTCTAACTTGAAGCGTCCCCATAACCATGGGAAATCCTCTGTGTTAAAATATACTGTCGGATTTGAGTTTTCACGATAGTGAAAACTCAGATCTATAAAAAAGCTGTTATGCAGATGGATCCGCACTGAACGGATACCATCATTTGCATTTATAGGTGGGGATCCGTCTGTGCAGATACCAGACGGATCCGCACCTAGCACAAGTGTGAAAGTAAAAGCGAAAAAACAAGGAAACGGAGATCATAGTACCAAAAAGTAAAAATATGCTTTATTATGACATAATTAAAAAATATGCATAGGTAAATAAACAGATAAATATGGTGCCTTTAAAAGTGAATGGGAGCAGAAAAAGAGTGCCACCCTGGGATAGCCCACAGGTCAAATGTAAGAAATATATATATGGATCAAATGGAGAATACTAGGTACAATGACCAGCCAATGACCCAAAAGCAAAGTAATAACCTGAATACACAGGTGAGTCGATAGTCAAAGACAAACCTGTGTGGCAGTAAGACAGGGTTTGTTTGGCAAAATGCAGTATGGAAAGTGAACAACAAACCCAGTAAAAAACCAGGTGTGGTGTATCACCTGAGTCAAATGCCGTGCAGGTAATGAAAAAACAAGGACTCACCTAGAGAGAACCGTGTGCTATATCACCCAGGATGGCGCTACCCCAACGCGCGTTTCGGCGTGCCTTCGTCTGGGGGTAACGCCATCACTGTGAATCAAGTATTTATCCTCTCTCAACCAATGGGAAGTTGATTATACTCACTCGTCCTCAGCTGTTGGTGTATGGTGGGGCGCGAGGCTCCAGTCAAATCACGCCAGGCTGCCTCGCGGCCGGCGTCCCGCCGACACGCCCACATCACGTGAGCAAGTCGGACGATAGTGGCATGAGGACGCTCAGGCGCGAGGCGCCGGGGGCGGTGCTGGGCAACGCGCGCACACACCACAGAAGGGGAGGAGGAACAAGGCACCAACATAAAGACATGCAACCTGTCAAAGGACCTAATTCTCTCCGCAGAGATGCATCATACATACATAGAAGTGGAACATAAAAATGCATAAAACATAAAGCGCACCACCGCACCTCAAGTGTGAAAGTAGCCTAAGTTTGTTCAGGCCACAGCACTCCCTGGATTACACTTACTTCACCCAGGTGAGAAATCTGGATAAAATATACCTTCCTTCCACCAGTATTCCACCTGCATGACCACATATCCCCCCCTCTACTCCAGACCGGAGGCATGGGTACCTGTTCCCCACATGCAATGCACCCTTGACAACGCATCTGCATTTGTTTGTAGTTTCCCTGGCCTATGTGACAGGAACCATCTTGTGACTCTGGCATTTCTCTCCCGGTTTTGTTTCATCCATGTTAGGGGGGCATGATCCGAGAGCAACTTAAACTTCCTCCCTAACAAATAATATTTAAGGGATTCTAGTGCCCATTTGACCACTAAACATTCCCTTTTAACTATTGCATAGTTTTTCTCTGCTAGGGATCTAGAATGACATTTCAGCTTGGGGGGACCACTTTATCATTACGGACTTTCCACCCTTAGTTAGGTCTGTTAGGGGGGCTGCAATGGATGCAAAATTTTAACAAACCTCCGGTAATACCCAGCGATGCCTAAGAATGCCCTGACCTGTTTCTTTGTCAGAGGTCGGGGCCATTTTTGAATGGCTTCCACCTTATTCAATTGGGGCTTAATCAATCCCCGGCCAATAATGGTACCTAGGTACCTGGCTTTCTCTAATCCTAAGGCACATTTCTCAGGGTTGATGGTTAGCCCTGCGTCACTTATAGAGTCCAGAAATTGTTGCACCTTTTTTAAGTGACTCTGCTAATCTGCGCTATAAATTTCCACATCGTCCAGATATGCTGCCGCATATCCTCGATGTGGTCGCAGGATTCTATCCATCAATTTCTGGAAAGTAGCTGGAGCCCCGTGTAACCCAAATGGCATTACCATTGTAACGGACCGTTTCAGCAGACAAGGGGTTAAAATCCGTTTAGGCGATATGCCCCTTTCTGAGAGACAGGCACAGCTACTGCAGAACACCAACCTCCCGAACTGGATACAAAATAGCACTCCAAACTGGAACCTCGCGAATAGCTGTCAGCAGACGAACAGGAAAAGCGTACAGTCAGCTTACACTCCTGGCAATCAGTCTCCAACAGCATACAAGGAATCCCCCCAATAACGAGACAAGGCTCCGTCTTGAGGGTCAACAGTGGTCTGATGTGCTGGCACACCCAGCCAGTTTTTTTTACAGTTTTGCAAATACAGAACAGATACAACACATCCCCACAATGCATCATGGTTTCCTCCTCTCTGTCCCAGAGACAACCGAAGGCAATCCAATTATCTCTCAGGACAAAGGGAGATCACCAATACACATGTGGAGACAACAGGACAGACATCACCATTTAAACACACAATGGCACACCCCCACAGCAAACACAGACATTTAACATATCCCCAGATAGCTCAAGTCTGAGTGCATATCATTAGGTGAATGGCACTCAGAATACACGAATACAATAATATTAGCTATCTGGGTGCCCTCACATAACATACAATTTAACCGAACGCATAATAACATAAAATACAATTCTACAGACAGATTTAAGCTGTGCGGCCGGTCTGTCTTCTCCTTTAAAGTTACTATGGGCCATAATCCTGAGGCAAGAGGCCTTCAAACAGCCCCCTCCAAAACACTGTGGCGAGGTTGGTTTCGCCACAACCATATACTGGAAAAACCCTCTGGGGCTAGGAATGCTGTTTTCTCTTTCGCCTCTGGTGTTAATGAGATCTGCCAATAACCTTTGGTAAGGTCTAAGGTTGTAATGAATCTAGCCCTCCCTAGATTTTCAATTAGTTCATCCACCCTAGCCATGGGGTATGCATCGAATTTTGAAATATCATTAAGTTTCCTGAATTCATTACAAAACCTCCAGGTCTCATTGGGTTTTGGGATTAAGGCAATAGGACTGGCCCACACACTCCTAGATTCTTCTATCACTCCCAACTCCAACATGTTCTATACCTCCTCTGACACAGCCTTCCTACGGGCTTCCTGGATACGGTAAGGTTTTAAGTTTACGATCTTAATGGGTTCAGGGATAATCTGATGGCTAATCAGATAGGTTCGTCCTGGTAGATCAGAAAATTTCTTCCGATTGTGTTGCAAAAACTCTTTTGTCTCTTGTTGTTGTTTCCCTGACAGGGTCTCACCTATTTTCACAGGAGGAATGAGGTGGGATTCCTTCTCATTTTATTTATTTTTTTAACTTCTGCCAATAAGGATTCCCTATCTTTGCAGGGTTTAAGAAGGTTAATATGATACACCTGGAAAGGCTTTCTTTTCCCCGGCTGATGTATCTTATAGTTAACGTCACTTATTTTTTCCACTACCTCATAGGGACCTTGCCATTTGGCGAGAAACCTACTTTCCACTGTGGGAACTAATACCAAAACCCTATCCCCAGGGTTGAAACTCCTAATCCTTGCAGAGTGATTATACACCCTACTTTGGGAGGCTTGGACCTTCTGCAAATGCTCTTTCACTAAGGGCATTACCGTCTGAAATACGCCCTTGCATATGGGTTATATGCTCAATAACACTTTTGAAAGGGGTAGTCTCGGTTTCCCACTTTTCTTTGGCTATGTCAAGAAGTCCCCGGGGATGTCGGCTATAAACTAACTCAAATGGGGAAAACCCTGTGGAGGCTTGGGGTACCTCCCGGATTGCGAACATGAGGTAGGGTAGTAGGCAATCCCAATCTCTGCCATCCCTCTCTACCGCTTTCTTCAACATCTGTTTTAGCGTCTTATTAAATCTTTCGACTAAGCCATCAGTCTGTGCGTGATACACCGAAGTGCGTAATTGCGTAATTTTGAATAGCCTGCACATATCCTTCATAACCCCAGACATAAAGGGAGTTCCTTGATCGGTAAGGATCTCCTTGGGGACTCCGGTCCTAGAGAACATAAAAAATAGCTCTCTGGCAATGGTTTTTGAGGCAGTGTTTCATAGGGGGACAGCTTCCGGATAACGAGTGGCATAGTCAACCACAACTAAAATATATTGATGTCCCCTAGCGGATTTTATAACCAGCCCTATGAGATCCATAGCGACTCTCTCAAATGGAATTTCGATAATCGGTAGCGGTACCAGGGGACTCCTGAAATAAGACATGGGTGCACTCATTTGACACATGGGACAGGAGTCACAATAATCTTTTACTTCTCGATAGAGCCCAGGCCAAAAAAAAGCCGGAGAATTCTCTCCTGGGTTTTTTCTGTCTCCAAATGCCCCGCCATAGCATGACCTGTGAGCTAGGTCTAAGACTATGCGTCGGTAGGATCGAGGCACCAAGAGCTGTTCAACAACCTCTCCGTTACTCTGGGTAACTCGGTAAAAAAGATTATTATTCATGGCAAAATGGCGAAATTGTCGATCAGCCCCTGGTTCCTGAGGTACGCCATTGATGACCTTAACACCTTCTCTGGCATGTACAAGGGTGGGATCCCTTAATTGCGCAGTGCCAAAATTTTCACTAGATACTCTTAAGTCAGACAATACTGGCTCAGAGTAGGAGGCTTCCTCATCTCCTGCCAGTACCTGTAAAGGAAAACTATTCTCCTCAGGCTCTTTTGGCAACAATTCCGGCTCAACCTCGGACAATTCTTCTACAAACGACTGCACTGCAGCTCTAAGGGGTTGCCCCCTCCCCCACAACTGCCAGAAGTAGGGAAAGTTACGCCCGAGGATGGCATTATGCATGAGGTTTTCCACCACACCTACATTATGGTCAATACAGCCATAAGTAGTTTCAAAAGACACCATGGCCACGGGAAATGCCTTAACATCCCGGTGGATATACATCACACCCAAGGATTCTCCCTGGATTTTGTCTCTGGTTACATAAGAGGCATGCACCAAAGTTACGAGACTTCCTGTGTCTAGTAGTGCAGTTGCAGGTTGACTATTCACCAGTACGCTGCAGAACTGAGGTTCAAGTTTCACCTCCGGGGAAGCTACACAGACCGGTTCAGCAAACTAGGACATCAGCCGGCTGGCCTCGCACTCCATTGGTTCGAAAGTGAGAGGACAATTAGCGACCACATGCCCCACTTCCCGACACCTCCAACATTGGGGAGGTCCTGGTTTCGGTGAAGCTAATCGGGGCACGCTTGGGGAAGATCGCTGGGTACTCTCCAGTGCCATTTTTCCTGCTTCCCCCGTTAGGGACTGTCTCCTAGCCGCCGTAGATTTGGGACGGTCACTCCTGGAAGGAGCACAGGGGAAGGCATTATCCCGAAGATAGTCTTCCGTGGTGAGATACCGATCAACCAGGTTCACCAGCTCATCCAGGTCTTTGCTGCTCCATCCAGCATGCTCTTTCTCCTCCTGCTCCTCCAATACCGAGACCACAACTACCACCATATCCTCTATAGAAGGCATGCACCGTACAGAGGGAACTGGAACCCCTGTAATCACAGAATGTTCAGAATTTAGACAAACAACTCAAAACTCATAACAAATGCAAATTCACCCCTTAATGACCGGGACACTTTTCTCCTTTCTGCCCAGGCAATTTTGAGCAAATCTGACATGTCACTTTATGTGGTAGTAACTTTAAAAGGCTTTTACTTATCCAGGCTATTATGAGATTGTTTTCTCGTTACATACTGTATTTCATGACAGTGCAAAAATCATTTGTAATGGCTTTTTTTACACATTTTTTTTTTATTATTTTTTCTTTATGGTGTTCATCTGAGGGGTTAGGTCATGTGATATTTTTATACTGCTTGTTATTACGGACATGGCGATACCTAATATGTATATATATTTTTTGTATATTATTAATACAGAATAATAGCATTTTTGAACCGAAATAAATCATGTTTTAATGTCTCCATATTCTGAAAGCCATATTTTATTTTTTGGGCGATTGTTTTAAGTAGGGGTTTATTTTTTGTGGGATGAGGTGACGGTTAAATTTGTACTATTTTGGGGGTCATATGCCGGTTTGATTGCTTCATGTTGCACTTTTAGTGATGTAATGTTATGTGACAAAAAAAATGGTTTATTTAGCACAGTTTTAATTTTATTTTTTTAACGGTGTTCACCTGAGGGGTTAGGTCATGTGATATTTTTATAGAGCCGGTCGATACGGACGCGGCGATATGTAATAGGTCTACTTTTCTTTTTATCACTATTTTTTTTTAAATTTTATTAAACTTTATTTTGGAAAAAGGACGCTTTTTTCTTTTTCTTGAAAATGTATTTTTTTTAAACCTATATTTTTTTACTTTTTTTGTCTATTTTTAGTCCCCATCTGGGACTTTAACTTTTGGGGGTATGATCCCCTTTACAATGCATTGCAATATATTTATTTATTGGAATGCATTGGCTGTGAGTGTATTACCAGTGTAATACAGGGGGCTGGATCTCACAGGCCCTCCTGGAAGGCAGCCACAATGCCTAAGGAAGGCATCGAGCTACCTTCCCTGCCATCAGGTCCCTGTCACAGCAGCGCGGGGACCCAATGGAAACCCTGCACATGTCTGAAGCCGTGCAGGGGTTAATGCGTCGGCATCAGTGATTTCACCGATGCTGGTGCATACAGCAAGTGACTGCCGGAACCCTGCCCCCGATCTGGCGGGCGCAGCTCCTGCAACCTCCCGATCACCATGCAGTACATTTACGTCACTAGGCGTTAAGTCACATCCAGATCTGACGTACATGTACGTCATCTGGCGTTAAGGAGTTAAGTGGGGGATGTATCTAATGTAATGATGTATGAGGCCTTTTACTGGAATACAGAATGATGATTGCAGTTTATGTATATATATATATATATATATATATATATATATATATATATACACACACACACATATATATTTCTGTGTGTGTAAAACACACAAAATCAGCCGGTTACATCATATATCTGTATCTCGCTGTGTGTATAAATATATATATACTGTATACTCATGGCGAGGTAGAGATGTATGATGTAACCGGCTGATTTGCTACATGTCACACCAGTTAATAAGTAATCATTTGTAAAGGGATTAAATACTTATTTTCATAACTGTATATATACATTTCAGAGTGTTGGCGAGAGATACAATAGTAATGTAAGCATTGTACCTGCGCATTTTCTGTCATGGATCTCTCTGATCCACTCCGAATTCCTCCTCTACAAATCCGACCATTTTTTTTAATATGGACTTCCTCTTGAGTTCGGAACGGATCTAACTCACAATGGCCTGCTTCCAACATGTGCGGCAGGATAAAGATGCAAGCATATATAATCCCAATTTTGTTTAATACAAGTATTGTAAATAATGTCCTCAGCAAAACATCAAAAAGTATTTTGTCTTCGAAGGGGAAATATTAGATTTAATGTTACCATTATAATATCGGATTGCATTGCGATTGTATGTGTGTGCGGTCTGAGCAATCGGATATTGGCCCGCTGAGCAGAGATGTACCTGTCTAGTGAAGTGACGGTACGGTATGGGGTGTACAGCTGGTTTGCCTCCCCGTGGTGCACCCTGGGTAAGTCTAAATGAACTAGCAAATACTGGTGGTAAGACAAAGAAAGCTTCTCCTGAGTCCTGAGCAACAGGACACAAACTCTAATCTATAGACTGTGTTTGTGTGTGTGTGTGGGGTATAAAGTGTGCGGCAGGTAAATGAATGTGGAATGTGCATGTGACAGATATAGTGCTGTGATGTTACAAAAATACTTAGTGCACCAATCAGTAATATCTACTTAGACCTGATAAAAAGTGAAGTTATATGTATTGCGGAAAAAAATTCGGATCATAAGTGGCGATTTTCACAATCACGAATATATTTTATAACACGCTAGCTGCATATAAAGCGATTGGTCTGATATGTATGTGAAATGTAATCAAATACACTGATGTAATGTCGAATTACTTACAGTGATCACGAGTTCTTCCTTACTGTCTCGAAAATTGCTTCCGACCATCTTTTCCAATCGCCTCAAACTTCAGTTAGTTCGATAACAGTTGCTAGGCCACACCCCTTTTTGTGCATGCGTATTAAGCAAATTTTACATTGCGATTTTAAAAGTGAAAGAAGATAGCGAATTTGCGAATATATGACAAATATTCTGCCATATATTTGTGAAGTATCGCGAAATTGAATATCGTTCCTGCCGCTCAACACTAATCTGGAGTAGATTAAAATTTCTGCTGTCAGATGCACCAGATTTATTTAAAGGTCTGTGCCTCTTATACTTGGCGCATTGTGTCCTTGTGCCAATGGACTTTATACTAAGACTGGTGCATAATGTTATTATATCTGCCCCAGTGAGTCAGATTTTTTTTTAGTTTTTTGCTATTTTTACTATGCAGAACCTAGATGAGCTGAATATATGATATATTGTAACACTTCTTTTTGTAACTTTAGCCTGGCAACTACCGGTATTTCAGATATTGAAGCACTGTATCTGCAATGGAACAGTAACCAAAAAGTTTTTATTTTGAGCATATATGCATGCCTCCTCCCAGTGGGGTGTCCAGTATCAACCAGTAATTTAGAAATGTAGATGTGGAAAACACTGTAATCTTTAAAAACATAATGTAAGAGGCGTCTTCTACAAAATATAGAAGCATTAAGCCAGTGTTGGGAAGATAAACGCGCCCCGACTGAATTAATGTGGTAAGTGACAGATGATACATCAAGGGAAAGAGATAGGAATAAATTCTAATCTCTGGAAAAATATGCCTGGATAAGGAGATTGAATAAATACAACCCAGGGGCTAAATTAGTCTGTCAGCATGAAACAAATGGACATGTCAGTCTTAGTTTCAATATTAGCCTGCTTACTTTTCCCATTTAATGCCATGCTCTGGGCATTTGTACCTGAATAATGGACATGAAAATTTCCATGTATGAAGTAGCTTCAAAGCTAAAATGGGAACTTATTATAAAATTGTACATTAGAAATATAATACCAATTTCACAATCCTAGGCCTATTAAATAGGACCTGTCACCTCCTGACGTGTGTGTTTTAGAAACTACTTGCATTCCACTTGTAATAACAAATCCTGGGCATCTTTTCATATATGGTAAATCAATTATGTGCCATTCCTTTGTTATTCCTACAAGAAGTTTATCAAGGATCAGCAGTTTGCAATATAGGTCCAGGAGAGGTGAAAGGCCCTCTTTATAGGGGTTGTCAGGGTTCAGAGCTGAACCCGGACATACCCCTATTTTCACCACTCCGAACCCCTTGATATGATATTTCATGCTCCGATGTTCTCCCTTGCCCTGTGCGATCCTGAGCAGGGCAAAGGCTTTTTTTTTTTTTTTTAACACTACTAGGTGGAGGCTTCTGCCTAGCCGTGTTGCCGGTGGCATCACCAACTCTGATGGGTGACCTTTAGTGCTGCCTCTTCTCTTGATACATACTTTGTTTGTGCACATAAACAGTAGCATAAGCAATACATATGCTATGAGGATAACTATGGCGACTTGGACAATCGTTGGACATTCCCATGAACCAACCTCCCAAACTTTTGAACCAGTTAGCAGGTTTGAGGAAGGAAAAGGTGCCTCCTCACCATGAGTCTTTGTCTGCACTAATTTCCTGTAACCATTTGTCTCTCATGGCTTTCACCTTTTCTATTCCAGCTTTTACCTTTATGTTACCTTGGGGATCTATATAATGGCAACAAGCAGGTCCTACAACCTGACCCATACCTCCTTCCTTTGCTGTCATGTAGTCTAGAACCAAGGTGTGTTGATTGGTGCCAATGATTATCTGGTTCTGGACAATGTTAGAGGTGTTCATGAGTCTTAACACCTCCCATATCTGATCATCCAAATAATCAGTTGCCACCACTAGCTTGTTCCACCATGGGGTACAAGAACAAGGTACTGAAAATCTTATTGGAGATGCTCATCTCTACTATGTGAGGTTTACCATTTGGTCTTTGTGTATTGTCCTTGGCCCTTCAATACAGAGTATGTTTAGGTACAGCGTTTATATTTATGTTAGAATAGGGTATTATAAAGGTTGCAGGAGTAAGCCGGACAATTGTACATAAACCAGTGACATTTCTGGGCAACCACTTGTATGCCTTATGTCCACAGACCAGGAATATATCTTCTGGGACTGCAACCACCGTACTATTAAACAACTGAGATATCAATTTGGCCAGCTGGACATCTGCCAGTTTTTGTCTTTTTTCCTGACCCTCTGAGGAGTTAGAGGTTATTCCAGCAATTAAATCAACTAAGGTACGGTTGTTGCAGGCCTGATTCTTACCCTTTACAGGATCTATACCAACACACTGCACCTGGCTGTCTGGGTTAGAGTCATTGCAGCCAAATTTGTTATGAGGACTAAAAGACATGCAATCGACTGTATTTGCAAACAATAACAGTGTGTCCAACTTGGAAAGCATGACAGATTGCACCACATGTTCTCGTTTCAGGGGGTAGAGCTATAATCAACTGGTGGCCCTGATCTTTTTACCATGAGCCAGGGGGGCTCAACCCATCCTGAAATGGGTAAGGGTGCTTCCCTGTCTCTAGTTTTAGACTTAACCTGTTTCATGCCTGAGAAAAAGATAGTAGAGTTGGCCAGTTCATTCAATTCTGAAAAATTGAGGGGCACGGCGAAATAGGGCATACTGGCTGAACTCACAGGACTGTGAGTACAGATCCAACAGTCCCTCAATTTTTCAATGTCATTCAGTCCTTCAAAGCATTGTCCCATTCATCATTCAGTGGACAAAACACTGTTGACACGCTCAGGGTCAGAGCCACTGTCAGCAGGAGGATCTTCATTCTATGGTTCCAAGACTTTCTTGCAGTGAGAAGCGTGTATCCAGTTGGACTTTCCTTCAACCTTTACAGCGGTGTGGGTGATCAACAGTATTTGAAAGGGACCATCGAATCTTGGATCAAGCTGTGAGTTCCTTCTACTGAGTCAGGATCTGGAAGTTTATGAGTATGTTCAAGCCATTTTGTGAGGCCCTGGACATACCCAGCGAGATTGTCATTGTTCATCAGTAACTGCTGGGGGAAGTACAACCCAGGGAGCGCACCCAAACAAAATCTCAAAAGGAGACAATCCTGTTTTTCATTTGGGAGTGGTCCTAACAATATAGCGCGAGGGGCAGGCATTCTGGCCAAGGTCTTTGGGTTTCCTGCATACAAACCAAGCTGCTACTGTGAAAACCCTGGTGCAATCCAACCGGCATTTACAACACTTACCATAGCACCTTTAGACAGAAGGGTAGGCCCATGGGCCTCCTTTGCTATAGCAGGATACATTGGACGAGGCAAACAAGTCCTTTCTTTGTTTCTCCAGATTCCTTGTTCATCAAGGAATGGCCCCGTGCTTTGCCCAAAGTTATTTTTCCTCAGGAGCGCTTGATCAGTCATTTTCTGGAGCATACTTACAGACATGTCTTCAGGCTTCAGGATTTACCGGTGGGGACAGTCATTACGGGCTGTAGTGTGGCTTGTTTGGCCAATTTGTCATCTCGATCATTTCCTTTTGCCTCCACCCTGGTGTGCCTGGTGTGTGCCTTGACCTTGATGATGGCAACTTCCTCTGGTAACAACAGAGAGTTCATAAGTTCTAGTACAAAGTCTTTATTCTTTATAGGCTGGCCTGCAGATGTTAGGAAGTCCCTGGCCCGCCAAATAGGTCCATAGTCATGTGCAATACCAAAAGCATACCTTGAGTCTGTGTAGATGCTCACCTTCTTCCCCTTGGCCATTTTACCTGCCTCAGTGAGTGCCTTCAACTCTGCCTCTTGTGCTGATATATGAGGTGGGAGTGGTTCAGCTGTACCTACCTCGTACTACATATCCAGTATAGAACCAGCCATCCTCTCCCATGAACCTGCTTCCATCTACAAAATACTCAAAGTCAGGATTAGAAATGGGTTTTTCATGAACGTGTTCAAAACCAGACGTTTCCTGCTGCATTAATTGTACGCAATCATGAGGTTCATGTTCAACAAGATCAGTTAAAAGTTCTGATACTCTTCCCTCCCCCCATTTCTGAATCTGTAATTGGTAACAGAGTAGCAGGATTCAGAGTAGTACAACATTTCAATGAGATGTTTGCAGGCATGAGGAGTGCACACTGTAGTCTCAGTCGTCTGGCCATGGAGATATGTTTTGTTTGCACTTGAGTGAGAATGCTTTGACTGTCATGAGGAGTTTGAATAGTTACAGGGTAGTCCAGAACAATTTCAGAACCTTTTTCAATCATGGCTTGCACTGTCGCTACTGCCCTGATCAACAGGATCAAGGCGAGCACAAAAGAAGGCAATGGGGCTTTGCCAATCTCCGTGTTTCTGAGTCAGTACAGCAGTACTATGCCCCTGCATTTCAGAACAAAACAAACAGAAAGGTTTGTCATATTTTGGACCGCTCAGAGCGGGGGCAGACAGTATGCACAGCTTCAAAGTATGAAAGTTATTAACAGCTTCTTCTGTAAGATGAAAGGGATCAGAGGACAAACAGTCATAGAGAGGCTGCATTAACATAGATGCGTGCCTAATCCAGGGATGGCAGTATGAGACAAGACCCAAAAATACTCTCATGTTCTGTGCTCCTTTGGGCACCTGTATCTTTTCTACTACCTCTTTTCATTCAGGGGTGAGGTGCCGGGCACCGTGTGACAGGCAGTGTCCAAGAAATATCACCTTGTCTTTACAAAACTGCAGTTTATGCCTAGAAGCTTTACACCCATTTTCATGGAGAAAAATTAGGAGTGACAGAGTGGCAGCTTTACAGCTGGTCTCTGTTTCAGCACACAAAAGTAAGTAATCAACATATTGCAATAAGACCACAGTTCAAGGAGGGGGACCAGTTGGCTAATCAGGCAGGAAGATTTTTTCAGCCACCGTTATAGAAGCCATCATTGGGTAGAGAACTTCTTCTGGGACTCCAAAGTCTACGTGACTAGTCCCATCTGGGTGTAGATGGATACTGGCCATGAGCGCTTGGAGTACATATGTTCCCAGAATAGGTTCAGGGAGATCATCCTTTACTAAAATTTGAGTGATAACAGTACTGTCTTTGATTTTTTGTTTGACTGGTTCAGACTCACGGACAAACACTGTATCCCTAGTGAAACCCATGGCTGGGACTTGGTATGGACTGAGTTGATAGGGTTAAAAAGTTCTGGTCAACAACTGTTTTGGCTGCCCCCGTGTCGACCAGGAATGGTACTGCCTTTTTATTTCCTAGGGATACCGGAATATGTATTTGGGGACCCACTGACTTTTACAGGCAGAATCATCACGGGGGTACCGGTATCCTAGACTGAATACAGTGGTGATTGTGGACTAAAGCCCTGCAATCTCTCTTCATGTGACCTGGTTTGCCGCAATTGTAACATTTAAAATCACGTTTGGGTTTGGGACTGGTGCCCTGCCCCATGTATTTAACCGGAGTAGGGTTTTTCTTCATGTCTAGTTCTAACCCTTTGGCTGCAGCAATTAATTGGGTTAAAGGGGTCACATGCCATTCAGGTTTACAAGCTTTCAGCTTAGCCTGGAGGGCGGGTCGAAGCGGCTCCATGAATGCACATGTTAACAGTTTTTCTCCCATGTTTCCAGCTTGATTCCAACCCATGTCAGTCTAGATAGTCCTTAATCCTGCAGCATAGGTCTCTACAATCTCCTGAGGACCCTGTACTATGTATTTAAGACTCCGGAAACGTTCTTCCTCCTTTGTATGTGCCCATTCTGTAAAAACCCTGACAAATTCAGTCCCAAACTGTAAAGTCTTGACCCAGTCTGTAGTCATAATATTCATGGGGACATTTCTGTGTTTGTTCATATAGTTATTCACCATTTGATGTTGTGACTTGCCCATCTTCAGCAACATCAGATCCTTCAAGTCAGTCCACGTAGCCCCATAAGTCACCTGTATCTGTTGAAGAGACCTTGAAGTAGGCATAGGTCTTGTAAGAGGGTTGGGCAGTCGGGTCAAAAGTCCAAGTTGGTCTTTCGGACTCCAGGGGTGGTACTCAGTCACACTGGCGTGAAGAAATTCAGGTTCCTGATTCCGGCTGGTCCTGAGGTTGTATCAGGTCCGCCTCCCATCGCTCAACTATAAAAGGACTTATACGTACATTCAATCACCAGATCCTCGAACCAGACAAACCACTCAGGGAGACACAGATATAGTGTAAGATAAAGTCTCTTACCTTTTAGCACTATTTCTTATATATGCAAATCCCGGACCGGAACGTCCAATTTATCGGAGACAAGATGAAGTGTCCATTAGTTAAGCTCCACATTGGGCGCCAAGATTTTGTTAGGGAAATATCCATTCACCTATGATTGTTGGAATCCAAATTAAAAATATTTGATACGAGAGCTCGTGAAACTGACACAGTTATTTGACATAGCTGGATCAGATTTCTTTATTCAAAGACAAGCTCACTACAATATATGCTTCAAACAGAACAAAAAAAATCACATGGCAAACATGACATTTGCGGTTATGAGATATAGGTCATAAGACCATACCAGACCATACGTCGGTTTCCATTCCTCTACCTTCCCCCCTCCGCACTTCCTGAGGCTCAGACAGATAGCTCTGCTTGATAGGAAACTGTGGTGAGGGGTGTGTGAGTGCAAGCAACTGACTTTTTTACCTTGTTTTTAGACATTATTATTATTATCTGTCTATTTAACCCTGTAAGCTCCATTTAGGACCTAAATCTCCCATATACACAAGATGTCGGGCATGTTTATAGAAAATGAATTCTCATCCCTCACAGTTCGCCAATATATTCTTATATCAAGAACATACCGGAGCCAGCGCACCCCGTCAAGGTCTCTCAATGTGGCACGGGACCTAACGCTAACCTACCTATTCCATATGGGTAGTTACTAATAGGAGAATAAGGTCCCACACACAGCCAGCAGCTCCAAGTTACCCCCGGCTTGAAATCACACATACATTGGGAGGCGGGAGGAGGCTGTGAGTCCCACTTATAACTGGGTCATGTGATGCAGGCTGCCCAGGTGCACCTGAATGTTAGTGATCTTAAATGGCAGAAAATGCTCAAGACCCCAAATGCTGTTGCGTATTTATAATTGGGGGAGTAAATTATGCACATGTGATACGTTGCTAACAGCAATCCCCAGCAAAAATTGCATACAATGTAGGATGCTGGCAAAGAACCACATATACCATAAAAACATCCTACACAGGATAGCCCAATGTGCGGATAAGGCTATAAAAAATACAAAATCACTGAAAATGGTGCACTACAATGGTAAATGCAATTGACAATATATGGCTAAACCCTCACACTGATATTAAAATGAGACGTTCTCCAATATATTCTTATTTCAAGAACATACCGGAGCCTGTGCACCTCGTCAAGGTCTCTCAATTATTATAAAAAGATATCAGGTGTGTGGTCACCTGGTAGAATAGTATGAAACTTAGGGATAGGCACAAGATGTGGATAGGTGGAATAAGTGTACAAAAAACTGACAGCTTTTAATAATGTCATTTTTATAACAATGTTGTTTTAACAATGTAAAATTTTGGAACGAATATGTAAGATATACTGTATGATGTTTTAAGATGTAAATACACAAAGAAATATATATGTATTAATGATTGGAGTACTTAGCATAATGCAAGTGGATTGAGAGGGGGGTCTTTACGTTGACCCAAAAGGGTATAAAATGAAGGCCACAATGTAAGTGAACATAGGCACCTGATGAAGCGAAAGTAAAACCTAGGTCGAGCGTGATACAAGGAACACTGTTTGTATTTTGATACGCTGTTGATAGCTTTACCTTTGTAAGTATAATAAATGGTTTTTATTCAATCTCACTTTGCGGTGCTTCACTATTAGCAGGGCCAGTGTTGGGGGGGGGGGCAAACTGGGCAATTGCCCAGGGCCTCCATTGCCTAAGGGTCCCTCTGCTTCAGTGCTGCTGTTCAGCTGAACGTCCAATGAAGCAAACGGGTGGATAGCTGAACAGCTGCACTTTACAATTCAGTGTAAGGTCTCCTCCCTCACATATAAGGCTACTTTAACACTTGTGTTTTGGCTTTCCGTTTGTGAGATCCATCATGGACTCTCACAAGCGGTCCTAAATAGATCAGTTTTGCCCTAATGCATTTTGAATGGAAAAGGATCCGTTCAGAATGCATCAGTTTGCCTCCGATCAGTCTCCATTCCGCTCTGGAGGCGGACACCAAAACGCTGCCTGCAGTGTTTTGCTGTCCCCTTGACGAAACTGAGCCAAACGTAAAGCACACAATGTAAGTCAATGGAGACGGATCCGTTTTCTCTGACACAATCTGGCACAATAGAAAACGGATCCGTCTCCCATTGACTTTCAATGGAGTTCATGATGGACTCGTCTTGGTTATGTTACAGATAATACAAACGGATCAGTTCATGACAGATGCATGCGGTTGTATTACTGTAACGGATCTGCCCAAAACGCGAGTGTGAACATAGCCTAAGAGAAATCATTACCACAGTGCTGACAGGACCTGCGATAATGTCAGATGCAGGAGGCGGAGCTCAGCAGAGAAGAGGGGATGAAAGACCTGTGATGACCTCACCATCATGTGACCAGAACAGGAGGCGGAGCTCAGTAGTAAAGTAATGAAGAAGAAGAAGACCAGCCATGCATGTGAAGAATTATGGATTCAATGTAAGCACCAGGTAACGGCTGGGAGTTGTAGTCATCTCCTCTTATACCTCCTGTTATGTAATATCAGAGTACATTAAAAGAGGAGGTATGAGGAGAGGACTACAAATCTCAGCATGTCCAGTCCATTATTATATAATATCAGGGTACATTAAAACACCCTGAATATGCTGCGAGTTGTATACCTCCTCTTATAATGTACTCTGATATTACATAATAACTGCTTGGACATGCTCGGAGTTGTAGTCTTCTCTTATACCTCCTCTTGTAATGTACTCTGATATTACATAATAACGACTTGGACATGCTGGGAGTTGTAGTCCCATTCTCTTATACATACCCCTGTAATGTGCTCTGATATGAAATAATAGACATGCTGGGAGTTATAGTCCTCTCCTGTTATACCTCCTGCAGTAATGTGTTCTCAATTAGGGCCGGGACGATGTATAGGGGAGGGTAATCATTTGCCTAGGGTGCCACTTCGCCCCATAAAGGGGGGAGCACTCATGGCGGTCCAACTTCACAAGCCTAAGGCCACTAGGCCTCAAGCCTGTGAGGCATTTGAACAGAGCAAGAAGCCGCAATGACATCACTGCAACCTCCTGCTCTGGGTCTCTCATAATAACGTCATCACGTGAGACCCAGAGCAGGAGTGGTGATGTCATTGGGACCGCATGTATCAGGACACAGCAACACAAGCCACAGATAATACTGTGAACTGCATCGCAGACAGCAGTGGGGGGACGGGAGGGAGGCATTTTTTTTTATTTTTTATACTAAATGTCCACACTGCTGGGGGCACCAGGGATAGGGGTAAGGAGATCACGGGCATCCAGTATGGTTTTACGGCCTTGACCCTTACGCACAGAGATTGTTCCAGATTCTCTGACTCTTCGGATGATGTTATGCACAGTTGATGATGATAGATGCAAAGTCTTTGCAATTTTTCGCTGGGTAACACCTTTCTGATATTGCTCCACTATCTTTCTGTGCAACATTGTGGGAATTGGTGATCCTCTACCCATCTTGGCTTCTGAGAGACACTGCCACTCTGAGAAGCTCTTTTTATCCGGTTTGTATATACTACTGAGGAGGAATTGGGGAGCATTATATACATACTGGCACTACGGTGGAACATTATATATATTGGCACTATGGGGGGAAGCATTATATATTGGAACTAGTGGAGGGCACTACAGGGGGACATTAGAGCCACTGGGAGCATTATGGTTCTATTACTACTAGAGTACTGTAGGAGCATTATTATTATTTGACGCAATATGGAGGGCATTGCTACTAATAGGGGCTATCTTGGGGAGTATTATCACTATCGGGGGGCACCATTACTAATGAGGGCAGTCTGGGTGTATAGTATAGTATAGTGTTTGTGGACATGGGGGGGAGCAGAACAGGCACATTATTGGGGGTAGCAGCTTCAAGAGGTTTTTTCATATTGATAGGATAGGTCATCAATATTAGATCGGCGGGGGGTCTGACACCCGACACTCCAGACGATCAGCTGTTTGAGAAGATGGCGTGCACTGTGAACACGTGCCATCTCCCTTCTCTCTGTAAGTCTATGGGACAGCAGCAGTGAACAGCACGCGACGTCTCTTCAAACAGCTGATTGGCGGGGGTGTGGGACATTGGACTGTGTTTTTAGCACATTATTACAAGATGTGGGCCCCCCTCTTTCGATTTTGCCCAGTGCCACATTTTGTCCAAAACCGGCCCTGACTATTGGTGCTCGCCTTTTGGTTTCATATAGGATGGTATAAACCAAAGGATGAGTGATACCTGTCGATTGGTGATTGACTGCATCAGTTTCTGCATGGAGACTGACTGTGATCCAGCTTCCTTCGAAAATATAGAGCAGTGCAGTTTCTTTTGATGTTATTTGTGCTTAGACTGTGAATTGGACCCACTTCACCTGGACACCAGCAGCGCTCGCAGCAGGCAATGGAATTAAGGACATTACTATATATTGTATAAATTTGAGGGCTCATCTGGGGTCTGTATAAATTTGGGGGCTTGATTTGCAAAATCGGTAACAGTCCCCCATCAACCATGTACCGTATAGTAATACTGGTGTCTTCTTATGTGGCAGAGGGGGCTGCACACACAAAAGTGGACAACTCAAAAACATGAAGACATCACCTGCAAGTCACTGCCCCTGACTGCTTTTTTTCAAATGTGTTTTAATCTCTTTATTAGGAAGTAAGGTCACTTTAAAAAGATTTTTTGGGGGGAGGGGCTCAGTTTGTGTGCTTAACCTGCTCCACAGAAATACTTTGTCCAGTTTCCAGTAACATGAATTTATAAAAAATAAAAAAAAGAACAATTTACTAAAAGCAATTTACTCACGTAGGTGTGCTACTAGGAGTGACAGAGTGGCAGCTTTACAGCTGGTCTCTGTTTCAGCACACAAAAGTAAGTAATCAACATATTGCAATAAGACCACAGTTCAAGGAGGGGGACCAGTTGGCTAGGACAGACTATAGGGCTTGACTGTACATGGTGGGCGAGTTCTGGGCCTCCTGGGGTAAAACAGTCCATGTATACTGGTTCCCTTTGAAAGTAAAAGATAAAAGATACTGACAATCTAGATGCAGAGATACACTGAAAAATGTATTTGCCAGGTCAGTCACAGTGAAACAGGTAGCTATGGACGGAACTTGGGACAGAGCGTGTGGATTGGGCACTATTAGGGTTTGTAGGACTGTGACTTTGTTGACCTCTTGAAAATCATGGACCATCTGATATGGGACTGGCTGACCCTTAACGGCCTTCTTCTTCACTGGAAATAGGGGAGTGTTTGCCGGGGACACCGTTTTGATGAGAACACCTGCTCAGAGAAAATCATCTATTTGGCTGGACACTGCTATTTCCTGAGCGTGACTCAATGGGTACTGTTCAGCTTGCGGGGACTAACACACTGGCTTTAGAGACACCATCACAGGGGACACAGGTAATTTGCCTATGTCCGTCTTTGAGGTGGCCCAAAGGCTCTCGGGGACCTGACAGATCAGACTCTTTTCAGATTCTGTCCAATCAGGCAGGAAGATTTTTTCAGCCACCGTTATAGAAGCCATCATTGGGTAGAGAACTTCTTCTGGGACTCCAAAGTCTACGTGACTAGTCCCATCTGGGTGTAGATGGATACTGGCCATGAGCGCTTGGAGTACATATGTTCCCAGAATAGGTTCAGGGAGATCATCCTTTACTAAAATTTGAGTGATAACAGTACTGTCTTTGATTTTTTGTTTGACTGGTTCAGACTCACGGACAAACACTGTATCCCTAGTGAAACCCATGGCTGGGACTTGGTATGGACTGAGTTGATAGGGTTAAAAAGTTCTGGTCAACAACTGTTTTGGCTGCCCCAGTGTCGACCAGGAATGGTGCTGCCTTTTTATTTCCCAGGGATACCGGGATATGTATTTGGGGACCCACTGACTCTACTTTTACAGGCAGAATCATCACAGGGGTACTGGTATCCTAGTCTGAAGACGGTGGTGATTGTGGACTAAAGCCCTGCAATCTCTCATCATGTGACCTGGTTTGCCGCAAATGTAACATTTAAAATCACGTTTGGGTTTGGGACTGGTGCCCTGCCCCATGTATTTAACCGGAGTAGGGTTTTTCTTCATGTCTAGTTCTAACCCTTTGGCTGCAGCAATTAATTGGGTTAAAGAGGTAACATGCCATTCAGGTTTACAAGCTTTCAGCTTAGCCTGGAGGGCGGGTCGAAGCGGCTCCATGAATGCACATGTTAACAGTTTTTCTCCCATGTTTCCAGCTTGATTCCAAACCATGTCGGTCCAGATAGTCCTTAGACCTGCAGCATAGGTCTCTACAATCTCCTGAGGACCCTGTACTATGTGTTTAAGACTCCGGAAACTTTCTTCCTCCATTGTATGTGCCCATTCTGTAAAAACCCTGACAAATTTAGTCCCAAACTGTAAAGTCTTGACCCAGTCTGTAGTCATAATATCCATGGGGACATTTCTGTGTTCGTTCATATAGTCATTCACCATTTGATGTTGTGACTTGCCCATCTTCAGCAACATCAGATCCTTCAAGTCAGTCCACGTAGCCCCATAAGTCACCTGTATCTGTTGAAGAGACCTTGAAGTAGGCATAGGTCTTGTAAGAGGGTTGGGCAGTCGGATCAAAAGTCCAAGTTGGTCTTTCGGACTCCAGGGGTGGTATTCAGTCACACTGGCGTGAAGAAATTCAGGTTCCTGATTCCGGATGGTCGCTCAAATGAACTGTCCGATTGGTCCTGAGGTTGTATCAGGTCCTTCTCCCATCGCTCAACTATAAAAGGACTTATACGTACATTCAATCACCAGATCCTCAAACCAGACAAACCACTCAGGGAGACACAGATGTAGTGTAAGATAAAGTCTCTTACCTTTTAGCGCTATTTCTTATATATGCAAATCCCGGACCGGAACATCCAATTTATCGGAGACCAGATGAAGTGTCCGTTAGTTAAGCCCCACATTGGGTGCCAAGATTTTGTTAGGGAAATATCCGTTCACCTATGATTGTTGGAATCAAATGAAAAGGATTTGATACGAGCGCTTGGGAAGCTGACACAGTTATTTGACATAGCTGGATCAGATTTCTTTATTCAAAGACAAGCTCACAACAATATATGCTTCAAACAGAAAAAAAAATATCACATGGCAAACATGACATTTGCGGTTATAAGATATAGTTCATAAGACCATACCAGACTATACGTAGGTTTCCATTCCTCTACCTTCCCCCTTCCGCACTTCCTGAGGCTCAGACTGATAGCTCTGCTTGATAGGAAACTGTGGCGAGGGGTGAGGGGTGTGTGGGTGCAATCAACTGACTTTTTGACCTTGTTTTTAGACATTATTATTATTATCTGTCTATTTAACCCTGTAAGCTCCATTTAGGACCTAAATCTCCCATATACACAAGATGTCGGGCATGTTTATAGAAAATGAATTCTCATCCCTCACAGTTCGCCAATATATTCTTATATCAAGAACATACCGGAGCCAGCGCACCCCGTCAAGGTCTCTCAATGTGGCACGGGACCTAACGCTAACCTACCTATTCCATATGGGTAGTTACTAATAGGAGAATAAGGTCCCACACACAGCCAGCAGCTCCAAGTTACCCCCGGCTTGAAATCACACATACATTGGGAGGCGGGAGGAGGCTGTGAGTCCCACTTATAACTGGGTCATGTGATGCAGGCTGCCCAGGTGCACCTGAATGTTAGTGATCTTAAATGGCAGAAAATGCTCAAGACCCCAAATGCTGTTGCGTATTTATAATTGGGGGAGTAAATTATGCACATGTGATACGTTGCTAACAGCAATCCCCAGCAAAAATTGCATACAATGTAGGATGCTGGCAAAGAACCACATATACCATAAAAACATCCTACACAGGATAGCCCAATGTGCGGATAAGGCTATAAAAAATACAAAATCACTGAAAATGGTGCACTACAATGGTAAATGCAATTGACAATATATGGCTAAACCCTCACACTGATATTAAAATGAGACGTTCTCCAATATATTCTTATTTCAAGAACATACCGGAGCCTGTGCACCTCGTCAAGGTCTCTCAATTATTATAAAAAGATATCAGGTGTGTGGTCACCTGGTAGAATAGTATGAAACTTAGGGATAGGCACAAGATGTGGATAGGTGGAATAAGTGTACAAAAAACTGACAGCTTTTAATAATGTCATTTTTATAACAATGTTGTTTTAACAATGTAAAATTTTGGAACGAATATGTAAGATATACTGTATGATGTTTTAAGATGTAAATACACAAAGAAATATATATGTATTAATGATTGGAGTACTTAGCATAATGCAAGTGGATTGAGAGGGGGGTCTTTACGTTGACCCAAAAGGGTATAAAATGAAGGCCACAATGTAAGTGAACATAGGCACCTGATGAAGCGAAAGTAAACCTAGGTCGAGCGTGATACAAGGAACACTGTTTGTATTTTGATACGCTGTTGATAGCTTTACCTTTGTGAGTAAAAATAAATGGTTTTTATTCAATCTCACTTTGCGGTGCTTCACTATTGGCAGGGCCGGTGTTGGGGGGGGGGGCAAACTGGGCAATTGCCCAGGGCCTCCATTGTCTAAGGGGCCCTCTGCTTCAGTGCTGCTGTTCAGCTGAACATCCAAGGAAGCAAACGGGTGGATAGTTGAACAGCTGCACTTTACAATGCAGTGTAAGGTCTCCTCCCTCACATATAAGGCTACTTTAACACTTGTGTTTTGGCTTTCCGTTTGTGAGCTCCATCATGGACTCTCACAAGCGGTCCAAAATAGATCAGTTTTGCCCTAATGCATTCTGAATGGAAAAGGATCCGCTCAGAATGCATCAGTTTGCCTCCGATCAGTCTCCATTCTGCTCTGGAGGCGGACACCAAAACGCTGCCTGCAGTGTTTTGCTGTCCCCTTGGCGAAACTGAGCCAAACGTAAAGCACACAATGTAAGTCAATGGAGACGGATCCGTTTTCTCTGACACAATCTGGCACAATAGAAAACTGATCCGTCTCCCATTGACTTTCAATGGAAATCATGATGGACCCGTCTTGGCTATGTTACAGATAATACAAACGGATCAGTTCATGACAAATGCATGCGGTTGTATTACTGTAACAGATCCGCCCAAAACGCGAGTGTGAAAATAGCCTAAGAGAAATCATTACCACAGTGCTGACAGGACCTGTGATAATGTCAGATGCAGGAGGCGGAGCTCAGCAGAGAAGAGGGGATGAAAGGACCTGTGATGACCTCACCATCATGTGACCAGAACAGGAGGCGGAGCTCAGTAGTAAAGTAATGAAGAAGAAGAAGACCAGCCATGCATGTGAAGAAGTATGGATTCAATGTAAGCACCAGGTAACGGCTGGGAGTTGTAGTCATCTCCTCTTATACCTCCTGTTATGTAATATCAGAGTACATTAAAAGAGGAGGTATGAGGAGAGGACTACAAATCTCAGCATGTCCAGTCCATTATTATATAATATCAGGGTACATTAAAACACCCTGGATATGCTGCGAGTTGTATACCTCCTCTTATAATGTACTCTGATATTACATAATAACTGCTTGGACATGCTCGGAGTTGTAGTCTTCTCTTATACCTCCTCTTGTAATGTACTCTGATATTACATAATAACGACTTGGACATGCTGGGAGTTGTAGTCCCATTCTCTTATACATACCCCTGTAATGTGCTCTGATATGAAATAATAGACATGCTGGGAGTTATAGTCCTCTCCTGTTATACCTCCTGCAGTAATGTGTTCTCAATTAGGGCCGGGACGATGTATAGGGGAGGGTAATCATTTGCCTAGGGTGCCACTTCGCCCCATAAAGGGGGGAGCACTCATGGCGGTCCAACTTCACAAGCCTAAGGCCACTAGGCCTCAAGCCTGTGAGGCATTTGAACAGAGCAAGAAGCCGCAATGACATCACTGCAACCTCCTGCTCTGGGTCTCTCATAATAACGTCATCACGTGAGACCCAGAGCAGGAGTGGTGATGTCATTGGGACCGCATGTATCAGGACACAGCAACACAAGCCACAGATAATACTGTGAACTGCATCGCAGACAGCAGTGGGGGGACGGGAGGGAGGCATTTTTTTTTATTTTTTATACTAAATGTCCACACTGCTGGGGGCACCAGGGATAGGGGTAAGGAGATCACGGGCATCCAGTATGGTTTTACGGCCTTGACCCTTACGCACAGAGATTGTTCCAGATTCTCTGACTCTTCGGATGATGTTATGCACAGTTGATGATGATAGATGCAAAGTCTTTGCAATTTTTCGCTGGGTAACACCTTTCTGATATTGCTCCACTATCTTTCTGTGCAACATTGTGGGAATTGGTGATCCTCTACCCATCTTGGCTTCTGAGAGACACTGCCACTCTGAGAAGCTCTTTTTATCCGGTTTGTATATACTACTGAGGAGGAATTGGGAAGCATTATATACATACTGGCACTACGGTGGAACATTATATATTGGCACTATGGGGGGAAGCATTATATATTGGAACTAGTGGGGGGCACTACAGGGGGACATTAGAGCCACTGGGAGCATTATGGTTCTATAACTACTAGGGTACTGTAGGGGCGTTATCATTTGACGCAATTTGGAGGGCATTGCTACTAATAGGGGCTATCTTGGGGAGTATTATCACTATTGGGGGGGCACCATTACTAATGAGGGCAGTCTGGGTGTATAGTATAGTATAGTGTTTGTGGACATGGGGGGGAGCAGAACAGGCACATTATTGGGGGTAGCAGCTTCAAGAGGTTTTTTTCAAATTGATGACCTATCCTTAGGATAGGTCATCAATATTAGATCGGCGGGGGTCTGACAGCCGGCACTCCCGACGATCAGCTGTTTGAGAAGATGGCGTGCACTGTGAACACGTGCCATCTCCCTTCTCTCTGTATGTCTATGGGACAGCAGCAGTGAACAGCAAGCAACGTCTCTTCAAACAGCTGATCGGCGGGGGTGTGGGACGTCGAACTGTGTTTTTAGCACATTATTCCAAGATGTGGGCCCCCCTCTTTTGATTTTGCCCAGGGCCACATTTTGTTAAAACCGGCCCTGACTATTGGTGCTCGCCTTTTGGTTTCATATAGGATGGTATAAACCAAAGGATGAGTGATACCTGTCGATTGGTGATTGACTGCATCAGTTTCTGCACGGAGACTCACTGTGATCCAGCTTCCTTCGAAAATATAGAGCAGCGCAGTTTCCTTTTATGTTATTTGTGCTTAGACTGTGAATTGGACCCACTTCACCTGGACACCAGCAGCGCTCGCAGCAGGCACCGGAATTAAGGACATTACTATATATTGTATAAATTTGAGGGCTCATCTGGGGTCTGTATAAATTTGGGGGCTTGATTTGCAAAATCAGTAACAGTCCCCCATCAACCATGTACCGTATAGTTATACTGGTGTCTTCTTATGTGGCAGAGGGGGCTGCACGCACAAAAGTGGACAACTCAAATACATGAAGACATCACCTGCAAGTCACTGCCCCTGACTGCTTTTTTTCAAATGTGTTTTAATCTCTTTATTAGAAAGTAAGGTCACTTTAAAATGATTTTTTTGGGGGAGGGGCTCAGTTTGTGTGCTTAACCTGCTCCACAGAAATACTTTGTCCAGTTTCCAGTAACATGAATTTATAAAAAATAAAAAAAAGAACAATTTACTAAAAGCAATTTACTCACGTAGGTGTGCTACCTGTCGTGTCCCACTACGTAAATGTGGGCACTACTCAAGGGTCAATTGGGCCACGTTGTTCCCCACCTTTTGTGGAACATGGTCATGGTATTTTGTATTGTATTTTAATGTGTATTTTCCTGTTATCTCCTGTACCAGGCCTGTTAGGGGTGTAATTCCTCCTCCTAGGCAGTAGAGGGAGCTAGGGAACCCCCTAGTATATATGGACAGGTCCAGTTCAGGAGGGTAGTGGAGTGTGTAGTTAGAAGCCAGTGTGCACTTTAGCTAGAGTTCAGCTGAAGATCAACTTCTAACATGCAGCTAGATAGCCCAGGCTTCTAGCTTGCATCCAGGAGAAGAGGTCGCCTCCTGAAGTACCCTGCACCTTGAAAAGTACAGAGCAGAGCCACTTTTATCCAGCCAAGTAGAAAGCTGAAGGGCAGAAGGATATTTACAGCAAGAGGATTTATACCAGAGGAAGGTTTCCCTACCCAAGGATAAAGCCAGCAATGGGGCATACGGGCCTTGGAGAAAGCCAGACAGGATCTGAAGAAAGTACAGCCTGATCTGTGAGTGCTTATTCCCTCTGTGTATCTTGCAAGAACTTTGCCTGCCATTTATGTCAAGCCTGCCTGTTACCAAGACCCTGCATATGGAACTAACTAAAACCTATATATAGTTGAACTGTTCAGTAAAACTGAGTTATGGTTCACTACAACTGTGTGTACCTCAATTATTCCTACAATAAATCGGTGTGCCACCGTTACTGGCACTGGCGTCGCGAACTTTAAGGGATCTTGCCACCGGCACACTAAACCTACAACACCCAGGGCACCACACCTACCACCAGGCCTGGTCCCTACACCCAGAGAGTGCCCCAGAGGATCTATGTGCCAGCCTCTCCATCACTGCTGTACGCCTGCCCAGGGTATATTAAATCTGTGAGTACCAATAGCAACCCTCGGTCTGTTAACTGTACCCTGTGACCTCATAATCACTCCCCCTGCAGGACTGGCGTACTGCACTACCTACAAAAGGAGTTTGATTTTCCCAGCATCTTACAACAAATTATGGCCTTCAGGCATTGCTAATGGAGTGACAACAAGACTTTGAAGATGTTTAATTATGCCTCAGCACCAATGTTCTGTCCCAGTACTTGGAGATTCATTTCAGTATCATTACAGATCAATTCTGCTTTCAGTTTGCTTATTCTTGTTATTAGTTAGGTAACAGCACCATCTAGCGGTGGTAAAATGTACTGCACTTTGTTTTCTTATTAATAAAGTTTATCGTATTGTGGGGAGTGCAATGCATTCTGGGAAGGAAAAGCCCAAGTCTTCAGTCTACATACAGACTACAATACATCAGCAGAGCTGTTCCATGCAGCTCTCCTTCTTAAACTCCACCATCTTTGTGCAAGTATATCTGGTGAGTGACATCTACCTTGTCTCAGGGTTATTATGTTATGCAGTGATGCTTTTTATTTGCTAGTTTATTAGAGCTAGGCATGTTTACCCGAGTTAGTCTGTCCATGATTGCCAAAAGATCTGTAATTACCTTATAATAACAGCTTTCATTAATGTCCCCTGTCCCTTTCCACTGCTCCCTTAAAAGACCGATGCTATGGCTCATCTGTCTCCGGCTAGGAAGACACAGGGGCGGTCCTTCACACTGCATGCTTGCATTAGGCTTCAGAGTGAGAAGGCGTGTCTCTCAGTAATCCAATCTGATTGGCTGGCAGGAAGCTGCTGGCTACAGCAAGTGTGTATGTGACCTGAGGGAATGCAGTTTTGGCCTCAGAACTGGCAGAGGAGCCATCTTGAGAAGATCCTCATAATGTAGGATTCAAAACAGCAATAACTAAGCGGGAAACTCAAGGAAAAGAGTGGTAAGTGAAGAAACTAAAGATTGCTGTATGCAAAATGCTGCTGCAGCAGAAACATATGCTAAAACAGATTTTTTGATGAAAATATTACAGTTATCCTTTAACCACCTCCCGACCTCCTAATGCAGGGATGCGTCCTGCAGGCGGCCGGGTTATTCCTCCTTGACGCATCAACGCGTCATTTCGCGAGACGCGAGATTACGTGCATATTTGGCCCGCACATGCGCAGTGCGGGTCGGCAAAAGGCGCACAAGGAGTTAGTCACCAGCCTGCCAGCCAATGATCAGCGCAGGCAGGTTGGTGACTTTTAAAATAACGAACCACCAGCCATATAACACATTATATTTATAAATATAATGTGTTAAATAGCTTCTGTGCTCTCTGCTGGGTCCTTTTCGTCGGTTGGTCCCAGTAGAGAGCACAGATCACAGTGAGTACACCAAGCACTACATATTTAGCCCCAGATCACCCCCCATCACCCCAATTAATCCCTTGATCGCCCCTGTCAATCACTAGTGAAAGGGAAAAAAGTGATCAGTGTAAACTGTCACTTTTTTTTTCTCACCAGTATTGACTGTTAGGTTTAGGTTAGTTTAGGCCCCTTTGGTAGGTAGTTAGCTTCAGTTAGCGCCCAGCCCACCGCACTGCAGTCACTGATTCGCTGATTAGCGTATCGCTAATCAGCATTGGTACTTTTATAGTATCTGTAAGTGATCAGAACTGATCACAGTCAGATCTATAATAGTATTAGTGTCACCTTAGCTCGCCCTCCACCCAAAACGCAATGTTTGCCCGATCAGGCCTGATCGGTCGCCCACACGTGCGTTCACCCTCGCCCGCCCCGCCACAGTGACAAAAGATTACACTGCACAATCACTACACAAGCGCTGCGGCGATAAAAAAAATCAGTTTTGATATTTTTTATTAATCGCAGCGGCTTCCTGTACTTCGCTAGCCTCCCATTTGTAAGACAGGCTTGCTATTTTCTTGGGTAGTCTCAGGGAATACCCCCTAAATTTAGTTGACCAAATGGCAAGTAAGGGGTATTCTTCTGAAGAGGCCTACAGGCTTCTGACCCAGTCGGATGAGGAATGGGAACCCTTATCTGACGAATCCTAATGCTGGCCATACATGTAATGATTGCGGAGACCCTCAAATGCCAGGGCAGTACAAACATCCCACAAATGACCCCATTGTGGAAAGAAGACACCCCAAGGTATTCGCTGAGGGGCATATTGAGTCCATGAAAGATTGAACTTTTTGTCACAAGTTAGCGGAAAGGGAGACTTTGTGAGAAAAAAAAAAAATCAACTTCCGCTAACTTGTGCCAAAAAATAAAAACTTCCATGAACTCACTATGCCCATCAGCGAATACCTTAGGGTGTCTACTTTCCGAAATGGGGTAATTTGTGGGGTGTTTCTACTGTCTGGGCATTGTAGAACCTCAGGAAACATGACAGGTGCTCAGAAAGTCAAAGTGCGTAAATTTATTTTTTTGCACCATAGTTTGTAAACGCTATAACTTTTACCCAAACCAATAAATATACACTTATTGCATTTTTTTTTATCAAAGACATGTAGAACAATAAATTTAGAGAAAAAATTATATAGAAATGTAGTTTTATTTGAAAAATTTTACAACAGAAAGTGAAAAATCATAAAGTCATTTTTTTGCAAAAATTTCGGTCATTTTCGATTAAAAAATTAAAAATGTCAGCAGCATTGAAATACCACCAAATGAAAGCTCTATTAGTGAGAAGAAAAGGAGGTAAAATTCACTTGGATGGTAAGTTGCATGACCAAGCAATAAACCGTGAAAGTAGTGCAGTGCAGAATTGTAAAAAGTGGTCTGGTCATTAAGGGGGTTTAAGCTAGGGGAGCTGAGGTGGTTAATGAAATGTTGTAGTACATGCTGTTCTATGCTTACTGATGTACATGCTATCTTGTATGCTTTATACCTATACAAGCTATTTGTATTCTTGTAGTTTTACCAAACAATTGATCATACATCAATACTCCTGTTTTGCCAATAAACAAGTTAGGCTGAGTTCACACGGACGAGATTTCCGCGCGGGTGCAATGCGGGAGGTGAACGCATTGCACCCGCACTGAGCCTGAACCCATTCATTTTTATGGGGCTGTGCACATGAGCTGTGATTTTAACGCATCACTTATGCATTGCGTGAAAATCGCAGCATGCTCTATTGTGCGTTTATCACGCAACGCAGGCCCCATAAAAGGGAATGGGGCTGAGTGAAAATCGCAAGCATCCGCAATCAAGTGCGGATGTGGTGCGATTTTCATGCATGATTGCTAGGTGACAGTCTATTCACTGTATTATTTTCCCTTATAACATGGTTATAAGGGAAAATAATAGCATTCTTTAATACAGAATGCATAGTAGGTGGTCAATTGAGGGTTAAAAAATAAATAAAAATTAACTCACCTTCTTCTCTTGATCGCGTAGCTGCCGGTCTCTTCTTACTTCTTTAATCATGAGCTGCCGGCTAAAGGACCTGTGGTGACGTCAGATCACATGGTCCAATCACATGATCCATCACCGTGGTGATGGACCATGTGATCTGACGTCACCACAGGTCCTTTAGCCGGAAGCTCACGATTAAAGAAGTAAGAAGAGACCGGCAGCTACGCGATCAAGAGGAGAAGGTGATTTAATTTTTTTATTTTTTTTAACCCTCAATTGACCACCTACTATGCATTCTGTATTAAAGAATGCTATTATTTTCCCTTATAACCATGTTATAAGGGAAAATAATAACATCTACATAACACAGAACCCAAACCTGAACTCCTGTGAAGAAGTTCGGGTCTGGGTACCACAGTCAGTTTTTTATCACGCGCGTACAAAACGCATTGCACCCGCGCGATTAAAACTGAACAACGGAACGCAATCGTAGTCAAAACTGACTGCAATTAGGTACCTACTCGCACGGGTTTGCCGCAACGCATCCGGACCTTATCCGGACACGCTCATGTGAACTCAGCCTTAGTCTACTTTCACACTGGCGTTTTGGTTTCAGTTTGTGAGATCCGTTCAGGGCTCTCACAAGCGGTCCAGAACGGATCAGTTTGCATTCTAATGCATTCTGAATGGAAAAAGATCCACTGAGAATGCATCAGTTTGCATCAGTTCAGTCTCCATTCCGCTATGGAGACAGACACCAAAACACTGCTTGCAGCGTTTTGGTGTCCGTCTGATGAAACTGAGCCAAACGGATCCGTTCTGACACACAATGTAAGTCAATGGGAACGGATCCCTTCTCACTGACACAATCTGGCACAATAGAAAACGGATCCGTCTCCCATTGACTTTCAATGGTGTTCAAGACGGATCCGTCTTGGCTATGTTAAAGATAAGAGAAACGGATCCGTTCTGAACGGACGCAGACGGTTGCTTTATCTGAACGGATCCGTCCATGATGGATCGGCACAAAACGCGAGTGTGAAAGTAGCCTTAGACTACAGAGGACAGTCCTCTTATTTGGGAGACAAGAATGGTTAATACTGAATTTCAGACTGCGCACTGTGTGAACGTGTATGAAGACAGAACAAGCACTCATCTATACCTGCCTGTAAGGAACTGCATGTACAGTAGAGCCTGTATACAGAGGCCACAGATGTAATACCTTTGGCAACAAGAAAGTAATTAGAAAACAACAAAGATTAACCATATCCCTTTGGGTTTAAGTATGTTACAACATCATTTGTCTATGCTAATTCGTAAAGACAAACTACGTAGCTGTCACCCTGAAAATCAAGCGATCTGGCTTTTTTTCTAATTAACAGAGCTGCTGCCAAAAGACATTAAAAGCTGGATTGGAAAATTGTTTGAAGACTCTGCTTTGAATTTTTGACCTCAGGGTATCTCAATTAGCTAATATTGTCATCTGGGATTTAGGGATCATAAAAGAAACATGAGGAGAGGTATTTATCTGGCTTTCCTTAAATGCAGCATGTGTGCTAGACTTGATATTCCCTTTGAGCAGGATACATCAGGCAGTAGAGGTCACGTACAAAGTTTAAACATGCAAAGATACAGAACTTCCTCTTCTACTCCTTTAAATATCAAGTGTGACTTAAGGGTGCTTTCACACTAGCGTTTTTCTTTTCCGGCACCGAGTTCCGTCAAAAGGGCTCAATGCCGGAAAAGAACTGATCAGGCATATCCCCATGCATTCTGAATGGAGAGTAATCCGTTCAGGATGCATCAGGATGTCTTCAGTTCAGTCGTTTTGACTGATCAGGCAAAAGAGAAAACCGTAGCATGCTACGGTTTTATCTCCGGTGAAAAAAAACTGAAGACCTGCCTTAATGCTAGATCTGGCATTTTTTCCATAGGAATGTATTCAAAATACCGGAATGCCAGATGCGCAGACCGAAAAAAAAAAAGGTGAAAAAAATAAATGCCGGATCCGTTTTGCCGGATGACACCGGAAAGACGGATCCGGCATTTCAATGCATTTTTTTGACTGATCAGGCATCTTTACTAGTGCCATCAGTTGGCATACGTTTTGCCGGATCACTCTGCCGCAAGTTTGAATGTAGCCTTACAGACCCTTTTTTTTTTCTGATCTTGGATAAAGTGCAAGAATTTGTGAACTGTTCAGAATTCGATATTATGATCACCCTGATAGATGGTTTTCGGGTCATGGCACTAAAGGGGGTATTCTGGTTATATGAAGTTATCCCCTATCCATGGAATAGGGAATAATTATTATATCAGTCAGGGTCCCAGCGCTATACTCGACTATCTCCCATAGAAATGAAAGGAGCGGCTTTGTTTATTTCAGGAGGCTCCACGGGGTATGGGATTCCTGTTCTCCTGATCCATGGGGGTCCTAGAGGTATCCTGTGGATAGGGAATAACTTCATATAAATAGAATACCATTTTAAGTGGTGGGTGTATGAGGGATTTGAGGACCACTTTCAGCAGGACCAGCCTACAATGTAATGTATATAGGGGGCTCCCCATTCTTCAGCTAACAGATAATATAGGTGGAGAGAAGGATCAATTTAGTTGAATTACAACACCAGATCCTATAGTTCTCCCGACAAATAAACCACCACCAGAAGTGTCTGGCAATTGCTTTTGCTCCCCATCGACAACACATACACATTAGCAGTTCATTAGACAGCTATTTAACGAGTATCACTGTGTTATCTGTGGTGTTACATAGGACTGCAGGTAATGTCTCCCACTTTTCCCACTTCCTCTACATTGCTGTGTCCCTCAACTTGCCTGCCTTTACAAAATATCAATTCCCATTGGAATTTAAATGCCTGGTTTGTGGGGGTCCAGTGCTCTCGTCGATCATCACACTGAAGGGATCATGGTGCCCCTGTGAGTTCCGCTTCTCCCTCATTTATGTATATATGGCTGTGTCAGTACTTTTTCACATAAACAGGAAAATGTGAAGTGTTCAGCATGGCCGTCGTATAGTGGAACCATTGTGTCTGTGTAAACAAAAAAATGGCGCACATGACTTGCAAGAACATAGAGCTCCTTTCACTGCGATGATTGGTGGGGACTTTGAGGTCAGAGCATGAAAAAGAACAGGTGAGGGTACATCCACATGTAAATCTGCAGCAGCAAAATCAACTCGAAATCATCCTAATCATCCTCATCCTGATGGAGAAACAGGTCAAGCATGCTCCCTGCTGCTCCGTTTATTCAGACCACCAGAAATAGCCAAGTGCTGTACTTGACTCCGGCAGTTCCACTGAGAGTTAATGGAGCAACAAGGTGCATCCTCAACCTGCAGCTCAATCAGCACAGGGGGAATGGGACCCCTATTCTCTGGATTGCTGGGGGTCTCAGCGGTCAGACCCCCACCAATCAGTTACTTGTCCCCTATTCTGTGGAGGTGGGATAACCTGAAAATTTGGCAGGACCCCTTTAATACTTTATGACCTTTTATGATCCACTCAAGAAACTCGAACAACACAAAGTTAAAAAGGCAGTTTTTAAAGTTCATGCTGACATTAAAGACATTTCCTTATATAACACTCCAATTTCTTTTTAATTTTGTCACTAAATATACAGTAGAGATAAAATGTTATGTCGCAGAAAAATTTAAATTGTTACTTGCAAAAATTAATTACTGGTTTGTACTACATGCAAGTGTTAGCACAGCACACTGCTTGAAAGGAAATTAAATTTTACTGTCACACAAAATGTTTGCCTTTAGTTACAACAATGAATTTGTGTACAACAAGATGGCAATGACAGATATGACAAACATTATTACATGATAGCGTACCATCATAACATCACTGCTATCACAGCAATACATGCCCTTGTAATGTAGAAGAGCTTTCTGTTCTGAACACAAAACATTCACATATAATTGATCTTTTTATTCTTATATTGCAAGAAAATGTTGCAAGGTACATTGCTGTAGAACAGGGGTGGCCAACCTGTGGCTCTTGAGCCACATGTGGCTCTTTGCTTCTTCAAGTGCGGCTCAAGCTGTGGAGCGGGGAAGCAGTCAGGCGGCTCACTCTCCACCCCATGCTCAGATCTCTTTTCCTGATCGGGTACTGTTGCTACTTTACAGCTCCAGCTCACTCTCCACTACGTCCTGATGCACACAGTGTGAGAAAATAGTACGTGGAGAAACGGACTAGGACCTGACGTTGTGCTCGCAGAGTAGCAGTTGCCCGAGCAGGAGCCCAGTGCCTGATCAGGAGAGGGAAGAGATTTTTTTAAATGATAGAACTGAGCATGGGGGTCTGATCTAAACATGGGAGGTTCTGATCTGAGCATGGGGGGGTGTCATGATCTTGGCAATGGGGGTCTGATATGAGCAATGGGGGTCCTGATCTGAGCAATGGGGGTCTGATCTGAGCATGGGGGGGGGGGGATCTGAGCATGGGGGTTCAGATTTGAGCATGGGGGCAAATCTGAGCACTGAGCATGGGGGGCAGATCTGAGCATGGGAGGTCTTGTTTGAGCATGGGTTGGTCAGGTCTGAGCATGGAGGGTGAGGTCTGAGAAGGGGGAGATCTGAGCAAAGGGGGGGCATCTGGGCATGGGGGAGAGATCTGAGCATTGGGGGGGGAGATCTGAGCACTGATGGTCTGACATTGGGAGTCTGATTTGTATGGTCTGATCTGAGCATGGGGGTCTGATTTAGAGGTCTGATGAGGTTTGGGAATCTTATTTTAGGTCAGATGAGGATTGGGGATCTGATTGAGGAGTCTGATGAAAAATATATATTTTCTTTTTTTCTCTGCTAATGAAAAATAAGAAAAAAGTATTTTTATCAGACCTCAGATCAGATGAAAAATCTTTTTTTTCTCTTATTTTTCTTTGTTAAAACCTAGGTGCATCTTGTAGGGCGAAAAATACGGTGACTCGCGTGTGAATGTATAGCTTGTGGCTCCTGGTAGTCATAAATTATTATTTTTTGCCTCTTTATGTCTGTAAGGTTGGCCACCCCTGCTGTAGAAGATCATCAAGGAACTAATAATGAAATACAGAGCTGTCCCCCTTAAAGGGTTTGTGAACAGACCTGCAGAGGGAATCATACTTACCTGCTCCTCACCACTGGCTCCTTCTCTCCACATATCAACATCTGGTTTGATGCAGGTCACGTGGCTGCTTCAGGAAATGATTTACTGTGGCGGTGACGTATCCCCCATGCATCATGTGATCCAGTGATCGTATGTCAACCCCATCCAACCGGATGTTGATGCAGGAAGAGCAGAGGCAGCGGCAGTGGAGCAAAGGAGTCAGAACCCAGCAGTGAGGATCAGGTAAGTATGACTTCTTCTACATGGGTGGCCAGGCTGGGGAGTCTGTCCAAAAGGTCCCCAGGGGTCTGTGTCCGATATATGATGAGCGATGCAAGGAAAAATAGGATCACATGCTAAAAATGTATACCTATGATGGATGCCTTCGATGGAGGACATCAGTCAGTCATCTGTCGCCTATAGGCTCACGTTTAAAATGCATATATCTTTAACATGCAGTACTCAGCTATCTCCAGCATTTCCTTAGAGATGAATGAAGCAGTAGTGCACATGCTCGACTGTTATATGGGGGAGGACACAGGACCCCCATTATTGTGATTGGTGGAAGACTCAGCAGTTGAAACCCCTCCGATCTAACAGTTATGCCCTATTTAGTGGATAGGGGATAACTAGTTACTGGGACATGCAGTACCGTTAAATAGCGTACATGCAAATTGTATTGTTTTATTGCATGTTGCATAATGTAATGTTCTAATGCCTTGTATTGTCCCAGCATATCTCTGTATGGATATGTCAGAGATAATAATCTTCTGCTCCTGTAGGAAGTTAGGAGAGTGTAGTATGTTAGCTGAGGAAGTGAGAGGAAGTTACATGTGCTCACTCCTTAGAGCCATGAACCCCAGAGAACCTTAATTTCTGAGAGAACTACTGAAAGAAAGCTTTCACTACTTTGCAGAAAGGAAGGTAGGGAGGACAGATGGAAGTGCATAATCTGCATTAAGCACTGGAGTCAGTAAGGTATTTGCTGTTTAAAGGGTTTCTATCACCTCGTTTTGACATAATTAGCTATCAGACACTAGCGATCCGCTAGTGTCTGCTCTACCAAACAATGCTATTATAATACCTCTGTGTGCAGCGGTTTGCCTAAAAAACGAAAATTGATATGCTAATGAGCCTCTAGGTGCTATGGGGGCGTCTTTTCAGCACCTAGAGGCTCGGTACTCACACAAAATGCCGCCCAGCGCGTCCCTCCAGCCCGCCCATCTATTCTGGAATGCGATCCTCCCTCTGAGCCAGCGGATGAATTCTCGCACCTGCGCTGTGCATGTCTGTATTCGGCGGAGGCGCAGTGAATGTCTGATCGCTCCCTGCACAGACATCTCCACTGCGCCTGCGCGGATTACATCAGAGTGCTCCGAGGAACAGATGGCGCAGGCGCAGTGGAGATGCCGGCGCAGGGAGCGTTCAGACAGTCACTGCGCCTGCGCCGAATACAGACGCGCACAGCGCAGGCGCGAGAATTTGTCCGAGGGAGGATCGCATTCCAGAGGAGATGGGCGGGCTGGAGGGACGCGCTGGGCGGCATTTTGTGTGAGTAGACCGAGCCTCTAAGTGCTGAAAAGACGCCCCGATAGCACCTAGAGGCTCATTAGCATATCAGTAAAAGTTCGTTTTTTTAGGCAAACGGCTGCACACAAAGGTATTATAATAGCATTATTTGGTAGAGCAGACACTAGCGGATAGATAGAAGGGGTACTACAATCCGCATCCTGACCTATATCCATATATTGCTATCTGGTAATATACTGTATGCACTGAATTGTTTGGAACTGTGTTTTGAAACTTTTGGATGTACTACAACTCCCATTCTACGCTTTAGTAAAGAGAGACTTGTTTATTTTCTATTGTTCTGGTTACTGACTCCATTCGCTGGCCACAGCACTTACATCTTCTGATTTGTACCCTTACAACACTCATAACACAAAGGGTACCCCAACTACAGTACCATCAGTCAGGAGCACCAAAATCAGGTTGTGCCTTTGGGAAAAAAGAGTGAGCCCTCCTGTCATTGCCCTGGCCCTATGGAGCATCAGTGTGAGGATTGCCACAGTGAATAATCATTGCAACTAGAGATGAGCGAATCGAAGCTGACGAAGTGGAATTCGATCCGAATTTCAGAAATTATTCGATTCGCACTGAATTCGACTTTCCTCACACTTTGTGATAACGAATCACATTTTTTCCTAAAATGGCTGCTGCACATGTTAGGACATGGAGCAAGGAACTCTGGGAACGAAGGATCACCCACAATGCCATGCATGCAGCCAATCAGCAGCCTGCCAGCCCTGTGATGTCACAGCCCTATAAATGGCCGCCGGCCGGGATGGCGCCACAGCGCTGGTGGTCGCCGTGCAGCGCCGCGCCAATTTCAGGTTAGGACCCACTCATTGAGGCGACCTTGACGCGGTGAGTGGGCTTACGCCTTTTGATCAAAATGTACACTAATGCCTCATTTAGCGAATAGCATAGAGGTGGTACACATGCGCTATTTAGTGCTGTCTCCTGCAGAAGTGCAGGGATGAGATCATAGCGTTTGCAGTGGATGTGCGATCCATTTCCTTTTTTTCTCTAATTGTTTATTATTATATAGAGCTTCTGTCCCTGGGTCAGCACTCCGTCCACTAGTCAGGTGATTTTAATTAGCCCAGTATCCTGTAGTAAGGGTTAAATTAGCCTATCATGCTCTCAGTTGGAGTTCCTGTGAGCTTCAGAGCAGGTGAGCTTAGACAACTGTTCACATGGTGCGGTGCTGCACGGGGGCCACTGTGCTGTTTTCCTGGCTGGTTGGTGGTGCCCAGAGCTAGGTCTGGCATGGTCAGACAGCAGGGGTGCTGTTTGGCCACTGGGTCCCGCCGCCGGCCGGGATGGCGCCACAGCGCTGGTGGTCGCCGTGCAGCGCCGCGCCAATTTCAGGTTAGGACCCACTCATTGAGGCGACCTTGACGCGGTGAGTGGGCTTACGCCTTTTGATCAAAATGTACACTAATGCCTCATTTAGCGAATAGCATAGAGGTGGTACACATGCGCTATTTAGTGCTGTCTCCTGCAGAAGTGCAGGGATGAGATCATAGCGTTTGCAGTGGATGTGCGATCCATTTCCTTTTTTTCTCTAATTGTTTATTATTATATAGAGCTTCTGTCCCTGGGTCAGCACTCCGTCCACTAGTCAGGTGATTTTAATTAGCCCAGTATCCTGTAGTAAGGGTTAAATTAGCCTATCATGCTCTCAGTTGGAGTTCCTGTGAGCTTCAGAGCAGGTGAGCTTAGACAACTGTTCACATGGTGCGGTGCTGCACGGGGGCCACTGTGCTGTTTTCCTGGCTGGTTGGTGGTGCCCAGAGCTAGGTCTGGCATGGTCAGACAGCAGGGGTGCTGTTTGGCCACTGGGTCCCGCCGCCGGCCGGGATGGCGCCACAGCGCTGGTGGTCGCCGTGCAGCGCCGCGCCAATTTCAGGTTAGGACCCACTCATTGAGGCGACCTTGACGCGGTGAGTGGGCTTACGCCTTTTGATCAAAATGTACACTAATGCCTCATTTAGCGAATAGCATAGAGGTGGTACACATGCGCTATTTAGTGCTGTCTCCTGCAGAAGTGCAGGGATGAGATCATAGCGTTTGCAGTGGATGTGCGATCCATTTCCTTTTTTTCTCAAATTGTTTACTATAAATGGCCTCAGCCAGCTTGGATTCAGCCCTTTTCCAGTGTACTTAGTGCAGGGAGAGACGTCATCAGGCGCTAGGGACAGTTGTAGAAAAGACTTTAAAACTTTTATTTTGCTGTATAGAAGTTCAGGGAAAGGATAGAGAGGAATCATTCCACAGTATTGAAGCAGAACAGGGTTCAGTAGGGGAGGTTACAGCCTGGGTAATAGGAACAATCCTATAACACCTTGCTGCACTGACTGGGGATCCAAATTGCCATTATACAGCTCTGTAATTCCAGCTAACCGTTCTTGTTATTGGGGTGCAAGTGCTGTTTGATACAGGCATTAACAGGGTTTATTATAAGGAAATAGTTATACGACTTATTTGCCCTTGTGCGGTGCAGTTATATGTTCTAAAGCATTTTTTGACTTGTATTAGTGGGAACAAAGGGCTTATTAGCCGTTGTGTGATGAAGAGAGAAAATTACAGCCCTTTTTAGCGTATATTAGTGGCAAAAATATATATTATTTTGCCGTTCAGAGTTGTATTAGTGGCAAAAAAATAAGGGTCTATTTGCCATTCATCGGTGAAGTTATTTGTTCTAAAGCCTTCTTTGGCGTGTATTAGTGAAAAAAAGGGCTTATTAGCCGTTGTGTAGTGAAGTGAGAATTACAGACTTTTTTTGGGGTGTTTTAATTTCTTTTTATTTATTTATTTGATCTAACAGTATGTCAGACAGAGAAGTGACAGGCCCTACACAGAGGAGTGGCAGAGGCCTACATTTTTCTGGCGCAGGCACAGGTCACTGCAGAGTAAGGGGGTTTGGCAGCAGGAGTCGCAGCGAGAGGCCTGAGTTCCCGGTGTTATCTAGCGGTCGTGTCTTGACTAGCAACCCAGCGGTTCTTGAATGGTTGACTCGGTCATCCACTTTGTCCCAAGTGACATCAGACACCCCCAGCCAAGAGTCTGTGGGTTCCTCAGACACAACCCTTAGTTGACATGGCCAGGAAGCAGGCCCTGTGCCCTCACCTGTCCTCAACCTGCTTCTGTCCTTTTCTGTTCCTCAGCCAGAGAAATATTATGTGCTGTGGGCTCAGCTCCACTATACAGCGGGGATGAGCTACTAGAGGACAGTCAGCAGCTACTGGCCAGCCAAGATGTGGAGGAGACATCCGCTGCTTCCTCCAGTAGGCGGGCAAGTAGTAATGAGGAGAGTGGCGTGGGAGCTAGTGATTGCGAGTGGTCATGCTCCTGACCCAGAGACCGTTGACGTTCAGACAGTAATAGATGATGATGTAGCTGATCGCACTTGGGAGCCGGGTGAATTAGGGGCTTCATCATCAACGGGAGAAGAGGGTGGCAGCTTGCGCGTGAGGCAGCGGCGGAGCCAGCAAGTCGGTAGCGTGGCCAGGAGTCAGCAGGGTGGCAGCAGTGGGAGGTCGGGAGCCAAACGTGCCCGGGGTAGACCACCTGCTTCGTGGGAGCCTACCTGCCCGGAAAGTAGTGGTGCAGGGGTCCACAGAAGCAGTGGTGGCAGCAGTCAGTCAGTGCGGAGTGTTGACAGTAAAATCATCTACTCGGCGGTGTGGCAGTTTTTTGTTAAACCACTGGTGGAGGTGAACATGGCCATTTGTAGAATCTGTGGGCAGAAGGTGAAGCGTGGCCAAGGTGCCAATGTTGGCACCATGGCCCTACATCAGCATATACAGCGTCACCATAAAGTGGTCTGGGAGAACTTCCGATGTGATGGTCCAGCCTGCCGCAGCAACCGCTGCATCACCCAGTGGCACGCACCCGATTTCAGGCAGTCAATGTTTCACCACCTCAGCTGAAGGAAGCTGTCTGTCATTCCCATCATCTGCTAGTCCTGATGCTCCTGCTTCTCCATCTCCTAGTCAGTCATTCCATCAGCAATCGATCACCAAAGCGATTGCCAAGAGACAACAGTATGCGTGCTCTCATCCAACGGCGCAGAAGCTGAATGTGTTCCTGGTCAAGTTGCTGGTGCTGCAGCCCCTGCCTTTCCAAGTGGTAGACTCTGCACCTTTCAGAGAACTGATGGCTTGTGCCGAGCTGAGGTGGAGAGTCCCAAGCCATCATTTATTTGTCAAAAAGGCAGTACCAGCCCTGCACACGTATGTAGAACAGAAGGTGAGCTAGTCCTTGAGCCTGATGGTGTCCACTGAATGTGTTTTCTGCACAGCCACACCAGCAACTTGGCCAGATGACACCTCTTCCGCCTCCACGTTCTCACGCCGTTGGTCCTGCGAGAATGTCCGACTCTGCGTCATCAGCCTCCACTGCAGGGACATTTCACAGTGCCCCTCCAGCAAACCACATGTGCAGGGTACGGTGGTGTCACGCTGTTCTGCACCTTGTTTGCCTGGGCAACGGAGTCACACAGGGGACGAACTGCTCCGTGTCCTTCATCAAGAAATTGAATCCTGGCTTTCTCCGCGACAGCTCAAAATCGGAACCATGGTGACCGACGATGGGAAGAACATGGTATCGGCTCTGCATCGAGGAGGACAGAGCCATGCGCCCTGCATGGCACACATGTTCAATCTGGTTGTCAAGCGGTTCTTGTGAAGTCTTCCACCCATCTGCAAGATATCCTAAAAATGGCCAGGAAACTTTGCATGCACTTCAGCCACTCGTAAACCACATAGCACATCTTCCTTGAGCTGCAGTGGCAGAACTGCATCCCCCAACATAGGCTGATATGCAACGTTTCCACCCGTTTAAATTCCACCGTCCATATGTTGGACTGACCATAAGAACAGAGAGAGGCTATAAACGATTTCTTGATTCAAGCAGACAGGTGTACTCCCCTGTGTAATTTCGATGTCAGCCAAGCTGCTTTTTGCTTAGGCACTTTGAGAAGGCTACGTTATTTGTCAGTCTCCAGGACTAAGGGATGAACAATGTAATTCCACTGCTTCATGTTCTGGAACAGAAGCTGCTAAATCTGGCTGGTCAGGGGACTGAAGACTTTGCACCTAGATCTCACAGCCACATAAGCCCTGTGGGAGCTGAACTAGAGGAGGAGGACATTGGAGCATAAGCAATGTGTAGCGAAATGGGTGTTTTTTTTACATAGGTGACAGGAGAGGAGGAGCAGAAGCAGCCAGAGGTGCTACAGGGCGGTGAGTAAGAGGAGGCAGAGGATCCAGACACACCGTGGAAGTATGCATGGAGATGGAGGCAGGGAGTCCCTCCGAGTCACTTGCACAAATGGCCCAATACATGCTCACTTGTGTGAGTAGTGACAGCCGAATTGTCACCATTCGGGCAGAGGGGTGACTTCTGGCTCTCCACCTTGTTGGACCCTCACTACCGGTCCAAAATGGGGGCCTTTTTTACACCCCCTGAGAGGGAAGACAAACTGAACTACTATAGAGACATCCTATGTAGTCAGTTGGCCGCTGCCTATCTGCGCCATTGTCCATCTTTCTGCAGGTCTGACCGGGGGGGCCCTCTGCGCTCACGTTCCTCTGCCATGGCTTCTGTGGCAGGGTGGGGGGGGGGGGGTAGGAGCAGTTCCAGCTCCATCAGCAGCAACTTGAGCCTAGAGTCGCTGATGAGCAGCTTTCTTCACCTGTCTAGCAAATAAACTACTCACCAGCAGCAGCAGCAGCTAGACCTGGAGCAGGACATGAACCAGCATGTGGTGGCATACTTAGACAGCACTCTTCCACCCCACATTAAAGATCTGCTGGACTACTGGGCAGCCAAACTGGATTTGTGGCCACAACTGGCAGAGTTTGCCCTGTAAAAGCTGTCCTGCCCGGCCAGTAGTGTGGCATCAGAGAGGGTGTTTAGTGCTGCGGGGGCCATAGTAACCCCAAGAAGAACTCGCCTGTCCACCCAAAATGTGAAGAGACTGACCTTTGTCAAGATGAATCAGGCGTGGATCAGCCAGGATTTCCACCCACCAATGACTGATGCATCAGACTAGATCATCCATGGTGCCACACCAACACTTTGACAAAAGAGACTGATTTCTTCTGGCTACCTGCCTCACCTACTATTCTGATGCTTCCACTCACCTGATGCCACAAATCTGATGCCAAGTGCTCTTTCTTTCACCCACCATCTTCAGCGGGTACTGGTATTGCCACCTCCCCACTCTGTCAACGGGTCACTCTGTGGTCTCCTGATGCTGCTTCCTCCTTACTACTATGTCATAGGGCCACTCTGTGGACTTCTTTTGCTGTTCCCACCCTCCCCACTTCATGACTGGGCCACTGTTTTGCCTTTCGGCCTGGCCGACAACATCATTTATTTGACCCTTCTTCTGATCTGTCGGAAGGAAGGAAAAATGAGACGCACAATGGATCCTGTCTATGTAACAGCTGTAAGGCCTGCATGACATGGTCACTATTTTGCCAATATGATTTGGTAGCCAAAGGCAGGTGTGGGTACAAAACACAGAAGACATGCAAATATTCCATTCACATGTCATTTCTGTTTTGGATCCACTCCTGTTGTTTTTGGCTTTAGCAATACTGATGGATTACTGACCAAATGTTGACCGAGTAAAGGCGGATGCGCTACAGACAGGATCCGCTTTTTTTTGGGTTATTGTTCTGACAGATCAGAGGAAGGGCAAAATAATCAGTGACGTCAACACAAACTTACTTCTGACACCCTCTCCACTCTGTCAGGGGGCTCTACTTGTATAAGCGTTTAATAGAACAGGTTCTGTAGAAATCTATGTGGAATCAGTGAATTGGTGTGCTCATTCACGCTATAGTAGGATCTTGTGCCTCTGCACGGTACATTATACCTGGCTCTAACATTGACCTGTAAGGCGGAGTTTACACTTGAGTTATTTGGTCAGTTTTGGCCCCGTAACTGCCCAAATAAGTGAAGTGTGGAGTGATTCTAAGAGAGACGCCTGTCATCTACATGTCATACTGACTCACAGTATTGTTTCACTACCACAGCAAACTCCCTATGCATGTTACTGCACGGCACAATGTTCTACACCACTACAAAGGCTCTACGCAGCTAGGAAATAACCATTTCTTAACGTGATTCACCACAAATAAATTCTGATCAAATTTTTTCGGAAAATTCTGCGAACCGGTCGAATCAAATTTTTTACAAATTTGCTCATCTCTAATTGCAACCAGAGCCATTGTGACTACCATCCTCCACTCCGCTTCTCCTGGGCTTGCAGAGAATACCCCTTAAAAAGTAAAGCACATACTTTCCCAATCGAGGAAGAAGCACTTTATGGACCATTCAACACAAAATTGGTCAGAGAGTCCTTTCTTTTTCAGAGAATCTGTTATAAAGATGGGACATCATAGTATCTCAGGATAGCTGATCTTCCAGGTTCGTCACTCTTCTTCAGCTGCACATTCACAGCCGAAAATTGAGCAACTTTTTCGGGCAACTTAATAGACTCCAAATGTTGCCTAGGACTCCTTAAAGGACTAATAAAGTAAATTTATATTGATGGCCTATCCTGAGGCCATGCATTTCTGTTCAGCATGGGTCTGACACCCTGCACCCCTACTGATCAGCTGTTCTGCAGTAGCTTCTATGCGGGGAGTTGACCCCAGAACGGAATGTGCGTAGTGGACAGAGCTGTTTACTGCAGTGCTGTTCCCATTCATTTCAATAGAAACATGTCCACTACAGTGACGGAGCTGCTGCATAACAGCTGAACAGCAGAGACGTGAGGTGTCCGACCCCTGCTAATCGGATATTGTTTGCCTATCCTGTGGATAAGCCATCAGTATAGAAAGACAGGAAAACCCTTTAAGAATATCTCGTTGGGTTTATCCATGTTTCTTAGGATTTATTGCTTCTCAAAAGAAACATAAACTAGAAAAAAAAAACAACGTACCAGCTCAGAAAACTAAGTGGGCAGCTGTGTACTACTTGAAATCCTCGTCTGGTTGCTAGGTAGCAAGGTGAATACAGAAGTTAGAAAAATAATGCTACTACCAGAGAAAACAAGAGAGCAAACTAAACCGTAGCTAAAAATATGTCAATGTTCAAGGCAGAGGACACTGCACGTGACTCAAAGAACCATTTGCAATTATTAAGTGGAGAGAGACTCGGTTTTTCATTTATGCATAATGGGGGAAATTTGTCGAGACCTGTGTGTGGTCTTGATACCCCTTGTGCTGCCAGAGGATGCGCTTCATTTATGGCAAGTTGCAGGACATAAATTAGGTGCATCCCCGGCAGTCTGTGCTCCTAAACTGAAATCTACAGCAGCTCCGAACTACCATAGTTTTCAGTATTCACTGACGCCAGAAAACCGGCATCAAAGAAGATAAATGTGCCAAGCCTTCTCCACCTCTGCCATGTTCCCTTATCTGAGAGTGGTAAGGGCAGCGAAGAAATACCACTTGCAACTAAATATAGTCACAGTGGCGCTTAAAAAGTCTCAAGTGCAACAACCAAGTGGGGAGGCAGAGAGGGTAGGAGTAGTAGTTCAGATGGAAGTTGTAGTAGTCATGGAGGCTGCTCTTATCACACTCCCTAAAACGGAGCAGTGATATGATGCAGCACATGGTAGCACAGTACAATACAATGATGAGACCGGGTTTGTTTGCCACAAGTCCACTGTAGTTTACTGAAGAGATTCAATATATGGTTCACATGGGCACCAAATATGTCAAGCACAGTCTTTATATGAACCGTGTGCAATTCCTCAAGACTATGCATAGGAGGCAGGGCTATGTGTAAGAGGTAGTGGTTTAAGCCCCTTCTTATAATCTGCTCTGTCTTTCTCACCTCAACAAAGGGGTGCAACTTGTTCCTCTCACTATATTGGTGTATCCTCAATATAGCACAATCTCTAAACAGGTGACCAGGGTGTTATTTTGGTATGATGGGGAACCTGAAATTCATTAGATCCCACAACATGCAAAGAAGTCTATAGCCAAAATGCAGACATTTACAGTACCTTCTATGACCACGTGTGTTGCACTCCCACTTGTATTTCTGTTACATTCTCTGTAGAATCCAGGAACTCCTTCCCTGGAGAGATGTCACATATGCTGTCCCTTTTTGCACAGTTTTGCTCTTTAGTTCTTCACAATCACTGTCTGCATTAGACTGACCTCACTTTTTACTTAAGGGGAGAGGGTTACGGCCCATGCCTAGCTACAGTAACTAGGGACCCATTATTTTCTATGAGACATACAGTGCATAAAGTGCAATACCTTACCAGGTGAGCTGTGTGGGGACCCAGACTGCTTCTCGCACCTTCAGTCAGTTACAGAGTGACATGGTGGCTGGCTTTAGTGACTGACTAGGGGTGAGAGAAAGCCTCAGTCAGTCTGTAGCTGTAGCACACGCTCTGACAGTGCAATGCTGCTATCTGGGCATGGAGACATAGAAAATAAGGACTCCCCAGCGTCCATCCAGGCCTTGCACCATGCTTCTGCCAGAAAACGGATGCGCACACTGATGCAAAATGGCAACGAAAAATTGACTGTGTGTCTATTTTTAATGGCCATTTTTTTCCCACTGTTACAGCCAAACTAAACTTGACAGTTAACGTGTTAAGTAAAGAATGGCAAGAAAATGGTAACTGACTTTTCAATGGATTTCAATGGCTTTTGTCATGAGATAACCAACACTATGCCATGTGTTATCAATGGCAATTTTAGCTCGGCTACATCTGTATATGAAAGTAGCCTTAAAATGTCACTGAGCTTTTAAACAACTTTTGATATGTCAAAGCTACATATGAAACTTTTTGACCAGCGGGGGTCTGGGTTCTGAGATCTCCACTGATCAATAGAGCGAGACAAGAGAAATGCTCACAGCATACTTTCTCCTCCCTACAGGAGACAGAAATGAGACTTATAGACTTCTATTAAGTCTTTCTCTTGCAGTGAAAAATTGTAATTGCCAGGCAATGAAAAGTTTTTTGAAAGCTCACTGACACTTTAAGGGTCCATTCACACGTCCATTTTTTCTTTCCTGATCTGTTCTGTTTTTTGCGGAACAGATCAGGACCAGATCAGGACCCATTCATTTTCAATGGGTCCTGGAAAAAATCGGACAGCACAATGTGTGCTGTCCGTTTCCGTTGTTCCGTTCCGCATGTCCGTTTAAATATAAAACATGTCCTATTATGTTCCTGAAAAATCGGATCCTGGTACAATGCAAAGTCAATGGATCCGCAAAAAACGGAAGACATTCGGATGTCATTCCGTATGTCTTCCGTTTTTTGCGGAATCCGTTCCTGGAAACACATAGCAAATAATTTTTATTTTTTTTTTCATTTTTTTTTCAAAGAAATCCAAACAACTTTATTTGATTATTGAATGTATACATGTTTCCGTTTTTTGCGGATCCGCAAAAAACGGTTGACATACGGATGACATACGGAAACATTCTCAGGAACAGCGGATCCGCAAAAAACGGACTGAAATTCGGATTATAGAAAAATACTGACGTGTGAATGTAGCCTAAACCTAACGAAGGACCACCAATTAACCAACACAATTGCATTTCCAGCTAATTTAACATATTGTGCATATGTTTTCATAAAAGGTTTATATAGGCTAGGGTCTTATAGTGTCATGGCTGAGCCACCAAGTTATGGTGAAATTGTCCGTGACTGTCATAACATACAACAGCCCTCACTTCTTATAGCTAAAAATAGGGCTGCAGCTTTGAATAATCGATTAGTTGTCGATAATTGAATCAATTAATCAGGAAAAAACACCAAAATGACAAAAAAAAATGGGTTTTATATGATTTTACTTGAACAATGATGTTCAAAGGCCATATTAAAACAAATTTAGGAGTTACATAATTATACAAATTTTGCATTACAATGTAAAAAAGACAATCTGTGGATGACACTGTTATGGGGATCTGTGGATGACACACTATTATGGGGATCTGTGCATGACACTGTTATGGGGATCTGTGCATGACACTGTTATGGGGATCTGTGCATGACACTGTTATGGGGATCCGTGGATGACACTGTTATGGGGATCCGTGGATGACACTGTTATGGGGATCTGTGGAGGACACTGTTATGGGGGATCTGTGGAGGACACTATTATGGGGATCTGTGGATGGCGCTGTTATGGGGGGATCTGTAGATGACGCTGTTATAGGGGGGATCTGTGGATGACACACTGTTATGGGGGATCTGTGGATGACACACTGTTATGGGGGATCTGTGGATGGCACTGTTATGGAGGGGATCTGATTTTTTATTTTTTATTTTTGGAGTGGGGGGGAGCTGGCACTATGGGGGCATCTGACAATTATTACAGCCCCATTTTTTTGGGGGGTGGCACTCTGGGGGCATTTCTTACTGGCACATTATGGGGGGGCACCATGGGGGATAGGAGCACTATGGGGGCATCTGGGGGGTCTAAAGAGGCTTTTTTTAAATTGACACATTATGGGGGGCACTATAGGGGAGAACAGCACTATGGGGCAACTGGTGGCACTATAGGGGCATTATTTGGGGGCACTAAGGGGAAGTGGGGGCTCTAAAGGGGCTTTTTTTCTTATTGGCACATTATGGGGGGCATTATGGCATCTGGTGGCACTAAGGGGGCATTTTTTACTGGCACATTATGGGAGGCACTATAAAGGAGAGCGGCACTATGAGGCATTATTTGGGGGCACAATGGGGGAGTGGAGCACTATTGGGGCATATGATGGCACTTAGAAGGGGCATTTTTTTATTTTATTTTTTTTAACTCTTTTATTGAGTAATGTCACATGTACAGATATAAAGTTATCATGGATATAGAGACTTCGACAAGTCTCCGGCAAAATACAAATGATTCTTCAATGGGCAATACATCAATAAGCATTACTCCAACATTGGGGGTGGGGAATAACAGCTGGTCACATGTTAAAGTATCATGTAAGGCAAGAGTAGGCAGGTAATTGAAACCGCATCATTGAGGCAAGATTAATCATCTGAGGCGGGTAGGCAGGTAATCTCCTGTATCTGCGGATCTACAGCTTAGTGTGGGGGAGATTTATGCCATAGGCCAACTAGAAAGCTGTGTTAATAATGAGAGGGAGTTGAGTCCCCGGAAGTTTTATGTCTTATAACCTCTGAAGGACTTCCATCTCTTCCAGGTCTTGTCAAAATTATGATGAGATCTCGCTTCCCGGGAGGAGAGCTCCTCTAGCCTATATATCTGATCGATCTTAAGGAACCATTGTTCCATAGACGGGACTTCAGGAGAAAGCCACATGGTTGGGATCAGGAGTTTGGCCGCGCTTAACAGGTATTTAAACAGCTTTAAATTGGTTTTTGGGGAGCCTGTAGGGAAGAGGTTTAAAAGGGCTATTTCAGGGGAAGCGGGAAACTGTGTTTCACAAATCTGATTTCCTTGTCTGAAAATGTTTTCCCACCACTGTAATATTATGGGGCAATTCCACCAGATATGGATATAAGTGCCTCTGTCCCTAGAGCATCTCCAGCACACGTCCGATACCGAAGCAGAGTATAAACATGTTTTGTCAGGGGTTTTGTACCACCTTGAGATAATTTTGTAATTGTTCTCTTGGGTCTTCACACATCTAGACGCAATGTGGGGGGATATATAGATTTTCTGAATTTCCTCGTTTTGAAAGGTTTTGTTTAAGTCTTTTTCCCACATGCGGATAAAAGCAGGAACCAGCGAGAATGGAGGGTCTCTTAATCTCTTGTATATTTGAGAAATGATTTTAATTGGAGGTTGGGCTAGTGAAATAATACTTTCGAACCATGTAAGAGGTCTAATAAGATTATTTAATCCACCGTGTTGGGACATGTAAGCTCTAAGGAAGTACATTAGGTTATATCTTGAAGGGGCCACCTCAAGTAATTTGTGCATATCGTCAATGGAAATGAGAGAACCTTCATGAAATAAGTCTAAGATCTTAACCCTTGAAAGTCCAACCCTAGACGGAATACTGTCTCTTAGTGCTTGGGGAGCGAAGTCAAAGATATCTTTGACCTGCAGGATTGGGGATGGAAGAGGAATACCATTATAGGATCTCTGCAGAGTGTTCCAAGCTTGTAAAGTTGCTTTCATGGTCGGCGACAAGTCAGAACGCGGAGGGATAGGGGATAGTTTGCCCAGTAAAAAGGCTAGGAATGGGGTTCCAAGTAGGGATTGCTCCATTGCCACCCAGGATTTGTGGGGAGGGCATCTCATCCAATCCACGGCTCTTGCTAGAAGGACCGCTCTACCGTATATTTCCGGGTCAGGTAGTGAGATTCCCCCCTTTTCTTTAGGGTAAGTTAAAGCTCTATATGAAATCCTAGCTCTCTTCCCAGACCAGATAAAGGATCTGAATAGAGAGCGAAGGGAAGCATAATAGGTAGAGGGTATGGATATTGGGAGTACTTGCTGAAGATAAGTCAGTTTGGGTATGACCATAGACATTAATATGTTCTTTCTCCCAAACCATGAAAGGATAGGGATATCTAATGCTACCAGATCAGCTTTAATTCTCTATAAAAGAGGAAGGTAATTCAAGTCGAAAAATTGGCAGGGGTCTGTACCAAGCTTAACTCCTAGAAATGTTAAATATGGGAAGGACCAGTTAAAGGGCGAGTTTTGGATTAAGCGTTTCTTTAGAATATTGGAAATGCCCGTGGAAATTATAAGTGACTTATTGTGGTTAATTTTGAGGTTGGAGAGGGATCCAAATTTTTCTATATGTTTATAAATCTTAGGAAGAGCCGTGGATGGATTGTGGATCATTATTAGCATGTCATCCGCGAATGCGGCTATTTTGTGTTGCTGGTCACCTAATGTTATCCCTTTGATGTCATCATCTAGTCTAATAGTTTGCAGAAGTGGTTCCAAGGTTAGGACAAACAATAAGGGCGACAAGGGGCAACCTTGTCGAGTACCATTGCTTATTTTAAAGGATGCTGAGAGGGTGTCATTGACCGTTATGGAAGCCGATGCATTTAGATACATAGCATGAATTGCTTGGATAAAGTGAAGAGGAAAGTTGATATAATGCAACACTGAATGCATGAAGGACCAGCTGACTCTGTCAAAGGCCTTCTCAGCAACTGTGCTGAGAAGGACCAGAGGCAGAGCCCGTTTCTTGACAAGATACAGAATGTTTAGTACCCTGGCTGTACTGTCCTTTCCCTCTCTATTCTTGATGAAACCTACTTGGACCCTATGGATCAGGGAAGGAAGGATCTTGGCTAATCTATTAGCTAGTAATTTCGCTAAGAGTTTAAGGTCTATGTTGAGTAAGGAGATGGGCCTAAAGTTGGCGCAAAGAGTATGGTCTTTGCCTTCTTTTGGGATCACTGTGATGTTGGCTCTCGTCATATCTCCGGTCAAAGGGACACCCTGCAGAGATGCATTAAAAATAGGTAATAAATGAGGGATTAATATCTCATGGAAAATATTATAGTAAGGGATGGACAGTCCATCTGGGCCTGGGCACTTGCCCTTGGGGGAGTCTTTGATGACCCCTAGTATTTCTTCCGGAGTAAAAGGAGCAGAGATCTGAAGTTTATCTGAATCCGTTAACTTCGGAAGATCCAGGTCTTTTAGGAAAGCCAAATGATCTGGGGCAAACTCTATTTCCTTTTTGGGCTGGTTTAAGGGGTGTAGATTATATAGGGATTCATAGAAGTTTCTGAAGAGGGAGGCTATTTGGTCAGGATCAAAGGTTAGGGAGCCTTCAGAGGTTTTCAATTTGTGGACATAATTGTTAAGTTTCCTACGTTTAAGTCTTTGCATCATGAACCTAGAGGCTTTGTTATCGTGCGCAAAGATTTTTTGTTGTGAGTGTAAAAAATATTTTGCGGACGATTCATTTAGGAGATTTTTAAGTGAGGCCCGACAGGCAGAGAGCTCTGATAGATGTGATTGTAGAAGGGATTTCTTATGGGTGCTTTCTAGAGAACTTATTTTCTCATGTAAGTCATCTATTTGTTTCAACCTCACTTTTTTTATATGAGCTCCCAAGCTAATGCAATGACCACGGATGAAAGCCTTGTGGGCGTCCCAAATTGTATGTGGTGTAACGTCCGAGGTGCAGTTTGTGTCAAAGTAGTTTTCCAGGAGGGTTTTTAGGCGGGCTTTGGTGTCTGTGAGGTCTAGGAGTTTCTCATTAAGGCGCCAGTTTCTAAAGGGGCGACGGTTAGGCAGGACTTCAAAGGTCAAGAACACAGGAGCGTGATCTGAGATGGTGATAGACCCAATTTCTGTCTCTGAACAGTACTGGAGATGCTCTTTGGACACAAAAATATGGTCCAGGCGCTGATATGAGCCATGTACCTGAGAGAAGAAGGTATAGTCTTTTACGTCTGGGTGGAGGGTACGCCAGGCGTCAACTAGGTGAGATCTGGCCAGAATGGTTAAGAGAGATCTAAGGGCTTTTTGGGATTGAGATGATTTATGTGAAGAAGAGTCCAAGAGTGGGTTGAGGACTAGGTTGAAGTCTCCTCCGAGAAAAGTGACACCTTCTCTGAAGGATTCTAGTTTCTTCAACACATCTATCAGCCAATGAATTTGATTGGTGTTAGGGGCGTAAATGTTCATAAAAGTGAACAGGTCTGGACCTATTGTGCCTTTAATCATGATAAATCTCCCCTCAGGATCACTGATTTGGTCCGCTAGGAGGAAAGGGATTTTTTGGTGGAATCCAATACTAACCCCCTTTGAATTAGATGTGGGGGAGCCACTGTGAAACCAATTAGGGAAAACAGAGAAGGAGAGATTGGGAAAGTGATTTAATTTGAAATGGGTCTCCTGGAGAAAGATAATGCTAGCTTTATCCCTTTTCATGATCTCAAAGATGTGGCCTCTCTTTGAGGGAGAGTTACATCCCTTTACATTAAATGAAGCTAGTTTGAAGGCCATCATATAGATGTATATCGATCCTGGAAAGCTGAATCCAAACCAATATGACATATACGTGTAAGGAAAGATGAGAATGATACTTATCTCTTGTAGAACAAGAAGGATTGCCTCCGCCTCAGATGATTGTTAGCAAGTCTACTGCAGGACCATGTAAAAGAAAACCTAAAAAGAACATAATTAACATGAAAAACTTGAGAACAGGGATGAGAAGGCAGCATGATAATGCCAATAGAGGATTTGGGGGGGAGAGTGGTTTGTCACCAGTAAATGACAGCCACTTTACACGGGAAAAATATAATTGGGCCTAAGACTTCTAGTACCATACCAAGAGCATTTACATAAAGGCCATGGACGTAAGAAAATGGGGCCCTAAAATGCAAAGAGGGAGAGACGTACTGAAACATGAAGGAAACTGGAAAAAAGGGAGGGGGAGGAGGGTGAAGGAGTTGGAAGGGAGGGGGGGAAGGAGGGTAAAGGAGTTGGGAGGGAAGAAGGGGGGACATAGAAGGGATAGGAAAGAATGGAGCTCAGAATAAACTGTAGAAAATTAAGAGCTGTGGGTCATTTCCTTTCGAGGAGATCTTAAATTGGGACAAAGGAGCAGGTTACATGTCAGGTATTTTGAAGGGTGTAACCCATTTTAGCCTTAAAGGATAAAGGGGAGTATCTTTGATTTGCACAGGCGTTTAGTGCAGGCAAGGTAAATAGCACTCTGCTGGACAGTCCTGAATATGGAAGTGTGATTGTCTCTCAGATGAAGAAACTTTGTATTAGAAGAACAAATCTGATCATAAGTGTTTTATGTAATATCAAGGTCTCCTGCTGGAAACAGAGGATGAGGATAGGTGTTTAAATCGGAAGATGGTCAGCGATCTTCTGATGCGATGCGCCTTGGGGTAAGAGAATGATTCCTTTTCTTTTGTCGCCGCGACTTCGGGGTGTCTTTGGTTTCAAAGGAGGTGTATTTAGGTGTCTCCAGCAGCATCGTTAGATCCCGAACAAGGTCCCAGTCCTCTATGTCTAGAGGAGGAATGTCCAACAGATCATAAATTGGGCCCAGGTCAGAGTGGGCTCTTATGTTGATTCTTCTGCCGTTGATCGCAAAAGATAAACCGAATGGAAAGTTCCATCTATATAGTATCTTACGATTCCTGAGCCAGTCCGTCAGGGGTTTTAAAGCTTTTCTCTTCTGGAGGGTGAGAGGGGCCAAATCTTGAAAAACTGAAATGGTCGCTCCGCTGAACTTCACTCCATCTTGACTGCGTGCTTTAATCAGGATGGATTCTTTATCCTGGAAATGTAGGAAGCAGCATATGATATCCCTGGGGGGGTCATTTGCACCAGGTTTCGGACGAAGAGCTCGGTGGGCTCTTTCAATAACTAGCGGATCAGGGCAGTCCGGGCCTAAGATATCCGAACAGATAGCTCTAACAATGTCCGGGATTTCGCGCGGTGAGTCCGATTCAGGGACGCCTCTGAACCTGAGGTTATTTCTCCTGCCGCGGTTTTCTTGGTCTTCTAAAGCATTGTAGACTGCATTAAGGTGAGACTGGCATTTCTGTAAGCTTGAAGACGATGCGACTTGGAAATCTAGCATGGCTGCTTGCGTCTCTTCTAAGCTTTCAACTCTGTCCCCCCACATGTTTGATGTCTTCTCTCAGGGAAGAGATCTCACCTACCAGTGGCATCATAGCTTTCTGGAGGGCCAGGTCTAGGTACTTCCTTGAAATCGGAAGATGTTTGCGGCTTTTGGCACCATCAGTGTCACTCGTGTCATCTTGTGCGTCCAGGTCTTGCACAGCCGATTGTTTGCAGGGGGTCGGCGCCATCTTAGTTTCTTTGGCGACATATATAGCGGCCGCTTTTTTGATGAAACGATCCATGTCTCCGCTACTGACAGGGTTCTTTTGGTGCTGGGACGAATCTCCAGTCCTTTGTTGACCGATTTTGCCAATTTTTTAGTCCGGGGTCTCAAGATTGCAGTTGTAAAGTGGCGTCTTCCTCACAGAGCTCAGACACAGACGTCCATGTCGGTCCGGCGCTAGCTCCGCCCCCCAGAAGGGGCATTTTTTACTGGCATATTATGGGGGACACTATGGGGAAGGGAGAGAGGAGCACTATGAGGGCATTTACTGGGGCACTATATAGGGGTATTTTATACTGGCATACATTATGGGGACATTAGCTCAACTACGGGCACTAATCGGGGGTATTTCATGTACTGTCATATTATAGGGAGAATTATTACTACTTGGAGGTATTATGCGGAGCTTTACTACTACTGGGGGGCTATGAGGAACATGATTACTAGTATGGGCACTATAGGGGCATTATTACTACTAAGTGTGCTCTGGCAGAGAATTATTTCTATTGGTGGGATTTTGGGGAGCACTGTTACTTTGGGGGGCACCCTGCCACAGTATCAGCTTAGCACAATAATTTTGGGGGGACATTATCTTTATACTATTAGTGTCTGGGCGCAGTTATTCTTTAGAGCACTGTGTGCCAATAATTGTTGAAGGGGGCACTATCTGTGTGGTAGTATTATTTCCAGGGGGACTTTCTCTGCACTATAGTATTGGGGGTGGCAAGAAAGGGTGTTCAGAAGATGTGAAGATGATGGAAATGTGGGAAACTAATGTCTGTTTGTTAATCTCTGCAGAGACGGGAGATGGCTGAAAAATCATCATGGCGGTCTGGTCTGAATGGAGAAGATGAGGAAAGAGAACGTCTACAACAAAGGTGACATCACTGGATGTAAGAGGTATGTGGTGCTATGTAGGAGAGGAGATGCTCCGGCTCCTCCCCCTGCCATTTGCAGAAGGAGGATTCAGAGCTGGGTGAGGACGGACAAAGGTGGCAGCAGGCCACGAGCGGGTGGCAGATGGTGGGGGGAACCACAGGCCTTGAGCAGAATCTGGGGAGGAAGGAGAGCGGAGGAGCTTCCTGGCTGTAGCTTGTATAAGCAGGCAGTGCAGCCAGGACAGACCCTCCCCTCTCCGTATGATGTGTAGAGACAGCAGGCCTCAACAATAGAATTTCAGCTGTACAGTGTTTGTTGGGAGTGGCCTATTATATGAAGGAGGGGCTTTTAATAATGGGCGGGGCACACGTCGCATTATTCTGTTCCTGCGGAGCTTTTAGAAATGGCCAAGTAAAAGAAAATCAGCGCAACACACTACGCCCCCCCCCCCCCCCCCCCCCCGCATTTTTAAATATAAAAGGGGCTTTGAAAAATGGGCAGGCAAAAGAATTGGCACAGCACACTACACATGCCACATTTTTTTGCCTTTCGGACCCCCCCTAGTCAAAATTCCTGGGTGCTCCCCTGATTCTCTGATCACTACCACCTGTATTTGCATCTCTGACCATTGTATATTGTGTTGTTGTCTAGTGTGCCCTTGTTCTTTTGTCGTGATTCCCGAACCCATGTCTGGGTTTAACGTTACATGCTATCTGGGCTGGTTTCTGGACCGATATAATCTCGTTAACAGACCGGGCTGATATCTAAAGAGGAACTGGTGGCAGTCTATCAGGCTGGCAGGGCTCTGTTTGTTCTGGGACAGTAAAATGGCTCTCTCAGTGTGAGTGTTGTGCTATGCGGAGGTCGCGTGGGCCACCCTCTCTCACTCCCCGTGCCTCCCTGTGCCCGTGTGGACAGGTGGTGTCTGTGTAACAATGTGCCAAGCTGACCTTACGTACTCCCCGGGAGTGTAGAACGTCACATGTAGGTGAAAGTGTACAGACCGTATCCGACGTAGTGTGGCGTCAGGCGGGGCTGCAAGGTTTGGTTCGTCACACCCTTTAAATGTATACCGTTAGATAAAAAGTATTTCTAAAATCCAATCCAATGTGGCTGTATCCCAGCTAGTGCACTACTATTATTTGTCATTCTCTTTAGACACTGAAAAGCCTTGTTATTTATCCCCTTTTCATCTACAGCTTGGTAAAAGACATTTACAAAGACCATGAATAATGAGATGGTCTGGAATCTAGATGGAAAGCTATTCACTTATTGCCTGTGGTGAGTGATTGCACACAGCCCTATGTTATAAGGATGGAAGACATGTAATCTGCTTAAGTGAAAAATCTAAAAGAGAGATCATCCAAGCAAAAAATGGTAGCCATTACTGCTGTCAAGTAGAAGGTATTGCTTTGCGTGCATTGATGCACAGTATCTGCAAATATACTTACGTGAGATGACGCGGACCATAATTTAATCCCTCTGTGAAATTAGAACTTCTGTTTTCAGATGATAAACATCCCAAGTTTCCACCGCTTTTTAGTATTCGCTTTTTTTATTTTCAACATTTGTACAGTAGGTTGTGGCATACCTATAGTAGGCAAAACATGACCCTGGTATGGGTCCAGTGGTGAGAGGGAGGCCTGCGCTCAACTGCTCCCTTTCACATAGTCATGTAGCTGAATACAATTCTAGTTACCTGCAGCTGCCCCTAGGCTTATCTTACTGCAGATATAGCAGTACTGCTCCCAATGAGTTAAAATGTTGCCCTGAGAAATAGTACTGTCATATGTTACCATGTAAAGGCACCATGCAGATACCTTTTAAAAAGTTCCCAATAGTTTAGCCATAGACTGGCCAAAGAATACCACCACAAATTACTCAAATTACATAGATTTATATGTTGCAATAATACTGTCGTATACCATGTAAATAATACTACCATTCAGTTACCAAATTGTTTTGTCTTACAGTGTCCTCATAAGACTACCTTATAATCTCAAAAAAATACTGCTTTACATAGATGAAATACTACCACAATAAAATAGCTAACTAATCCTGATATATAGTGCTCAAATAGTGATGCTAAGCAATGGGCAAATGATACCATTACATATGGCTTTACTAATACTATCAGATAGCACTTAAATAATTTTGCCATATGGTCATCAAAAATCTTTATACACTGGTAAAATATATCATCATAAAGTTTTCAATAATACTGCCATACAATGCCCATATAATACTGCTATACAGTGGCCAAATAGTGCCACATACTGTACAGGGTTAATACTGCCAAAAACTTCTCAAATTCTTACAGTTCTTATATAATATTACAATACAGTGTTCAAATAATAAAACGATTAAAGGGTTTGTTTCACTATGAGAACCCCTGTTTACATCCCCCATTAAACCATACGGAATTCATTAAGGGGGATCCTCTGCTCAGACCACCTCTGTCTGCCAGACTAGCTGACATGTAATGCTACACTTTCCCATTGCAGGTTGGAGCGACATAGCTGGATTGGAACGAACTGAAAAAGTGAGTGACGTGCTTTTATTATTTTATAGGAGCCCAGGCAGTTTGCATTAATAAAAAATAAAAAATTTGAACAACCTCTTTAAGATGTTATTTATATTATATTCTGCAGAGTGCAAAGAAGTCACAGAAGTGCAAATAAGCATAATAAGAATAGGAGATAGTTTTACATTTGTTTTGATTATACAGTAAATGGAGACGAAAACCTAATGTAACTTAAATTCTGTACAAAATGCACAAAGAAATATATCTGGAAATTTTTATACATTATAAACGGGGGATATATATATTGTGGGGATTCGCTCTGGTAGTTAGGATAAGCAGGCGCAGTACAGAGGCAAAATACAAGTTCGTAATTCAAACGTCAGTGATTATTCACACATGGTGCCAAAAACAAAACGTCATTTTTGCAGTGTTGGTGTTACGTCACACCCAATGGCAAGTTTATATAACAAAAAGTCACCTTGGTGGCCGTTCTGCCTCAGAAAGTCCAAATACAGGCTTTAGGCGGCCTGTTCCCCTGAGATATGGGTCTCAGCTCTCCAGCCCAGCACAGGCCTCAGATTCCAGCACTCAGACATGGCTTCTAAGCCCAGCTGCCTTTTTAAGGACAGCCAGGTGCTGCCAAAATCTGTACCGGTGTTCTGACAGATTACTATACCTTATCAGAATGCTATACCCTCATCACTTTCGGTGACATCGCCGCACCGAAAGTGATTAGAATCAGCTGGAGGAAGGGGTGTGAGGCGCTGCGCAAGCACAGATCCACAGGTAAGTGTCCCACCGTGGGAGGGAGAAGCGTCCACTTAATGCGCATGCACGCAACCGGCTGGGACACACTGCGCCTGCGCGTGCGCACTCAGGGGTAGGGAGATCTGATTGAACATTTTGCACTGACAAATCTACCGACCCCTGAGTGCGCACGCGCGGTGTAATCCTTATGTGTGTGGCCGACTGGAGTATATAGCCGCGCGTGCGCACCCTCTGCTATCCAGCCGTGGCTCTGGGCGCAGTGTGTTCCGGCCGGTTCCGCATATGCGCATTAAGAGGGTGCATCTCCCGCGGCGGTGCTATTTATTTTGACTTACCCGTGGATCTCCGCTTGCGCAGCGCCGCACACCTCTTCCTCCAGCTGATTCTCATCAGCCGTGGCTCCGGGCGCAGGCGCAGTGTGTCCCGGCTGGTTTCGCGCATGCGCATTAAGTGGGCGCTTCTCCCTCCCACGGTGGTGCTATCATTTTGACTTATCCATGGATCTGCGCTTGCACAGCGACGCACACCCCTTCCTCCCGCTGATTATCATCACTTCCGGTGCAGCCACGTCACCGAAAGTGACGAGGGTATAGCATTTTGATAAGGTATAGTAATCTGTCCGAACATTGGCACTTAAAATCTGTTCCGGTATTTGACTTCACCTGGCTGTAAATCAGCCCAGCAGCTCATGCTGGGAGGAAAATACCTGTTTTTCCAGACCAAACCTCTCACTGTGTCACTATATATATATATATATATATATATATATATATATATATATATATATACATACAGTACAGACCAAAAGTTTGGACACACCTTCTCATTCAAAGAGTTTTCTTTATTTTCATGACTATGAAAATTGGAGATTCACACTGAAGGCATCAAAACTATGAATTAACACATGTGGAATTATATACATAACAAAAAAGTGTGAAACAACTGAAAATATGTCATATTCTAGGTTCTTCAAAGTAGCCACCTTTTGCTTTGATTACTGCTTTGCACACTCTTGGCATTCTCTTGATGAGCTTCAAGAGGTAGTCACCTGAAATGGTCTTCCAACAGTCTTGAAGGAGTTCCCAGAGATGCTTAGCACTTGTTGGCCCTTTTGCCTTCACTCTGCGGTCCAGCTCACCCCAAACCATCTCGATTGGGTTCAGGTCCGGTGACTGTGGAGGCCAGGTCATCTGGCGCAGCACCCCATCAGTCTCCTTCATGGTCAAATAGCCCTTACACAGCCTGGAGGTGTGTTTGGGATTATTGTCCTGTTGAAAAATAAATGATGGTCCAACTAAACGCAAACCGGATGGAATAGCATGCTGCTGCAAGATGCTGTGGTAGCCATGCTGGTTCAGTATGCCTTCAATTTTGAATAAATCCCCAACAGTGTCACCAGCAAAGCACCCCCACACCATCACACCTCCTCCTCCATGCTTCACGGTGGGAACCAGGCATATAGAGTCCATCCGTTCACCTTTTCTGCGTCGCACAAAGGCACGGTGGTTGGAACCAAAGATCTCAAATTTGGACTCATCAGACGCAAGCACAGATTTCCACTGGTCTAATGTCTATTCCTTGTGTTCTTTAGCCCAAACAAGTGTCTTCTGCTTGTTGCCTGTCCTTAGCAGTGGTTTCCTAGAAGATATTCTACCATGAAGGCCTGATTCACACAGTCTCCTCTTGAGGCTACATGCACACGTTCAGGATTCATGTGCGGAGAATCCGCACTGAAATCCGCAGGTGTTCACAGGCAAATCCGTGAGGTCAATCCGCATTAATTGGTGCAGATTGATGTGAATTAAGAAAATCCGGTCAGGATTTTAAAATCCGCACCGCAGGTCAAAATCCACGCGGAAAAAATCCACATCGTGTGCATTGAGAATTTCAAATTCTTATAGAATACAATGTACATGACCTACGGTGCGGATTTTCCGCACGCAAATCCGTGCGTAAAATCCGCACGCAATCCTGATCGTGTGCAGGTGGCCCGGGCGGCGCTTCAAAACGGCAGTTGGGAGCGGCTGGCTGGGCGCAAGTGGAGGTGAAACGCCGCCCCTTGGGCAGATTGAAGACGGTTCAAGCAAGTTATAAAACTTCAGTTTACTGTATTTAGAATGTGGACAGGGGGGATACTTAGATGATTTTAATACCCCTTATAAGACCTGTACTGTCATATAGATACCTAAATATGCTTGTTGGGCCTGTCAGTGTCCCTTTAAGAGAATGGGTGTGATTATATGGGTAACAGTTGCAGTATGAGATAATGAATACCACAAACTTTGTAATTAAATATTCCACAGCTTTATATAACATAAAGTGTGATTCAGATAAAAATATAGTTTCGTCTGCCACCCACATGTGAAGACAACACACAGTGAAAACTATGAAGAGAATATGTGTACCATTCCGCATATTGGGACAGATTTACTAATCCTAATACTTAGACAGTATAAACTCAGACTAAGGCGTCATGCACACGACCGTAGTGTGTTTTGCAGTCCGCAAAACACGGATGGCGTCCGTGCACATTTTGCGGAACGGCACGGACAGCCTTTAATATAAATGCCTATTCTTGTCCGCAAAGTGCGGACAAGAATACGGAGTGCTGTCCGCATCTCTTGCGGGCCCCATTGAAGTGAATAGGTCCGCATCCGAGCCGCCAAAAACGGTGGCTCGGATGCGGACCAAAACAATGGCCGTGTGCATGAGGCCTAAAAGAGTCAAACTATGCAACAAATTTATTAAAGAGGCTCATGTTGGATAATATATTTGGTGCATCTGCAGTAAACCCAGAGGATGGTAATGGCCCTGATGAGGTGTACTTCCTCAGGTCGTTGTTCCCTGGGGATCCAAGGAGTGGAAAGGTAGTTCGAAAAATCAGGCAGAAGTAAAAGTAAAAATCACTGAAAAAAATAAAAAAAACATCCTGCACGATGTGATAAATAATTATGTGGATGTACATGGTGTGGGGATTTGCTCTGGTAGACAGGCTAGCGGATGCAGTACAGAGGCAACCACAAAGTCTTTAATTTAAACAGTTCAGTGTTTTATTAACATAAGGAAAAACAAAAAGTAACAGTTTGCAGTCTTGGTGTTTGTTCACACCATAAAAAGTCCACAGAACATAAGCCTTCACCTGGTCAGCAGTTTTTCCACCCGCAGTCCACAGCAGGCTTTAGGGCCTGTTTCCCAGCAGGCATCTCTCATCCCTTTAGCACGGCACAGGTTCTCAGTTCCCAAACACACAGAGACTGACAGCACTCCACTGTCAGAGAGGGCTAATCCACCCCCAGCTGAGACTGCTGTCCGGGTTTGATAAAGACCCGGCCTGGAACGAGGGCCCTCAGTCATGAGGAATGCTCTCTGCAACATCTGGACATAGCCAGTGGCCGTTTGATGCCCCTGCACTTCCTGAAGCTCCATTGTTCCACTGAAGGAAAAAGCACCCCAGACCATTATGGCGCCCCATAATCCACTGTGGCGCGTAGAAAACATCTCAGGTGGGATCTGCTGGTCATGCCAGTAACGTTGGAAACCATCAGGACCATCAAGGTAAAAATTTTTCTTATCAGAGAATAAAACTTTCTTCCACCTTTGAATGTCCCATGTTTGGTGCTCTCTTGCAAAGTCCAAACGAGCAGTTCTGTGGCGTTCAAGGAGACGAGGTCTTTGAAGACGTTTTTTGTTTTTGAAGCCCTTCAGTCTCAGATGCCGTCTGATGGTTATGGGGCTGCAGTCAGCACCAGTAAGGGACTTAATTTGGGTCGAGAATCGTCCAGTGTCTTGACGGACAGCCAGGATCCTCCGGCTCAGTGCTGATGAAATTTTTTGGAGGTCTTCCACTTGACTTTTTTGTTCCATAACCCTCAGGATCATTTAAGAAATTCCAAATGATTGTCTTACTGCGTCCCACCTCAGCAGCAATGGCGCGCTGTGAGAGACCCTCCTCATGCAGTTCAACAACCCGACCACGTTCAAAGAGGGAGAGTTTTTTTTGCCTTTGCCATCACAACGTGTGACTACCTGACAGAAAATTACAATGAATTCACATCTTTGCACAGATTTGGCCTTTTAAAGGCATGTGGTCCTAAAATTTTGATCAGCTGAAAAACTGCCTTTTTTAGTTTAATCGTTATTTTCAATTAATTGAATGCTCAAAAAATGTTTTGTCTCGCTCTCATTTCTTCTTGTTGCATGTTGAAGCTCTACTTAGAACCTTGTTAAGATCCAACAATGTAAAATATTATTTTTTGCCATTTTTCAAGTGGTCTTAAACTTTTGATCAGGACTGTAAAAGAAAAACCACTGAAAAAAATGCACTAACACAATAGATGCAAATACTATATATGTGCAGGATCTGACAGGGGTAATAAATCAGATGGTACGGTTGGAAAGGGGGGCATACTTGAAAAGGGGGACACTCACCAAATTCTCAAAGCAATGGGAGACCTTGATTCTTAATTCTGGCTTAACTTCCTAGGAATTCACTAGGGCATGGTTGTTAGATACTATGAGAGTATCAAGTTCCGCTCAGAGAGGAAGGAATTCTAGTCGTTGAAACAGAGGGTGTAGTGGTAGGGAGTAGAGTGGATACTTTAAAAGGGGATTTAGGGTGGGGATGTCTGTTGAGGTGGGGCAGGACACTCCACAGAGGATGGTGGGGAGGGTGGTAGGGTTTTTTCTCAGTCATTGTATTGTATGTGTTGTACCGTTATCTCTAATTGTAAAAATCTATAAAAATAGTTTGATTTAAAAAATATATATATGGTCTAAGCCCTCATTCTGATATGATAAAATCTGAGATTCTCAGCCAATACATTTTGTTCAAAACACATCTGTGCCCGCCTACCAGCTCCAAGGTGGTCTCAGTCAGACAGGACCTACTCTAAATCAATCTCTATGCCATTGGGCATTTAGATTCAGGAGAGCAGACCCTGCACATATATTGTGCTTCTACTTATGACCTCAATGTGCAGTCAAGTATCCAATGAGAGAAGAAGCCCGCAAAGCTATATGTACCAACTAATCAAGGTCGCCTGTGGAATAGGCAGGGCAAAAGTGCACAAAAACTGCTATTACCAAAGTGTAATAGGAACGCATTCAGAATTGAAGGTGCCACTCCTTCAAGAATATACTACCGACTGAGTAAAAAAGCTAATGAAAAAGATAAAAAAAGATATCCTGCACGATGTGATAAATGTGGATGTACATGGCTACTTGATTGATCCAAAGTAGTTTATTTTAAATGTTTCTTCTTTCCAACATAAACCAATTACATAGCAAAAAGTCCATTATTAGTACAACACAAGCCTTAACCTTCAGGCTGTTGCATATCCACAGTGCAGCATCAGGACTCTCCACAATCATCTACTACCCTGACTGCTGTTCAGCTGTGCCCATTTATATAAGAATTTCTTTCACAATCCTAAGCAGGTTTCCTGGCCTTTCTGCTGGCCTTCCTCTTTTAAGGCTGGAGCAGAAACACCCTGCTGTAGCTAGTGCAGGTAAGTAGCACATATTTGAAACATATTTTAATAATCTGCAACTTTTCCCCACTCACGCCAGGTCTAGAAAATTGGGCAGGGAAGTGGACAGGTCGGGAGGCTAGGAAGCTGTCTTACATTTAGAAGAGGTGTTGGATCAGCTGATATTATGTAGAAGCCGGTGCCATTGAATCCAGGAGTGGTTCTGCCAAGAATCACTGGTACTTGTAGTTCAGGTGTAGTTTACTGCCAGAATCTAACAAAGCATCAACAGTCTATCCATTAACTTGACAAATATAGCAGTTTGTCACTGGTGGCTGTTTTCAATGACATCCTAACTTCTTGACTTCCTCCTCCAGAGATTCATCTGGATGGGCTGTATAATCCAGTTCCAGATCTGCTTATGTCTCTTTTTGCAAGCAGAAAGTCATCTGCCAGAGAAATTGCTTTGTCAGCATTTTTGTTTTTGTTTTAAAACTCTTTTTATTGTTTTATCAGCCAATAAAACATACATATTGACACTTTGATATAAAAGATACATATCTGAGACACAGATACAAGATGACATAATGCGTATCAGGGATATCTCTATGACATCGTCAATAGTCTGGTAACATATCCAAGTACGTGGAGCGGATCACCACGCACATTTAGAATAATAAGTAGATAACCACATACAAAACAAGTAGTAGTAGACATACACGGGTAGGCGGGGTATGGTAAGATAAAGGAAAAAGTAACAAGGGGGGGGTAAAGCAAATAGTTGGTGCGTAAGGTATTCTCATTAACCTTGGAACTTCACCATGTGAAGGACAGTCAGATGCTATAATCTTACTTTCTGTAAGTCTCATCCATATGAACTCAGATTTGCTCAACTTCATGTAAGGGCCGTCGTTCAAGTATACTTAGTATTATCTTATCCAAAGTAATCAATCTAGAGTAAATCCTCTATAAGATCTCCAGGGGTTCCAAATAGCCTCAAATTTAAGTGGGGATCCAGATTCCCAATGTACCATCTGTTCAAGTCTACATATCTGGTCACATTTGACAAACCATTTCTGGATTGGAGGTATTTCCTGCTGTTTCCAGCATGTTGCAATTTTTTTTTTTGGGTCGATTTTTGTTTACCCAGGCATGAACATCCACTAGAAGAATTTGACGAAATTGTTCAAGTATGATTGCTTCACTGATTTGTTCAGGTTTTTTTGGTTTCTGGTTTCATTCATTTCATATATAAATCTTGTAGGTATTGTGACATAGCAAGGGGTTTTGTTTCGGAAGGCAGGTATTTTCCTCCCAACATGGGCGGCTGGGCTGATTTCCAGCCAGGTGAGATCAAATACAGGACCGGAGTTTAAGTGCCGGTCCGGGTTTTGGCAGCACCTGGCTGTCCTTTAAATAGGCAGCTGGACTCAGAATCGAGGTCTCTGTTTTGGCATCTGAGACATGGTCCCATGCTAGAGGGCTGAGAGCCGCATGCGGGGAAACAGGACCCCTAAAGCCTGTTGTGGACCACTGAAAAAACCTGCTAACAAGGTGACTGTTTTGTTCTTTGAACTTTTCTTTTGTGTGAACGAACACTCAGACTGAAAAATGTTGCTTTGTTTTTCCTCCTGTGTGAATAAACACTGAAGTTTGGTTTTACAAACAGTTTCTTTTGCCTATGTTCTGCGTCCGCTTACCCTGCCTACCACAGTGAATCCTCACCGTATATAAACACCTCTCTTGGACCATCTGTGTGACAATACTTCAGTTCTCTGAACCTTTGTCTGTAGGTTTCTTCACTGATGTCATATCATCTTAAAATGGTATCCTTAACATTTAAGTTATTTCTATCCTGTATATTCATGTGGCTATATGCCAGCTGGGCTTGTCCAATAAGATACGGCCCCAGTCTCACCACCCACTGTTCCTTAGGCCACATACAGGTGCTTGCAATCCTTTCAAACTTAGTGATAAACCCAGACATACCCCCATTTTCACCCAGGCAGCCCACCTAATATGAGCATTGGTGCATCTCATTGTCACGCTTCGGTGTGGGAGGGAAACCTGCACCGAACGTAGGAGGGAAAGGGGTGAGCTAAAAAGACCTGGAAACTAGGGAAAGGAGAAGGTCACCACCTAGAGAAACCCTAATCAAAGTCCTGACTGACTGCAAGTATGAACTGACCCCGAATGTAGGTGAGTTCATACACTGGAACCTAAAGTCCTAACACACTCTGTAGGAGCCTGCTACTAATGTCAGGACAAGAGACAACCTGTTCCTCCAAACGGTAGGACGAACAATAGTCTCCCTCAGGCCTAAACACAAATGACAGGGAAAAAGAGCAACAACAAGTAAACCCACACAATAAACCAAAAGGGAAGAAGACACTTAACTTCAAATGACTATGGAAGCACAGGAACTCCACCGAGATCCAAACACCAGCAATCCACAACAACAAGACAGAAGCCATAAACCGCACAGCATAGTGGGAGAAGCCACAATAACTAGGGAAGGTAAAATGACCAGATAGGCAACACCTGAAGCAAGGGGTGTGGCCATTACCAGAAACAACACAAATTGTTCCACAAGAAACCTGTCAGATCAAACCACGTGTTGCCAGTCTTACTGATCTCCTGGCACCTGGCACGGGAACATCCGTGACACTCATGCTCCGATGCTCTCCTTTGCCCTGGGCTGAATTGCGCAGGGCAAAAAAAATTTTTTAGGAGATCTCTTGAGGTACTGGGCTCTCCATAGAAACTGCTAGGCAGAGGCTTCCACCCAGCAGGGAGCACAGAGACGTCACCAGCACTAATGGGTGGGCTTTAGCGCTGTAAAACGGCTAGGGCAGCGCTAAGGCCTGCCCATCAGTGAGGGTGACATCACCAGCAACACTTCTAGGCGGAAGCCTCTGCCTAGTAGTGTTTAGAACATAAGCAAAAAAATTCCTTGCCATGCGCAATCCAGTGCAGGGCTAAAGAGGGCATCGGAGCATGAAATGTTCTGATGCTCATATTAGGGGGTCTTCCTGGGTGAAAACGGGGGTGAAACCCCTTTAACCACTTCAGCCCCGCTAGGTGAAACCCCCTTCATGACCAGGCCACTTTTTACACTTCGGCACTACACTACTTTCACCGTTTATCGCTCGGTCATGCAACTTACCACCCAAATGAATTTTACCTCCTTTTCTTCTCACTAATGGAGCTTTCATTTGGTGGTATTTTATTGCTGCTGACATTTTTACTTTTTTTGTTATTAATCAAAATGTAACGATTTTTTTGCAAAAAAATGACATTTTTCACTTTCAGCTGTGAAATTTTGCAAAAAAAACGACATCCATATATAAATTTTTCGCTAAATTTATAGTTCTACATGTCTTTGATAAAAAAAAATGTTTGGGCAAAAAAAAAATGGTTTGGGTAAAAGTTATAGCATTTACAAACTATGGTACAAAAATGTGAATTTCCGCTTTTTGAAACGGCTCTGATTTTCTGAGCACCTGTCATGTTTCCTGAGGTTCTACAATGCCCAAACAGTAGAAAAACCCCACAAATGACCCCATTTCGGAAAGTAGACACCCTAAGGTATTCGCTGATGGGCATAGTGAGTTCATAGAACTTTTTATTTTTTGTCACAAGTTAGCGGAAAATGATGATGATTTTTTTTTTTTTTTTCTTACAAAGTCTCATATTCCACTAACTTGCGACAAAAAATAAAAAATTCTAGGAACTCACCATGCCCCTCACAGAATACCTTGGGGTGTCTTCTTTCCAAAATGGGGTCACTTGTGGGGTAGTTATACTGCCCTGGCAATTTAGGGGCCCAAATGTGTGAGAAGAACTTTGCAATCAAAATGTGTAAGAAATGACCGGTGAAATCCGAAAGGTGCACTTTGGAATATGCGCCCCTTTGCCCACCTTGGCAGCAAAAAAGTGTCACACATGTGGTATCGCCGTACTCAGGAGAAGTTGGGGAATGTGTTTTGGGGTGTCATTTTACATATACCCATGCTGGGTGAGAGAAATATCTTGGCAAAAGACAACTTTTCCCATTTTTTTATACAAAGTTGGCATTTGACCAAGATATTTTTCTCACCCAGCATGGGTATATGTAAAATGACACCCCAAAACACATTGCCCAACTTCTCCTGAGTACGGCGATACCAGATGTGTCACACTTTTTTGCTGCCAAGGTGGGCAAAGGGGCACATATTCCAAAGTGCACCTTTCGGATTTTGCAGGGCATTTTTTACACATTTTGATTGCAAAGTTCTTCTCACACATTTGGGCCCCTAAATTGCCAGGGCAGTATAACTACGCCACAAGTGACCCCATTTTGGAAAGAAGACACCCTAAGGTATTCCGTGAGGGGCACTGCGAGTTCCTAGAATTTTTTATTTTTTGTCACAAGTTAGCGGAAAATGATGATTTTTTTTTTTTTCTCTTTTTTCCTTACAAAGTCTCATATTCCACTAACTTGCGACAAAAAATAAAAAATTCTAGGAACTCGCCATGCCCCTCACGGAATACCATGGGGTGTCTTCTTTCCAAAATGGGGTCACTTGTGGCGTAGTTATACTGCCCTGGCAATTTAGGGGCCCAAATGTGTGAGAAGTACTTTGCAATCAAAATCTGTAAAAAATGACCGGTGAAATCCGAAAGGTGCACTTTGGAATATGTGCCCCTTTGCCCACCTTGGCATCAAAAAAGTGTCACACATCTGGTATCGCCGTACTCAGGAGAAGTTGGGGAATGTGTTTTGGGCTGTCATTTTACATATACCCATGCTGGGTGAGAGAAATATCTTGGCAAAAGACAACTTTTCCAATTTTTTTATACAAAGTTGGCATTTGACCAAGATATTTTTCTCACCCAGCATGGGTATATGTAAAATGACACCCCAAAACACATTGCCCAACTTCTCCTGAGTACGGCGATACCAGATGTGTCACACTTTTTTGCTGCCAAGGTGGGCAAAGGGGCACATATTCCAAAGTGCACCTTTCGGATTTTGCAGGGCATTTTTTACACATTTTGATTGCAAAGTTCTTCTCACACATTTGGGCCCCTAAATTGCCAGGGCAGTATAACTACGCCACAAGTGACCCCATTTTGGAAAGAAGACACCCCAAGGTATTCCGTGAGGGGCATGGCGAGTTCCTAGAATTTTTTATTTTTTGTCGCAAGTTAGTGGAATATGAGACTTTGTAAGGAAAAAAGAAAAAAAAAAGAAAAATCATCATTTTCCGCTAAATTGTGACAAAAAATAAAAAATTCTAGGAACTCGCCGTGCCCCCCACGGAATACCTTGGGGTGTCTTCTTTCCAAAATGGGGTCACTTGTGGCGTAGTTATACTGCCCTGGCAATTTAGGGGCCCAAATGTGTAAGAAGTACCTTGAAATCAAAATGTGTAAAAAATGGCCTGCGAAATCTGAAAGGTGCCCCTTTGCCCACCTTGGCTGCAAAAAAGTGTCACACATCTGGTATCGCCGTACTCAGGAGAAGTTGGGGAATGTGTTTTGGGGGGTCATTTTACATATACCCATGCTGGGTGAGAGAAATATCTTGGCAAAAGACAACTTTTCCCATTTTTTTTATACAAAGTTGGCATTTGACCAAGATATTTCTCTCACCCAGCATGGGTATATGTAAAATGACACCCCAAAACACATTGCCCAACTTCTCCTGAGTACGGCGATACCAGATGTGTGACACTTTTTTGCAGCCTAGATGCGCAAAGGGGCCCAAATTCCTTTTAGGAGGGCATTTTTAGACATTTGGATCCCAGACTTCTTCTCACACTTTCGGGCCCCTAAAAAGCCAGGGCAGTATAAATACCCCACATGTGACCCCACTTTGGAAAGAAGACACCCCGAGGTATTCAATGAGGGGCCTGGCGAGTTCCTAGAATTTTTTTTTTTTTTGCATAAGTTAGCGGATATTGATTTTTTTTGTTTTTTTTCTCACAAAGTCTCACTTTCCGCTAACTTAGGACAAAAATTTCAATCTTTCATGGACTCAATATGCCCCTCACGGAATACCTTGGGGTGTCTTCTTTCCGAAATGGGGTCACATGTGGGGTATTTATACTGCCCTGGCTTTTTAGGGGCCCTAAAGCGTGAGAAGAAGTCTGGAATATAAATGTCTAAAAATGTTTACGCATTTGGATTCCGTGAGGGGTATGGTGCGTCCATGTGAGATTTTATTTTTTGACACAAGTTAGTGGAATATGAGACTTTGTAAGAAAAAACAAAAACAAACAAAAAATTTCCGCTAACTTGTGCCAAAAAAAATGGCTGAATGGAGCCTTACCAGGGGGGGAGTGATCAATGACAGGGGGGTGATCACCCATATAGACTCCCTGATCACCCCCCTGTCATTGATCACCCCCCCTGTAAGGCTCCATTCAGACATCCGCATGATTTTTTACGGATCCATGGATACATGGATCGGATCCACAGAACGCATGCGGACGTCTGAATGGAGCCTTACAGGGGGGTTATCAATGACAGGGGGTGATCAGGGTAATCACCCCCCTGTCACTGATCACCCCCCCTGTAAGGCTCCATTCAGACGTCCGCATGATTTTTACGGATCCATGGATACATGGATCGGATCCACAGAACGCATGCAGACGTCTGAATGGAGCCTTACAGGGGGGTTATCAATGACAGGGGGTGATCAGGGTAATCAGGGTGATCACCCCCCTGTCACTGATCACCCCCCCTGTAAGGCTCCATTCAGACATCCGCATGATTTTTTACGGATCCATGGATACATGGATCGGATCCACAAAACGCATGCGGACGTCTGAATGGAGCCTTACAGGGGGGTTATCAATGACAGGGGGTGATCAGGGTAATCAGGGTGATCACCCCCCTGTCACTGATCACCCCCCTGTAAGGCTCCATTCAGACATCCGCATGATTTTTTACGGATCCATGGATACATGGATCGGATCCACAGAACGCATGCGGACGTCTGAATGGAGCCTTACAGGGGGGTTATCAATGACAGGGGGTGATCAGGGTAATCAGGGTGATCACCCCCCTGTCACTGATCACCCCCCCTGTAAGGCTCCATTCAGACGTCCGCATGATTTTTTACGGATCCATGGATACATGTATCGGATCCACAGAACGCATGCGGACGTCTGAATGGAGCCTTACAGGGGGGTTATCAATGACAGGGGGTGATCAGGGTAATCAGGGTGATCACCCCCCTGTCACTGATCACCCCCCCTGTAAGGCTCCATTCAGACGTCCGCATGATTTTTACGGATCCATGGATACATGGATCGGATCCGTAAAAATCATGCGGACGTCTGAATGGAGCCTGACAGGGGGGTGATCAATGACAGGGGGTGATCAGGGAGTGTATATGGGTGATCACCCCCCTGTAAGGCTCCATTCAGACGTCCGCATGATTTTTACGGATCCATGGATACATGGATCGGATCCGTAAAAATCATGCGGACGTCTGAATGGAGCCTGACAGGGCGGTGATCAATGACAGGGGGTGATCAGGGAGTGTATATGGGTGATCACCCGCCTGTCATTGATCACCCCCCTGTAAGGCTCCATTCAGACGTCCGCATGATTTTTACGGATCCATGGATACATGGATCGGATCCGTAAAAATCATGCGGACGTCTGAACGGAGCCTGACAGGGGGGTGATCAATGACAGGGCGGTGATCAATGACAGGGGGGTGATCAGGGAGTTTATATGGGGTGATCAGGGGTTTATAAGGGGTTAATAAGTGACGGGGGGGGGGGGTGTAGTGTGGTGTTTGGTGGGACTGTACTGACCTACCTGAGTCCTCTGGTGGTCGATCCTAACAAAAGGGACCACCAGAGGACCAGGTAGGAGGTATATTAGACGCTGTTATGAAAACAGCGTCTAATATACCTGTTAGGGGTTAAAAAATTCGGATCTCCAGCCTGCCAGCGAGCGATCGCCGCTGGCAGGCTGGAGATCCACTCGCTTACCTTCTGTTCCTGTGAGCGCGCGCGCCTGTGTGCGCGCGTTCACAGGAAATCTCGCGTCTCGCGAGATGACGCGCCGATGCGTCCAGGAGGAATAAATCAACCACCTCCCGGACGCATCGGCGCGTTAGGCGGTCGGGAGGTGGTTAAATAAGCCTCATTATCATGTGGAGTAAGTCTTGCCATGTGAGGGTCTTTCAAAAGAGACCTAGTATCAGGTAAAGGATGAGGCGGTGGAACCGTTTGCTGCTCTCGTTTTAGCGTTTGGAACAGTTCCTTTCTAACATTGCAATTCATCCCTGTGAAAAAGGAGCTATATTAGAAGTCATTCCTTCCTGCTGCTGTTAGACTGTGCAACCAACACAGACCCAAGCGGAGATGGACTGCACTCATCGCCTGCTGATATTATGGATATCTGTACCCTACTGTATAGAATTTTGGAGTATTTGTACTCCCTGTGCTGCTATGGTATTCTCTGTGCTGCTATAACACTGTGAATTTCCCCACGATGGGACTATTAAAGATTATCTTATCTCAACTAAGGCCATGCTGCCTGAAGAGTGGGACCCTTGACCCATTTTTAAGCCCTTCCCAACATATGATGTAATAGTACGTCATGGCCGCAAGTGACTTGCCGCATTTTGACATACTATTACGTCATGGTGATCGGGCAGGCACCAGAGTGGTGTGCGACCTATCACTGCAGGGGTCTGGCAGTCCCTGATAGCCGGGCCCCTGCTGTATCCACTGGCATCACTGTAAATGCTGATATCAGCGGATTGACCCTTTCTATGCCACGGTCAGCGCTGACCGCGGCATAGAAGGTGCATGTGGCGGATGAGGGAGCCCATCGGGTCCCCGCGCTGCGGCGGGATCCGATGGGTGACAAGGCAGCCAGATGCCTTGCACGGCATCGGGACCTGCCTTCTACGGGGGCTGAGGAGATCTAGGCTGGGTCTCCTAGGCAACCTGCTAGTGTATTACTCAATGTAATACACTAACAGGCAATGCATTACAATACAGATGTATTGTAATGCATTGCAGAGGGGATTAGACCCTCAAAAGTTGAAGTCCAGAAATAAAGTTTAAAAAAAAAGTGTCTTTAATAAAACAACCCTTTCCCCTGATTTTAAAATAAAAAATTGAAAAAAAAAGAAAAAGCACATATATTAGGTATCACCGCGACCGGCTCTATAAATATATCACATGATCCGCCCCATCCGATAAACACCATAAAAATACATTTTTAAAAATTGTGTAAAAAAAAAGCTATTTTTCTCACCTTACATCACAAAACGTGCAACACTAAGTGATCAAAAAGGTGTAAGTCCCACAAAATAGTACCAATTAAACCGTCACCTCGGTCAAAAACTAAAAAAGCTATGACTCAGACTATGGAGACACTAAAACATAATTTTTTTGTTTCAAAAATGCTATTATTGTGTAAAACTTAAATAAGAAAAAGTATATATATTAGGTATTGCCACGTCAGTAATGATCTGTTTTATAAAAATGTCACATGACCTAGCACCTCAGGTGAACGCTGTAAAAAGAAATAAAAAATGTGCCAAAACAACCAATTTTTTGGTTACCTTGCCCCATAAAGTGTAATAATGAATGATCAAAAAATCATATGCACCCAAAAATGGTACCAATAAAAACATCAACTATTCCTGCAAAAAATGAGTTCCTGCAAAAGACAAATGGCGTTCAGAAAAAGGAGACACAAAAATATATTTTTTTCAAAAATGCTTTGTTATGTAAAATTGAAAGAAAGAAAGTAGACATATTTGATATAATTGCGTCCGTAACAACCTGCTCTATAAAAATAGCACACGATCTACCCTGTCAGATGAATGTTATAAAAAATTTAAACTGTGCCAAATTTTTTTGGGACTACCTTGCCTCACAAAAAACTTAATATAGAGCAATTAAAAATCATATGTACCCCAAAACTGGCACCTTATCCCCTAGTTTCCAAAATGGGGTAACTTTTTGGGAGTTTCTACTGTAAGGGTGCATCAGAGGGGCTTCAAATGGGACATGGCATCTAAAAATTAGTCCAGCAAAACCTGCCTTCCAAAAACCATATGGCGCTTCTTTTCTTCTGTGCCCTGCCATGTGCCTTTACATCAGTTTACGACCACATGTGGGGTGTTAAACCGCAGAATCAGGGTAATAAATATTGAGTTTTGTTTGGCTAGTAACCCTCGATGTGTTAAAGAAAAAAATGGATTAAAATGAAAAAAAAAAGGTAAATTTAGAAATTTAATCTCCATTTTCCTTTAATTTATGTGAAACACCTGAAGGGTTAACAACGTTTGTAAAATCAGTTTTGAGTAACTTGAGGAGTGTAGTTTCTATAATGGGGTCATTTATGGGGGGTTTCCACTATGTAAGCCCTACAAAGTGACTTCGGACCTGAACTGGTTTTTAAAAAGTGGGTTCGGGAAATGTTCTTAAAATTTTAAGAATTGCTTTTAAAATTCTAAGCCTTCTAAGCCTTCTAACATCCTAAAAAAATATATGACATTTACAAAATGATGCCAACATAAAGAAGACATCTGATGTCTATGGAGACACTCAACGCTTGTGTCAGCACTGATGTCCCTTGAAGTGAAGTAGTCAAGATAGCACCAGGATGGCACCTGGTCATGTGACCAGGAATGGGACATTCAGCACTGGAACAGTTTCAGGAAGTCAGTGTATTTTCTTCTTTCTTCTCAACAGATTCCCAGAACTCAGTCATTTTTTGCCAGGTAGGGGGAAGGTGGTTTGACAAACCCTTTAAAGGTGTTCTCCGGGAATTAAGAAAATGAAAATACTTAAATATTACTTTGTTATAAATATATTCCCAACTAGCTTTCATCAATTATAATGGCTCATTTTGTCTAGGTAGCAATCATCGGGGGAAATAAAATGGCCGCCGTCCTATTAGTGCACATGAAACCTGTCCTAATCACACAGCAGACAAGTTACTTCAAAACAATAAGGTAAAGAGCTGCCTCATCCTCCTCCTACATGTCAGGGATTATGATCCTGATTAGAACTGATAAGTAGTGATGGACGAACATCGGCCGTGATGTAACACGAACGCGCGCTTGCGATCAAATGTTCGCGAACCGCACGTTTGTGGCGGGCCCCATTCACTTTAATGGCAGGTGAACCTAAAAAACCTTCAGCTCATATTTGCAGCCACCAAATACTTATTAGAAGTGCACAAATAGTCCCACAACATGGACAGTGACATACCAGAGGGTGATCAATGGCAAAAATTTCCACACAAAATATTTATTTTAATCAGGAGCCATTTTTATGCGTCTTAAAGGGAAACTGTCAAATATGTGCCCTACTGTAAGCCAGTGGAGTACAGGGGACAAAAATTATGCATTCAACTGACAGAAAAGAACAAGTGATTATGTGACTGGAGGTGTATTAGGCGGTCAGTGGATAACAAATTTACTGCAGGCCAGTGGAGTACAGGCCCCAAACATTAGGCATTCACCGGACAGAAAAGAACAAGTGATTATGTGGCTGGAGGTATATTAGACGGTCAGTGGATAACAATTTTACTATGGGCCAGTGGAGTACAGGCCCCAAAAACTATGCAGTCACTAGACAGAAAAGAACAAGTGATTATGTGGCTGGAGGTATATTAGGCGGTCACTGAATAACAATTTTACTGTAGGCCAGTGGAGCACAGGCCCCAAAAATTAGGCATTCACCTGACAGAAAAGAACAATTGGTTATGTGGCTGGAGGTATGTTAGACGGTCAGTGGATAACAATTTTACTGTAGGCCAGTACAGGCCCCAAAAACTAGGCATTCATCTGACAGAAAAGAACTAGTGATTATGTGTCTGGAGGTACATTAGACAGTCACTGGATAAAATTTTTACTGTAGGCCACTGGAGTAGACGCCCAAAAAATTATGCAATCACCTGACTGAAAAGGCCTTTTATGCCGCTCTATATACATAAGACAAGGACCATTCTTTTTTCTGGGTGGTGGCGGATATGTGTGGGCTGGCATGAGGAAATTCAATTACACGTGGTCATCACAGGTGTTGAATTCCTCCGAGATTCATGCCTCATTCATTTTTAGACATGTGAGGTAGTCCACACTGTCGTGCGCAAGTGCGCTTTTCGGTCACGATCCCCCCTGCTGCGCTGAATGTCCTTTCGGACAGGACACTCAATAAGGGGCAAGCCAAGAGTTCCATGGCAAATTGTGCCAGCTCTGGCCACAGGTCAAGCCTGCACACCCAGTAGACCAGGGGTTCCTTGCATCTCAGAGTGTCCAATATTGGCCGTTAACACGATGTAGTCGGACACCTGTAGGTCTAGGCATTCCCTGAGGCTGGATATGGAGGGTGGCTCTCGATGGGTTGGCTGCAAGATTGATCTCATATCCGAAGTGATCAACACATCTTCAAACCGCCCTCTTCTTGCAGGTGTGCTAGGATTGGTACCCGCACCTGTTTCGCTGTGGGTTCAAATTCCTCTGCCAGCAGCCACAACAGCAGAATGCAGCCTCTCTCACAGCAAGGCCTGGAAATGCTGCAATCTGACAGCCCTCTGTGATGCTGGTAACATGTCCGCCATTTTGTGTTTGTACCGGGGTCTAAGTAAATTGTCACCCAGTACTGGTCCTTGCCCTTTATGTTTTTTATATGGGGGTCCCTCTTCAAACACTGAAGCATGGAGGAGCGCCCTGGCTCTTGCTCATCGCCCAGGAGAATGTCGTCCTTGGTCCCCTCCCCCCAGCCACGAACAACACCAGAGAACCTCGAAATGTTTAATGTCCCCCTCAAAGCCTGCTCTTCTTGCTCCTCCTCTTCCCCCAGCCACCATCCTCCTCTGACTCCTCTTCAGACTCCTGCTGACTTGTCTCAGATGGAGTAGCCCCCCTGGGAATTCATTCAGCATTGCAGCTTCCTCATCTTCCAGCTCCTGCTCCTTGACGGCTTGATCAATGACACGATGCAATGCATGCTCCAGAAAGAAGGCGTAAGGTACGATGTCCCTGATGGTGCCCTGGCTGCAACTGACCAGTTTGGTGATCTCATCAAATGGCTGGAGAAGTCTGCAGGTGTCGCGCATGAGCAGCCATTGGCGCTGTGAAAAGAAACCAAGCTCCCCAGAACCTGTCCTGCTGCAGAGTTCATACAGGTAGTCGTTAACGGCACATTGCTGCTGGAGCAGCCTATCAAGCATATACAAGGTGGAGTTCCAGCTTGTCGGGCTGTCACAAATCAGACGTCTGACGGGCAGGTGGTGTCGCCGCTGAACGTCAGCAAGGCGAGCCATGGCCGTATAAGATCTTCTAAAGAGATTTTCCTGGCCTGCCGCAAGAGGTCCTGGACCCTGGGGTATTTGAAAATGAATCGCTGCATGACTAAGTTTAGGACGTGTGCCATGTATGGCACGTGTGTCATTTTGCCCTGTTTCAGCAGACTTAGCAGATTGGCAACGTTGTCAAATTGAGCGGGGTTAGCTACTGATCGGCATGTGACCGCAGAGCTGAAAGGAGTGCAGGACTGGTGTGGCTCTTGGCTTCCAGGCACAAAAGCCGCAGCACAGCATGGCAACTTCTCACCTGTTACTTCAAATAGGTTCTGGGGAGCTGGGGGGGGTGCAGCTGGAGAGGCAGTAGCAGTGAAAAATTAGGAGTCAGCCGAGGAGGAGACCAAAGATGGAGTAGGAGGAGGAGAAGAAGAGGTAGGCCTGCATGCAATCCGTGGAAGTAACATAAAATCCACACGGGTGCGACGGGTTACATGATTGACGGTCATCAGAAGATTCACCCAGTGGGCAGTAAAAGTTATGTACCTTCCCTGCCCATGTTTGCTAGACCACGTGTCTGTGGTCAGATGTGTCTTGGCACCTACACTGTGTGCCAGATATATTCAATTGCTGCTGAACGTGGCCATATAGCTCTGGGAGAAATATTTCCTTCTGGGAACCTTCCATTGGGGTGTGCCAATGGAGACACATTTTCTAAAGGCCTCTGAGTCCACCAGTTTATATGGCAGTAGTTGAGTGTTGGGCTTACCGCGACTTATGCGTTGACAGCACAGGCTGCAGAGGGCAACACTAATGTCAGCAGCTGACACGTTAAAAAAAGCCCACACTGCAGAGCCATGTGCCAGCGTCCCGGTGGATGGCTCGCTCCAGATACATTTGCTGTCTTCTTTTTGCCTCCTATGTTCTACTTGCTTCTACTCCTCCCTACCTGCTGCTCTGTCTCTCCCTCTGAACTCCCCTTTTTCCTCTTTTGTGTCCATCGACACGTCATCATTGTCTTCTTCACCACCACTGACATTAGATATCTCGAAGTAGGCAGCAACAGCAGGGACCACCCTCTTTGGGCTGATCTGGGTACTGTCGTCAGACCGCTGGGTGGCGGCCGTTGCTACCTCCTCTTCCTCATCCGATGCCAAGAATGGCTGCACATCGGTGAGGTCTGGCAATGGATGGGAAAATAATTCCTCGAGTGGACTCGAGTGGAGGGGCTATGGTGGTGGTGGTGTCTTTGGGGGTGCACACAGCAGAGAGTGAGAAGGGTGCAGAAGCCTTCTCCAACTTCCCACTTAGGCTTCGGCCTGGTGCACCTTCCCGACCCCTGTGGAATGGCCTGCCTCTTCCTCTGCCTGTCATTTTCAAAATGACCCTGTGCCAAAGTCCCTAGAGAAGAGCAGTATCTGTGGAAGCAGGTATATCGCAGGCCTCAATCAGTATTTGGTGGAAGCTGGTATATCGCACTCATCAATCAGTATTTTGTGGAAGCAGGAATATAGAACCTCTTAATCAGTATTTTGTAGAAGCTGGTACAGTATATCGCACCCCTCAATCAATATTTTGTGGAAACAGGTATATAGAACACCTGAATCAGTATAATATGGAAACAGGTGTATAGAACACCTGAATCAATATTTGGTGGAAGCAGGTATATCGCAATCCTCAATCTGTATTTTGTGGAAGCAGGTATATCACACTCCTCAATCAATATTTTGTGGAAGCCGGTGTATTGCAGGTCTCAATTAATATTTGGTGGAAGCAGGTATATCGCACCCCTCAATCAGTATTTTGTGGAAGCTGGTGTATCGTAGGCCTCAATCAATTTTTGGTGGAAGCAGATATATCGTACCCCTCAGTCAGGATTTTGTGGAAGCAGGTATATAGAACACCTGAATCAATATTTGGTGGAAGCAGGTATATCACACCCCTCAATCTGTATTTTGTGGAAGCAGGTATATCAAACCCCTTAATCAGTATTTTGTGGAAGCAGGTATATTGCACCCCTCAATCAGTATTTTGTGGAAGCAGGTATATCACACCCCTCAATCTGTATTTTGTGGAAGCAGTTATATCAAACCCCTTAATCAGTATTTTGTGGAAGCAGGTATATTGCACCCCTCAATCAGTATTTTCTGGAAGTAGGTATATCAAACCCCTCAATCTGTATCTTGTGGAAGCAGTTATATCAAACCCCTTAATCAGTATTTTCTGGAAGCAGGTATATCGCACCCCTCAATCAGTTTTTTGTGGAAGCAGGTATATGTCACCCCTCAATCTGTATTTTGTGGAAGCAGGTATATCAAACCCCTTAATCAGTATTTTGTGGAAGCAGGTATATCGCACGCCTCAATCTGTATTTTGTGGAAGCAGGTAGATTCAATCCCCTTAATCAATATTTTGTGAAAGCAGATATATCGCACCCCTCAATCAGTATTTTGTGGAAGCAGGTATATAGAACACCTGAATCAATATTTGGTGGAAGCAGGTATATCACACCCCTCAATCTGTATTTTGTGGAAGCAGGTATATCAAACCCCTTAATCAGTATTTTGTGGAAGCAGGTATATCGCACCCCTCAATCAATATTTTGTGGAAGCAGGTATATCGCACCCTCAATCAGTATTTTGTGGAGACAGGTATTTAGAAACCCTGAATCAATATTTGGTGGAAGCAGGTATATCGCACCCCTCAATCAGTATTTTGTGGAAGCAAATATATCAAAACCTTTAATCAGTATTTTGTGGAAGTAGGTATATCGCACCCCTCAATCAGTTTTTTGGTGGCAACAGGTATATCACACCCATTGCAAATAGTTGTTCCAATAACGCTTGTCCCTCTATATACCTGCGGTATTGCAGCAGAACCGCACACTACTGCTGCACAATACAAATGCACTATAATATACTTTTTATGTTAGAAAGTATATTATAAGTATATCACACCTATCGATAGCACACCTATACCAGTCCTTAAAAGGACTTTTGTGGCCCTATTGGCTAGCGTTTGGTGTCCCTAATAGTCTGTCCCTGCTCCACAAAGCAACCTCTCCCTACACTGGCAAAACACAGAATGTAAAATGGCTGCCAGATCAGGTTCTGTTATAGGGTTGTCACGGCCTCGGTGTGTGCCGCGACATTTTCGCCGCGCATGCTGGTTGCCAGTGGCAACTTGTTTTTATGCATGTGTGTGCGCTTTCCCTTTTAGGATGTTTACTTTCCCTGCTTTGCTGTACAGGGGGTTACGGTGTGCTTGGTAGTTGTGGTGGGTGTGACCTCAGGCCTCCTATATGTGGGTGTGGTGGAGCCTAAGTGTCAGTTTGGTTTGTTTGTCAGCTTGGTGTGGAGCTCTGCTCCTGGGCTGAATGATACTGTCTGTGTGGGCTATCCTTATTTGTTATTTTGTATTTCTTGCTTTGTCTGTTGTCCCCTCTGGTGTGTTTCTGTAATTTCTCCCCCCATCTGGTGTATGTAGTTATGGTGTGGGTTTTGCTTGGAGGTTTGATTGTTGTATGAGGCTCTGGAAGGGGCGTGCTTTCCCGGAGGGGTTTAAGCAAAGACTCACCTGTGGGCTTCTCCAGATTGGAGCCACCTTCCATCATGGCTATGGCAGGTAAGTGAGGATTGCATAGTTATGTTACTGTTTAACTTACCTGCCGTACTGTTTAGCCCATGGCCTTCTATCCTGCTTGCCACTGGGCTGTTTGAGACACCATTCATCCTTCTGAGGCGGCTCATGCGGTAGGAGTCTAAGGTGAGTTCAGGGTTGTGCTAGGTGGTGACCTGCTCCCTGTTCCTTCCTATCTGGCATTGCAGTCTCTGCCTTTGCACTGTGGGGGGTTTTCCCCACTCTCCGTCGTGACAAGGGTGGAGGTGTGTCCATGTGCTGAAACGTCTCCTGTCCCATCTGATGGATGTGTCATGGGTCAAAGTTTGTCGCCATGCAAAATAATATGGCCACGAAACGACTTTTTCGGGCGAACCGCAAGGCCATCTCTACTGATAAGATCATCAGTTGATTGTAGGAATGGAGTTCATGATGAGACAGGAAGTACAGAGAGGAAGGATAGGACAGACTGTGGTAATGGAGACTGCATACAAGTGCTGCTGCTCATTACCACATCCCCACCTTCTACTGTCTCCTCATGAACTCCATTCCTACAGAGATTTAGCTGAAGATCTTATCCCTAAGAGGAGGAGGAGGCAGCTCTTTAACTCAGTGTTGTGAAGTAACTTGTCCTCCTGTGTGATTAGGACAAGTTTTGTGTGTCATTGTGGTTTTGCGGCCATTTTATTTCTCCTAATGATTGCTCCCCAGACAAAATGAGCCATTATAACTAATGAAATGTCAATGTATAATTGAGAAAATATAAAAAAAATCAGCGGCACTCACCAAATGCAGGTTTTCAACATATCATCACTTTTATTGTGACAATAGGTGCATGCTTTTACAGGGCTGGGGCTGACAAGCCTTTCACAATAATCAAAAGCCGCCTAGGCGGTGTGTGGCAGCTGCCACACACCGCCTAGGCGGTTTTTGATTTCAGTGAAAGGCTTGTCCGCCTCAGCCCTGTAAAAGCATGCACCTATTGTCACAATAAAAGTGATGATATGTTGAAAACCTGCATTTGGTGAGTGCTGCTGATTTTTGTTTATATTTTCTCAATTATACATTGATATTCGCTATTGCAAAGCAGGCACCACCGTACTGTTGCCTTATATCCGATTTACATTGAGGACAGCAATATTATATTATTCAGCAACTCATAAGTGGTGTAGTGCCGTCTGGACTTTCTTTACTTGCGGTAACTAATGAAATGTATTTGGGAATACTTTATAATAAAGTAATATTTAAGTACAGATGTAGCAGGGGTAACACACACACTCTTAACTCAAATTTTTTAACTCATCACGTTATCTTGAAACAAAAGCCATTGATAAGCAACTGTTTAGCGCATTTAGTTGCATTTAGTTTAGATAACGTGTCTCATAAAGCATGTGTGTTAACCCTGCTACATCCGTATTTTTATTTTCTTAATTCCTGGGACCCCTTTAATGAATTTAAGTAAAAATAACAGATCACATTTTTATAATTTTCTAGATGTAATAAGTTGAATTGAAAATTCATTTTATTTATCTTGTATGTAGACGTTGTTAATTTTGAGCTTGTGATTTCATTTTTATGCACTTGTCCTAGTAATCATACAGTAAATAACCCGATCTAGCACCAACTATAATTACACAGACAGGAAAGGCTACATTCACATCTCTGTTGTGAATTCTGGTAATCTGTTCTGGCTGTGTATCCAGCATAGCCGAACATGGCTGCACACCGCCAGGTCCTGCATGTAGGACTTTTTGTCTGTCTGAAAGCCAGCATTAATGACGGAAAGCAGACTGATTCCTATCGGATCCCATCATAGTCAAAAGTGATCCGGTGGTACGTGGCCATGTCTGGCTATGCCAGATACGAGGAATTCCATTAGGATATTCCTCTGCCTGAACAGACTACTGGGGTTCACAACAAACCTAGACTTACTCAGATCATATTTCTAACCATTCTAGTGGTCTTTGGTGTGAGCATGTCTCACACTTTTTGCTGTAATAAAATGGCAAGTTATCATATGTATAATTATTATAAAGTTAAAGGGACGCTTATGCCAGAAGGGGGCTTTTTTTTAACTCAATATTGAAAGAACCTTTTTAGAATTTTTCATTTCGACAATACTATGCCATTCAAAATGTAATACAAAATACTGTCCTTCCATAGCATTCAGTACACAGATATACAGTAGATAAGCAACCTAATGTTATTTTACTTCTGCTGTGAGGAGATGTCTTCCGTTAGTACAATAGTAGGTGTAGAATAGGGATAACAGTATGACAGCTCGATTGTTCTCCTGATAGTCCTAGACAAAAATGCTCACAGAAGAGCATTGCACTTACCAGTATAATGTGTGGTGGTCTAATTGAGTCACTCACCCCCTCCCCTCTCTGGTAGAAGTGAATGGCATAATTGAGTAAGCCAAGCAAGGCTGTTTGCTATGCTAAAAGTCCAAACTAAAAGAAAGCTATGAATCAGGGCAGGAAGTAGAATACATGGAGTGATGTTTAAAATTATAGCCAGAAAACCATACACCCATTTTTGCAAAAAAAAATACATAGACTATTCCAATATAAGCTATCAATATGATAATTATAATAAAATTGATAGCAGTGGCCCTTAAAATTATTGGTGAACATAAGTTCTACCTTATAACAATTACACACATACAGTATATGAACACCCTGCTATTTTGCAAGCGGGGTCTGAAATTCACATTGTAGGTGCATTCACACTCTGAGAGATAGTGATGAGCGGCAGGTGCCATATTCGATTTCGACGAAATTTGCGAATATTCGATAGAATATTCGTTTTATACTCGTCGAAATCGAATATTCGTCATTATTCTTGTTATCGCGATTAATATGCGATTTAAATAATCAAATTTTGATTTTAACTTAAAGGCTACTCTCCTATTGAAATAGCAATGCGATTAATTCAAGTTATAATAATTGAATTTCGATTTTAACTTAGCACTGCTATATTCCATATTAGGCTAGAATTAACGAACATGGAATATAGCAGTGCTAAGTTAAAATCAAAATTCGATTATTATAACTTGAATTAATCGCATTGCTATTTCAATAGGAGAGTAGCCTTTAAGTTAAAATCGAAATTCGATTATTATAACTTGAAAAAATCGAATTGCGATTTCAACGTAATTCTCAAATCCGACAGTACATTCTAGTATATGGAGACGTTCCCATGGTGATGGGGACGCTCCATGAGCACGGAAGTCGGCAGAAGCGGCAACGGGCACTGACTGGCGCAGCCAGAAAGCCAGGAATCCAAAGGACAGGTAAGAACAACTTTAGGGAAGTGGGAAAGAAAAAAATATAACAATAAAAAAAAAAAAAAAAAAAAAAAGGAATATTTGAAATATCGAATTTATATCACTATATTTGAAATATTCGCGAATTAGCGAAGTGCCGATATTCGCGAAAAAAATTCGATATTTGAATATTCGCGCTCAACACTACTGAGAGACAGTATTTAAAAAAAAATCATCAAGAAATCACATTGAATGATTTTTAAAGAATTTATTTGTCTTGCACTGCTGAACTGCTGGCTCTCAAAGACCTGTTACTGTGCCTTTAAAAAGTCCACCTCTACTCCACTCATTAATCTAACTTAGTAGCACCTGTCTGAGCTCTTTAAAGACACCTGTCCACTCCACAGTCAGTCAGACGCCAACTACTACCATGGGCAAGACCAAAGAGCTCTCAAAAGACACCAGAGACAAAATTGGGGACATCCACAAGGCTGGAAAGGGCTACAGGGAAATTGCCAAGCAGCTTGGTGAAAATAGATTAACTGTTTGAACAATTGTTAGAAAATGGATGAGGCTAAAGACGACTGTCAGTCTCCCCCAGACTCCATGCAAGATCTCACCTCGTGGGGTATCACTGATGATAAGAAAGGTGAGGAATCAGACCAGAACTACAAGGGAGGAGCTGGTCAATTACATAAAGAGAGCTGGGACCACAGTTTCAAAGATCACTGTAGTTAGAACACTATGCCGTCATGGTTTCAAATCATGCATTGCACAGAAGGTTCCCCTGCTCAAGTCATCACATGTCCAGGCCCATCTGAAGTTTTCCAATGACCATCTGGATGATCCAGAGAAGGCATGGGAGAAAGTCATGTGGTCAGATGAGACCAAAGTAGAACTGTTTGGTCTCAACTTCACTTGTTGTGTTTGGAGGAAAAAGGGTGAGTTGCATCCCAAGAACACCATTCCTACTGTTAAGCAGGGGGGTGGTAACATCATGCTTTGGGGGTGCTTTTCTTCGAAGGGGACAGGATGACTGCACTGTATTAAGGAGAGGATGAATGGCCATTTATTGTGAGATTTTGAGCAACAACTCCCTCAGATCATTGAAGATGGGTCGTGGCTGGGTCTTCCAACATGACAATGACCCAAAGCACACAGCCAGGATAACCAAGGAGTGGCTCCGTAAGAAGCATCAAGGTTCTGGAGTGGCCTAGCCAGTCTCCAGACCTGAATCCAATAGAACATCTTTGGAGGGAGTTGAAACTCTTTGTTGCTCAGCGACTGCACCGAAACCTGACAGATCTAGAGGAGATCTGTGTGGAGGAGTGGACCAAAATACCTGTTGCAGTGTGTGCAAACCTGGTCAAGAACTACAGGAAACACTTGACCTCTGTAATTGCAAACAAAGGTTTCTGTACCAAATATTAACACAGATTTTCTCAGGTGTTCAAATATTTATGTTTAGCAGTGCAAGACAAATACATTATTTTAAAAATCATACAATGTGATTTCCTGATTATTATTAGTTTAATTGTGTCTCTCAGAGTGGGAATGCACCCACAATGTGAATTTTAGACCCCTCCATGATTTCTTAGTGGGAGAACTTGCAAAATCGCAGGGTGTTCAAATACTTCTGTTCCTCACTGTATGTCTATTTACAAATAATGAATAAAACTAATAATATATCCAATATTCTTACTGCAGGAATAGGTTTCCATGTTCAAATATTTTTTTTTACAGTTTTTGAAGTCAGACCCCAGAACAAATCATAAAAGGAGCATGCATATAACGGACCACAGGGTGTTCTTCTCTTTTTGGATCCATTTCTGGCTTTGACTGCTGAAAGACAGCTCAATACATGGTACAAAACAGAACTAATAGAAGCAAGAAGACTGTACTTTAAGAAAGCAACTTGGGAGTTCCTGTCAGATTTTTTAATTCATTGAACTAAAGCATTTAGCTTCAAAATCCATTTTTAGAGGTAATGTACAGGCATTGGTATGATGGGCCTCAACTCGTTTTGGTAAGGGGTTGTTCGGTTTACTTTAAAGGGGTTGTTCCATGAATATATATGAACTTATTTTTTTAAATCACACACAATTTTTCCCACTAGAATTATAATTTTTAAATGCTCCAACTAGATCTAGTATTCCTGCTACATATTTTTATCCCCTGCTCTTTATGACTCCCTCTCTCAGAATGTCCGCTTATGTATTATAGCTGGTGGTCACACATGCTCAGTAACTCAGTCCTACCACCCAGACACATGAGCAACTAATACTGTTGTGCAGCCAGGCAGTGAGAATTGGCGTACTAGAAGTAGCCTTTTCTCAACCCCTGGACACATCAGGGGAATGATCTTAAAGAAAAAAAATATAAAACAGCAGGGGGCATCATAATAACTATGTAACAGCAATAGCTAGACCAGAGGTGGGCAAACTTTTTGACTCGTGGGCCACAATGGGTTCATATATTGGACCCGGGGGCCAGACCAAGAGTAGATGGATGGGGCGTTTGTGTGAATTAACATAAATTAAATTTAAATTTTGTAACATTAAAGGTTTAGTTTAATTCAAGGTAGATAAGCATAAAAAGAGTTATTGTACAAAACTTTTATGCAATGTATTTCTTTCATAACATACTGCTCGCCTTCAATTAGTGGGAACAGTGTTGTTGGTCTCCCTTTTTTGCTAAGGCATCCAAGTCTGGAGTTAGATTTGTTGTTGCAATTCACAGAATAGATACTGTGCCAGTATAGAGAGCCCCCATAGTGCCCCCCATAATGTGCCATACAGATGAATATGGAGATGAGCGCTTCCACAATGGAAGCACTCATCCCCACTCCTGCTGCCTCCGGACAGCTCTGCGAGCCGGATAAAAAGGTCTGTAGTTTGCCCATCACTGAGCATTTTTTTTTATGTTTTGGTGCTGTAGCAGAGTAACTTAATGTTTAATCACAGATCAGCTTCTTTGATGTGTTATGTTTACAAGACATTAGAAAACAGATTGTAAACAATGTTTTAGTCCATTTTAACCGCTTCTACCCCTGCAATTTTTTGTTTTTGCATTTTCGTTTTTCACGCTCTGCCTTCTCAGAGCCATAATTTTTATTTTTACATTTCCATTCACATACGGTAGATTTGAGGGCTTGTTTTTTGTTGGATAAGTTGCATTTTCTACTGGTACCACTCAGTGTTGCATACGATTTAGTGGGAAATTGGAAAAAAAAACACCATTCCACCACAGTTTTATGGCTTTTGTTTCTATGGAGTTCTCTATGTGGTAAAACGGACCCACAACTTCATTCTCCAGGTCAGTATGATTACGGCAATACCACATATAATAGTTGTTATATGTGTTATGCCTTTAAGAGACCATCAAAGGGATCAAGTTACTGTTGACCAATGTCTAAATACTATTTAGGTAATTTTTTTCCCCTGATAGGGAAGTTCTAGGGCTCATAAGGGCCACATTCCAGATAGTGGGATTGTCCTAGTCTGGACAGCTGTCCTGCTTTAGGCAGGGTTACCTTGGTACAGCAATAGGATCTGAGTGCTTTGTTTCTATGCCCTCATTTCTAATGGGTCCCAACACTGATATCTAACACATCCCACTAATTGCATCTAACATTCACACTCGCGTTTTGGCTTTCTGTTTGTGAGATCTGTCATGAGCTCTCACAAGAATGAATGGAAAAGGATCTGCTCAGAATACATCAGTTTGCCTCGGATCAGTCTCCATTCTGCTCTGGAGGCGGACACCAAAACGCTTGCAGCGTTTTGCTGTCCGCTTGACGTCCTGACACACAATCCATCCTGGCACACAATGTAAGTCAATGGGGACCGATCCGTTTTCTCTGATACAATCTGGCACAATAGAAAACTGATCCATCTCCTATTGACTTTCAATGGAGTTCATGACTGATCCGTCTTGGCTATGTTACAGATAATACAAATGGATTCATGCAGTTGTATTATTGTAACGGATCAGTTTTTGCAGATCCATGACGGATCCGAGCAAAATGCGAGTGTGAAAGTAGCCTAATTGTGGCTATCATACCCCTGTAGCCATCTAATAGGGTGAACTAGAGATAGATATGAAGACAGTGGGATTGCCATTATTATGGTGGTTGTCTCTCTTTAGGTAGGGGCGCCCATGGGCAAGCTAGGGTGTAGTTAATACGTTTATGTAAATAAAGCCATAGACAGCTACTCCACATTTCTTTTTAACCATTTTGATCTGTTTCTCTTTGTTTTTATGCAAACTAAACAATTTCTGTAAAAATATGTTGTCCAATGTACAATATTACCGTTATTCTGTGTGGCTTTTATAGCGAACTATAGAAATAACATGTATAGTATAGAGTACACTCAGGAATTAACAACAATTTCATGTGTTTGCAGAAGTTTTTTTCCAGGATGATAGAACTTACTGCATTAAGCCTACAGATGCTCTACAGGGGACAACGTCACTTTTTATTACCTGACTCCAGTACACTTATAAACACAGCCAGAGAAGTCTTGACTCGCAGCTATATTTTCTGCTCACAAGCCAAAGGCAGGACACATGGAAATCTTTAATGTGAGAAAGAGAGTGCCCCAGGTTATACAGACACTAGTAGCAAGCAAGTGTCATTGACTTGAGGAGCAAGGTTATTGCTATCAAGCCGTATAGTTACTAATAACTGAAAATTAACACAAAATAAGAGAGCGTTTCTATACAATACACACATAGACCAAAATGACACCTTTATTAATAGAAAGTATTTAATTCCAGCTACAGTGCCTTACAAAAGTTTTCACTTGACTTTTTTCACACTTTGTTGCATTACAGCCTTAGGCCTCATGCACACGACAGTTTATTTTCACGGTCCGCAAAAACGGGGTCCGTAGGTCCGTGATCCGTGACCGTTTTTTCGTCCGTGGGTCTTCCTTGATTTTTGGAGGATCCACGGACATGAAAAAAAAGTCGTTTTGGTGTCCGCCTGGCCGTGCGGAGCCAAACGGATCCGTCCTGAATTACAATGCAAGTCAATGGGGACGGATCCGTTTGACGTTGACACAATATGGTGCCATTTCAAACGGATCAGTCCCCATTGACTTTCAATGTAAAGTCTGGAGTTCTTTTATACCATCGGATTGGAGTTTTCTCCAATCCGATGGTATATTTTATCTTGAAGCGTCCCCATCACCATGGGAACGCCTCTATGTTAGAATATACTGTCGGATATGAGCTACATCGTGAAACTCAGATCCGACAGTATATGGGGACGCTTCAGGTTAGAATATACAAAAAACTGTGTACATGACTGCCCCCTGCTGCCTGGCAGGTGCTGCCAGGCAGCAGGGGGCAGACCCCCCCCCCCTGTTTTTAACTCATTGGTGGCTAGTGGCCCCCCCCTCCCTCCCCTGTAGAGTTAACTCGTTGGTGGCACAGTGTGCACCCCCCATCGCCCCCCCCCTCCCTCCCTCTATTGTAATAAATCGTTGATGGCACAGTGTGCGCCCCCCATCGCCCCCCCCCTCCCTCCCTCTATTGTAATAAATCGTTGGTGGCACAGTGTGCGCCCCCCATCGGGCCCCCCCCTCCCTCCCTCTATTGTAATAAATCGTTGGTGGCACAGTGCGCACCCCCATCGCCCCCCCTCCCTCTATAGCAGTAACAACATTGGTGGCCAGTGTGCGGCCTCCCATCCCCCCCCCCCGATCATTGGTGTCAGCGTAGTTCCGATCAGAGTCCCAGTTTAATCGCTGGGGCTCCGATCGGTAACCATGGCAACCAGGAAGCTACTGCAGCCCTGGTTGCCATGGTTACTTTGCAATAGTACAATAGTAGAAGATTCATACTTACCTGCTTGCTGCTGCGATGTCTGTGACCGGCCGGGAGCCCCTCCTACTGGTAAGTGACAGTTCATTTAGCAATGCGCCGCACAGACCTGTCACTTACCAGTAGGAGGAGCTCCCGGCCGGACACAGACATCGCAGCAGCAAGCAGGTAACTATGAATCTTCTACTATTGTACTATTGCTAAGTAACCATGGCAACCAGGACTGCAGTAGCGTCCTGGTTGCCATGGTTACCGATCGGAGCCCCAGCGATTAAACTGGGACTCCGATCGGAACTCCGCTGCCACCAATGATCGGGGGGGGAGATGGAAGGCCGCACACTGGCCACCAATGTTGTTACTGCTATAGAGGGAGGGGGGCCGATGGGGGGCGCACACTGTGCCACCAACGATTTATTACAATAGAGGGAGGGAGGGGGGGGGCGATGGGGGGCGCACACTGTGCCACCAACGATTTATTACAATAGAGGGAGGAAGGGGGGGCGATGGGGGGCGCACACTATGCCACCAACGATTTATTACAATAGAGGGAGGAAGGGGGGGCGATGGGGGGCGCACACTGGCCACCAAGCTATTATTACAATAGAGGGAGGGAGGGGGGGGGCCGCACTGGCCACCAATGATATTCAAACTGGAGAGGGGGGGGGGGTCTGCCACCTGCTGCCTGGCAGCCCTGATCTCTTACAGGGGGATATGATAGTACAATTAACCCCTTCAGGTGCCGCACCTGAAGGGGTTAATTGTGCTGATCACTGCCCCCTGTAAGAGATCGGGTGCTGCCTGGCAGCAGGGGTCAGTCTTGTACACAGTTTGTAGTGTATTCTAATCTAATCATCTAATCACCATGGGAACGCCTCTGTGTTAGAATATACTGTCGGATATGAGTTTTTTTACGAAGTGAAAACTTAGATCTGAAAAAAGCTTTTATGCAGACGGATCTTCGGATCCGTCTGTACGAAAGCAACCTACGGCCACGGATCACGGACACGGATGCCAATCTTGTGTGCATCCGTGTTCTTTCACGGACCCATTGACTTGAATGGGTTCGTGAACCGTTGTCCGTCAAAAAAATAGGACAGGTCATATTTTTTTGACGGACAGGATACACGGATCACGGTCTCGGCTGCAAAACGGTGCATTTTCCGATTTTTCCACAGACCCATTAAAAGTCAATGGGTCCGCGAAAAAAAAAAATTAAAACGGCACAACGGCCACGGATGCACACAACGGTCGTGTGCATGAGGCCTCAAGTTCAATGTTTTGTTAATCTGAATTTTATGTGATGGATCAGAACACAATAGTCTAAGTTGGTGAAGTGAAATTAGAAAAATATATAAATAAAACTATTGTTTAGAAATAGAAAACAGAAAATTGGCATGTGTGTATGTATTCACCCCCTTTGTTAGGAAGCCCACAAAAAGCTATGGTGCAACCAATTACCTTCAGAAGTCACATAATTAGTGAAATGATCTCCACCAGTGTGCAATCTAAGTGTCACATGATCTGTCATTACATATACACACCTTTTTTGAAAGGCCCCAAAGGCTGCAACACCTAAGCAAGAGGCATCACTAACCAAACACTGCCATGAAGACCAAGGAACTCTCCAACCAAGTAATGGACAATGTTGTTGAGAAGTACAAGTCAGAGTTAGGTTATAAAAAAATATCAAAATCTTTGATGATCCCTAGGAGCACCATCAAATCTATCATAACCAAATGGAGAGAACATGGCACAACAGTAAATCTGTCAAGAGACGGTCGCCCACCAAAACTCATGGACCAGGCAAGGAGGGCATTAATCAGAGAGGCAGCACAGAGACCTAAGATAACCCTGGAAGAGCTGCAGAGTTCCACAGCAGAGACTGGAGTATCACATCACCCAAAGAACACCATCCCCACAGTGAAACATGGTGGTGGCAGCATCATGCTGTGGGGATAGGACTGGGAAACTGGCAAGAGTTGAGGGAAAGTTGGATGGTGCTAAATACAGGGATACTCTTGAGCAAAACCTGTACCATCCTGTGAGTGATTTGAGGCTAGGACGGAGATTCACCTTCCAGCAGGACAATAACCTCAAACACACTGCTAAAGCAACACTTAAGTGGTTTAAGGGGAAACATGTAAATGTGTTGGAAATTTGATTTGCAATGAATGTGAATTTCCTCTAGCTTCGTGGTAACGAATTGTAATTTTTCCTAAAATGGCGGCTACAATGGTGGCTACACGTGTGAGGACATGGGGGATAGAACTCTGGACTTTTGCAGTTATATGTGGTAAAAAAAATATATTCAGTGTTCCCTGTTGCAGTTTTATGTGGCAAAACCTTTGGTGACGTATTTTGGTCTAAAAAATATATATATTCAGTGTTTAGCGCTGCAGTAATATTTGTGGTAAAATCTTTATTGATGTATTTCGGTTGAAAAACTAAATTAATTCAGTGGTCAGCGCTGCGGTTATATGCAGTAAAATATCCATGATGTCTCCATGATAAATCTGCAGCGTGGGGCCCCGTGTGGCTTCTACACACTTTCAAAATTATCCTTTAGCGGGGCGAATAGATGCTGGATGACCAGGATGCTCCATGACCTTCCCAGGAGCTGCTGTCGGGAGCAGCGGTTCATTTCTGAGACATCCCCCTGAAGACCCGCTCCATCTCCTTGCTCTGTTATATGTGGTAAAATCTTTATTGACATATTTCAGTCAAAGTTATATGTGGTAAAACCTTTTGAGATGTATTTTGGTCGAAAAACTAATTTTATTCAGCTCAAAATCTGAATCTAACTCAGCGATCTACATTCATTGTGTTTTGTGGGTGCAGGGCAAAATATTATTTTCCTGCCCTGAGCCCAGTGACCGAAAAAAAAATAACTTTAATAAGTCAGTTAGGTGTGCGGCGGCAATTTACAACATCTGGTGCATTTGCAGGCTTAGTCAGTGTGCAATTTAAGCTAGAAATACAGCCATCATTTTCTGGGGTTTTAAAAACACACTTTTTTGCCCAAAAACACTATTTTCCTGATCTGCAAGTGTTAAATTCAAGTTTAATATATACAGCTTTCATACTCTGTTACCAAAAAATCACTTTTTTGGCAATATACAACATCTGGATTAGTCAGTGTGCAATTTAAGCTAGAAATACAGCCATCATTTTCTGGGGTTTTAAAAACACACTTTTTTGCCAAAAAACACTATTTTCAGGCCTTGCAGCATCAGCACGTATGAAATTACAGGGTTATATACTGCTGTCAAATTCAGTTATTAAACAAACACCCGTTTGGGCCCAAAAATATTTGTTGGCATCATTTGCTGCAGATGTCATTGTAAGATACCGCCTTTACATAATGTCTTTCTATTCAGTTATTTGAAATAAAGCCATTTTGGGCACAATTCTTTGATAGCGTCCTAGTGTGGATCAGGGCGTGTGAGATACACCCTTTAAATACAGGGGCTCTATTCAGGTATTTGAAATACAGCCATTTTGGGCCAACAAATTTAATAGCGTCCTAGTGTGGATCAGGGCGTGTGAGATACACCCTTTAAATACAGGGGCTCTATTCATTTTGGGCCAACAAATTTAATTGAGGCCTACTGTGGGTCAGGCCGTGTGAGATACTCCCTGTATATACAGGGCTTATATTCTTTCATTAATAAAACACCCTTTTTGGGGCAAAATACACAATATTTCAGGCCTTGCAGCATCTTGATGTTTAAAATCCCTGGGTTATATACTGTTGCCATATTGAGTTATTAAACAAACACCCGTTTGGGCAAAAAAAGTTTATTTGGCAGCCTTGCTGCATATGTCATTGTGAGATACACCCTTTATATATTTGTGTTATATTTAGATATTTGAAATACCGCCATTTGGTGCACAATCTTTAATTGAGGCCTACTGTAGGTCAGGCCGTGTAAGATACACCCTTTAAATACAGGGGTTTGATTCAGGTATTTGAAATACAGCCATTTTGGGCAAATTAGTCTTTAATTGAGACCTACTGTGGGTCAGGCCATGTGAGATACACCCTTTAAATACAGGGGTTTGATTCAGGTATTTGAAATACAGCCATTTTGGGCAAAAAAATCTTTAATTGAGGCCTAGTCTGGTTCAGGCTGTGTGAGATACACCCTTTACATACTGTCGTTATATTCTACTATTAATTAAACACCCATTTAGGGCAAGATCCTAAATTCAAGAAATATGAGGAGAGCGTCAAATAAGGGTTGTGGCCCAGGTCGTGGTGCTGCTAGTGGAGCTCCTGTTGCAGGGAGAGGACGTGGTCGATCTGTACCAGCTACACGCACAAGTGAAAACCCTTCCTCAGGGGCGAATAGGCGACAGAACCTGCAGCGGTATTTGGTCTGGCCTAATGCGGCTCTACGAATGGTGAGGCCTGAACAATTACAGGCGATAGTAGATTGGGTTGCTGACAGTAGATCCAGTTCCTTCACATTGTCTCCCACCCAGTCTCCTGCTGAAAGACCACAGTTGGCACCTGCAGTTGATGTCCATCAGTCTTTCACCTCACCCCCTTGCAAATTAGCCAAGCAGTTTGAGCCCCAAGTCATGCAGCAGTCTCTTCTGCTTTTTGATGACTCTGTTAGAAGGGTTTCCCAGGGCCATCCACCTAGCCCTGCCCCAGAAGTGGAAGAGATTTAGTGCACCAATGCCCAACCACTTATCTTTCAAGATGAGTACATGGGAGGACCATCGCAGCACGTCTCGGATGATGAAGAAACATAGGTGCCAACTGCTGGGGCTTTCGAAAGTGTGCAGACCGACAAGGAAAGCAGGGGTGAAGACTGGGTGGAAGATGATGTGGAGGATAATGAAGTCCTCGACCCCACATGGATTCACACTAAAGCCAGCTCCAAGGAGTTCCCTGGCGTGGCAGTTCTTCAGACAATGTGCTGACGACAAGACACGAGTGGTTTGCACGCTGTGCAATCAGAGCCTGATGCAAGGTATAAACGTTCTCAACCTGAGCACAACCTGCATGACCAGGCATTTAAGTGCAAAGCACGAGCTGCAGTGGAGTAGACACCTCAAAAACCAAGAAAGGTCTCTGGCTCCTCCTGCCTCCTCTTGTGCTGCAGTCTCGGCCTCTTCATCCACCTCTGGAGTGACAGTGCCTCCTGCCACCCCGCAAACAGAGGCTCTGCCAGCAACACCAACACCTGGATCACCAAGCATCTCCACAATGTCCCACGGAAGCGTTCAGCTCTCCTCAAATGCTGGAGAGGAAGAGGAAGTACCCCTCTACCCACCAGCGATCCCTAGCCCTGAATGCCAGCATTTCTAAATTTCTTGCCTTTGAAATACTGTCATTCCGTCTGGTGGAGACGGATAGTTTTAAAGGCCTTATGGCGGTGGCTGTCCCACAGTACGTCGTGCCCAGCCGCCACTACTTTTCAAGGCGAGCCATCCCTTCCCTTCACAACCAAATAGGGGCCAAAATCAGGTGTGCACTGCGCAACGCCATCTGTGGCAAGGTGCACCTGACTACGGATACGTGGACCAGTAAGCATGGTCAGGGCCGTTATATCTCCATAACAGCACACTGGGTAAATGCAGTGGCGGCTGGGCCTGAGGCGGATAGCAGTTTGGCGCATGTCCTTCCACCACCTAGTATTGCAGGGCACTTCAGTCTGCCTCCTGTTGCTTCCTCCTCCTACTCTGCTTCCTCATCCTCTACTAGCTCCTCATCCGGTCAGTGTAACACCTTCACCACCAACTTCAGCACAGCCAGGGGTAAACGACAGCAGGCAGTTTTAAAACGTATCTGTTTGGGGGACAAACCCCACACAGCGTAGGAGCTGTGGACGGGCCTTGAACAACAGACCGATGAGTGGTTTGTGCCAGTCAGCCTCAAGCCCAGCCTGGTGGTGTGCGATGATGGGCGAAATCTCGTAGAAGCTCTGGGACTAGCTGGTTTGACGCACATCCCTTGCCTGGCTCATGTGCTGAATTTGGTGGTGCAGAGATTCCTTAAAACTTACCCCGATATGTCAGAGCTGCTGCATAAAGTGCGGGCCGTCTTTGCGCGCTTTCGGCGTTCTAACCCTGCTGCTGCTTGCCTGTCAGCGCTGCAGCGTAACTTCGGCCTTCCCGCTCACCGCCTCATATGCGACGTGCCCACAAGGTGGAACTCCACCTTGCACATGCTGGCCAGACTGTGCGAGCAGCAGCAGGCGATAGTGGAGTTTCAGCTGCAGCACGCACGGGTGAGTCACTCGGCGGAACAGCACTACTTCACCACCAATGACTGGGCCTTCATGCGAGAACTGTGTTCCTTGTTGCGCTGTTTCGAGTACTCCACTAACATGGCCAGTGCCGATAACGCAGTTCACAGCATTACTAACCCACTTCTATGCCTCCTTGAAAAAACGCTCATGGCGATGATGGAAGAGGATGTGGCACAGGAGGAGGAAGAGGGATCATTTCGTAGGGTTTCCGGCCAGTCATTCCCAAGTGACTCCGAGGGTGGGTTCCTGCACCCACAAACCCAAGGTACACCATTTTTTGTCACCTTACATTACAAAAAGTGTAATAGCAAGCAATCAAAAAGTCATATGCACCCCAAAATAGTGCCAATCAAACCGTCATATCATCCCACAAAAAATGAGACCCTACCTAAGATAATTGCCCAAAAACTGAAAAAACTATGGCTCTCAGAATATGGAGACAATTATTGTGTAAAACTTACATAAATAAAAAAAAAGTATACATATTAGGTATCGTCGCGTCCGTATCTCCCGACTCTATAAAAATATCACATGACCTAACCCCTCAGATGAACACCGTAAAAAAATTAAAATAAAAACTGTGCTAAATAAACTATTTTTTGTCACCTTACATCACAAAAAGTGTAATAGCAAGCAATCAAAAAGTCACACGCCCCCCAAAATAGTGCCAATAAAATCGTCATCTCATCCCGCAAAAATCATACTCTACCCAAGGTAATCGCCCAAAAACTGAAAAAATTATGGCTCTCAGACTATGGAAATACTAAAACATGATTTTTTTTGCTTCAAAAATAAAATCATTGTGTAAAACTTACATAAATAAATAAACTGTATACATATTAGGTATTGCCGCATCCGTGACAACCTGTTCTATAAGAATACCACATGATCTAACCTGTAAGATGAATGTTGTAAATAACAAAAAATAAAAAAGGTGCCAAAACAGCTATTTCTTGTTACCATGCCTCACAAAAAGTGTAATATAGAGCAACCAAAAATCATATGCACCCTAAACTAGTACCAACAAACTTCCACCCAATTCCATAGTTTCTAAAATGGGGTCACTTTTTGGGAGTTTCTACTCTAGGGGTGCATCAGGGGGGCTTTAAATAGGACATGGTGTAAAAAAAGAACAGTCAAGCAAAATCTGCCTTCCAAAAACCGTATGGCATTCCTTTCCTTCTGCGACCTACTGTGTGCCCGTACAGTAGTTTACAACCACATATGAGGTGTTTCTGTAAACTACAGAATCCGGGCAATAAATATAGAGTTTTGTTTAGCTGTTAACCCTTGCTTTGTTACTGGAAAAAATGGATTAAAATGGAAAATTTGCCAAAAAATTGAAATTCAAAAATTTCATCTCCATTTGCCAATAACTCTTGTGAAACACCTAACGGGTTAACAACGTTTGTAAAATAAGTTTGGAATACCTTGAGGGGTGTAGTTTCTTAGATGGGGTCACTTTTATGGAGTTTCTACTCTAGGGGTGCATCAGGGGGGCTTCAAATGGGACATGGTTTTAAAAAAAAACAGTCCAGCAAAACCTGCCTTCCAAAAACCGTATGGTATTCCTTTCCTTCTGCGCCCTGCCGTGTGCCCGTACAGCGGTTTACGACCACATATGGGGTGTTTCTACAAACTACAGAATAAGAGCCATAAATATTGAGTTTGGTTTGGCTGTTAACCCTTGCTTTGTAACTGGAAAAAAATTATTAAAATGGAAAATCTGCCCAAAAAGTGAACTTTTGAAATTGTATCTCTATCTCCATTAATTCTTATGGAACACCTAAAGGGTTAACAAAGTTTGTAAAATCAGTTTTGAATACCTTGAAGGGTGTAGTTTCTAGAATGGGGTATTTTTTGGGTGGTTTCTTTTATGTAAGCCTTGAAAAATGACTTCAGACCTGAACTGGTCCCTAAAAATTGGGTTTTAAAAAATTTCTGAAAAATTTCAAGATTTGCTTCTAAACTTCTAAACCTTGTAAAATCCCCAAAAAATAAAATATCATTCCCAAAATGATCCAAACATGAAGTAGACATATGGGGACTGCAAAGTAATAACTATTTTTGGAGGTATTACTATGTATTATAGAAGTAGAGAAATTGAAACTTGGAAATTTGCAATTTTTTAAAAATTTTTGGTAAATTTGGTATTTTTTTATAAATAAAAATGTATTTTTTTTACTTCATTTTACAAGTGTCATGAAGTACAATATGTGACGAAAAAACTATCTCAGAATGGCCTGGATAAGTCAAAGCGTTTTAAAGTTATCACCACTTAAAGTGACACTGGTCAGATTTTCAAAAAATTACCTGGTCCTTAAGGTGAAATAAGGCTGTCTCCTAAAGGGTTAAGGGGTTAATCAGGGGCCATTTTTATGCATCTTAAAGGGAAACTCTCAAAAATATACCCTGCTGGAGCCTAGAAAAATTTAATTTCCTATCGGTTTGATGTATACAAATGTGCAGCACTCTACGTTTTTGCATCCTGCAGATGCAGTGTCCTGAAACACACTGCTTAATGTTGTGATTGTGTTTCATGTAAACTGTGCTTGTAAATCTGTTCTCATAAAGTTGCATGGGAGGGGGAGGTTCTAACAAGCCTCCCAGGGCTGACTCCGCCCTACACTCAGTGTGTGCACAGTGCAGGAAGAAGAAGGTCATTGTGTGATGATGTCTGAGGACAAGCTGAACCTCAGCAGCCATTTTGCAGAGATAAAAAAGCTCCATAGTTAGTTACATGCACCAACCCATAAAAGGGAAAATATTACAGTATCTCCAGGCAACCCAGAGAGAAAATGAGGACATTGACAAAGGAAGGTCACTCATTTATCAGACTCCAGACTCCTTTGCATCAGGTGGAGAGATTCAAAGCTACAAGCTACCCACCATAATTAAAGACAAAAGGACCTTTTTTCTTAGTATAGTATTCCTAGAAGAGGGTACAGAAGTACAGCATTATACAGTACAACAGAGATAGTTCATCCCTCCAACCTGGTTAAATAAGAGAGAGAAAGACTGTTATAGAGGACGATTCCTTAAGCAACTTCTGGAAACTAATGTGAATCACTGTGAAAGCTGCCTTTATGTAAATGACTGTTGCATACCTTGATGATCTGTAAAACAGCTTCAATAAAGTACTGGGAGTTTGTTAAAAGCTCTTGTCTCCCCTATTCTATATCATCACTTCAACTACTACCACCAACATTTGCACCTAATGGTGCTGGCGCCACAAACCAGGGGCCTAGTCGCAAAAGCACCTTACACCCATTACCATCAAGGGCACCTCAACTTCCATCTGGATGGTGTTCTCTGTAACCGAGAGTGCCCCAGAGGATTTCGTGCTGTCTTCCCATCCACTGTATGCCAGCCCAGGGAGGTATCTGCTAACTGTGAATACATTAACTATTGCACCCATCAGACCACCGTGAGCCTCACATGTTTTCCCCTGTGGTTTGGTATGCATACGTTAACGTAAATTCTTTTTCTACCATGGAACTGTATGGTGAACGGACGCCACTGTACGGCATCAGTCTGAGGCATCTGTTAACGCATACATTTTTTGTATGCATTATGGCAAAAATAGGAAGCAAACCCAGCCCTAGTGTCAGAATAAGCACCAGTACACAGCGGAGCAACGTGGCGGAGAGGGGAGGTCGCCATGTACTGAAAGAGCGCTACCTGGTCCTGGTGGTCAGGGATGAGGACTGTGTTTCCCAAGGATCATTTCTACTAGGAAATACAGAGCACAGTATAATACACTAGAATCTATATAATATAAAAATATTAGCCCTACCCCCGAATAATAATGCGATTTGGTGGTCATTTATTATATAGAAATATGTGTATGTTAGGCATATTTCTGACACAGATTGTGGGGCAAAGGTCCTTAGCACCGCAATCTGCATATTTTTCCCGCTCATACCAGTTCTAAAAAAGGATGGCTTGGGCAGGGAAAGGGATACAGTTATGGCCATCCAGTTATTCACCGCCATACATTGACTGGATAGCACCTCTGTACAGTGACCGGATAACACTGCCATACCGTGACCGGATAAAAGGGCCACGGAAGCCTGCCTTGTGCCAGATGAACGCGACAACTGCATGGTGGAAGGTGGAGTAGAGGACAAATTGGAGGATAGAGGAGTAGAGAAGAGGTAGGACGTGAAGCGCCGGGAGTGTGGCTTTGTAGGTTCTGCTCCCACTGGGCTTGATAATGGGAGGCCAGGTGCCTTCTTAAGGCGGTCGTTCCTAGGTGAGAGTTGAGCTTACCGCGACTTATGCGTTGATAGCACAGGCTGCAGATGCAACACTATTGTCAGCATCTGACACGTTAAAAAAAAAAGCCCACACTGTGGAGCCATGTACCGATATCCTGGGAGCGCAAGATGTGACCATGCATGGTGGATGGTTCGCTCCAGATACATTTGCAGTCTGATTTTTGCCTCCTGTGCACTGTGAGTTCTGTCTGCTTCTCCTCCTTCTCCTCCCTATCTGCTGCACTGTCTCTCCCTCTGAACTCCACTCCTCTTACTCTCTTGTGGGCACCCATGTGACATCCATCAACACATCATCATCGTCACCTTCACCACCACTGACATTAGAGATCTCGGAGTAGGCAGCAACAGCGGGTACCACCCTCCTTGGGCTGATCAGGGTACTGTCGTCAGACTGCTGCGTGGCGGCTGTTGCTACCTCCTCTTCCTGATCCGATGCCAAGAATGGCTGTGCATCAGTAAGGTCTGGGAATGGATGGGAAAATAATTCCTCTGACTCGAGTGGAGGGGCTATGGTGGTGGTGGTGTCTTTGGGGGTGCACACAGCAGAGAGTGAGGAGGGTGCAGATACAGAGGATGAGGAGGGTGCAGAAGCAGAAGGCTGAGTGAGCCACTCAACCAACTCTGGTGTGTCCTTTGACATAACTGCACGCACCTTCTCCAACTTCCCACTTAGGCTCCGGCCTAGTGCACCTGCCCGACCCCTACCACCCCTTCAGAACAGCCTGCCTCTTCCTCTAACTGTCATTTTCAAAATGACCCTGTGCCAAAGTCCCTAGAGAAGAGCAGTATTTGTGGAAACTGATATATGGCAGGTCTCATTAAGTTGTTAGTTGAAGCAGGTGAATCAAAACCTGCAATCTATATTTTGTGGACGCAGGTATATGGAAAGCCTCTATCATTATTTTGTGGAAGCTGATATGTGACAGGCCTCAATCAGTTGTTAGTTGAAGCTGGTATATCACCCTCAAGCAGCAATTTTGTGGACGCAGGTATATGGAAAACCTCTATCACTATTTTGTGGAAGCTGATATATGGCAGGCCTCAATCAGTTGTTAGTTGAAACTGGTATATCACCCTCAAGCAGTAATTTTGTGGACACAGGTATATGGAAAACCTCAATCACTATTTTGTGGAAGCTAATAGATCGCAGCCCTCAATCTGTATTTTCAGGAAGCATACAAGTGCACTATAATATACTTTCTATGTTCAAAAATATTTGAAAGGTAGTTGTAAAGTCAAAAAAACGCTATCACGGAAGACAACTACCTACAACATAACTTTTATTAAAGATCATTAAAATAAAGGTCCCTTACAGGGGGACTAATGATTACATGGACAAACACAGAAATGAGCTACTGAGGACCAGGCAGAGGACTAGTGCTGACGGATATAAGTAGGGGCAGCACGTATGGGTCACTAATGTCTGTCCCTGGAGTGTCCCTCAAAATATCCTCAGCCCAGAGATGCACCTAGATGGTAGGAGCACTCTGTCCATGTGCCTCGACTGCCTGTCCTTATAGCGCCCTTGCTAGAGGTAAATAGACCCATACAAATACCTGGGTCCTCGTATACACTAATTACATACGATACACATAAAAAAACTTGATATTACATTACTTTTCCCGACGCGTTTCCCCTTATAATTCTAAAGGTTCGTCAGGGGACACAAGTATAGAGATGTGTGTCGCGGATAGACAGCACATACACAACAAAACCAAAACCAAAAAACTGGAGCATCCCCAAGCCAACACTTGTCAATGAGGGAAACACAATATATGTGTAGTCACTAAGTTTAGATAGAAGAACAATACTTATTCTTCTATTAACATGTGGCCGTAATGCACTTACTAAAGCACAGAATGCCTAAGCTCGGATAAATTGGGGCATCATGAATCATAATTTTTTAGAAGTGTGACACATTGTGAAATTTGCATTTTTGAGAGGGTGACACACAGAGCAAATTAGAGATCGCGCGGCACACGTGACATTCCCTGCTAAGGAACAGGTGTAGCAGAAAATCTATTGTGAACAGCTACCAATTACATCCTCAGTGAAGATTATAGTAAATTTCTAAGGAGCAAATGCCACTGAAGCATTTGCTCAAGCTGCACATTAATGATTAGCAATTATGTTTCCTTCTTATGTCTTCTCATATAATCTATTGGTATTTCAAGGTCATAACAAAGGCTCATCTAAGACAGCTCAAACACTCATTTGCTGCCTCATTGCCTTTATTCTGACTCACTCCATGTATTTTGATTAGGTAGATAATATTTTATAAATGTGTAGTGTAATGAATATGATATACTATATATGTAGATACCCACATGTAGGGCAATAATCAAGCTACATCTACTGATACAGTACACCATGTCACTCAACCCTCTGCCCTTCCATCACAGTTATGACACTCATACCCCTTATAGCTGCCAAAGGAACGCTTCTTCAGCCAATGACTTTGCCTCCTGATGCCAATATACACATGCAAATGTTTTCAATTGGGAGAAGAGAATAAACTGCTGCCAGTCATGTCATCTCCTATGGGAACAAAGAATAGCAGATATTGATATCCCACATGCCCAATCCATATTTCTCTCCACTCAGAAGAGAGAGCACCACCAGTGATCTTTCTTCTCATGTGTATGGGCACCTTTAGTTTCAAGCAAAAATAATACTTTGTTGTATAAGTATTGACTTTGTAGATTTGCTTTAAGGTTTGAACGATTGACGTGTTCACATTTGACTCACAATTATCAAATGTCAAGCCACTGGCACCTTAAAGGGGTTGTTCATCTGTGAAAACCCATTTCTAACCACCCTTTTAGGGATGTCTGATTTAATAGAGGGGGATACTCTACTCTAGAGTATCTAAGGTATCTAGTTTCTACTCTACTACTCGGGATTTTTATCTCTCTCTCTCTGGAGGACTTGTCCTGTCCTGAATTGCACCGAAAACTCATCGGGAGAAATTTATCATAAGATTCATTTTTCAGGTGATTTGAACCAAATACGTTGCACCAAATGTATCAAACATTGCTTGCTGTTTTGTGGCGCTTTTGTTAGAACTCTCAGTGCCCTCACCCATGAAACCCAAATTTTTTTTTCAGTTTAAATCTTTTTTTTTTTTTTTTTTTATGCTCCTACTATCACTACTAGAATTCTTAAACAATCTGAAATATTCATGATTGAAGAGCATTTGCTTCAGGGCTCATGCACACGACCGTGGCATGTGCAGTAGGTATTGCGATGCCCTGCCAGGACCGGGCATCGCATTGCGCATGCGCCAGCTATGAGACTCGTAGCTGGCGCATGCGCAATGCGATGCCCGGTCCTGGCAGGGCATCGCAATACCTACTGCGCATGCGCCGGCTACGAATTTGTCCGCGCAGCCGCAATGGAAAAGGCGAGGGGAGGGGAGTAAACGGGCGGGCACAGGCACAAGGAGGGCAGGGTTATGAGCCGTTAGGGAGGTCCGGTCTTGGGCTCGGAAGATTGAGACACCGCCCTGGGCACTTGAGAGGGCTCGTTTACACAATCTTCAAAGTTCATTTTTGGCAGAAAGAAGACTCGGTTATATGCAACAAAGGTACCGTTTTTAACTGCTGGGTGGCACATATAACGCTATAGGATCTGTCTAATATGGTCAAATGTGGTGACAGACTCCCTTTAAGCTAAACGTCGTTTCGGCGCATTGCCGGATCCGACGTTTAGCTTTTTATGAATGGTTACCATGGCTGCCGGGACGCTAAAGTCCTGGCAGCCATGGTAAAGTGTAGTGGGGAGCGGGGGAGCAGCATACTTACCGTCCGTGCAGCTCCCGGGGCGCTCCAGAGTGACATCAGGGCGCCCCAGGCGCATGGATGACGTGATCGCATGGCACGTCATCCATGCGCATGGGGCGCTCTGACGTCATTCTGGAGCGCCCCGGGAGCCGCACGGACTGTAAGTATACTGCTCCCCCGCTCCCCACTACTACTATGGCAACTAGGACTTTAATAGCGTCCTGGCTGCCATAGTAACACTGAACGCATTTTGAAGACGGATCCGTCTTCAAATGCTTTCAGTTCACTTGTGTTTTTCCGGATCCGGCGTGTAATTCCGGTAAGTGGAGTACACGCTGGATCCGGACAACGCAAGTGTGAAAGAGGCCTTAGGCACCAGAGATACTGTTTATTAACCACTAAGTCCCAAGGATATTCTAGGATTATAATCACTCAATATGCAATGTACTGTATTTAGTGTAAAGTGGCAAAAGGAGTAAAATTGGGGTTGGGGAAGGAAGGGTAGACATATTGCTATTACTTTGGAAACCAACACTCCTGGAAACTCACATTTTAATTCCTGTGTTTACTACTTAAGAGGGTGAAGTCTTTTCAGGATAGATGAATGATCCTCTCAGATTACGTGTAGCTCTGCATGTAGGAGCACCTCAGCTGCACAAAGAAAGATCTTGCAGCACTTAGCTCGGACTGACCTCTAAAACCCCCTCAAACCTTTAAGCCACTCAATTAGGAAAACCTAGGTGGATAAATGTCTTACTCACTACCTGTCTTTTGTACCTATACAAGTCAATCATGTCTAGTAGTTAGGAGAAGAAAAGCTAGCTTTGTGGGTTTAAAAGATTTACTATAAAGTGTCTGCATTTGGGAGAATATTTATCAGAATGATCAAAAGTGAATAATAATGAATAATCGCTAAGGAATAATTGACATATTAAGGCCTCATGCACACGACCGTTGTTGTGTTCAATTCCGCAAAATGGGGTTCCGTTGTTCCGTGATCCGTTTCTGTTTTTGTTTCCGTGTGTCTTCCTTTATTTTTGGAGGACCACCAGACATAAAGGAATGTAAAAAAAAGTCAGGTTTGCCATGCAAATGATAGGAATAAAATGGACGCGGATGACAATCCTGTTTGCCTCCGCGTTTTTTAGCTGTCCCATTGACTTGAATGGGTCGGCGAACCGTTTTCCACGGAAATAATAGGACAGGTTATATTTTTTGGACGGACTGGAACCATGTATCACGGACGCGGATGACAAACGGTGCACTATCCGCATTTTCAACGACTCCATAGAAATGAATGGGTCCGCACCTGAAACGCTAAAATCGGCAGAACGGACGCGGAAGCAAACAACGGTCGTGTGCATGAGGCCTCTCAGCAGATTTGTACTTATGAAACTGGCTGACCTGTTACATGTGCGCTTGGCAGCTGAAGGCATCTGTGTTGGTCCCATGATCATATGTGCCCGCATTGCTGAGAAAAAATATGTTTTCATGTACGCAAATGATCCTCTAGAGGCAACGGGGGTGTTGCCTTTACACCGAGAGGCTTCACTCTCTCTGGAACTGCTGTGCCCTCTCCACTTTGATTGACAGGGCCAGGCATGATGACATTTTCAATCCCTGGTCCTGTCAATGAATGTGGAGAGGATGCGGGAGTTGAAGAGAGATCAGAGCCTCTAGGTGTAACAGCAACGCCCCCGTTGCTCCTAGAGCCTAATTTGCATATATTATAAAATAATTTTTCTCAGCAATGTGGGCGCATATTAACATGGAACCAACACAGATGCCTTCAGCTGCCAAGTGCACATATACATTATCTCATGGGCCCCTCGCTCCACCTGTCACTGATTTGCAGCTTTCATGCTATACACAGTATTGGAAAGGAGCTGTCACTCATCCATATTATTGCTATCTCTGCACCCCTGCTTGACATGATTCATTGCATGCTGTATTACTGTGCATGCAGCGTGCCGGCCTGCAGGGGTGGTGGTGTCAGTAAGGGTGGTTGTAGTCCTCACTGTGGCTAACCCTGCTCCAGCACACCTAAGGTCGGTCATGCAGTGTTGGCAGGGGAGACCCTTTCTTCTCCTCGTGATATACACTGAATTTGGGGACTCCTGGTTGGTGATGGCTGGGGTGCTCTTGGTGTTAGATGAGCAGCGGGGTACAAGGCAGCAGAATAGGAGACTGGGTTGGATATGCAGACAAAGGATCAGGCCAGCTTGGTTAAAACAAAATATAGTCTCTCTTTTACTGAGTGGATGATGGGTGGCACAGTACAAGTACAAATAATGGGCACAGTCTTCAGATGTATCAGAGTAGAATGTTCCCCAATGCTGTGTGTATGAGGGTGGAAATGATAATAGTCCCCTCTGAGTCTCTTTCTCCAGCAAACAATACAGTCTTCTAAAATGACCAAAGGAGGGCAATTATCTCTATCATGTACTACAATGCCCAACTGCGGGGTGTACTCATATAATGGATGGCCGGTCCCTCTTAGTAGTGTGACAGACACCTGAAGCAATACAACACAAACCACTCGCAGTGAAGTCTACAGCCTTAAATGTGTGTTACCTTCAATGGCTTCTTGTCCACGCACCGTGCCTTTTAATGGTCCTCAACTTTCTGTAGGTATAGCAAGCTGTTCTGGCATAGAATGGCAGGAATTGGCCAGACAAAAACCGTTGTGTGCAGCGTTTTTTTGTCTAGCTGAATCCTGGCATATTTGCCTGGTAGTGGCCGGATCTCCATCATAGTCAATGAGCCCAGCAGGCATTCCGGTAACATCTGGCAACACCAGATTCAGATAACTGTGAGAGCTGTGCTTTAAATGTAAATGTAGCCTTACTTGGCAGCAACTCACTAACCAGAGGGGTGGCGCCAGCCCACCACCTGACAACTGTCTCTAAAGTCTGCCAATGAACTATTCCCATCCCATATACAGCCTTTTGAGATACAAGTGTATAATAAATCCACATTGTACTTCTGAAAGTACATAGTTAGCATACATTAGCAATCGTAGCAGTTTTGGACATTTTAGCAGTGAACCATTGGGTCACAGCATGCACAGGTGATTGGGTCCCTGCAGTGTGCCACACTCCCACATCAACCCTTCTCCTTGGGGGATTTTCCACCATGCGTGGACATTGCTGCAAGGCAGTTATATGTTCTCGATTTGTGTTTTGTATGTTGCAAGCAGCATTTGATTTGCAGAGAGAGACTTTTGCTTTCCAGGATCACTGATGCTGTGTAGCACTGACTACCTCTGGAGACAGTAGTTCAATTTGTCATAATATTACTGCACACACAAATATTACTGTTGAGCCTTCTGATGCTTGTAAACCACATTTCCAAGAGCTGCAAAAGGAAAACCAATTATAGATTGCCTCTTACAAGTATGCCTCTGTGAATTGCAGCCAACACAGGAGCTGAATGTGCAGTGTCCCCACTGCAAGTGTTAATGTCACTGTATTTTATACATTAAATGTTCTATAGGCAGTATAATTAGAAAGTGGGATTTTCCCTAGCAGTGATTGCTAGGCAGAGATGTCACCACTCCCTTCTCTCTAGGAATACGTGAGTCTAGGGCTAGCTGTCAACTAGTAAATATTTAAGAGCAGTGAAGAGCAGTGTTAAACAGGGAGACCTGTTCCTTGTGGATTATAAGCAGCAAAGTGCTAGCATATGTGCGAGCCCTTTGGGGAAAAGGCTGACTAAAGGTGGCAGAAAGTTCAGTTGCCATACCAGGAAGATTGCTGTGTATCTGTCAGAAAAAGTAATGCATCTACATTGAGGCTGCAGAGCTGTCTGCATACTGCTGGAGGTAACAAGCTTCATGTCCCCCATCATACCAAAAGGCCAGAAAGGGCAATCTGTTCAGAGACTGTATCCCACTGAGGATACTGGTAATAAGCCTGTCAAAGCTTACAATCTACAGGGGAAGGGGAAAGACACAGTAGGTGAGGATAAAAGCTGCTTATCTGGCTGTGTGGTGGCAGCTTGGTGTTGCAGGTGGTAGGCTTTCCTGAAGAGGTATATTTTCAGGTTGCTTTTGAGGGATTAGATGTTGGGGAAGAGTCTAATGTTCTGGGGTTGCTAGTTCCAGAGTAGGGGAGATGCACATGATAAATCTTGTAGACAATTGTGTGAGGAACAAAAGAGAGGAGAACAAAGAAGGAGGTACTGTGAGCATCGGAGGCTACATGTAGGAATGTATCTGGAAAGCAGGTCAGACATGAAAGGAGGGGACAGATTATGAATGACCTTATACATGGTTGTTAGTATTTTGAACTGAATTTGCTGGACAATAAGGAACCAGCAAAGAAACTGTCAGAGCGGAGAGGCTGAGGAGAAATGAGAGGAGAGGTGGTCTAACCGGGAGCAGAGTTGAGGATAGATTCGAGGGGTGCAAGAGTGCTAGATAGGGGCCCGCAAAGGAGGATGTTGCAGTAGTCCAGGCAGTAGATGACAAGGGCATGCACTAGAATTTTAGTTGACTCAGGGGTGAGGAAGGAGCGAATATGAAATAAGTTCTTGAGTTGAAAGTGGCAGGTCGTGGTAACAGTTTTTATGTGTGGTTTGAAGGAAAGGGCAGAATTAAATGAGAAAGCATGGTACCGTTAACTGTAGTGGATAGGTCTGGTAGGGAAGTTGAGTGGCATGGTGGAAAGATGATGAATTCTGTTTTCTCCATATAGAATTTTAAGAGGAGAATGAACATAAACACGCTGGAATTCTATATAGTAGGGACATGACATCTGTGCCATGAGCACAGAGGTGGTACTAGGGGACCATGAGACTCAATGAGTTGTCCCAGGTCACAACTACATAGTCACTCTGCCTACAACCAGGTCTCTACATAGTGATCATCTGATTACTGCAGAGAAAATTAAAAACATAACTTTCTGTCCTGTGTTCACTACAGAACAGCAAATATTAGCTGCTCTGCAGTCAACTGAGGATCACTATGTAGAGACCTGGCTGTGGGCAGAGTGACTGCATATTTGTGGCCAGTGGCACTCAGCTCTGAACAAGGACGTACACATAGCTATACACGTTGAACAGCAGGTGGTGCCACACTATGTGATTAAATATAAGTGAAGGTCTTCCCTAAGAGATAGATACCTTTCCATCATAATACACTGAAGAGAAAGCACTCATTGTACCCAGGCATATACAGGATTATCAGGAAATTGGACACGACCGTATTAGTTTGGTTGTACAAAAATTTTTAAAACTGTAGCACTGTTTTTTTTAAACCTCTTTTTAATTGATAAATGTTGTCCCACTGTCACAGTGGTGCCCAAAGCAACTGACTACTTCTTTTTTCCAGTCCTGGGACCCAGCATTGTGATCAAAACACCAGATGGGGAAACCAATTTTACAAAAAGTATCAATAAAACTGATACTAAAATGTACGGTGCCTTTACTATTACATATAGTATATTAGTTGTGATAAGAGCAGATATGTATGGGAGGGACTAATATGCCATAAACACCCTTTGCTAAGTTATTTTTAAAATGCTCACAATTCAGACTAAATAAAAATACTTGTGGTCGTGGCAACCAAGTACGTGTCTGTCCTACCTGAGCTACCCTACCCCTAAGCGGTCAGAGTTGTGCCGTGACCGTGTCGTGGAGGGACGCCTGAAAGAACGCAAAAGACATACTGGTAGGCAGAAGTATTTTATTGCAAAGACGTTACAACGCTAAAGTTTGAAAGGCTGCCGACATTTCGGTTTCAGGGTGTGGTATGTAACGGTTGAAACAAGACGAGTGCCAACGCCCCAGTTTCTGAATGACATGCGCAGGCACTCGGTTCTTGGAGGCCTCGGAAGCTGCGCCTATGCGGAATGAATGGCCCGAAATGGTGGCAGGGTCGCCGCCCGTGCTGGCCACTAGTGACCTAACGTGGGATATGAACTGCTGGGTGGTGAGCGGCACCACCCCGAAGGGTAACAGAGGACTGTTCAGTCCGGCCCCGGACAAGGCGGACCGTAACCGACGAAGCACCGTGACGGGACACCACTGATGTGCTGTGGGAAAGTAGGATATCTGGACAGGGGGTCCCAACTGGGAGGTCTTAGACGTCTTGAGCAGCAACGTGAACCCGTCGGAGTTCTGGACCAGTTGGCTGACCGTGAGGAAATTGTCGCTGCCTGGTGAACAGGTGAACTCCCCAGGTCTCAGGAAGCCGTAGAAGGCCAGGTAGATGGCGGATTTAAGTACCAGGCTGGCCAAAACCCCGAAAGGATTACCGTCCAAGGCATCAGACAGTTTGCGGAAAAGAGGGCCGGTGACCGGCTGCCTGCGTACTTGGCTTTGAGGCCCGCACTTGCTTAAACCCTTGAGGGCGGCTTTGACAGTGTGTAAGGTGAACACTGATGCTAGCTCGGGGTGGCTAAGGGAGAGAAAGTGTTGCACTCCCGCCAGGTATGACCTCACTGTGGCGTGGGAGAGCTTGCGTACAGAGTGGCAATAACCGATGAACGCCAGGATGTACTCTGGAAAACTGGAGTCCTCCTGAGGACATTCTCCTCGAAACCTGCAGAACGTCTTCCACCCGGTGTTGTACGCCCTGGTCGTGTTCGGCGAGAGGGAATGGCGTATTAGAGCGTGGGCCGTCCCAAGGTGGTCGGCTACACTAGCCTTAAGGACTCGGGAGGAGGGATGGTGGCGCCTGTCGCATCTGCCTCTGGCATTATCTGGAAGAAACGGGAGAAGTTAGCCCTCGACAAGGCGTCAGCAGCCCCGTTCTGCGTACCTGGCACGTGCGCACTAAAAACATGAAAGTGGTGTTGCAGGGAGAGCTGCACTAACCGTCTGAGAAAACACATGACTTGGCTAGATTTCGACAGTCCACTATTGAGAATGTCCACTACGGCTGTGTTGTCAGTCACGAACAGAACAGACTGACGTGCCCAAAACTTGCCCCAAATGTGGGCGGCTACCACAATGGGGTACAGCTCGAACAGCGCCGAGGTCTGGAGGAAGCCTGGGATTTGTCCCACCTCGGCAGGCCATGCGTCTGCCACCCAGTGGGTGCCGAAAATGGCGGCAAACCCTGAGCCCGCAGCTGCATCTGAAAAGACTGTAGGCGACTGACACGACAGCTCGGGTACAAATAAGGAGACCCCATTCCACTGGCTCAGGAAATGATCCCACATGTGGAGGTCCGCTAGGGCTTGACTGTCCAAGTACACTGGGCTGTTCTGTTCTGGGGCGGAACTCAATAGCGCGAGTAGGCGGGATATGAAAGCTCTGCCCTGTGGGATGATGCGCATGGCGAAGTTCAACATGCCCAGAAGAGACTGAAGGTCCGCCTTAGTGACCACGGTCGTGACTGCGAACCTGTGAATGACTCCTCTAATCCTTGTTAACTTGTCCGCCGGCAGTCTAGCTAGCATGCGCTGGGAGTCTAATTCGATGCCAAGAAAGGTGATGACTGTGGCCGGGCCTTCTACTTTCTTGGGGGACACCGGGACATCTAATTGGGAAAAGCACCTGAGTAACTTGCCCAGCCCTAGGGGGAGTGCCCCTGGCCTCTCAATCAGCAGGAAGTCATCCAGGTAGTGGATGACAAATTCACAGAGGACTACGTGTTCCAGGATCCAGTGGAGTGCCTGAGCCAACTGATCGAAGAGCCAGGGGCTACTCTTGGAACCGAAGGTGAGCTTAGTGGAGAAATAGTACAGGCCTTTCCACTTGATGCCGTGCCACTGCCAGAGGGCTGGCATGATGGGAAGCAGCTTGAAGGCATCCGATATGTTGGCTTTGGACAGCCAGGACCCTGGGCCCGTTTTCATGATGATAGCGATAGCCTGGTCTATCGAGGCATATCTCATGCCCACTTCCTCCGAAGGAATGAGGGAGTTGAGGCTGGGGACCTGGGAGCCGTGTGGGGCCGACAAGTCGATAATGAGTCTCTCCTTCCCGCTGAACTTGCCTGTGACTACCCCCACGGGACTGACTCTCCAGCGTTGAAAAGGGGGCACGCCAAAGGGACCGATTAAGAACCCCTTGCTCAACTCGGCTTCTATCAGTGCGTCTACCGAGGCGGGATTTCTTTCGGCTGACTGAAGGTTTTTGCACTCGTGTGTGGACTCTGGAGTCGTGATCAGTCCCGTGTGGAAACCCTCGTGAAATCCTGTCACCAGGAACTGAACGAACCCAGGGTTGTGGTGGCCTTGCAAGAATTCTTGTAGACGGCTGATATTGACCACACTCATGTAGCTTTTTACGGATTTTAATGAGCATGCTACTCGGGGGTGGGCCCTGAAACAATTGGTACAGATATGCAACAACCGGCACTGCCCAAAATTACAAGAGGCGTAATTAAAGTTGTTGTATATCTGTGCCCTTCCTAGCTGAATGATGGGCCGGCCCAGCTTGTCTACTGAGCCGGGGGGCCTGAAGACCTCAAGAGGACCAGCTGCCGAGCTGGAGGGGTAGGACGCCGTGCTGACGGCGGACTTGTCGCACCACTCAACCGAGTGGAAGATAGATTGACAGGCGGAACAGGAGGGAGCCTTCAGACCTGCAAAGTGTCTGCAGAAAAGCTCAGTGTCCAGGTTGGACCAGTCAGTGACGTGCTGAAACTGGGAGAGAGCCGCTGCCGCCTTAGCTGCAAATGAGCAGTGGTAGTCGTAGAACGCGGTTCCTCCATACCTATGACCCAACTCTGTGACCCTGAAGAGATAATGGTCTAGTTCCTCCCTCCTGTCCGGCCTGGCAGTGCAAATGACATCCCTGAAAAGACTAAATGCCATGACGAATTCCGGGATGGACAATTTGCAGTTGAGCCGGTGGTCGCGGCTCCTCAGTACCACCGACACTTCTCCACAAGCTATAACCCTGTTATCAGAGAGGTCCCTGGATGCTATGAGTAGAGACGCAAGATTGACATCCCTACCCTCCAGGATGTCCTTCCTGATGTTGAGCGGGACATAGTGGGAGGGAGTCACGTTAGGGACGGACTGGGCAGAACGAATGTCTGCTATGGCAGAGGTGGAGGCGACCGGAACCTCGAGGGAGGAAACTGGTGCGACTGTGCTGCGAGCCTCGATGGACTCCAACCTCGCCTGCATGGATGTGACGGCCGACGTCAGACTGTTTAGCATGACGTGTATCTGAGTCAGCGATGTTTGCATCGTGGTTGCAGGGGGATCATTGGCGCTGGGTGCCAGGGAGTCTCTCCACAGCCGATATAGTTCTGCTTTCCTAGCGGTTGCCGGGAAAGGAACGCCCCGCTTTGTCAACTCCGCCATCAGCCTAGGAATTGTCCAAGCACGTAGGGACGGTGTGCTGCCCCTCTCGGATGTCTGTGCTACGACCTCGTCCACCGACGCGTCGACAATGTCCGAAGCACGTGACATAGCGGCTGTGGAAAGAGTAACGCAACATGACCGACTAGCCTGATGGCCGCTGGCACCCGTGCAGCTGTCTAACCACGTACAGAAAAGTGAACAATTGCCGTGAGGTATGCACACTGAACCAGAAGAGCCGTGAAGGAATGGTCAGGAACCGCCACCCGGGAGTCCATGCAAGGAGACCCGACGTACTTACCAACTGAGAATCCCTATGCACTGACTTCACGGAAGTGTAATGAAATGAAAATGACCTGTGCGTTAACAAGAAAAACATGAGACCCCAGCCTGAGGCCAACCACTTCCCATCCCCCGACGTGTACCTCACTACCTTGGTAGCCAAGGAAAAATCAATTGAGATCCCACCAACTTCTCTCAGACTAACCACTGTATAGAACCTGGAAAACAACAACGGAACAAATGCAAAAGAACCAGTCAATGCGTGAGGCTCAATACCAGGACGTGTTCGTGAGGGGAGGTATGGTGACTGGTGGGGGAGGGTGTTTTTTTTTTTTTTTTTCTGTGCATTGCGTTGATGATGGAAAAAACCCCTACCTATCTAGGCGGCACGGCGGCCCGTGCCAGACTTTAATGTGGGCGGGGAGCAAGCCGTTGCCTGCACCGCCGTGCTCCATGGTAACCGCGTGGGGAACGCGGAGTTCCCTGGTACCATGAACCACGTGGGGATGGATATTGGCAACGGCTGACAATCCCTGCAAACATGAGACGAGTGCCACGTGGAGAGCTGACGCATGTCCCTGACAGGGCGCTCAGTGCGGGGCCCTCTCTGTCCCTGGGTGGCGCCGTCCGCCGGCTGAGCGCTTCTGCCGCGTGGGGAGCAGCGCAGGCATGAGGTCGGCCCAGGGGGGCCCCTGGCGACGAGGGCCCCATCTTGCCGAGGCTAAGCGTGCCGCGTGGGGGGCCTCACCGGTCCCTGATGGGGCGCCCAGTGCGGGGGTGCCCCCCTTACTCCACGGGGGGCCGCCTCCCGCCGGCTGGGCACCTCCACCGCGTGGGGAAACGGAGCTGCCCCCTGGCATAGGGGGGAGGCCTAATCAGACATGCCTCCCCCTTCTGTGTGAGACGTGCCACGTGGGGGGCGCACCACTCCCTGATGGGGTGCCCAGTGCGGGGGTGCCCCCCTACTCCACGAGGGGCCGCCCCCCGCCAGCTGGGCATCCCCACCGCGTGGGGAGAAAAATGCGCCCCCTGGCAATTGGGGAAGTGTATGTGTCGCCGATCCACAGCTGTCTGCGTTGCCCACCAGGTGAGGGAGCGAGGCAGCGCAGGCTGTGTACCGGCCGAGAAGAGGGGGGCGGGAGCGGGCGGGGAGTTTGGCCCTCATGTGACCACTGGCTCCGCCCCCCGCCGGAGAGCGGTGCCGAGCACGAGCCTGGGCGGTGGAGGAGGGGGGTGCCGTAAGCGTGGCTCCATCCCCCCCCCCCAGAGGCTGACGAGGTGCCGCATGTAGAAACGGGCAGGAGGGGTGAACCAGACGCAGCGTATGGCGGCCCCTACGTACCAAAGGGCCGACCACCGCACTCCTGCCTGCACTTACCTGATCCACCAACAGGACTGCCAAGTACGAGTGCACGCTTCCAAGGACTCTGCACTACGTACGTTTGTGGGAGGGCGCCGGCCGTTGAAGTAGGTGGCCAAGCCCCTCCCACAAATACAGGCCAATGAATCGGCCTTACACAAATAGCAAAACCAGACAAAGGATTAAAACATCTTGCTAAATAATAAAATGGACAGCAGGCGTACAACAGCTATGAAACTGCATGGCTGCACCTTTGGTATACTAGACTCTTCCAAAGGCCTACAGTTGCAAGAAAAAGTATGCGAACCCTTTGGAATTATATGGATTTCTGCACAAATTGGTCATAAAATGTGATCTGATCTTCATTTAAGTCACAACAATAGACAATCACAGTCTGCTTAAACTAATAACACACAAATAATTAAATGTTACCATGTTTTTATTGAGTGCCCAAACTGCATCCCAATACTCACTTATTTATCTCAAAGTGCCAACACGGCAATTCAACCTGAATACCAATATAGTATATCAGGTCTGGCCAACCTGCGGCTCTCCAGCTGTTGTAAAACTACAACTCCCACCAAGCCCTGCTGGTAGGCTAATAGCTGTAGGCAGACTGGGCTTGATGGGAGTTGTAGTTTTGCAACAGCTGGAGAGCCGCAGGTTGGCCATCCCTGTAGTATATCTTCCATGTACGTAATCCTTTAGCTATAATAGCCTGCCTACATTCAGTGCGCTGCCTGCGCTGTTCATAGTGCGCCCTGCGCTGATGAATGGTAGGAAAAGCCTAAGGCATAATGGTAAGATGCCCACAGAGAGGACTCTGAGTGCCACCTCTGGCACCTGTGCCATAGGTTTGCCACCACTGCCCTAGACTAATGACATCTGGTGGTGTCAGCCAACTGGAGTCCAATCAATAAGATGAGATTGGAGGTGTTGGTTACAGCTGCCCTATAAAAAACAGACACCGCTTCTGGGTTTGCCTTTCAGAAGTAGCATTGCCTGATGTGAATGATGCCTTGCACAAAAGAGCTCTCATAAGGCCTACGATTAAGAATTGTTGACTTGCATAAAGCTGGAAAGGGTTATAAAACTATCTCCAAAAGCCTTGCTGTTCATCAGTCCACAGTAAGACAAATTGTCTATAAATGGAGAATATTCAGCACTGCTGCTACTCTCCCTAGGAGTGGCCGTCCTGTAAAGATCACTGCAAGAGCACAGCGCAGACTGCTCAATGAGGTGAAGAAGAATCCTAGAGTGTCAGCTAAAGACTTACAAAAGTCTCTGGCATATGCTAACATCCCTGTTAGCCAATCTACGATACTTAAAACCCTAAACAAGAATAGATTTAATGGGAGAATACCACAGAGGAAGCCACTGCTGTCCAAAAAAAAATTACTGCACGTTTACAGTTTGCACAAGAGCACCTGGATGTTCCACAGCAGTACCGGAAAAATATTCTTTGGACAGATAAAACCAAAGTTGAGTTGGTTGGAAGAAACACACAACACTATGTGTGGATAAAAAGAGGCACAGCACACCAACATCAAAACCTCATCTCAACTGTGAAGTATGGTGGTGGGGGCATCATGGTTTGGGGCTGCTTTGCTGCGTCAGGGCCTGGACGGATTGCTATCATCGAAGGAAAAATTAATTCCCATGTTTATCAAGACAATTTGCAGGAGAACTTAAGGCCATCTGTCCACCAGCTGAAGCTCAACAGAAGATGGGTGTTGCAACAGGACAACGACCCAAAGCATAGAAGTAAGTCAACAGAATGGCTTAAACAGAAGAAAATACGCCTTCTGGAGTGTCCCAGACAGAGTCCTGACCTCAACCCGATTGAGATGCTGTGGCATGACCTCAAGAAAGCGATTCCCACCAGACATCCCAAGAATATTGCTGAACTGAAACAGTTCTGTAAAGAGGAATGGTCAAGAATTACTCCTGACCGTTGTGCACGTCTCATCTGCAACTACAGGAAACGTTTGGTTGAAGTTATTGCTGCCAAAGGAGGTTCAACCTGTTATTAAATCCAAGGGTTCACATACTTTTTACACCTGCACTGTGAATGTTTACAAGGTGTGTTCAATAAAAACATGGTAACATTTAATTCTTTGCGTGTTATTAGTTTAAGCAGATTGTGATTGTCTATTGTTGTGACTTAGATGAAGATGAGATCACATTTTATGACTAATTTGTGGAGAAATCCATATCATTCCAAAGGGTTCACATACTTTTTCTTGCAACTGTATATTTCAATAAGCATTGATTTAGTGCCTGCGTATAGGAAGAACTAGTAGGCAGCTTCATAACCATTTTTGTCTTTTATAGATGGATGGCTCTAATGGACAGGATCCTCTCACCTTTATTATCGAGTACATTAAAAATCATTAAAGCTCAAAAAATGCTTTTAGTAAAGATTTTTTATAAATGCATCAACTACGAATTGTACATTTTTGACCAATAGACCCAACCTTGAAGCACTGTATCACTCATTTATTCTTCAGTAAGGTTTGTAATCAGTTTACATTCAGTGTTGAGTTCACATTGCTGGATCGTATTGCCCAAGCGCCAACCAAGTACTGCAACAGAGAGATAATTAAACTTTACAAATCATTTCTTAATAACAACTTATTCTTTATCATAAAATACAAGCAGGTTGATGAAAACTAAACAATAATCTAAAAGTATTGTGGCAATGTGAATAGTGATGGGTGCAGTAAAGTCCCGGGGAAGCATGAAAAAGGAGTGTTTGCACCAGAAGCGTGTCACCAAGGGGCCCGGCCTTGGTGGAGTAAAGGCCCTAGATATAGGTGGCCACTAAGCTAGTTGGTGGACACCAAGCTACTTAGCTTAGCTGGCTCCAGCTAGTCCAGGACGGGCTTTTACTGGGAACAGGCAGTATGTTGGGTGGGTGCCTGTTTGCCATGCTCCAGTCCGGGATTTTGGAATATGCCCATGTCCAGCAAAGGTATTTAATCCTGTTGCTGGACTTGGGTGTGGCTCCCAGTCTGGGGAAGGAGAGTGTGTTTTCCAGAAACAGAGGCCTGTTGAGGCTCTGTGTGTGTGGTCTCAGTCGGGCTAGGCTGAGGGACCACGAGGCTAAGTAACAGCCTGGAATTTGGGGGATGCAGTGACGCCTGCGGCACAAGGGCCACAAGATCAGAGTCGGGAGGATTGCTGGACCACAATCCCCCAAAGAGACTTGCATTTGCTACAGCCTGGAGGCTGCTTGACTATTGGGCTGAGAAAGCCTCATGTTATGACCGTGTGTGAATGGTCCTTTAGGTGAGTCAGGTTATTATATGTTTAGTTAGAACCCAGCCGGGCAGGTGTTTATTTTGTATCATTTAAGTTTGGTTTGCTAAGGTGCCAAATAAAGTGATGTTTGGACCTGAAACTTGTTGTCCTGTGACGATACTTGTGTGAATGACCCCCGGAGAAGAGCTAACCCCCCACAGTTTCTAATATACAAAATCAATCACAAATGAAATGTACAGTAAACCATGTTAGGGTACTTTCACACTAGCGTTTTTCTTTTCCGGCGCTGAGTTCCGTCCTAGGGGATCAAATCCGAAAAAGAACTGATCAGTTTTATCCCCATGCATTCTGAATGCAGAGCATTCCGTTCAGGATGCATCCAGTTCAGTCTTTTTTACTGATCAGGCTATACAGAAAACAGTAGCATGTTGTATTTTGTACCTCCGGCCAAAAATCCGGAACACTTTGACTGAACGCCGGATCCAGCATTTTCCCCATTGACTTGCATTAATGCCGAATCCGGCGCCGTGTGTTCCATCAAACAGGATCCGGCTTTTGCATGTTAAAACCCCAAAATGTGAAAAAAAGTTAAAGTCCATAAATGGCGGATCCGTTTTTTCCAATGCATTTTTTCATTGTGATCAGAATCCTGATCAGGTTTCAAATGTAATCCGTTTTCACACATTTTTCCGGATGCGGCGGGCAGTTCCGCCGACGGAATTGCCCGCCGGATTCAAACAACGCTAGTGTGAAAGTATCCTTAATGTTTCTCACATTTCATAGGACCAGTCCTGATGCCTGGTAACTAGATAGATTAGATAGATAAATTCCATTGAAAATGTCAATTAAAGGGAACCTGTCACCAGGATTTGGGGTATAGAGCTGAGAACATGGGCTGTTAGATCGCCGCTAGCACATCCGCAATACCCAGTCCCCATAGCTCTGTGTGCTTTTATTGTGTATAAAAACCGATTTGATACATATGCAAATTAAACTGAGAGGACTCAGAGCTTTAAAATAGGACTCTTCTCTGGTCACACAAGTAAGATATGACTCTTTTATGTTAATTTGCATATGTATCAAAACGTTTTTTTTTAGACAATAAAAGCACAGAGAGCTATGGTGACTGGGTATTGCGGATGTGCTAGTGGCGATCTAGCAACCAATGTCCTCAGCTCTATACACAAAATCCTGGTGACAGGTTCCCTTTAACATTTCCTTGCCATTGTTTACTTAACGTGTTAACTAGATATAACACGATTCGCCGAAGTTCACCAAGAAATTCGATCTGTTCTGAACTAATTTGTCACAAATTGCTATAAATCGGGTATACCCAGGCCACTCTGCCTAACATATTCTTCCCATTCAGTGGCCCAATCTCAGTGTGAAGACTTGGAAGTTAAACCTTTCCCGACCACCGACAGTAAATTTACATCTTAGAAGCTTAGTCGCACTCTGCTTCTTGTCTCTTGGAGTTGGGTTCCCACTCCAATAGTAAATTTACATCGGCAGATGAGTATAAAAGATGACGCCCGCTGGCGTGAGCAGCTGGCGCCATGGCTACCAGTGTCTCCTGTTTTAAAGAGGACCTTTCACTACTCTACAAACTAAAAACTAACTATACCTGTGGGCAGAGCGGCGCCCAGGGGTCCCCCTGCACTTACTAGTAAGTCTGGGCGCCGCTCCGTTCGCCCGTTATAGGCTCCGGTGTCTGCGCTCCCTCTGACTGATTTCTTGTAGGAGGCGTGTCCCTTGCTGCACTGCTGGCCAATCGCAGCGCACAGCTCATAGCCTGGCTATGAGCTGTGCGCTGCGATTGGCCAGCAGTGCAGCAAGGGACACGCCTCCTACAAGAAATCAGTCAGAGGGAGCGCAGACACTGGAGCCTATACCGGGCGAACGGAGCGGCGCCCAGACTTACTAGTAAGTGCAGGGGGACCCCTGGGCGCCGCTCTGCCCACAGGTATAGTTAGTTTTTAGTTTGTAGAGTAGTGAAAGGTCCTCTTTAAATAGCAGACACCCAGGCACTAAAGTCCGCGACTGGTGGAAATGCCGGTCGTGGACTTTTAACCCTTCAGATGCCATGGTCATCCGTGTGTGCTCCAACTACTTCCGGCAGGGATCAGGGGAACTGGAGTGTGTATGCAGCAGCCCCTGTCTTGTGTGACGGTACCATAGATGGTAAACAGCATTTAGGCTATAAAATTGAGGGATTCACAACAGGGATTAACATAATCCCATGTGGATCCCTCCATAAGGTCCAGGATTCCCCCTACTATAAACCTAATGGTATTTTGTTTTTAAAATGATTAGGGTTAAAAACACATGGTGGGTGTCAAGTCCTTTGGTGTGCGCTGTGACACTTATGCCACGCTTGCTGTTGCCTGTGGCAACGTGTTGCTGTTTCGGCAAGCGGGGGCAGTGTCACAGCCTTTGTGGTGTGTGCTGTGACATGGTTGCCTTGCATGTTGTTGCCTGTGGCAACGTGTAGCTTTTTATGCTGGTGTGTGCACTTCCCCTTTCAGTTGTACTCCAGCCTTGGTGTGTGCTGGAGTTATGCTCCTTGTCTGGTTGTTCCATCTTCCAGTGTGAGGGCCACCTAGTGGGACATACTGTCACGGCGGGGAATGGGGAAAAAACCCCACCGTACGATGAACGCAACTAGGCCTGAAAACAACGACAAGGGAGCAGGCCACCTCCAAATGCATCCCCACACCCAGCCCCAACTCCTCACCGCACGAGCGGACCCGGACGGCAGGATGGCCCACACCCTGTACACCCGAAGCCCCGAGTCACCCCGAGAATCCCCCACAAAGGAGCCGAGGAGAGGCGCCCCGCTCCTCCAGGACACGGAAGAACAGGAGTCGCAAAAGGCCTAGAAGCAGGGAGAGGAAAAGACCACACACAGCAAGAGAATCGGCAGGCAAGAAAACAAGACCACACACCTACCTGCCGCCGCCACCACGACCGGAACCCGTGAACACGCACCAGAGCCCCAACACTAAACAGGACACCACACCAGCCACTCACTGTCACAACCAGACAGCTGAGAAGCTCTGACAGAGGCCTTTCAGAACCTCCCCCTTGAGTTCTGTGTTGTGGTATTCAGCTCCTCCTCTCATTAGCATCTCTCAGCTGTTATGTGTTGGACTAATTGTTTCCCTTTAAATTCTTCCCCAGAATGCTTTTCTGGGCGGCTTATATTTCTTCCTGGAGTATGTGTGCTTGCCCATCTGGTTCTCCTCTCCTCCACAAAGTTAGGTGTTACACTGTTATCTGTTATTTTCTGTTTGCTGGATCCCAGGTGACCCTGACTCCCTCCGTGTCTGGTGTAGGGAGCCGGTGGTCGTGTCCCCTCACTATTGTAGGGTGCTCAGGGCTTTATAGTCAAGGTTCGTGGATATGCATACCTCCACCATTCGGATCTATGCATAGGCTGAGCAGCCAGGGAAAGTGCCAGGTCTTCTACAGGGGTCTCCCTTTCGTTCCTTAGCTTTTGGATCCAGCGAGACATTTATGCATGTTGTTTTGCCTTGTTACCTGTACACATTCCGTGACATTATAAGCCGCCAAAACCGTCTTAAGCATGGATCCGGTTTCACTTTTGGCTGAACGCTTCCAGGGTCTTTCATTGGAGGTAGCTGACCTCCGTAAGACTTTTTCTCAGCTTCAAGTGACCGGTTCAGCTTGCGTTCATGGAGCTTGTTCTGAGCCTAAGATCTCGCTCCCGGATACGTTCTCCGGGGGTAGTGAGAATTTTGTGCGTTTTAGAGAGGCTTGCAAACTCCATTTTCGCCTTCTTCCCCATTCCTCTGGTGATGAGGAACGGAGGGTGGGGATCATTATATCGCTGCTCAGGGGTAACGCTCAGTCCTGGGCCTTTTCGCTGCCGGAGGGGGCACGGCCCCTCCGTTCAGTGGATGAATTCTTTTTAGCCCTGGGTCAGATATATGATGATCCGGATCGTATTGCTCTGGCGGAGTCTAGACTACGTCTCCTATGCCAGGGTAAACAATCCGCAGAAATATACTGCTCAGAATTTCGGAGTTGGGCAGCTGATACTGGTTGGAATGATGCTGCACTCCGAAGTCAATTTTGCCATGGTCTTTCAGAGGGATTGAAAGATGCATTTGCCTTTCATGAAAGGCCTATTTCTTTGGACTCTGCTATGTCTCAGGCCGTTCGTATTGACAGGCGTCTTAGAGAGAGAGGAGAGATCTCTCCTTCCTGTCATACTCGGTCCCAGGACTGTGCAGCTGTCCCATTCTCTGCGCAGGGGTCTCAGTCGCTGTCAGCCCCTTCTGAGCAGGAGCCCATGCAGCTGGGGTTGATTGCTTCTGACAATAGAAGATTCAGCCCGCATGGGAGGGTTTGTTTTTGTTGTGGAGGTATTAATCATTTGGCAAATATTTGTCCCTCTAGGAGATTCAGGCAGTTCTCTGGGTATAATAAAGAAACAAAGAGGAAAAAATCTTTGAAAAATGTTCCGTCTGTTACTATTGGCAGGATTGAGGCGGAGATTGAAGATTTTCCGTTTGCTTGTAGTTCCCGTTTTGTCCTGCCGGCTAGGGTGGCGCTAGAGAGCAAGAACATTTTTTGTGAGATTTTTGTGGATAGTGGAGCAGCGGTCAATCTCATTGATAATCACTTTGCGATAACTCATGGTTTCCAGGTGTGCGCTTTGAGAAAGGATATTCCTGTATTTGCTATCGATTCCGCTCCACTTTCTCAGAAATCATTAAAGGGCATAGTTCACAATATCCGTTTAATTGTGAGTGATGCTCATGTTGAGGATGTGTCATGTTTCGTCCTTAGCGGTTTGCCCACCCCGCTGGTGTTGGGGCTGCCCTGGCTCACTAAGCATAACCCCACCATTGATTGGCAAGCGAAGCAAATAAATGGTTGGAGTGACTTTTGCAGAGAGAATTGCCTCATGACATCTGTTTCTGAGGTTGCTACTAAGACTATACCATCTTTTCTCTCTGAATTTTCGGATGTCTTCTCTGAGAGTGGAGCTCAGGATTTGCCCCCGCACAGGGAGTACGATTGCCCTATTAATCTCATCCCAGACGCCAAGCTGCCTAAATCTCGTTTATACAATCTTTCCCAACCTGAGAGGATCGCTATGCGTGCTTATATCTCTGAGAGTCTGAGAAAGGGACACATACGACCCTCGAAGTCACCTGTTGCCGCTGGTTTTTTCTTTGTTAAGAAAAAAGATGGTTCTTTAAGACCTTGTCTGGATTTCAGGGAGCTGAACAATATCACAATTCGTGACCCTTATCCGCTTCCTCTGATCCCGGACCTATTTAACCAGGTTGTTGGGGCTAAACTCTTTTCCAAATTAGATTTAAGAGGGGCATACAACCTGGTCAGGGTCAGAGAAGGGGACGAATGGAAGACGGCCTTCAATACCCCTGAGGGCCATTTTGAAAACTTGGTTATGCCTTTTGGTTTGATGAATGCCCCAGCCGTTTTCCAGCATTTCGTGAACAGCATTTTTTATCATTTGATGGGAAAATTTGTATTGGTGTATTTGGATGACATTTTGATTTTTTCTCCCGATTTCAAAACTCATAAGGAACATTTACGTCAGGTCTTGCTCATCCTGCGGGAGAATAAATTATATGCGAAACTGGAAAAATGTGTGTTTGCGGTTCCAGAAATTCAATTTCTGGGGTTTCTTCTCTCCGCTTCTGGTTTTCGCATGGACCCAGAGAAGGTCCGCGCTGTGCTTGAGTGGGAGCTTCCTGAGAATCAAAAGGCGCTGATGCGTTTTTTGGGCTTTGCCAATTATTACAGGAAGTTCATCTTGAATTATTCTTCTATTGTTAAACCACTCACTGATATGACCAGAAAGGGGGTAGATTTTTCTTCTTGGTCAGTAGAGGCGCGTAAGGCTTTTTCTGATATCAAGGAGAGTTTTGCTTCCGCTCCCATCTTGGTGCAACCTGATGTTTCGTTACCCTTTATAGTTGAGGTTGATGCTTCTGAGGTGGGTGTGGGGGCGGTCTTGTCTCAGGGTTCCTCTCCTGCCAATTGGCGACCGTGTGCCTTTTTCTCAAGAAAACTCTCCTCCGCAGAGAGAAATTACGATGTGGGAGATAGGGAATTGTTGGCCATCAAGTTGGCTTTTGAGGAATGGCGCCATTGGCTAGAGGGAGCCAGACACCCTATTACCGTATTTACTGACCATAAAAATCTGGCCTACTTGGAGTCAGCCAAGCGTCTGAACCCGAGACAGGCCAGATGGTCGTTGTTCTTTTCTAGGTTTAATTTTGTTGTCACGTTCCGCCCTGGAGTTAAGAATGTGAAGGCAGATGCCCTGTCACGTTGTTTTCCGGGAGGCGGGAATTTTGAAGACCCGGGTCCCATTTTGGCTGAAGGTGTGGTGGTCTCTGCTCTTTTTCCTGAATTGGAGGCAGAGGTGCAGGCAGCCCAGTCAGAGGCTCCTGATCTTTGTCCTCCTGGGAGGTTGTTTGTGCCTCTCGCTTTAAGACACAAGATTTTTAAAGAACACCACGATACGGTCCTTGCTGGGCACCCGGGGGTAAGAGCCACACTGGATCTCATCGCTCGGAGATTCTGGTGGCCTGCGCTTCGTAAGTCGGTTGAGGGTTTTGTGGCAGCCTGCGAGACTTGCGCTCGTGCCAAAGTCCCTCATTCACGGCCATCAGGTCCTCTCCTTCCCTTACCCATTCCTTCCCGTCCTTGGACACATCTGTCCATGGACTTTATCACGGACCTGCCTCGTTCCTCGGGGAAGACTGTGATTCTGGTGGTGGTGGACCGTTTTAGCAAAATGGTGCATTTCATCCCCTTTCCTGGTTTGCCCAATGCTAAGACGCTGGCGCAGGCATTTGTTGATCACATTGTCAAATTGCACGGTATTCCTTCAGACATAGTCTCTGATAGGGGCACGCAGTTTGTTTCCAGATTCTGGAAGGCTTTCTGTTCTCGCTTGGGGGTTCGGTTGTCATTCTCTTCTGCTTTCCACCCGCAGTCGAATGGCCAGACAGAGCGCGTCAATCAGAATCTGGAGACATATCTGCGCTGTTTTGTGGCGGAGAATCAAGAGGATTGGTGTTCTTTTTTGTCCCTTGCTGAGTTTGCTTTAAATAACCGTCGTCAGGAGTCCTCTGATAAGTCACCATTTTTTGGTGCATATGGGTTTCATCCACAGTTTGGGACTTTCTCGGGAGAGGGGTCTTCTGGTTTACCTGATGAGGACAGATTCTCCTCGTCTTTGTCATCTATTTGGCAAAAGATTCAAGATAATCTAAAGAGCATGACTGAGAGATATAAGCGTGTGGCTGATAAGAGACGTGTGCTTGGTCCGGACCTGAATGTTGGTGATCTGGTGTGGTTGTCTACCAAGAATATCAAATTGAAGGTTCCCTCCTGGAAGTTGGGTCCTAGGTTTATTGGGCCTTACAAAATCCTGTCTGTCATCAATCCTGTTGCATACCGTCTTGATCTTCCTCAGACTTGGAAGATCCATAATGTTTTTCATAAGTCCTTATTGAAACCTTATGTTCAACCCATTGTACCCTCGCCTTTGCCTCCTCCTCCGATTATGGTTGATGGGAATCTTGAATTTCAGGTCTCTAGGATTGTGGATTCTCGTCTTGTCCGCGGTTCTCTTCAGTACCTTGTTCACTGGGAGGGGTATGGTCCTGAGGAGAGGATGTGGGTCTCAGTGACGGACATTAAAGCCTCTCGTCTCATCAAGGCTTTCCATAGGTCCCATCCTGAGAAGGTGGGTTCTGAGTGTCCGGAGTCCACTCGTAGAGGGAGGGGTACTGTCACAACCAGACAGCTGAGAAGCTCTGACAGAGGCCTTTCAGAACCTCCCCCTTGAGTTCTGTGTTGTGGTATTCAGCTCCTCCTCTCATTAGCATCTCTCAGCTGTTATGTGTTGGACTAATTGTTTCCCTTTAAATTCTTCCCCAGAATGCTTTTCTGGGCGGCTTATATTTCTTCCTGGAGTATGTGTGCTTGCCCATCTGGTTCTCCTCTCCTCCACAAAGTTAAGTGTTACACTGTTATCTGTTATTTTCTGTTTGCTGGATCCCAGGTGACCCTGACTCCCTCCGTGTCTGGTGTAGGGAGCCGGTGGTCGTGTCCCCTCACTATTGTAGGGTGCTCAGGGCTTTATAGTCAAGGTTCGTGGATATGCATACCTCCACCATTCGGATCTATGCATAGGCTGAGCAGCCAGGGAAAGTGCCAGGTCTTCTACAGGGGTCTCCCTTTCGTTCCTTAGCTTTTGGATCCAGCGAGACATTTATGCATGTTGTTTTGCCTTGTTACCTGTACACATTCCGTGACACTCACACAGGCATCCAGCACACCAGACTCCGCCAAGACCCCCACGCCGCAAAGCGCATGTCAGCCCCAGGCGGCACCGCACACAGGCCCGTGGTCCAACTACAACACACCAAATCACAACCCCACACCAAACACATAACACATGCAAGGGAGGGAAGACATCGCTGGAGACCTCGATGTCCCACTAGGAGGCCCTCACTCTGGGAGATGAAACATGAAGACCAGGAGCATAACTCCATCACACACCAAGGCTGGAGTACCACTGAAATGGGAAGTGCACACACCAGCATAAAAAGCTACACGTTGCCGCAGGCAAGAGCATGCAAGGCAACCATGTCACGGCATACACCACAAAGGCCGTGACACTGCCCCCACATGCCGAAACAGCAACACGTTGCCACAGGCAACAACAAGCGTGGCATAAGTGTCACAGCGCACACCAAAGGCCGTGACAGTGGATGGTTCAAACATGGTCGCTGGATTATTGTAGGAACACTGTCCCTGGCGCATAAGCGCTTGCCACGACTCTCCTTATGCTCAGCTCACAGAACAATAGCGGAGACAATGTGGATTGAGAGTTTTACAGGGCTGTGACATCACAGGGGACGGCTACCTGCGGATTGGCTGGCTGCCCGGCATTATGGGCGATCTAGCATTTCCAGGCTGCCCTGATTCGTTATCACGAAGCGCTAGGAAATTTGTCTTTGTTGCAAATCGAAGTTTTCCTAAACTCAAGAATTCAAAAGCTTCACTTTGCTCAACACTAGCGTTAACCGTCAAGTTTAGCTCAGCTGCATCTATAGATAGATATAACAGTATTTGTTCCAAACGTTACATAAATTTGTCTGCCAAATTAATTTGAAGCTTGTCTGATTCACTTTGGACAAATTGTGCAAATGCCCAGAACCATTTTGCTGTTCATGTAGGTGGGTAAAGCTATGAGGGAGGAATAAGAAGAATGGTCGCATGACACTGATTGCCTCAGAGACTGAAATACAGCCTGATCAGCCACTCAGGGGCAGTAATCAGCAAGTTCAAGTTACAGCATCACAGAATGTCATTCTGCATTGTACAGTCATGTGAAAAAATTAGGACACCCTTTGAAAGCATGTGGTTTTTTGTAACATTTTTAATAAAAGGTTATTTCATCTCCGTTTCAACAATACAGAGAGATTAAAGTAATCCGACTAAACAAAGAAAACTGAAGAAAAGTCTTTTCAAGATCTTCTGTAAATGTCATTCTACAAAAATGCCTATTCTAACTGAGGAAAAAGATAGGACACCCTTGCCCCTAATAGCGAGTGTTACCTCCTTTGGCTGAAATAACTGCAGTGAGACGGTTCTTGTAGCCATCCACCAGTCTTCGACATCGGTCTGAGGAAGTTTTACCCCACTCCTCAATGCAGAACTTTTTCAGCTGTGAGATGTTTGAGGGGTTTCTTGCACGTACAGCCCTTTTCAAGTCACCCCACAGCATCTCAATGGGATTCAAATCTGGACTTTGACTTGGCCATTCCAGGACTCTCCATTTCTTCTTTTTCAGCCAATCTTTGGTTGATTTACTAGTATGTTTTGGGTCATTGTCATGTTGCATGGTCCAGTTCCGCTTCAGCTTTAATTTTCTAACTGATGGTCTCACATGTTCTTCAAGCACCTTCTGATACACAGTAGAATTCATCGTGGATTCTATGATGGTGAGCTGACCAGGTCCTGCTGCAGCAAAGCAGCCCCAAACCATGACACTTCCACCTCCATGCTTCACAGTTGGTATGAGGTTCTTTTCTTGGAATGCTGTGTTTGGTTTACGCCAAACATGTCCTCTGCTGTTGTGTCCAAATAATTCAATTTTGGACTCATCTGTCCAAAGAACATTATTCCAGAAGTCCTGGTCTTTGTCAACTTTATCTCTGGCAAATGTCAGTTTGGCCTCGATGTTTCTCTTGGAAAGCAAAGGTTTCCTCCTTGCACACCTCCCATGCAAGTTAAACTTGTACAGTCTCTTTCTGATTGTAGAGGCATGTACTTCTACATCAACAGTAGCCAGAGCCTGCTGTAGTTCTCGAGATGACACTTTAGGGTTTTTGAAGACCTCTTTTAGCATCTTGCGGTCTGCTCTTGGGGTGAACTTGCTGGGGCGACCAGTCCTGGGCATGTTGGCAGTTGTTTTGAAAGCCCTCCACTTGTAGACTATCTTCCGGACAGTGGAATGGCTGATTTCAAAATCTTTTGAGATCTTTTTAAATCCCTTCCCAGACTCATAGGCTGCTACAATCTTTTTTCTGAAGTCCTCTGACAGCTCTTTTGCTCTCACCATGGTGCTCACTCTCACTTCAACAGTCAGGAGCACACCAAACTAAATGTCTGAGGTTTAAATAGGGCAAGCCTCATTCAACATGCAGAGTAACAATCTACTAATTATGTGCACCTGGTGTGATATACCTGTGTGAGATCTGAGCCAATTTAAGAGGGAATACATGTGAGGGTGTCCTATCTTTTTCCTCAGTTAGAATAGGCATTTTTGTAGAATGACATTTACAGAAGATCTTGAAAAGACTTTTCTTCAGTTTTCTTTGTTTAGTTGGATTACTTTAATCTCTCTGTATTGTTGAAACGGAGATGAAATAACCTTTTATTAAAAATGTTACAAAAAACCACATGCTTTCAAAGGGTGTCCTAATTTTTTCACATGACTGTACTTGAGACCTACAGTAGAAGGATTGTGTGCTGTGGCTGGCGGTCAAAAAGCAATTGCAGACATAAGCCACTGATATAATGTGATAGGGGCGGACAGTATTAGCAGATTATATTGAGAGATAGGAGATATATTTAGGAATTTGGGGTATATTAAGTTGAGTTTGATCAGGTAAAGAGAGTGAGGGAGTGAGAGACTGGTCGGGTCAGTATCAGATGTACAGTATTTGCTGGCAGGGTACTATCAGCTCAGATTCTGGCAGCCACTTCATAGGCTTATTGCCATACACATTACATTCTTGCAGCACTGAGGATTTGCCCCCTTTTTTCCCCCTAGAAACCAGTTTCTATATACCATTTGTAATTGGGCGTTATAGCTACATTACTGAATGCATTGTATGTTTCTGCAAGATAACAGGTAGTTACAACAAACATTTTAAATCAGTAATGCAAATTCTAACCTTGTTACTGAAGGCATTACTCCATCAGAGCAAAGTTCACCCTGGGTTCACACCTGAGCGTTTCTGAGACGCGCGTTTTTATGCGCGTTTTTTGCAATAGTAAACACGCGTTTGTGTGATTGACTGCAGTGTTGTCCAATGAGTCTATGGGCCAAAACGCGCGACAAACGCCCAATAAAAAGCTCAAGAACTTGTTAATGCGTCGGGCGTTTTACAGCGCGTTCAAACGCGCTGTAAAACGCTCAAGTGTGAACCAGGGCCATAGGGAAGCATTGGTTTTCACGTGTTGAGCGTTTTACAGCGCGTTTGAACGCGCTGTAAAACGCTCAGGTGTGAACTTAGGGTCAAAGATGTTGAACTGCATAGAAATTGCATTGCCACATTTGTGTTTTAGTGAATGTGTGTTATTACTTAAAAAAAGCATTCAATATTTTGCTGCAGTAATACAGCAATCATAGCGTCATTATCATAGCTGTGTTACTGAATGCCTTGTACATTGCTGCAAGATAAGCAAACATTAGTAACGGATAATATTGCAACTTTATACTTCAATAAAACGAGTTTAAAAAACAAACAAACATTAGTAACGTAAATTATAACCGTGTTACTGAAGGCACTACTGCCTGTGTAGTTAAAAGACATTCCACCGCAAACACTGGTAGCTGACACGTTATTGCATAGCATTGTGTGTTTTATACTACAAAAATGTCATTATTGAACCAGTGATATTTAACACATATAGTTCAAAGAAAATTCACTGCAAACAATGCATCATTATATTAGTGGTAGTGGATGCATTAATGCATCACACCATGTTTATCGATATATATAAAAAGGACGTATATATGTATGTATGTTTCGCGAAAACTCAAAAACGCAACCATCCATTTCAACTAAACTTGGTATACACATCCCTTGCTACCTGGAAATAATTCTTGCGAGGGTCTCAGCTCTCTAGGACATACTGTTCCCGAGATATTCCCCAAAAACAACCTGCATTAGCCAATACAAGTCTGCTAGCCTTTCACTTAAATCCTAACTGCCATACACACGGTCACATGTCTCTTATCAGCCAATAGAACAGTGATGGCGAACCTTTTACAGACCGAGTGCCCAAACTGCAACCCAAAACCCATTTATTTTTTCGCAAAGTGCCAACACGGCAATGTAACCTGAATACTACAGTCCAATATAGTATATCTTCCATGTACTTTATCACTTAGCTATAATAGCCTGCCTGCATTCAGTGCGCTGCCTGTGCTGTTCATGGCGCGCCCTGTGCTGATGAATGGCAGGAAAACTCTAAGGCATATTGGTACACCATAGATTTTTCCAGGGTGCGGGTGCCCACAGAGAGGGCTCTGAGTGCCGCCTCTGGCACCCGTGCCATAGGTTCGCCATCACTGCAATAGAAGATCGCAGGTCCTACTCCAGGTTGCCATAACAACTGATCACAGGTTCGCAGGTCCTAAAATATTCAGTCATATGACGTATGATGGCACAACTACACTGCTACATGCATGGGGGGCAGGGGCCACTATTAAACGGACGGGCGCTGTGGAGTTCACTGTTAAAAGGACGGGCGCTGTGGAGTTGACTGTTAAAGGGGCGGTGTCACGACCATGGTCATGGTCGTGACTCCTGTAACCGCATGCAGTTGCCTGCGGTCTGGTCTGGTTGTCAATCACGGGTGAGGGCTGAAGTATGTTGCTTCACCTGTGGTTGCCGCTGGCAACATTATTTATGTGGCAGCATAGCAGCCTGAGCTGGTGCTAGGCAGCTTGCTGTAAGTGCATGCGGTTGCACCTGGCAACCTGTTTATGTAGGTGTGCACTGTGACAATTCCCTTCACTTGTGGCTGCCCGTGGCAACGTTTTGTATTGTGTACATGTGGTGGCAGTGTCTCGGCCTCCTGGCTGACTCCCAGGACATGGTTGCCACGCATGTCGTTGCCTGCGGTAACAGCTGCAGTGTAATTGTTTATGGGTGCACGTCCCCTTTAAGTGGCTGTCTTCCCTTCCCTGGTGTGAGAAGGGTTAATTCCCTTCCTAGTCTGTGAGCACTGGGTGTGTCTGCGTGGGTGTGGCTACATGGGCTATTTAGGCTCAGTTGAGACCTGATGTCTGAGGGGTACTCCAGGCATGTTGCTGGAGTCATCCTCCTGGTCTTCTACCATCTGCCAGTGAGGGCCACCCTTGTGGTCATAAACTTTATGTCTGGTGTTAGATGATTTCTTTATGGTCTATCTGTTTATTGCAACTATGGATGTCCTGGTAACCTGTGTGATATGTGTTGTGTGCTGTGTCCCTTAGTGTTTTGTGGTCATCAGTTCATGCACGGGTTCCAGTCAGCGTGGCTGTGGCAGGTAGGTTTGGAACTGCTTTAGTTCTCCTGTCATATCCATATGTTGTATTTGTTCCCCTTTCATTGCAGCTTGGCCTGTGAGACTCCTGTTCGTCCGCACCTTGGAGGAACAGGTTGTCTTACCCTGCTCCTAGTTCAGGGCCACCCTGAGGGCTAGTAGGGACCCCAAGGTTTACGTTGTATGAGCCCTCCCACCATCAGGGTTGGCTCATACGGCTAGGAGTCAGGGTCAGTATTAGGGACGCGTTAGGAGGTGACCTGCTCCCTGATCCTGTGGTCCTGGCCAAGCAGCGACCAAACATCTTCTGTCACCGCATGGCTGAGGGTTTCCCCTATCCTCAGCCGTGACAGGTGGGCACCGTGGAGTTCACTGTTAAAGGGGCGGTCACTGTGAAAGTCACTGTTAAAGGGCGGTCACTGTTAAATAGGCAGTCACTGTGAAAGTTAATGTTAAAGGGGAGGTCACTGAACGTCACTGTTAAAGGGGCGGTGACTATTAAATAAACAGTCACTGTGAAAATCACTGTTAAAGGGGTGGTCACTGTGAAAGTCACTGTTAAAGGGGCGGTCACTGTGAAAGTCACTGTTAAAGGGGAGGTCACTGTGAAAGTCACTGTTAAAGGGTCGGTCACTGAAAGTCACTGTTAAAGGGGCGGTCACTGTAACAGTCACTGTTAAAGGGAGGGTCACTGTAAAAGTCACTGTTAAAGGGGAGGTCACTGTTAAACAGGCAGTAACTGTTAAAGGGGCGGCCACTGTGAAAGTCACTGTTAAAGGGGCGGCCACTGTGAAAGTCACTGTTAAAAGGGCGGTCACTGTGAAAGTCACTGTTAAAGGGGCGGTCACTGTGAAAGTCACTGTTAAAGGAGCGGTCACTGTAAAAGTCACTGTTAAAGGGGAGGTCACTGTTAAACGGGCAGTAACTGTTAAAGGGACAGTCACTGTGAAAGTGACTGTTAAAGGGGCGGCCACTGTGAAAGTCACTGTTAAAAGGGCGGTCACTGTTAAAGAGGCAGCCACTGTTAAAGGGGGGGTCACTGTGAAAGTCACTGCTAAAGGGGCGGTCACTGTTAAAGGGGCAGTCACTGTGAAATTTGCTGTTAAAGGAGCGGTCACTGTTAAAGGGGAGGCCATTGTGAAAGTCACTGTTATTTAATATAAAATTGCAATAAATAAATACCCAAGCAACGCTGGGTCATCAGCTAGTTATAGTATAAAAATGTAATTGTTAAAATGGTGATATTAAACGCATACATAATTCAAATAGGTTTAACTGCAAACACTGCATAGTTATATTGATGGCAACATTATTGCATCGCACCATGTGTTTTACAGCACCAAAATTTTATTGTTGAACCAGTGATTCCCAACGTAAAATTTCAATAGCAGTGGGCAGTGTGTTTGTAAGAAGGGGAGGGACATTGTATTGTGCCTCTGTCTTTAAACTACAGAAAACACACTTGCAATTTTGCTAGTACTGTTCAATAATCTGACTGTGCTTTTGGGAAACACATGATTTTTAATTTATAGGAAACTCGTGACTTTTCATTTATAGGCTTTATAATCAAATGTAAATCATAATAAAATGTCTGGAAAATTGAAGAGTGCAAAATGACAGACCCATGTCTTATCCTTTCAGAGACAGAATATGGATAGCAGCAGTAGCAACACTAGCTATCTTGTCAGTAGTAGTGGTAGGTCACAGTTCTGGACACCTCTGAGTCGGACACCATGCCTTGGAGGCAGGGGTCACAGCTAGTGTTGAGCACGAATATTCAAAAAGCTAATTTTTATCTCGAATATCGGCACTTCGAGAATTAGCTAATATTTTGAATATAGTGATATATATTCGTTATAGCGAATATTCATAATTTTTTCCATCTAAACACATGATTCCTCCTTACTTCTTGCTTGTGGGCCAATGAGTCATTGGCCCACAAGCAACTTAAACAGGGAGAAATCATAACTTCATATGGAAAAAAATGACAAATATTCTAAAAAACTAATATATAGCACTATATTCAATATAGTGCTATATACCGTATTCGTATTTTAGAATATTCGTCATTTTTGAACAGTGTTCAGTGTTCACTTCAGATGGAAAAAAAAGACTATTCTAAAATACGAATATATAGCACTATATTAAATATAGTGCTCTATATTAGTTTTTTAGAATATTCGTCATTTTTTTCCATCTGAAGTCATGAATCATGACTTCAGATGGAAAAAAATAACGAATATTCTAAAAACGAATATATAGCACTATATTCTATAGTGCAATATATTCTTTTTTAACACACGTAATATTGCGTAATATTCACATATTAAGCGATCATTACCATGCCGATTTTCGAGTAAAAAAAAAGAATGTAGAATATAACGAATATTCAAATTCGGGAATATTCGTCGAATATTCTACAAAATATTCGCGAAATATCACAAATTTTAATATGACCCCTGCCGCTCGTGATGAGCGGCAGGGGTCATATTCAAATTTGTGATATTTCGCGAATATTTTGTAGAATATTCGACGAATATTCCCGAATTTGAATATTCGTTATATTCTACATTCTTTTTTTTTACTCGAAAATCGGCAAGGTAATGATCGCTTAATATGTGACAGCATTCCTCACAGCATTCCTCCTGCTCCTTCTCCTTGCAACCCTAGAGAAGCCTTTCAGTTTTAGTTGCATCCTCTCTATCTTGACTGCCCCCTCCTAGTGAGGCACCTTTTTTTTAAGACATGGTAACAAAACCCCACCATGCGCTGTGGAAGATATTTTAAGAGATTCTCCCTGTTGATGAGCTGTGTGAGAACAGTCACCTTTTGGACTCCCATGAGGGGGAGGTTTAGAGGGAAATGAGGGACCCCATGCATAGCTGTGTTGGAAGTGGTAGTAGTGGTACCTGTAGCCATGGTGGTGGCTATAGGTTCAGTGGTAGTGACAGTGGCACTCCAGGCAAATACACAGCAGGGAATAGTAGGGGGGACAAGGAGACCACAATTACATATTACAGTCTGATAAAAGTGGCGAGGAGAGTGAGGACTATGATGATAATTGTGCGTTCGACAGAGGAACATCAGGAGAAGTGTGGTGGCAGTGGCAGCAATAAAGAGAGGAGGAAACATATGGCCAGAACGTCACAAAAAACTGCCAGGGCCAGATCTGCTTCTCTTATAGTCAGCTCAGGAACCGGTGATGCCATTGATAATGTGGGCACAGGTTCAAAACGTGCCAGATCTAAACCAAATTTGGCTGCTGCAAGCTCTGTGCGAGTATGTCCTGTCTGGCAGCTTTTCTCTACTATGCCAGAAGACAAATGCATTGGTGTGTGCAAGGTCTGCAGGATTAAAACAAAAGTGTCCTCCTTCACCCAGTCTCCTTTGCGGCAGCCAGGCTGCACTCATGCCCGGTACAGTGTTCTTGTCATTTTCATCATCATTTACTGCTTCTCCCGCTCAGACTACTCCTCCTACTCTGCTTCATTGTCTGCAATTGATAACAAAATGTGTGGCCAATAAAAAACTCCACAGGCCCAGCAATCAGCGGTGTTCAAGCTTAACTCCCACCTGGACAAGTTACTGATGGTATAGTTTCTACCATACCACTTAATGGATTCTGCTGCCTTTAGGGAGCCGATTTCGTACACTCGGCCTCACTGAACAATACCTAGCTGGGATTTTTTCTCCCAAAAAGCTATCCTTGCCTTGTACTGTGGTCTGAGATGGGGGGATCTTATTTAGTGTTTTATATGGGGGTCTGATCTGAAAGGAAGGGGGTATTTTTTTGTACTAGCGCACAATATAAAGGGGTGTTTTTGTACTGACGGTACCAGTGTGTGGTATTTTTGTGGTACCAGTATTTTCAGGGTGACTGTTTCTGTAGGAAAGTATTGGGGAGCACAGTGGACACAGTATTGGGGGTGGCAGGATGGGATGTTGAGAAGGTGGGAGGATGATGGAAAAGTAGGAAAGTAAGATGTCTGTTTGTTAAACTCTGCAGAGACGAGATGCGGCTGAAAGAAGTCACTATGGCGGTCTGGTCTGAGAGGAGAAGAAGAGAAAAGATAATATCTACATTGGAAAAGAGAAGTCACTGGATGTAAGAGGTACATATGTGGCCCTGTATTACCCTGTATGTTCTGTGGCCCTGTATGCTATGTTTTTCAAGTATTTAAAGGGTTTGTCAGTTGTTGTTTTTTTCGCACGAGCGCTGCCTTCTCTGCTCTGTTTACCTGCTCATCACTGCAAATGCTATGGCAAATAGGTGAACAGAGCAGAGAAAGCAGTTCTCATATGAGCGCTTCCCTCTCTTCAAACAGCTGATCGGTGGGGGTGCTGGGACCCTGCCGATCTGATGTTGATGACCTAGGAGGATAGGTCATCAGTAGTAAAAAGAGGACAACCCCTTTAACAGTAGGACTGGAGAGAAGGGGTTAGGTTGATAATTTGGCATGCGGGCTGTTTCAATTTTTGCCTCGGGCAGCAGAAAAGCTAGGTTCACCGGTGCTGAGTGGGGGGGGGGGGCTCAAGCTGAACTCTTGCACCAGCCAGGGCCCATGAGCCTCTAGCTACGACCCTGGCTCCTTGCAATTCTTGGACACCTGGGCCAGCTAATTCAGGCAGTGAGAGTACATGTCTTTCCCGGCTGACTGGTTCACTGTTTTTCGCAGTGAGGCAGCATCGCAGCAAGAAGGGTGAGTCCTATTGACACCTCCACCAGGAGCTTATCTACCTCCTCAACCTCCTCTTCGGAGGACATCCTCCCTTCCCCAACAGCAAGGCAGAGCTTCGCTCTCACTCCCCCTATTGGGCAGACTAGATGGGCCAAATGGTTCTTATCTGCCGACACATTCTATGTTTCTATGTGTAAAGTGAAACGTTGCCATGTGGCCGATTGGCCTGGATTTGAGTCGTCACACAGATTCTAAGTGGCATTAAGCAGCAGATATCCTGCTGGCTGTCTCCCTGCCAACTCCAGCTGGCCAAAGTGGTCAGCAACAATGGCAGGAACAGCAAGGCAATGGTGCATTTGGGGGAAATAACACATGCTCCTTACATGGCACACATGATAAATCTAGTCATGCAACGCTTTTTAAAAAAAAGTACAGTGGCTTGCAGACTGCAGAGGGTAATGTCCTTGCATTTCAGTCATTCTTATGTGGCAAGGAACTGCCTCCTTAACTTGCAGCAACAGAACAATCTGCCATTACACAGTTTGATCCGTAATATTATAAGTCACTGGATGGCCAATGATCTTATTGGGGGGCAGAGCCAGAAAGAACTGGGTCAGACTGGCCAGAAGCTGTATGCTTGCTTTATTATGAGCTAACAGGTATATCAGTAGTGTGTTTATTACTGCATATCCATGCTTTTAGATCCTCGCTATCAAAGCAAAACAGGGGAATGTTTTTCTGTTGTCAGAAGGGGCGCCAAACTACTTTATCACCAGTAAACACTGTGTATGCAAATCAGCAACCAGAGTTCTACCGTCTCAACATCCAGGTTCAGTCCTACTTGGACTCTGGCACTACTGCAGCTCATGCCATGTTCCTTGACTCCATGGATTTCTGGGCAGGAAGTCTGTGGCCCAAACTTGCCAAGATTTTCAGCATGGCAGGGAGCATTGTGACACCCAAATGGACAAAATTTTCCCCCGCCAGTGGACAAACCTTCCCTTTTTGTCAAAATTAATGAGGCATGGATCCGGGAGGATTTTAACACGTTTTGCCCCATCATGCCATTGTCAATGTATGTATGCCTACCATCATATGCTGTACCGTATGGCTGCTGCTGCTACCACCATCATGCCACTGCAGCTGCCAGCTTACCATCATGTTCTGTACTATATGGCTGCTGCTGATACCACTGCCACCTTCATGCCACTGCTGCTGTCTGCCTGCCATCATGTTTTGTACAGTATGTATGACACTTTCATGCCATTGCTGCTGTTTGCCCGCCTATCATCATTTTCCTTACCGTATGGCTGTTACTACTGTTAATCTTCTTCTGCTACTTCAATTACCCCTACTACCACTATTATTAACCCTACACGGTTGCTACTACTACTATCCCTAAACAGCTACACACATCTACTGCCTTGTCTGTTCCATGATGTGCTGCTACTACTGCGGCCACTATTGCCCAAGATAATTGTTCCTTGCTCATTCAGAACAAGCCACATTTTCGTCTGACAATTAACACTTGTGCGTATATAAATATATGGGCAGGCATTCTGTCTCCGTTGGTTGCTTCTGTACAACAATCCACTCTTTTTTTCTGACATTAACATCTATGTGTGTATAAACAGGGGTAGAGATCTGCCTCGGTTGAGGTATATGTTTTGGACGCCTGGTCCCAACAAACCACAGTTTTTTCCCCATAAAACCATGTGTGTTTTAACACCATCTGCCTCCGATAAGGAACAACTTTTGAAAGCTTTCTAAAATGAAAATGTATAACACATGTGATGTGGGTTTTGAAACGGGCAATTTGTTAAAAACACCAAACATGCGTTTACCCAAACCTATGTTTAAACAGCAAACAAAATATGCCAGCACACAGTTATATATGCAAGCAATAGAATTAGGAAATAGAGATAACTCTGGATTATAGTGGTGCGCACATTTTTGATCAAATGTGTTGGGCCCCTCTACCAACGTCAAGGCGACTTCTGCAGATGGGTACCTAACACCAACAGAACTGCCTCTCCTGGGTCTTACTTAAAGAGACCTTTCATGGGTCCAGACATTCTGAGATAACTAGCAGATTATGTAGGGCATAGTGCAGGGATGTATTATTGCTTACTAGTTTGTCTGAGCGCCGCTCCGTTCGCCCACTGTGCCCCCGTTCACTTTTCCCGCCTGGTATGCTATTAACTAGCATTAGTACAGGGAGTAGGAGACTGCCCTGTTTCTCAATGGGTGTCTCCTTCTCCCTGGCTGTATAGCGCTGTGCAATCACAGCGGAGAGCATCACAGCCAGGGAGAAAAAAAAACTCACCTTCTCCCTGGCTGTGACGCTCTCCGCTGTGATTATTGATCTATATTGAATGGCACAACCGCCAAAAATAAATTGGATCCAAATGGAGGTGCTCCGTGAAGGGGCTGTCAAGCCACAATATAGGAAAAAATATTCCACGGCACACTCATATAGTTTGCACGATAATATATGTATTTTATTATTTGCCAACACCAACTTTACTGATCAATCGTCATGTGAATTCAGGGCCAGCGTTTCGGTCCACCACATGTTCTATATACACTAGTAATTATGTTTATATATTTATGCTTGTGATGTATCACTTTCTATTTATACTTTTGTATGAATTGCTCTTGTTAATCAATTATTATGTGGGTGTGTATATATACCTATATTTGAGTACCATTTCTGTTATCATCACTGCTTGAGAAAGATCCCACTGTGTGGATTAATACGTTGCTCTTTTTTCTAGTGAAATAAGCTTACACTTTTCTTTGATATGCCATGGAATCTTGTCAGGATAGATAGATAGATACAGATGTAGCCAAGCTAAAATTCACTCTGACTTTGTCGCTGGTAGATGGGCCCGACATATTCTTGATAAAAAATATGCACCCATACCCCTTTTTTATACATAGATAGATCCAGTTAATTGTGGGATTAGGGAAACCTCACCCAGGAGTGGCTTCCGCTATTTAGATTGTTTACTCCAACCCATCTTCCTAGTGCTCCTAACCAGAGTAGCCCATAGCTGTATTCTACATTGCTCTGAATTTTGTAGGCCAAAAGTCCAAGAGAGACAAGCCTTTTTTGTAGGTCCCATCTGTTGGAAGCCACTTCGTCGTTGGTAGATGGATTCAACATATTCTTGATGAAAAATATGCGCAATGGGCTTGGAATTTTCACACAGTAAGTATAGCAATACTGCAATTTATTTTTAGTTTTCAGTGTTTGCATGTGTCATCAGTGTTTGCATTTACTGTGCATAAAGTAAAGTGCTGCTACTTGTAGTGCTTGTTTGATTTTATATTGCAGCCATTGCACCCCTTTTTATACATAGTTTGGAGGTGCTGGTCTAACTTTCAAATAGATAGATAGATACTGTAGATAGATAGATACATGTGCAGGCAGAACCTATTTAAACATTGTCTGCCTAGGAGCCAAAAACCCCAATGGCAGTAACTAAATATGAGTTTTGAAAAATTTGATTTGGCTGATTCACCGAACTTCGACAAGAAATTTGACTTGTTCCGAATTAATTGCGATATACCCTGGCCACTCCGCTTAATCATATTCATCCCAATCTCAGTGTGAAGTCTTGGAACTTAAACTGCAGGGAGACTACAGGGAGAGTGTATTACCGTGTGCATTACGTTCTAGTGCACCCACATTCATAGTTAATCCGTTCTGTAGGTACTGTGACGTCAGTATTACAGGTGTAATGTATCGCTGTTTACATCACTGTGCAGTGCACCAAGATTCATAGCTAATGTACAAGAAGTCTAAAGCAGTACATAGCTGTAACTAGGAAAATAGCTGAGAAATAATTTTATAGGTTGTACTATTCAGACACATTTCACGTTCTTCTCCAGTATGGGTAGGACAATCCTAGCTCCAACCAGCAGGCAATCTAACAAAGCACATCGTCTTTTTATTTACAAGCTGAGAAAGTGGCATAATTGCTCCGTTGCCTTAACAACATTTTATGAGTATTTAACAGACCTATTTTGTTTCCCGGACATCAGCATACTGTATTTCTGCTAAATCCATTTAGTTTTCACAGCCTAAGAAATATATAATACAGACGTAGAAAATGTTTAGCTGGACAGTAAAGGGGCAAATAGGGCAAGAAACTTGGATTAAAAAATAGAAGAGATTATAATTGCTCTGTGATGAGGTGATATCAGGGTTTGATAGAGATAGACTATTATTCTATTTGGGTATCTGCACACAGTGCTGATTTATATGCAGAAAATCCATACAAATTCCGCACCAAAACTGCACAAACACACATATAAATCCGCACTATTTATTGCGGTTTCTGTGCCTTAATTAATTAATGTCCGATGCCGCGATCAGTGATGAACGCGGCATCTGAGGGGTTCAATGACAGGGGGTGAAGCCATCACTGTTCCCTATCATTGCGCCCACTACATACAATGAAACGCGATTTGTAACTAAATAGTTCATAACAAATCAAATTAATTTTTTTTATTCAGCGAAGCAGCTGAATCGAATTTTTGATAACCTCGCTCATCGACAACCATTACTTTGGGTGACTACTACTACTATTATTGCTACCACAACTCCTGTCCTCCACTCCTCTCCTGGGCTCACTGCACAAGTAGGGAAGAAAATAAATAGCAGGTAAGCATCACCCGCAGGTAGAGACTTGTATAATCTTGTTAAGCTCACAGATGGACATTCACTTTAATTGTATATAATACAGTATATAATTATGTATCAACATAATTATATAAAGGTTTATGGAGTAACATTTTTCTGTAAATGTGGTGGCAGATATACAAGTTATTTCTTTTGTATTTCATTCTGCAATAAGTGGGAGTATTTGTATAAAACACATTTATAAGCCCAGTATGGGTGGGTTGAAATTAGCACCATAAAAGAACATTTTACAGTCAGCGTCTCACTAGAAAGTAAAGCATGACTGCCAGGATCCATTATCTTTGAAGAGTATGTTATGACAAGAAAATAATTTCAGATTAAAGGATAGATTTAATCGAAAGTTTCCATAATGGATTTTCAACATTTTCAACATAGGCCTTGTCTCGTTATAATATAGTCATATTGTCATATCTATACTCCATTTACAGATGTTTTTGCTTAGCTCCTCTAGTCTGAAAAAAGTGCTAAGCAATGTGTTACTGTATACTAATAACAGACAATGAGATGCAAAGTACAGCCTTATAGATGAGGACATAAAGGGAACCTGTCATCCACTTTATGCTGCCCATACTATTGGCAGAATAAAGTAGAGACAGGTGAGTTGATTTCAGCGGTCTGTCATTCATAAGTTAAAAGTAAGTGGTTGTCGAGAACCAACATCACAATCATTGCAGACTGGGCCTGGAAAAGAGTCCCGGCCACTTGAGAAGAGTCCTGGGTATTCATAATCTCCTGCTCTCCTGCCCACCTGCTGATGACTGACAGTCTTCTACCGAGTTTTCTCCCCATCTCTCTAGGAGAGAGCTGCCAATCATCAGCAGATGGGAGGTGAGAGAGCAGGAGATTATGAATAACCAGGACTCTTCTCAGGTAGATTTGACTCTTTTCAAGGCCTGTGCTGCAATGATTATGATGCTGGTTCTCAGCAACCACTTACTTTTAGCTCATGAGTGACACACCGCTGACATCAGCATTTCTGTCATTAATGTATGCTGCCCTCAGTGAGGTCAGCATAAAGTTAATGACAGGTTCCCTTTAAAGTGCTAGTGATTGTTTCAAATTTGACAACTCAGAGTAACTTTTTTTGATTAAATTTTTTATGTGAAAAGGAAGCTGGCACTCTCACTCACCCGGTAAGGGCTGTTGTCAGCTGGTGCCCCTATTGCGGCACCTGCCGTTTGTGCACCACATCACGGATCCGGACCCATTCGCTTGATTGGGTCCAAAATCCGGAAGGTGCGATGCGGAAAGGAGGCACGGAACCCCACGGAAGCACTCAGTTTTCTGTCTGTGCCTCCGTGCTCCAAAAAAGCAGTGAATGCACTACTTTTTTGCAGTGCAGACCGTCGGATGTGGATAGCAGACCCCATCCAAGTAAATAGGTCCTGCATCCATATATGGCAGCCCTATGGTCGGTGCCAGTGCATTGCGGACCGCAATTTGCAATCCACAGCACGGGCCTGGCCAGCTCACGCTTGTGTACATGAGCCCTAAAGGTTATGTCAAAATATAAGATTTTATCATTTATTAAAACATTGCTTAAAATTAATAAACTCGAGAAATAAAAATATTATTTATTTATAGATTTTTAACCCATAGGGAACTGGGACAGAACTCATAGCGCCGTAGCTGCGTACACCCGATCCCTGAGCGAAATCGCTCGGTGACCGGGGTACGATGGCTGCTCTGCACGGCATGCAGCCATCTTTCCTACAGGCACAGGGAGGTTTTTCTGCCCCCCTGCAGCCCCGATCGCTGCCATTGGCTGGTTTCTGCAGACCGGCCAATCACAGCTCCAGGTGGTTTTTTAACCATTCATGGAGCTGCAGGGGGGGTTGCACAGGGGTGACTGGTGCTGAACTAGTCAGCACCTGTCTCCCCCCAGGTCAGGCAGGGGACACCAGTGTTTGGCGTCCCCTGCCAGCACTGGGATTGGCTGGAACAACGCTCCAGTCAATGGCAGCGCAGGAAAGGGCTGAACCTCTCTGCAGGAAGCCATTCTAGCTGGTAACTGCTTGCAGAGAGGTTCTGTGCTTTTCTGTGCTGCTTGTTGGTTTGCTGGGACTTGTGGTGCACCACCACTGTTATTTCCTGCTGAAAGAAGAATTCAAAGAACAACATCTGGAATTGCTGCACTGATTATTATTTTTTTCATTTGCAGCAGTTACAGATCCCTAAAACACCATCCATCCCTCTACCTTATATATCTATCTATATACAGTTGCAAGAAAAAGTATGTGAACCCTTTGGAATGATATGGATTTCTGCACAAATTGGTTATAAAATGTGATCTGATCTTCATCCAAGTCACAACAATAGACAATCACAGTCTGCTTAAACTAATAACACACAAAGAATTAAATGTTACCATGTTTTTATTGAACACACCATGTAAACACTCACAGTGCAGGTGGAAAAAGTATGTGAACCCTTGGATTTAATAACTGGTTGAACCTCCTTTGGCAACAATAATTTCTACCAAACGTTTCCTGTAGTTGCACAACAGTCAGGAGTAATTCTTGACTCTTTACAGAACTGTTTCAGTTCAGCAATATTCTTGGGATGTCTGGTGTGAATCGCTTTCTTGAGGTCATGCCACATGATCTCAATCGGGTTGAGGTCAGAACTCTGACTGGGCCACTCCAGAAGGCGTATTTTCTTCTGTTTAAGCCATTCTGTTGTTGATTGACTTCTATGCTTTGGGTCGTTGTCCTGTTGCAACACCCATCTTCTGTTGAGCTTCAGCTGGTGGACAGATGGCCTTAAGTTCTCCTGCAAAATGTCTTGATAAACTTGGGAATTCATTTTTCCTTCGATGATAGCAATCCGTCCAGGCCCTGACGCAGCAAAGCAGACCCAAACCATGATGCCCCCACCACCGTACTTCACAGTTGGGATGAGGTTTTGATGTTGGTGTGCTGTGCCTCTTTTTCTCCACACATAGTGTTGTGTGTTTCTTCCAAACAACTCAACTTTGGTTTCATCTGTCCACAGAATATTTTGCCAGTACTGCTGTGGAACATCCAGGTGCTCTTGTGCAAACTGTAAACGTGCAGTAATGTTTTTTTGGGACAGAAGTGGCTTCCTCTGTGGTATCCTCCCATGAAATCTATTCTTGTTTAGTGTTTTACGTATCGTAGATTCGCTAACAGGGATGTTAGCATATGCCAGAGACTTTTGTAAGTCTTTAGCTGACACTCTAGGATTCTTCTTCACCTCATTGAGCATTCTGCACCTTGCTCTTGCAGTCATCTATACAGGACGGCCACTCCTAGGGAGAGTAGCAGCAGCAGTGCTGAACTTTCTCCATTTATAGACAATTTGTCTTAGGCTGGTTTCACACGGGCGTTGCGGGATAAAATGCGGGTGCGTTGCGGGAACATGCGCAATTTTTCCGTGGGAGTGCAAAACATTGTAATGCGTTTTGCATGCGCGTGAGAAAAATCTGCATGTTTGGTACGGTGTTCTGTAGATTGTATTATTTTCCCTTATAACATGGTTATAAGGGAAAATAATAGCATTCTGAATACAGAATGCTAAGTAAAATAGCGTTGTAAGGGTTAAAAAAATAATAATAATTTTTTTACTCACCTTAATTCACTTGATCGCGCAACCAGCATCTCTTCTGGCTTCTTTCTTTGCTGTGTGGAGGAAAAGGACCTGTGGTGATGTCACTCCGGTCATCACATGGTCCATCACATGATCTTTTACCATGGTGATGGATCATGTGATGACCGGAGTGATGTCACCACAGGTCCTGTTCCTGCACAAAGTAAAGAAAGAGACAGAAGAGAAGCCGGGCTGCGCGATCAAGTGGATTAAGGTGAGTTTATTTTAAAAAATATATATTTTAACCCCTCCAGCGCTATTGTACTATGCGTTCTGCATTCAAAATGCTATTATTTTCCCTTATAACCATGTTATAAGGGAAAATAATAAAATTATTGGGTCTCCATCCCGATCGTCTCCTAGCAACCCTGCGTGAAAATCGCACAGCATCCGCACTTGCTTGCGGATGCTTGCGATTTTCACGCAGCCCCGTTCACTTCTATGTGGCCTGCGTTGCGTGGATTATCGCAACGCAACGCACAATATAGAACATGCTGTGATATTCACACAACGCACAAGTGATGCGTGAAAATCACCGCTTGTGTGCACAGCCTCATAGAAATGAATGGATCCAGATTCAGTGCGGGTGCAATGCGTACACATCACGCATTGCACCCGTGCAGAATACTCACCCGTGTGAAAGGGGCCTTACCGTGGACTGATGAACAGCAAGGCTTTTGGAGATACTTTTATAACCCTTTCCAGATTTATGCAAGTCAACAATTCTTAATTGTAGGTCTTCTGAGAGTTCTTTTGTGCGAGGCATCATTCACATCAGGCAATGCTTCTTGTGAAAAGCAAACCCAGAACTGGTGTGTGTATAGGGCAGGACAGCTGTAACCAACACCTCCAATCTCATCTCATTGATTGGACTCCAGTTAACTGACACCTCACTCCAATTACCATAGCTCTTGGAGATGTCATTAGTCTAGGGGTTCACATACTTTTTCCACCTACACTGTGAATGTTTACATGGTGTGATCAATAAAAACATGGTAACATTTAATTCTTTGTGTGTTATAAGTTTAAGCAGACTGTGATTGTCTATTGTTGTGACTTAGATGAAGATCAGATCACATTTTATGACCAATTTGTGCAGAAATCCATATCATTCCAAAGGGTTCACATACTTTTTCTTGCAACTGTATATTGCAATACCAGTGAGATGCTGTCCAGTGTGAATTATCTTTCTTTTTTTTTTTTTTACACTTAGACCCCTTTCACACGGGCGATATTTCCGCGTGGGTGCAATGCGTGAGGTGAATGCATTGCACCCGCACTGAATCCGGACCCATTAACTTCAATTGGGCTGTGTAGATGAGCGGTGATTTTCACGCATCGTTTGTGCGTTGAGTGAAAATCGCAGCATGCTCTATATTGTGTGCTTTCCACGCAACACAGGCCCCATAGAAGAGAATGGGGCTGCGTTAAAATCGCAAGCATCCGCAAGTAAGTACGGATGCGGTGCGATTCTCACGCATGGTTGCTAGGAGACGATTGGGATGGAGACCCGATCATTATTATTTTCCCTTATAACATGGTTATAAGGGAAAATAATAGCATTCTTAATACAGAATGCATAGTACAATAGGGCTGGAGGGGTTAAAAAATAAAAATAAAAATTTAACTCACCTTAATCCACTTATCGCGCAGCCCGGCTTCTCTTCTGTCTTCATCTTTGCTGTGAACAGGAAAAGGACCTTTGATGACGTCACTGCACTCATCACATGGTTTATCACATGATCCATCACCATGGTGATGGATCAAGTAATGAGCCCAGTGACGTCATCAAAGGTCCTATTCCTCAAAGAAGAAGACAGAAGAGAAGCCGGGCTGAGCAAACAAGTGGATTAAAGTGAGTTAAATAATTTTTTATTTTTTTAACCCCTCCAGCCCTATTGTACTTTGCATTCTGTATTAAAGGGTTTCTACCACCAGATTTGGTCCTATTTAGCTGACTGACACTAGCGATGTGCTAGTGTCAGCAGTCCATAACAGTGTTCTTACTTATCATCTGTCTGCTGCCGTTCACCTTAAAAACGTACTTTTATAGATATGCTAATGAGCCTCTAGGTGCTATGTGGGAGTCATTAGCACCTAGAGGGCTCCTTCCACTAACCATTTCAGCCGCCCATCGCGTCCCTCCAGCCCGCCCCGCTTCTGTTGATTGACGTGAAACTTCTCAGTATCTCGTACCAATTTCCGCGCCTGCGCCGTGCGCTTCTGTATTCGGCGCAGGCGCAGTGGGTGAATGCCGCACTCCTGGTGCCGGCTTCCTCACTGTAACGTAGTTGGCGCAGTGAGGAAGCCGGCGCCGGGAGAATACAGAAGCGCACGGCGCAGGCACGGGAATTGGTACGAGATACTGAGAAGTTTCAAGTCAATCAACAGGAGCGGGGCGGGCTGGAGGGACGCGATGGGCGGCTGAAATGGTTAGTGGACGGAGCCCTCTAGGTGCTAATGACGCCCACATAGCACCTAGAGTCTCATTAGCATATCTATAAAAGTACGTTTTTAAGGTGAACGGCAGCAGACAGATGATAAGTAAGAACACTGTTATGGACTGCTGACACTAGCACATCGCTAGTGTCAGTCAGCTAAATAGGACCAAATCTGGTGGTAGAAACTCTTTAAGAATGCTATTATTTTCCCTTATACCCATGTTATAAGGGAAAATAATACAATCTACACAACACCTAACCCAAACCTAAACTTCTGTGAAGAAGTTCAGGTTTGGGTACCAAACATGCCGATTTTTCTCATGCGTGTGCAAAACACATTACAATGTTTTGCACTCGCGCTGAAAAATCGCGCATGTTCCCACAACGCATCCACATCTTTTTCCGCAATGTCCGTGTGAAACCAGCCTTACTTTTCAGCTATTTTTGTACTCATAAGTAGGGATGAGCGAACCCGAACTGTATAGTTCGGGTTCGTACCGAATTTTGGGGTGTCCGTGACACGGACCCGAACCCGGACATTTTCGTAAAAGTCCGGGTTCGGGTTCGGTGTTCGTCGCTTTCTTCGCGCTTTTGTGACGCTTTCTTGGCGCTTTTTGAAAGGCTGCAAAGCAGCCAATCAACAAGCGTCATACTACTTGCCCCAAGAGGCCATCACAGCCATGCCTACTATTGGCATGGCTGTGATTGGCCAGAGCACCATGTGACCCAGCCTCTATTTAAGCTGGAGTCACATAGCGCCGCCCGTCACTCTGCTCTGATTAGCGTAGGGAGAGGTTGCGGCTGCGACAGTAGGGCGAGATTAGGCAGATTAACTCCTCCAAAGGACTTGATTAACTGATCGATCTGCAGCTGTGGATCATTGAGCTGCTGATCCTCAATTGCTCACTGTTTTTAGGCTGCACAGACCGTTTGTCAGTCTCATTTTTCTGGGGTGATCGGCGGCCATTTTGTGTCTTGTGGTGCGCCAGCACAAGCTGCGACCAAGTGCATTTAACCCTCAATGGTGTGGTTGTTTTTTGGCTAAAGCCTACATCAGGGTGAAGCTGTGACACCAAGTGCATTTAACCAGCAATAGTCTGTTCATTTTTTGGCCATATACAAAATCAGGGGCAAGCTGCGCCTGTCACCAAGTGCATTTAACCCTCAATGGTGTGGTTGTTTTTTGGCTAAAGCCTACATCAGGGTGAAGCTGTCACACCAAGTGCATTTAACCAGCAATAGTCTGTTCATTTTTTGGCCATATACAAAATCAGGGGCAAGCTGCGCCTGTCACCAAGTGCATTTAACCCTCAATGGTGTGGTTGTTTTTTGGCTAAAGCCTACATCAGGGTGAAGCTGTCACACCAAGTGCATTTAACCAGCAATAGTCTGTTCATTTTTTGGCCATATACAAAATCAGGGGCAAGCTGCGCCTGTCACCAAGTGCATTTAACCCTCAATGGTGTGGTTGTTTTTTGGCTAAAGCCTACATCAGGGTGAAGCTGTCACACCAAGTGCATTTAACCAGCAATAGTCTGTTCATTTTTTGGCCATATCCCAGTCTAATTCTGTCACTAAATCCATACCGGTCACCCAGCGCCTAAATACTAGGCCTCAAATTTATATCCAGCTAAATCTGTCCCTAGTGCTGTAGCTGGGCGAGTTATTTAGTGTCCGTTCAAGCACATTTCTTGTTCTGGGTTGAAATACAATTCCCAATTTAGCAATTTCATAATTTAGTGGTTCCTGCTATATCAGAGCTCTTTGAAATCTATCCCAAAAAGGGTATATAATATTGAAGGTGCACATAGGGTCATTCAGAGTAACTTCACACACACCCGCTACTGTGTATTTCCAAGTCTAATTCTGTCACTAAATCCATACCGGTGACCCAGCGCCTAAATACTAGGCCTCAAATTTAATTCCCTCTAAATCTCTCGTTACCCACCGCTGTACTGTTGTTGCTGGGCAAGATATTTAGTGTCCGTCAAAGCACATTTTTTGTTCTGGGTTGAAGTACAATTCCCAATTTAGCAATTTCATAATTTAGTGGTTTCTGCTATATCAGAGCTATTTGAAATCTATCCCAAAAAGGGTATATAATATTGAAGGTGCACATAGGGTCATTCAGAATAACTTCACACACACCCGCTACTGTGTATTTCCAAGTCTAATTCTGTCACTAAACCCATACCTGTCACCCAGCGCCTAAATACTAGGCCTCAAATTTAAATCCCTCTAAATCTCTCGTTACCGTTGTCCTGTTGTAGCTGGGAAAGTTATTTAGTGCCCGTCAAAGCACATTTTTTGTTCTGGGTTGAAGTACAATTCCCAATTTAGCAATTTCATAATTTAGTGGTTCCTGCTATATCAGAGCTATTTGAAATCTATCCCAAAAAGGGTATATAATATTGAAGGTGCACATAGGGTCATTCAGAATAACTTCACACACACCCGCTACTGTGTATTTCCAAGTCTAATTCTGTCACTAAATCCATACCGGTGACCCAGCGCCTAAATACTAGGCCTCAAATTTAATTCCCTCTAAATCTCTCGTTACCCACCGCTGTACTGTTGTTGCTGGGCAAGATATTTAGTGTCCGTCAAAGCACATTTTTTGTTCTGGGTTGAAGTACAATTCCCAATTTAGCAATTTCATAATTTAGTGGTTTCTGCTATATCAGAGCTATTTGAAATCTATCCCTAAAAGGGTATATAATATTGAAGGTGCACATAGGGTCATTCAGAATAACTTCACACACACCCGCTACTGTGTATTTCCAAGTCTAATTCTGTCACTAAACCCATACCTGTCACCCAGCGCCTAAATACTAGGCCTCAAATTTATATCCAGCTAAATCTGTCCCTAGTGCTGTAGCTGGGCGAGTTATTTAGTGTCCGTTCAAGCACATTTCTTGTTCTGGGTTGAAATACAATTCCCAATTTAGCAATTTCATAATTTAGTGGTTCCTGCTATATCAGAGCTCTTTGAAATCTATCCCAAAAAGGGTATATAATATTGAAGGTGCACATAGGGTCATTCAGAGTAACTTCACACACACCCGCTACTGTGTATTTCCAAGTCTAATTCTGTCACTAAATCCATACCGGTGACCCAGCGCCTAAATACTAGGCCTCAAATTTAATTCCCTCTAAATCTCTCGTTACCCACCGCTGTACTGTTGTTGCTGGGCAAGATATTTAGTGTCCGTCAAAGCACATTTTTTGTTCTGGGTTGAAGTACAATTCCCAATTTAGCAATTTCATAATTTAGTGGTTTCTGCTATATCAGAGCTATTTGAAATCTATCCCAAAAAGGGTATATAATATTGAAGGTGCACATAGGGTCATTCAGAATAACTTCACACACACCCGCTACTGTGTATTTCCAAGTCTAATTCTGTCACTAAACCCATACCTGTCACCCAGCGCCTAAATACTAGGCCTCAAATTTAAATCCCTCTAAATCTCTCGTTACCGTTGTCCTGTTGTAGCTGGGAAAGTTATTTAGTGCCCGTCAAAGCACATTTTTTGTTCTGGGTTGAAGTACAATTCCCAATTTAGCAATTTCATAATTTAGTGGTTCCTGCTATATCAGAGCTATTTGAAATCTATCCCAAAAAGGGTATATAATATTGAAGGTGCACATAGGGTCATTCAGAATAACTTCACACACACCCGCTACTGTGTATTTCCAAGTCTAATTCTGTCACTAAATCCATACCGGTGACCCAGCGCCTAAATACTAGGCCTCAAATTTAATTCCCTCTAAATCTCTCGTTACCCACCGGTGTACTGTTGTTGCTGGGCAAGATATTTAGTGTCCGTCAAAGCACATTTTTTGTTCTGGGTTGAAGTACAATTCCCAATTTAGCAATTTCATAATTTAGTGGTTTCTGCTATATCAGAGCTATTTGAAATCTATCCCTAAAAGGGTATATAATATTGAAGGTGCACATAGGGTCATTCAGAATAACTTCACACACACCCGCTACTGTGTATTTCCAAGTCTAATTCTGTCACTAAACCCATACCTGTCACCCAGCGCCTAAATACTAGGCCTCAAATTTAAATCCCTCTAAATCTCTCGTTACCGTTGTCCTGTTGTAGCTGGGAAAGTTATTTAGTGCCCGTCAAAGCACATTTTTTGTTCTGGGTTGAAGTACAATTCCCAATTTAGCAATTTCATAATTTAGTGGTTCCTGCTATATCAGAGCTATTTGAAATCTATCCCAAAAAGGGTATATAATATTGAAGGTGCACATTGGGTCATTCAGAATAACTTCACACACACGCTTCTGTGCATTTCCAAGTCTAATTCTGTCACTAAATCCATACCGGTGACCCAGCGCCTAAATACTAGGCCTCAAATTTAATTCCCTCTAAATCTCTCGTTACCCACCGCTGTACTGTTGTTGCTGGGCAAGATATTTAGTGTCCGTCAAAGCACATTTTTTGTTCTGGGTTGAAGTACAATTCCCAATTTAGCAATTTCATAATTTAGTGGTTTCTGCTATATCAGAGCTATTTGAAATCTATCCCTAAAAGGGTATATAATATTGAAGGTGCACATAGGGTCATTCAGAATAACTTCACACACACCCGCTACTGTGTATTTCCAAGTCTAATTCTGTCACTAAATCCATACCGGTGACCCAGCGCCTAAATACTAGGCCTCAAATTTAATTCCCTCTAAATCTCTCGTTACCCACCGTTGTACTGTTGTTGCTGGGCAAGATATTTAGTGTCCGTCAAAGCACATTTTTTGTTCTGGGTTGAAGTACAATTCCCAATTTAGCAATTTCATAATTTAGTGGTTTCTGCTATATCAGAGCTATTTGAAATCTATCCCTAAAAGGGTATATAATATTCAAGGTGCACATTGGGTCATTCAGAATAACTTCACACACACACGCTTCTGTGCATTTCCAAGTCTAATTCTGTCACTAAATCCATACCGGTCACCCAGCGCCTAAATACTAGGCCTCAAATTTATATCCCGCTGAATTTGAATACAATACATTGGGCCAAATAATATATTTGTTGTTGTGGTGAACCATAACAATGAGAAAAACATCTAGTAAGGGACGCGGACGTGGACATGGTCGTGGTGGTGTTAGTGGACCCTCTGGTGCTGGGAGAGGACGTGGCCGTTCTGCCACATCCACACGTCCTAGTGTACCAACTACCTCAGGTCCCAGTAGCCGCCAGAATTTACAGCGATATATGGTGGGGCCCAATGCCGTTCTAAGGATGGTAAGGCCTGAGCAGGTACAGGCATTAGTCAATTGGGTGGCCGACAGTGGATCCAGCACGTTCACATTATCTCCCACCCAGTCTTCTGCAGAAAGCGCACAGATGGCGCCTGAAAACCAACCCCATCAGTCTGTCACATCACCCCCATGCATACCAGGGAAACTGTCTCAGCCTCAAGTTATGCAGCAGTCTCTTATGCTGTTTGAAGACTCCGCTGGCAGGGTTTCCCAAGGGCATCCACCTAGCCCTTCCCCAGCGGTGAAAGACATAGAATGCACTGACGCACAACCACTTATGTTTCCTGATGATGAGGACATGGGAATACCACCTCAGCATGTCTCTGATGATGACGAAACACAGGTGCCAACTGCTGCGTCTTTCTGCAGTGTGCAGACTGAACAGGAGGTCAGGGATCAAGACTGGGTGGAAGACGATGCAGGGGACGATGAGGTCCTAGACCCCACATGGAATGAAGGTCGTGCCACTGACTTTCACAGTTCGGAGGAAGAGGCAGTGGTGAGACCGAGCCAACAGCGTAGCAAAAGAGGGAGCAGTGGGCAAAAGCAGAACACCCGCCGCCAAGAGACTCCGCCTGCTACTGACCGCCGCCATCTGGGACCGAGCACCCCAAAGGCAGCTTCAAGGAGTTCCCTGGCATGGCACTTCTTCAAACAATGTGCTGACGACAAGACCCGAGTGGTTTGCACGCTGTGCCATCAGAGCCTGAAGCGAGGCATTAACGTTCTGAACCTGAGCACAACCTGCATGACCAGGCACCTGCATGCAAAGCATGAACTGCAGTGGAGTAAACACCTTAAAACCAAGGAAGTCACTCAGGCTCCCCCTGCTACCTCTTCTGCTGCTGCCGCCTCGGCCTATTCTGCTGCTGCCGCCTCGGCCTCTTCCTCCGCCTCTGGAGGAACGTTGGCACCTGCCGCCCAGCAAACAGGGGATGTACCACCAACACCACCACCACCACCTCCGTCACCAAGCGTCTCAACCATGTCACACGCCAGCGTTCAGCTCTCCATCTCACAAACATTTGATAGAAAGCGTAAATTCCCACCTAGCCACCCTCGATCCCTGGCCCTGAATGCCAGCATTTCTAAACTACTGGCCTATGAAATGCTGTCATTTAGGCTGGTGGACACAGACAGCTTCAAACAGCTCATGTCGCTTGCTGTCCCACAGTATGTTGTTCCCAGCCGGCACTACTTCTCCAAGAGAGCCGTGCCTTCCCTGCACAACCAAGTATCCGATAAAATCAAGTGTGCACTGCGCAACGCCATCTGTAGCAAGGTCCACCTAACCACAGATACGTGGACCAGTAAGCACGGCCAGGGACGCTATATCTCCCTAACTGCACACTGGGTAAATGTAGTGGCAGCTGGGCCCCAGGCGGAGAGCTGTTTGGCGCACGTCCTTCCGCCGCCAAGGATCGCAGGGCAACATTCTTTGCCTCCTGTTGCCACCTCCTCCTTCTCGGCTTCCTCCTCCTCTTCTTCCACCTGCTCATCCAGTCAGCCACACACCTTCACCACCAACTTCAGCACAGCCCGGGGTAAACGTCAGCAGGCCATTCTGAAACTCATATGTTTGGGGGACAGGCCCCACACCGCACAGGAGTTGTGGCGGGGTATAGAACAACAGACCGACGAGTGGTTGCTGCCGGTGAGCCTCAAGCCCGGCCTGGTGGTGTGTGATAATGGGCGAAATCTCGTTGCAGCTCTGGGACTAGCCAATTTGACGCACATCCCTTGCTTGGCGCATGTGCTGAATTTGGTGGTGCAGAAGTTCATTCACAACTACCCCGACATGTCAGAGCTGCTGCATAAAGTGCGGGCCGTCTGTTCGCGCTTCCGGCGTTCACATCCTGCTGCTGCTCGCCTGTCTGCGCTACAGCGTAACTTCGGCCTTCCCGCTCACCGCCTCATATGCGACGTGCCCACCAGGTGGAACTCCACCTTGCACATGCTGGACAGACTGTGCGAGCAGCAGCAGGCCATAGTGGAGTTTCAGCTGCAGCACGCACGGGTCAGTCGCACTACAGAACAGCACCACTTCACCACCAATGACTGGGCCTCCATGCGAGACCTGTGTGCCCTGTTGCGCTGTTTCGAGTACTCCACCAACATGGCCAGTGGCGATGACACCGTTATCAGCGTTACAATACCACTTCTATGTCTCCTTGAGAAAACACTTAGGGCGATGATGGAAGAGGAGGTGGCCCAGGAGGAGGAGGAGGAGGAGGAGGAAGAGGGGTCATTTTTAGCACTTTCAGGCCAGTCTCTTCGAAGTGACTCAGAGGGAGGTTTTTGGCAACAGCAGAGGCCAGGTACAAATGTGGCCAGCCAGGGCCCACTACTGGAGGACGAGGAGGACGAGGATGAGGAGGAGGTGGAGGAGGATGAGGATGAAGCATGGTCACAGCGGGGTGGCACCCAACGCAGCTCGGGTCCATCACTGGTGCGTGGCTGGGGGGAAAGGCAGGACGATGACGATACGCCTCCCACAGAGGACAGCTTGTCCTTATCCCTGGGCAGCCTGGCACACATGAGCGACTACATGCTGCAGTGCCTGCGCAACGACAGCAGAGTTGCCCACATTTTAACCTGTGCGGACTACTGGGTTGCCACCCTGCTGGATCCACGCTACAAAGACAATGTGCCCACCTTACTTCCTGCACTGGAGCGTGATAGGAAGATGCGCGAGTACAAGCGCACGTTGGTAGACACGCTACTGAGAGCATTCCCAAATGTCACAGGGGAACAAGTGGAAGCCCAAGGCCAAGGCAGAGGAGGAGCAAGAGGTCGCCAAGGCAGCTGTGTCACGGCCAGCTCCTCTGAGGGCAGGGTTAGCATGGCAGAGATGTGGAAAACTTTTGTCAACACGCCACAGCTAACTGCACCACCACCTGATACGCAACGTGTTAGCAGGAGGCAACATTTCACTAACATGGTGGAACAGTACGTGTGCACACCCCTCCACGTACTGACTGATGGTTCGGCCCCATTCAACTTCTGGGTCTCTAAATTGTCCACGTGGCCAGAGCTAGCCTTTTATGCCTTGGAGGTGCTGGCCTGCCCGGCAGCCAGCGTTTTGTCTGAACGTGTATTCAGCACGGCAGGGGGCGTCATTACAGACAAACGCAGCCGCCTGTCTACAGCCAATGTGGACAAGCTGACGTTCATAAAAATGAACCAGGCATGGATCCCACAGGACCTGTCCGTCCCTTGTCCAGATTAGACATTAACTACCTCCCCATAACCATATATTATTGGACTCCAGGGCACTTCCTCATTCAATCCTATTTTTATTTTCATTTTACCATTATATTGCGAGGCTACCCAAAGTTGAATGAACCTCTCCTCTGCCTGTGTGCTAGGCCTAAATATATGCCAATGGACTGTTGCAGTGGTGGGTGACGTGAAGCCTCATTCTCTGCTATGACATGCAGACTGATTCTCTGCTGACATGAAGCCAGATCCTCTGTTACGGGAGCTCTCTCCTCTGCCTGGGTGCTGGGCCTAAATTTATGACAATTGACTGTTGCAGTGGTGGGTGACGTGAAGCCTGATTCTCTGCTATGATATGAAGACTGATTCTCTGCTGACATGAAGCCAGATTGTCTGTTACGGGACCTTTCTCCTCTGCCTGGGTTCTGGGCCTAAATTTATGAAAATTGACTGTTGCAGTGGTGGGTGACGTGAAGCCTGATTCTCTGCTATGATATGAAGACTGATTCTCTGCTGACATGAAGCCAGATTGTCTGTTACGGGACCTTTCTCCTCTGCCTGGGTTCTGGGCCTAAATTTATGAAAATTGACTCTTACAGTGGTGGGTGACGTGAAGCCTGATTCTCTGCTATGATATGAAGACTGATTCTCTGCTGACATGAAGCCAGATTCTCTGTTACGGGACCTCTCTCCTCTGCCTGGGTGCTGGGCCTAAATTTATGACAATGGACTGTTGCAGTGGTGGCTGACGTGAAGCCTGATTCTCTGCTATGACATGCAGACTGATTCTCTGCTGTCATGAAGCCAGATTGTCTGTTACGGGACCTCTCTGCTCTGCCTGTGTGCTAGGCCTAAATATATGCCAATGGACTGTTGCAGTGGTGGCTGACGTGAAGCCTCATTCTCTGCTATGACATGCAGACTGATTCTCTGCTGTCATGAAGCCAGATTGTCTGTTACGGGACCTCTCTGCTCTGCCTGTGTGCTAGGCCTAAATATATGCCAATGGACTGTTGCAGTGGTGGGTGACGTGAAGCCTCATTCTCTGCTATGACATGCAGACTGATTCTCTGCTGACATGAAGCCAGATTGTCTGTTACGGGACCTCTCTGCTCTGCCTGTGTGCTAGGCCTAAATATATGCCAATGGACTGTTGCAGTGGTGGGTGACGTGAAGCCTCATTCTCTGCTATGACATGCAGACTGATTCTCTGCTGACATGAAGCCAGATTGTCTGTTACGGGACCTCTCTGCTCTGCCTGTGTGCTAGGCCTAAATATATGCCAATGGACTGTTGCAGTGGTGGGTGACGTGAAGCCTCATTCTCTGCTATGACATGCAGACTGATTCTCTGCTGACATGAAGCCAGATTGTCTGTTACGGGACCTCTCTGCTCTGCCTGTGTGCTAGGCCTAAATATATGCCAATGGACTGTTGCAGTGGTGGGTGACGTGAAGCCTCATTCTCTGCTATGACATGCAGACTGATTCTCTGCTGACATGAAGCCAGATCCTCTGTTACGGGAGCTCTCTCCTCTGCCTGGGTGCTGGGCCTAAATTTATGACAATTGACTGTTGCAGTGGTGGGTGACGTGAAGCCTGATTCTCTGCTATGATATGAAGACTGATTCTCTGCTGACATGAAGCCAGATTGTCTGTTACGGGACCTTTCTCCTCTGCCTGGGTTCTGGGCCTAAATTTATGAAAATTGACTCTTACAGTGGTGGGTGACGTGAAGCCTGATTCTCTGCTATGATATGAAGACTGATTCTCTGCTGACATGAAGCCAGATTCTCTGTTACGGGACCTCTCTCCTCTGCCTGGGTGCTGGGTAGTGTTGAGCGCGAATATTCGAAAAGCAAATTTTTTTCGCGAATATCGCAACTTCGCGATTTCGCGAATATTTCGAATATAGTGCTATATATTCGTAAAAACGAATATTCGTTTTTTGTTTCCCCCCCCCCCCCCACAAAATTACAGTACACATATAATTGATTGTTTCCCAAAGGTCCAACAGCTCAGATCTTACTCACATTGCCTAGAAAGTGATTGAGGCGCGAATCTTCGTAAGGCGATTTTATTAGCGCACATGCGAATATCGGCACGTCCCAGAACAGAGGCAAAGGGCTTTGCATTCATACATTAGTGAATTGAGTTGCGAATCTTCGTAAGGCGATTTTATTAGCGCACATGCGAATATCTACACTTGTCCCAGAACAGAGGCAAAGGGCTTTGCATTCATACATTAGTGATTGAATTGAGCTGCGAATCTTCGTAAGGCGATTTTATTAACGCAAATGCAAATATCTACACTTGTCCCCAGAACAGAGAGGCAAAGGCCTGTGCATTCATATAGTATAGCACCATATTCGCGAATACGTAGAACTTCGTAAAATTCGATTTACGAATATTCGTATTTTTTATTTTACTTTCCACCTTACAGATTACATTGATCTGTACTCTGTCAACTACTGTCATCACCCCCCACTGTATCTCGATTGATTCCCAAAAGTCTCACATTCCCTAGAAAGTGATTGAGGTGCGAATCTTCGTAAGGCGATTTTATTAGCGCACATGCGAATATCTACACTTGTCCCAGAACAGAGGCAAAGGGCATTGCATTCATACATTAGTGATTGAATTGAGTTGCGAATCTTCGTAAGGCGATTTCATTAGCGCACATGTGAATTTTGCATAGCATATGTATTATGCGATAATTCGAATTATCGCATATGCGAAATAATAACGAATTTGAATAATCGCGAATATTTTACGAATATTCTTTCGAATATTCACAAAATTTCGCGAATTCGAATATGGGACATGCCGCTCAACACTAGTGCTGGGCCTAAATTTATGACAATGGACTGTTGCAGTGGTGGGTGACGTGAAGCCTGATTCTCTGCTATGACATGCAGACTGATTCTCTGCTGACATGAAGCCAGATTGTCTGTTACGGGACCTCTCTCCTCTGCCTGGGTGCTGGGCCTAAATATATGCCAATGGACTGTTGCAGTGGTGGCTGACGTGAAGCCTCATTCTCTGCTATGACATGCAGACTAATTCTCTGCTGACATGAAGACAGATTCTCTGTTACGGGACCTCTCTCCTCTGCCTGGGTGCCGGGGCCTAAATATCTGAGAATGGACTGTTCCAGTGGTGGCTGACGTGAAGCCTCATTCTCTGCTATGACATGCAGACTAATTCTCTGCTGACATGAAGACAGATTCTCTGTTACGGGACCTCCCTCCTCTGCCTGGGTGCTGGGCCTAAATATATGCCAATGGACTGTTGCAGTGGTGGCTGACGTGAAGCCTCATTCTCTGCTATGACATGCAGACTAATTCTCTGCTGACATGAAGACAGATTCTCTGTTACGGGACCTCCCTCCTCTGCCTGGGTGCTGGGCCTAAATATATGCCAATGGACTGTTGCAGTGGTGGCTGACGTGAAGCCTCATTCTCTGCTATGACATGCAGACTGATTCTCTGCTGACATGAAGCCAGATTCTCTGTTACGGGACCTCTCTCCTCTGCCTGTGTGTGTGCTGGGCCTAAATATATGCCAATGGACTGTTGCAGTGGTGGCTGACGTGAAGCCTCATTCTCTGCTATGACATGCAGACTAATTCTCTGCTGACATGAAGACAGATTCTCTGTTACGGGACCTCCCTCCTCTGCCTGGGTGCTGGGCCTAAATATATGCCAATGGACTGTTGCAGTGGTGGCTGACGTGAAGCCTCATTCTCTGCTATGACATGCAGACTAATTCTCTGCTGACATGAAGACAGATTCTCTGTTACGGGACCTCTCTCCTCTGCCTGGGTGCCGGGGCCTAAATATCTGAGAATGGACTGTTCCAGTGGTGGGTGACGGGAAGCCAGATTCTCTGCTATGGAACCTCTCTCCAATTGATTTTGGTTAATTTTTATTTATTTAATTTTTATTTTAATTCATTTCCCTATCCACATTTGTTTGCAGGGGATTTACCTACATGTTGCTGCCTTTTGCAGCCCTCTAGCTCTTTCCTGGGCTGTTTTACAGCCTTTTTAGTGCCGAAAAGTTCGGGTCCCCATTGACTTCAATGGGGTTCGGGTTCGGGACGAAGTTCGGATCGGGTTCGGATCCCGAACCCGAACATTTCCGGGATGTTCGGCCGAACTTCTCGAACCCGAACATCCAGGTGTTCGCTCAACTCTACTCATAAGACCTGTAGACAATACGGAAATAAGATGAAGTCCATTGACAGCAGACAACCTGATGGTTTTCAGCAGGGCTGGATTTAGGTTGGTATAGGAAAAAAACACTGGACCCACCTGACCTCTTATTGCAAAAACATCAAACCTTCTCCACTAAAGTATGCAAGAGTTAGGGAAACAGACAAGCCAGTGATTTGAGGAGGTGAGTAGTGGAAATAGTATTTAAAGTCTGTATGAAAATAAGTCGTTAAAGCGTCTCTTACTGCGAGCGCTTCGGGATCCTCCATAAAGTGGTTCCCATTCACACAGTCAGCATAGATTAAAGACCTATGCTGCTTTCACCATAGGACTAATTCAGGAAAAAATCCCATAGTCACTCTGGAGTTTCATAAATCAATCTAAAATTTCATCCAACTACTGCTTTTTAATCCATGTGGTCATAAACTTCTTAATATCTACTTTCTCAAGCTCCTATTTTTCAAGGCAGAAAGGGGAGCAAATAGTGAAGCTCCGCAAGATGATGAATAAAATCACTGTGTTTATTATACTCTCAAGGGTATAATAAAATAAATTGTATCTTAGAAATACTGTATTGAAACTCGACCAGCAAGGGTGTATACTACATATCTCAGTTCATAGTTATATCTGCTCAATAGCCTACTTAATCTGTCATATAAAAAATAATAATAATAATAATACATGTTGCATTGTCTAAATTAATTTTTTATGTTTTTTTTATTTGAAAGTGTCCTTTCAAATTTCGAAGTCCTTTTAAATTTTACTACATACCTCCGCAGTGTAAGCCTTATTCATTCACAAATAAGTACTGAAAAGGTCATTGAATTTAATAAAGAAATACATAGGTGATAGATACAGTGGACATGATAGATAGTAACATAGTATATAAGGCCCAAAAAATACATGTGTCCATCCAGTTCGGCCTGTTATCCTGCAAGTTGTTCCAGAGGAAGGCAAAAAAGCCAATTTTCCCCACTTAAGGGGAAAAAAATTCCTTCCCGACTCCAATCAGGCAATCGGATAACTCCCTGAATCGATGACCCATCTCTAGTAGCTATAGCCTGTAATATTATTACGCTCCAGAAATACATCCAGGCCCCTCTTGAATTCCGTTATTGTACTCACCATCACCACCTCCTCAGGCAGAGAGTTCCATAGTCTCACTGCTCTTACCGTAAAGAATCCTCTTCTATGTTTGTGTACAAACCTTCTTTCCTCCAGATGCAGAGGATGTCCCCTCGTCACAGTCCTGGGGATAAATAGATGATGGGATAGATCTCTGTACTGACCCCTGATATATTTATACATAGTAATTAGATCTCTTCTCAGTCGTCTTTTTTCTAAAGTGAATAACCCTAATGTTGATAATCTTTCAGGGTACTGTAGTCCACCCATTCCAGTTATTCCTTTACTTGTACTACTCTGGACCCTCCCCAGCTCTGCTATGTCTGCCTTGTTCACAGGAGCCCAGAACTGTACACAGTACTCCATGTGTGGTCTGACTAGTGATTTGTAAAGTGGTAGAACTATGTTCTCATCACGGGCATCTATGCCCCTTTTGATGTAACGCATTGTCTTATTGGCCTTGGCAGCAGCTGCCTGACACTGGTTTTTACAGCTTAGTTTGCTGTTCACTAAATTTTTAGGTCCTTTTTCATGTCAGTGTTACCCAGTGTTTCACCATTTAGTATGTACGGGTGACTTGCATAACCTTACATTTGTCAGTGTTAAACCTCATCTGCCACTTCTCTGCCCAAGCCTCCAATCAATCCAGATCCCTCTGTAGTAGTATACTGTCCTCTTCCGTGTCAATTGCTTTACACAGTGTATTGTCATCTGCAAAAATCGATATTTTACTGTGCAAGCCTTCTACAAGATCATTAATAAATATATTGAAAAGAATAGGGCCCAGTACTGACCCCTGAGGTACTCCACTAGTGACAGTGACCCAATCTGAGTGTGTACCATTAATAATCACCCTCTGTTTTCTAGCACTCAGCCAGTTACTTACCCACATACAGCCATTTTCTCCCAGTCCAAGCATTCTCATTTTATATACTAACCTTTTATGTGGGACAGTGTCAAATGCTTTGGAGAAGTCCAGATATACGACATCCATTGATTCGCCGCTGTCAAGTCTAGAACTTACCTCCTCATAGAAACTGATTAAATTAGTTTGACATGACCGGTCCCTCATAAAGCCATGCTGATATGGCGTCATTTGCTTATTTTTCTTGAGGTACTCCAAGATAGCATCTCTTAGAAAACCTTTAAACAGTTTACCCATGACAGATGTTAAACTTATGGGCCTATAGTTTCCGGGCTCTGTTTTTGGACCCTTTTTGAATATTGTCACTACATTTGCCAATCCTGTGGAACACTCCCTGTCAGTATAGAGTCCTTAAATATCAAAAATAAGGGTCTAGCTATGTTATTACTTAATTCTCTTAGGATACTGGGGTGTATGCCATCTGGTCCTGCTAATTTGTCTATTTTAATCTTTTTAAGACACCGCTGTACTTTTTCCTGGATCAGAGAGGGCACTTTTAATGGGGAATTAACTTTTACATTCTGCATGTCATCTGACAGTTTATTTTCTTCAGTGAATACAGTGGAGAAAAAAATATTTAATAGCTTTGTTTTCTCCTCATTGCTCTCTGCAACTCCCCCCTCATTACTCAGTAGAGGGCTGACACCTTCAGATTTATACTTTTTACTATTTATATAATTGAAAAACATTTTAGGGCTAGTTTTGCTCTCTTTGGCAATTAATCTCTCGGTCTCTAGTTTGGCCACTTTTATTTGTTTTTACATAAAGGCAGACCGCTCCCCCTCTCCTGTTTTGGCGATTCTTTCTAAACAGACTGTAACCCTGTATATTAACTGCCCAGTCATAGCTATCATCCAGCCATGTCTCAGTTATTCCCACTATGTCACAGTCCTCCTCACACATCACTAATTCCAGTTCCCTAGTTTTATTAGTCAGGCTTCTGGCATTAGTATACATACATTTAAGATGTTTATGTATATTTTGTACCCTACACTTTTCCTTCTGAGCTGTTCTAGTCCCTCCTTCCATTTCTCCCCCAGTCCCATAGATAGAACAAATAGATATGAATAGATAGATATGAGATAGATTGTAAACTGTAAAATAAATCAAAATAGCAAAATAGATAATGAAGATAACATAAAGCTTTACTTTAAAATTTGATACATTTTTGCCATCACTCTGTAGAGCTGCTTTGGTCATCTTTGTCTATGTCCATGATATGGTCACATAGGTTACTGGTGATTTTCTCTACCTGGTTCACAAAATAATAGTTTGGCTGGATAAAAACTTTTGACTTATACAGAGATGCCATTGATTAGCAAAGTGTTCCCTCATAAGGAGGCACAGAAAGCTCAAGCATCATTACTGCTTGAGGCCCCAATCAAACAGATCCCCATATCTCAGCTTCCTGGTCCCCTATAACACATAGGATAATGAGACACTTTCTTTCAAACATCTTTGGTTTTAAGTGGAGTTAAGCTTCAAATAGTTATTCCCATCAGCGTATTATATGCCACAACATTCTGATTGGTGGTGGTCTGACCTCTCAGACCCTCACCAATTCCAAGATTAAAGGAAATGTGTCATCAGAAAATGACCTATTGTTTAAATCACGTTTTTATGTTTACCATATTATAGATTTTTTTATGTTATTTTAAATTTTCAATGTCAATAACTATATTTAAACAAAAAACATAAAATCCTGCAGTTCTCATACTGGCCACTAAGAATAATAATAGGTGCCACTTCTAGTCTGTTCCGATCACTTTGCTGTAGTTACCTGCTCATCTGCCATTCTAATCTTGCCTGTAATGATATTAAAAAGTCTGCAATCAGAAAATAAAAAGAGATCAGACATATAAGGTTGTGTGGATGTGTGGTCCTATTTGGTTTTAACTGACAGAAAAAAATTTGGTGACAAATTTCCTTTAAGGGCCAGAGCCAGGAGGTGCAACACATGACCATTCACATTCAGTGCCCCTGTGGATCAGTGCAAGTTATTTTACAGTATCTCCTGTAAAATGGCCACATGCAGGCTCGGACTGGCCCACAGGGGTACAGGTGAATCCCCCGGTGGGCCCCTGAGCAAAGAGGGCCCCTAGTCTCCCACCTCCTGCACAAGTGGCACATAACACAGCAGACTACATACATATAGTCAATGTACAGCACCACAACCAGCCTATGTTCATATAAAAAACGTGATAGATTATTAAAGGAACCCCCCAGTTTATTATTATAGACACCATCAGAGCTGAGAAGACTTCTAGGTATAGAGGAAATCTGACAGTATCCTCTTCCCCACCCCAGGACCTACCTTCAAGGATCCCCATATTCAGTCATCTGCTAGCATCTTGCTGCTGTGTGAGCAGGTAATATTTAACCAGCTCAGGACCGCCGAACGCAGGATTGCGATCCTGGTGGCGGCCCTGTTATTCCTCCTGGATGCGCTGATGCGTCCTCTCGCGAGAGGCGAGATTTCCTGTGAACACGCACACACAGGGGCGCGCGTTCACAGGAACGGGAGGTAAACGAGTGATTTTTTTTAACCCCAAAAAGGTATATTAGACGCTGTTTTGATAACAGCGTCTAATATACCTGATACCTGGTCCTCTGGTGGTCCCTTTTGCTTGGATCGACCACCAGAGGACACAGGCAGCTCTGTAAGTATCACCAATCACCACACCACACTACACTACACCCCCTCCTGTCACTTATTAACCCCTGATCACCCCATAAAGACTCCCTGATCACCCCCCTGTCATTGATCACCCCCCTGTAAGGCTCCATTCAGACGTCCGTATGTGTTTTGCGGATCCAAGGATCCATGGATCTGCAAAACACGGACACCGGCAATGTGCTTTCCGCATTTTGCAGATCCGCACATTGCCAGAACTATATAGAAAATGCTTTTTCTTGTCCGCAATTGCGGACAAGAATAGGACATGTTCTATAGGCTCTACAAAAAATGCAGTGTTCGCCCGATCAGGCCTGATCTTGTGCGCACACTTGCGTTCAGTCCGCCCCACCGCAGTGACAGAAATTATTTTTTTCTGATCACTGCAAAAACACAGTAAAATCGCTGCGGTGCTATAAAGATCACTTTTGAGGGGCATGGCGAGTTCATAGAATATTTTTATTTTTTTTGGCACAAGTTAAAATCTCACATAAACTCACCATACCCCTCACGGAATCCAAATGCGTAAAATTTTCTCACGCTTTAGGGCCCCTAAAATGCCAGGGCAGTATAAATACCCCACAAATGACCCCATTTCGGGAAGTAAACACCCCAAGGTATTCGCTGAGGGGCATATTGAGTCTATGAAAGATTAACTTTTTGTCACAAGTTAGCGGAAAGGGAGACTGTGAAAAAAAAAAAAAAATAATCATTTTCCGCTAACTTGGGCCAAAAAAAAAAAATCTTCTATGAACTCGCCATGCCCCTCACAGAATACCTTGGGATGTCTTCTTTCCAAAATGAGGTCACATGTGGGGTATTTATACTGCCTTGGCATTTTAGGGGCCCTAAAGCGTGAGACGAAGTCTGGAATCCAAATGCCTAAAAATGCCCTCCTAAAAGGTACTCATTGGAATTTGGGCCCCTTTGCACACCTAGGCTGCAAAAAAGTGTCACACATGTGGTATTGCCGTACTCAGGAGAAGTTGGGCAATGTGTTTTGGGGTGTATTTTTACATATACCCATGCTGGGTGAGAGAAATATCTCTGTCAAATGACAACTTTGTATAAAAAAATGGGAAAAGTCTTTTAAAGAGATATATCTCTCACCCAGCATGGGTATATGTAAAAATACACCCCAAAACACATTGCCCTTCTTCTCCTGAGTATGGCGATACCACATGTGTGACATTTTTTTGCAGCCAAGATGCGCAAAGGGGCCCAAATTCCAATGAGTACTTTCAGGATTTCACAGGGCATTTTTACGCATTTGGATTCCAAACTACTTCTCACGCTTTAGGGCCCCTAAAATGCAAGGGCAGTATAAATACCCCACATGTGACCCAATTTTGGAAAGAAGACACCCCAAGGTATGGTGTGGTGAGTTCATGTAAAATGTTATTTTTTGTAACAAGTTAGTGGAATATGAGACTTTGTAAGGAAAATGAAAAATAAAATAATAATTTTCCGCTAACTTGTGCCAAAAAAATAAATATTATAGGAACTTGCTGTGCCCCTCACGGAATAACTTGGGGTGTCTTCTTTCCAAAATGAAGTCACTTGTGGGGTATTTATACTGCCCTGGCATTTTAGGGGCCCTAAAGCGTGAGAATCTAAATGCCTAAAAATGCCCTCCTAAAAGATACTCATTGGAATTTGGGCCCCTTTGCGCATCTAGACTGCAAAAAAGTGTCACACATGTGGTATCGCTGTACTCAGGAGAAGTAGGGCAATGTGTTTTTGGGAGTCTTTTTACATATACCCCTGCTGGGTGAGAGAAATATCTCTGTCAAATGACAACTTTGTATAAAAAAATGGGAAAAGTCTTTTAAAGAGATATTTTTCTTACCCAGCATGGGTATATGTAAAAATACACCCCAAAACACATTGCCCTACTTCTCCTGAGTATGGCAATACCACATGTGTGACACTTTCTGCAGCCAAGATGCGCAAAGGGGCCCAAATTCCAATGAGTACTTTCAGGATTTCACAGGACATTTTTACGCATTTGGATTCCAAACTACTTCTCACGCTTTAGGTCCCCTAAAATGTCAGGGCAGTATAAATACCCCACATGTGACCCCATTTTGGAAAGAAGACACCCCAAGGTATTCCGTGAGGGGTATGGTTAGTTCATGTAAAATTTAATTTTTTGTCACAAGTTAGTGGAATATGAGACTTTGTAAAAAACAAAAATAATAATCATTTTCCGCTAACTTGTGACAAAAAATAAAAACTTCCATGAACTCACTATGCCCATCAGCGAATACCTTAGGGTGTCTGCTTTCTGAAATGGGGTCATTTGTGGGGTGTTTCTACTGTCTGGGCATTGTAGAACCTCAGGAAACATGACAGGTACTCAGAAAGTCAGCTGCTTCAAAATGTGGAAATTCACATTTTTGTAGCATAGTTTGTAAACGCTATAACTTTTGCGCAAACCAATAAATATACACTTATTGCATTTTTTTTCATCAAAGACATGTAGAACAATAAATTTAGAGAAAAATTTCTATAGAAATGGTAGTTTTATTAGAAAAAATTTACAACTGAAATTGAAAAATGTCATTTTTTTGCAAAAATTTCAGTCAATTTTGATTCGATTAAAATGTCAGCAGCAATGAAATACCACCAAATGAAAGCTCTATTAGTGAGAAGAAAAGGAGGTAAAATTAATTTGGGTGGTAAGTTGTATGACCAAGCAATAAACCGTGAAAGTAGTGTAGTGCAGAATTGTAAAAAGTGGTCTGGTCATTAAGGGGGTTTAAGCTAGGGGAGCTGAGGTGGTTAAATGTATCCGTATGGCGGACCCCCAAAATAAATTTTACTAGTGGGCCCTAGGCACCCCAGGCCGACACTGGCCACATAGAATGAAAATCCATACATATAGATGCCACAAATAATGGAGAACTAGAAACAGGATGTAGAGTACATAAAAACCTGCATAGTAGATGCTCAAGATGGATGTATTGTAGACTTGAAATGTTATGCCAGCATTCATCACATGTTCATATTCTGCATACTAAAATATATGAGCACTCATTCCAGAACATGGTCCTATATTGTATCATAACTATCAGAAGTGAATAATGTTATTTCTGTCAAACATAAAGTAAATCTGTATACTAATAATCATCTCAGCCTTCGATGCTACAGTATTAGCAGGATACAAGACAGAACACAAATGACCTTGTTTTCTTCTAACCATATGCTCTGAAAGCAATAAGCCCTCTAGGGATGATTCACTGAAACCTTGCAACAGCAAACCATTAAAAAATATGTATCTAGAATATGATGCTGCATTTTAAAAACTCAACACAACTAGAACAATCAGGACCAGTTTTATCCAATGTTACTCTAATTAATTATTTAATCAGCAGTGGCCTGTAAAATCTCATTGTAACATTTTTTCCCAGAATGATGTTAGCAGGGAAACATTCTTGTCATACATTTATTAATTTATCAAAAGTGCTCTGCCTTTAGCAAATATCTATTAAATATTTAAGAAAGTACATTTCAAGTTTATGAATACTTACCACACTTGTAGAGCAGAAAGAATAATTAGCTAGAAGGATCGACTCCTATTTAGTGTTCTCCTCTTGTTAAGGGCTATGTACACCGTTAGAACTATTTTGTAAAGTTTTAAATTGTTCTTATTAAAAATGTTGTTTTATGTTAACAGGTCCTATGCAGACCTATGAATCTTTATGGTGACAGACTACAAATAAACCCTGCAGTCTGTTCCTTAAGTAACCCTCCGTTTGGTCTGTCCCCTACTCCTTCCAAACATACATTTCGTGAGATCAAAAAGATCAAATGTAGGATCTGCGGGATAAGGCTACAGTGGGTTTGCCTGTTGTCTGTTCCCAAGGAGTTCAGTATACCAGCTACAGACACAAAATGGTTAACATATTTAACCATTGTAAAGTTTCTGTAAACATTTTACATGCCTTGAACAATAAAAACATTGGTTGCAAATATGTACATAACATTTGACCTTTCTGTCCAAACACTCTGAGTGTTTGGGCATCAACTTGGCAAATGAAGATAAATGTAAAGTTCTGCATCTGGGTAGTAATAATCCAAGTGCATTGTATATCCTAGGGGAAGTACCGCAAAGAGCCCTGAACTATTCGGGAGTCAAGAATTTTCTCTACCTCGTACTCCAGTTCACCTTGGATAAAAAATGCATCAGGAGGTTTCGTTGGAGGAATCAAAGGAGGAATGTATTTCTTAAGCAGTGAAATACATAGAAAACATTATGTATCCTAAAGGTAGATGGCAACTCAAGAGCAAAAGATACCATTGATAATAGAAGTGATCTTATATGGGCCAATAAATTTAGGAGCTAATTTACCAGAATGAACCCTTAGACTGGGAGAGTCACTTGTAGAGAAGGATTTGGGTGTACTCGTAGACCATATATTGAATACCAGCAGACAATCTCAATCAGCTGCTTCTAAGGCAAGCAGAATATTGTCATGTATTAAACGAAGCATGGGCTTGCAGGACAGGGATGTAATACTACCACTTTACAAAACTTTGGTGCAGTCTCATTTGGAATATGCAGGTCAGTTCTGGGCACCAGTCCGTAGAAAGGATACTTTGGAGCTGGAGAGTACAAAGGAGAGCGACTAAACTGATAAGAGGCATGGTGGGGGGTTTTGGTTATGAAGAAAGATTACAAGAATTACATTTATTTAGTCTTGAGAAGAGATGTCTAAGGAGGGGCATGATTAACCTATACAAATATATAAATGGGCCATACAAAAAAATATGGTGTAAAGCTGCCCCATGTAAAATCCCCGCAAAAGACAGAGGAGCACTGCCTCCAAATAAAGAAGAAAAAGTTCAGTCTCCAGAAGCATAAAAGCTTCTTTACTGTAAATCTGTGGAATAGACTACCTCTGGACGTGGTCACAGCAGGATGAGTGGATAGTTTCAAAAATAGCTTAGATTAATTCTTAAAAGTAAATAACATTAATGCTTATGAAAATGTGTAGAAATTGGGGTGTCACTCCCCTTTTTCTAAAAGTCACGTCCCCACCTATCCCTTAGTAACTATGTATGTCATGGAAACAATGCTTCCCCCAAGTTGATGTAAAAATATGGAAAAGTGGTGGGGTGGGCACAGGAGCTGCTCTAACAGCTGGGACCAGAGATAATTCCAGTATCAGCCGTTCAGCCCCTTAGATGCTATGGTCAATAGCGACCACAACATTTAAGTGGTTAGATAGAGGGAGGGGTCTTTGTCACCCATATCATGCATGCTCCCCTGCATGTAATGCGACTGCATAGTGGTGATTGGTTGTCAAAGCAGGTGTCATGGCCTTCATTAGGTCCCCAAGTCTGCCGAGGCAGAGTGTAATATAAGATACCTGGCAGCGTTATACTGACAGGCATAACACACTACAATATGCTGTAGAAGTATTGAAGAGTATTATATATGAAGGATAAAGAAATAAAAAAAATCAAGTCCCCTATTAGGACTAAAAACAATGTAAAACAAAGTGAATTAAAATGTTTACAAATATAAAAAGACAAGCACAAAAGGCCTTTTTACCTTATAAAATGGCCTTATTATGAAAATAAAAGTATGAAAGACATTAAGTTGGTATCACAGAAACCATGTTATATCATGTCACATTTTTTAACTCATACAGTAAATACTATAAAAAAAATAATGGTGAAGTTGCTTTTCCTTTTTTGTTCAACCTAGCTACAGTACCAAAAAAAATTGGAATCAAAAGTTGAATGCACACTAAAAGTGTATCAAAGAAAAGTCATCCCACCAAAAACATGCCTTCACACAAATAAAAAGTTATGGTTCTAAGAGCAGGGACGGGTGGCATAAAAGCAAATGGTGATTTGTTTGTGTTTTTTAAAGTGTTTTTGTTGTTCCAAAGTAGTAACACATAATACACTATATACATTTGGTAATCATACTGACACACAGAATATAGTTAATATATCATTTATACTACACATTGAACACAAAAATAAAGCTCCCGCCACAAAAAAATAAGGATTTTCAATAAATGGAATACATGTATCAAAAATGGTGCCAATAAAAATACAACCTCTCCTCGGAAGTCCTCATGGGGCTATATCAGGCATGGCCAACCTGAGGCTCTCCAGCTGTTGCAAAACTACAACTTCCCGCATTCAAAGACTGCCTACAGCTATCAGCCTACAGCAGGGCATGGTGGGAATTGTAGTTTTACAACAGTTGGAGAGCCGCAGGTTGGCCATCCCTGGGCTATATCATTGGGAAATAAAAAACAGAAAGTTTAAGTTGTACATTATATTTACTTTTAGAAAAGTCTTATCAATACTACAGCCACAGATATCATGGTTATATGTACTGTAGCATAAGCCTTTGCCACTAGCATGGGGCTCCTGAAGAGAGGAGGCCTAGCCCAGTTGGCATCCTTGAGAAGTTGGCATCTCTTCTCCACAGGCCCGATAACATAGGAAAACAATGCCATGGGGGACAAACATAGGGGATATTAGAAAGGAGATGGGGGTGGAATGACATCCACAAAGTTATCTTATCTCAAGTGGTTACAGGTGCTGTGGTGGTAGTACTTCTATTTATTGTGAGAAATAGTACACTTGAGGAATATACTGCCAATACAAAGCAGCAACAGCACAAATATCACTGACATAAAGTATAACATATAAATATGTCTTGAAGCCATACTACAGAAATCCAAAATGGGAAGTGAATGTAAAATGTCATCAGCAAAATGATAAAAAAAAATAAAAAATGTGTATGTGATCTTGGCCCTGTATGCAAATTACCCAATTTTCCCCAGGAGTCAGGTCCAGACCTTCTGGTTTAGCTGCCTCCTGACATGGTCAGTAGCTTTCCATTGCAGCACAACATCTTAGGCCCCTTTCACACGAGCGAGTTTTCCGAGCGGGTGCAATGCGTGACGTGAACGCATAGCACCCGCACTGAATCCTGACCCATTCATTTCAATGGGTCTGTGTACATGAGCATTGTTTTTCACGCATCAGTTCTGCGTTGCGTGAAAATCGCAGCAAGTTCTATATTCTGTGTTTTTCACGCAGCCCTGGCCCCATAGAAGTGAATGGGGCTGCGTGAAAAACGCATTGCATCCGCATTCTACAAAATATTTGCGAAATATCATGAATTCGAATATGACCCCTGCCGCTCATCACTAGTAACAACTAAATATTAGATAGACAGGTTCATACCATTCAGAATAAGTATATAGATTAATCGGCTCTACACAGGTCACAGAGCATGCCCACAACATTCTCCCTTAGAAGTCAATGAGTCACCTCCAGACACGCATCAAAATCTGTAGTGAATTTTTATGTAGCAACTAGACTTTTGTATTTACACTGCAACTAAAAAGTAAGTAAAACAGAAGAATTGTTTTATATGTATGGTTATTCTCAGCTTACTGTACAATTACTGCATCCAGGGCTGATTTTAGGACTGGCAAAGTAGGCTGTTTCCTAGGGCCACCATGCCCTAGTGAACCCCACAAGCAAGGGACTTCCAAGGGCAACCAGAATTTACCATTGACGTTTTCATTGCCTCCAACCACAAGGAAATAGAAACTTAACCCCATCACTTATTTAGACCACCAGGAAATCTACTGTTAACCTTTTCACTAACTACAGTACCCTGAAAGATTATCAAAATTAGGGTTATTCACTTTAGAAAAAAAACGACTGAGAGGAGATCTAATAACTATGTATAAATATATCAGGGGTCAGTACAGAGATCTATCCCATCATCTGTTTATCCCCAGGACTGTGACTGTGACGAGGGGACATCCTCTGTGTCTGGAGGAAGAAGGTTTGTACACAAACATAGAAGAGGATTCTTTACGGTCAGAGCAGTGAAACTATGGAACTCTCTGCCTGAGGAGGTGGTGATGGTGAGTACAATAAAGGAATTCAAGAGGGCCCTGGATGTATTTCTGGAGTGTAATAATATTACAGGCTATAGCTACTAGAGAGGGGTCGTTGATCCAGGGAGTTATTCTGATTGCCTGATTGGAGTCGGGAAGGAATTTTTTATTCCCCTAAAGTGGGGAAAATTGGCTTTTATCTCACAGTTTTGTTTTTTTGCCTTCCTCTGGATCAACTTGCAGGACGACAGGCCGAACTGGATGGACAAATGTCTTTTTTCGGCCTTATGTACTATGTTACTAACTTTGACCTCCAGAGATTTTAAAATGATGACTGACTTAGACATTCATAGCGTATGTAATTGACTGTAGTCTATGGTGCATTGCCTGGGACAATCTAGTCCTGACACACTAGCTAGAATGTATCACTAACTGTGTAATTTACATGAAAGGGGCACCAAGCTGAGAAAATTGTCAGTTTGCTAACACAATTTAAATTAATTGCCAACGACAATTGAGCTTGTGGGGCATATAATAACGTATAGAAATGAACTATATGCTCGTTCTTGAAAAGTTATTTTCAGCGGCTGTTTTGATAATCAGACATTTACATGGTTGGGAAACAGTAAATGGTGGGAACCTATCCCTGTAATTATGCTGGTTATCTGTCCATTGTCTTATAAGCAGCAAAAACAGATCTGTAATGGAGGACTCAGCCATCGTCCAGACACAAAGGGGATGTGGAGAGGGTTAACGTAGAGTGCTATGTGTAATTCTGTAGTCATACATTCTCCTATACCTCTTTTTGGTGGCCTTTCCAGTTTTGTCTTAGTTGATGTACTATGGTCTGAGTGTTACATTGCACCAGTCATAGAGGGATATTAGAATCATGAATCTCCTTTAAAGGGCTTCTGTCACCCCACTAAACTTATTTTTTTTTTTGTGTACTTATAATCCCTATACTGCGATTTATCCATACATAATGTAATTAATCATTTTGGTTCAGTAGATTCTGCTAAAAACTTACTTTTATAATATGCTAATTACCTGTCTACCAGCAAGTAGGGCGGCTACTTGCTGGTAGCAGCCGCATCCTCCTATCGTAAGACGCCCCCGCCGCATGTTGATTGACAGGGCCAGCGAACGCGATTGTCCTCTGGCTGGCCCTGTCTGCTCTCAAGATCTCGCGCCTGCGCCGTAACGGTATTCAGTCGGCGCAGGCGCACTGAGAGGCGGACGCTCGCTCGGCCGCCCGCTCCATCCTCAATGCGCCGATGACGTCATCAAGTACACCCAGAAGAGAAGACGCCAGCGATGCCAGCGTCTTCTCTTCCGGGTGTACTTGATGACGTCATCGGCGCAGGCGCATTGAGGATGGAGCGCCCTACTTGCTGGTAGACAGGTAATTAGCATATTATAAAAGTATGTTTTTAGCAGAATCTACTGAACCAAAATGATTAATTACATTATGTATGGATAAATCGCAGTATAGGGATTATAAGTACACAAAAAAAAAAAACAGTTTAGTGGGGTGACAGAAGTCCTTTAAAGGAGTCTTCTAGGGACACTAATTTTTTAAATGGGTCACAAAGGGTTAAAAAGTCCAAAAATAAGTAATTCACTGGCTGAGGCCAATCAGCCCCACAGCCACAGACTGTCTGGCCCTTTCCTGGCATTTGTGGCATGTGGAGACCAGAAGATGAAGAGTAGTGTAGAACTGGGTCAGTGTTGGAATGGCAGTGTTGGATATGTTTTTGTTTGTTTTTTAAATCCTTTAGGGGATATTTATCATAGACTGACATTTTACGCCACTCTATGATATCCCCTGCACTGCTGCACGGCCTGGAGGATGCGCCTATTTTATGATGAGGCGCACGCAGTTCGTGCACGTAAACTGGCTAGTAGCTGGCTTAGATTTCGGTCTTCTTTTACAACAAAAGATTGGTATAAAAGAAGATAAATGTGTTGCCCTTGCCACACCCTCTTCTCAGGAAAGTGGTGAGGGAAGCACGGAAATGAAACTTGTGCCTACATTTAGGCACAATGGCATTAAAAATTAGCAAACAAAAGATTTGCCACTTTTTTACGCAAGAAAACTGGCGTGGGGAAGATGATACATTTTTGTTTCCAATTTAAAAAAAAATCATATTAAAACCTCTTTAATCTATTTTTCGTAGACCCACCATTTTTGTGACATTTCTGCTCTGCTTTCTCTGCATGATGCCATTAGACCCATTCTACGTTTCTAGGCTGCTCACAACCATTCTGCTGTACACTAACAATCAGTGCTAGACAGACAATTGCAGCTGAAATCTGTAGTACTGTGATCCAATTTGCTAATAGTTGAATTCCAGCCAGATATAAAACTTCTCAAGCGTCCGAGGTCCATGCACACAGGGAGCTGCTTTATAGTAAGCGGTGCCTGTTCATTATAGTTCCCTCTTGAGTGGTTTTGGTAGATGAAGTTAGAAATATGATCAGAGCAGATGTCACTTTCCCTGCCACAATGTCCTTGGCAGGTCATACAACGTCAAAGAGACACTAAACATTGCTTACCGTAAGTTAAAATAATCTGGGCGCTTCATGAGTCATGAAAGGAATAAATTTCAGAAATGGAAAGTGTTTAAAAAATATGTTTTAATATATCATCACTTTTTGATTCCATTGGAACAAGAAAACATCTGGTAAATAGTAAGACATTGCAGAATGGGTCCTCTTTGGGTGAAGGGACTAAGAGTTTGACTACACGGTGATCCTGGTCACGTGGCAGCTGTCACTCACAAGGATCGCAATGGGATCGCAGTGTAGCGGTGCTAGCATAGAAATGAATATTTTTTTTCGATTTTAGGTTTATGGTTGCAGCACTCATGCGAATCACGCTTTGACATCATTCATTTCTCTGCTAGCACTGCGGTGCCATTGTGATCCTTGTGCGCAGCAGCTGTCACATGACCAAGACCGCCTGTACCCAAACCCTAAAAACATAACAGTCCTAAGTCCTTTTTAATAATAATTGTAAAATCAATATGCAGTACTAGCATCAATTTCTGGTAAAAAAAAATATATATAACAATAAAAACATTAATTTATAATGCAGTCATTGATCAGAAATGGAATCTTTAATAACCAGTGGTACTGTGCAAACCAGTTTAAGGTACATGGGGCTTTATTTTTGTCATTTTTATTTTAGTTAATATTTTTTATAAAAAGAAAAAAATGTAAAAAAGTGAAAAATTATGTTTTCCACTTTTTGTTTGTTAATAGCACAACATGCAATTAATATATATATTTTTAATTATGTCTCCTTTCCATAAGGGCTCGTTCACACGAACGTGTGAAGCCTGTGCCCGTGCTGTGGACCGCAAATTGCGTTCCGCAATGCACGGGCACCTTCCGTGGGGCAGGCGCATGGGGATCGCAGACTCCGCGATCCCTCCGTTCCGCAAAAGGATAGAGCATGGTCTATCTTTTTGTGGTGCAGAGGCATAGTAGTGCTTCCATAGTGTTACGTTCCGTGCTTCCATTCCGCATCTCTGGATTTGCATTGAAATGAATGGGTCCGCATCCGTTATGCGGAATTACAAAGGAACAGAGCCCGTGTATTGCGGATCCGCAAATGGGTCCGCAATACGGGAACGGGACACCAACGCTCTGTTTGCTGAGATAGAGAACACATGAAGAGCAAAGCATTTTACTATTATGTGCAAGCACACCACCACTGATCAATTGCAGAGTAGTTGTAATCATGGAAACAAGAAGTGGATAATGTGATGAAAAAAATGAAACCAGCCAGTTAAGGAAGCAATCACAATACATTAGTAAGTGCCTTGTATTAACTTCCTCTACATAATAAATGCTATTTGCTGAAGTGAGACAACCCTTTAATACTATTATTGCCGGTAAAAATGTTTTACCACAACCAACCTCCTCATGCAAATACCAGGCAGGCAGGTGGTTTACCGGCTGGGTGGCAACCCTAGCCAGAGCAGCCTGCCAGAAGATTTTAGTGTGCAACTAGCCAAAGTCTTCAGCTGAAGATGGAGCTGGAGGGAGAAAGTGTACCCTTCACTGACTGCAGAATATCTGTTTAACTGCTTTCTGCAGCAGTTTACAGATGTCTGTAAAAGGAAAAGCTATAAGGTCTCATTCGCACGTCAGTGTTTTGGTCAGTGATTTCCATCAGTTATTTGTAAGACGTGTACCGGGGTGGGCTCCCCAGGATACAGCGAAGTCACGAACAAGGAAAACAACTCCACCACCAGCGTTTGCCAAAACAGAATTTTACTACTTTCACACTTGCGTTCGGGGCTCCGCTTGTGAGTTCCGTTTGAAGGCTCTCACAAGCGGCCCCGAACGGATCCGTACAGCCCCCATGCATTCTGAGTGGATAAGGATCCGCTCAGAATGCATCAGTGTGGCTCCGTTTCGCTCAGCAGGCGGACACCCAAACGCAGCTTGCAGCGTTCGGGTGTCCGCCTGGCCGTGCGGAGCCAAACGGATCTGTCCAGACTTACAATGTAAGTCAATGGGGACGGATCCGTTTGTCCTGGCTCTATCTATCTATTTCTAGGGGGGGCTGCTGGCACTTGGCAAGGGGTGTGTGTGTGTGTCTGGAACAGTGGGGGCTGCTTGCACTGGTGGTGGGGGCTGCCTTTATGGGGGGCTTCTGCCACTGCAGGGGGGGGTGGCTGGAACTGGGGGTCTGCTGGCACTGCAATGATGTTTGTGGCTGGAACTGTGCGGTGCTTCTGGCACTGCCGGGGTTTATGTGGCTGGAACTGTGGGTGCTGCTGGCACTGCGGTGGTGTTTGTGACTGAAACTCTGGTTGCTGCTGGCACTGCAGGGATGTATGTATCTGGAATTGGGGGTCTGCTTGCACTGTGGGGGTGTTTTTGGCTGAAACTGTGGTTGCTGCTGGCAGTGCGGGGATGTGTGTGGCTGGAATTGGGGGGTCTGCTGGCACTGTGGGAGTGTTTGTGGCTGAAACTGTGGTTGCTGCTGGCAGTGCGGGGATGTGTGTGGCTGGATTTTGGGGTCTGCTGGCACTGCGGGGGTGTTTGTGACTGGAACTGGGGGGTCTGCTGGCACTGCGAAGGTGTTTGTGGCTGGAAATGTACAGTGCTTCTGGCACTGCAGGGGTTTTTGTGGCTGGAACTGTGGTTTCTGCTGGCACTGCGGGGGTGTTTGTGGCTGGAACTCTAGGGGCTGTTGGTAGAGTTGAGCGAACACCTGGATGTTCGGGTTCGAGAAGTTCGGCCGAACATCCCGGAAATGTTCGGGTTCGGGATCCGAACCCGATCCGAACTTCGTCCCGAACCCGAACCCCATTGAAGTCAATGGCGACCCGAACTTTTCGGCACTAAAAAGGCTGTAAAACAGCCCAGGAAAGAGCTAGAGGGCTGCAAAAGGCAGCAACATGTAGGTAAATCCCCTGCAAACAAATGTGGATAGGGAAATGAATTAAAATAAAAATTAAATAAATAAAAATTAACCAAAATCAATTGGAGAGAGGTTCCATAGCAGAGAATCTGGCTTCACGTCACCCACCACTGTAAGAGTCCATTTTCATAAATTTAGGCCCAGCACCCAGGCAGAGGAGAGAGGTCCCGTAACAGAGAATCTGGCTTCATGTCAGCAGAGAATTAGTCTGCATGTCATAGCAGAGAATGAGGCTTCACGTCAGCCACCACTGCAACAGTCCATTGGCATATATTTAGGCCCAGCACCCAGGCAGAGGAGGGAGGTCCCGTAACAGAGAATCTGGCTTCATGTCAGCAGAGAATCAGTCTGCATGTCATAGCAGAGAATGAGGCTTCACGTCAGCCACCACTGCAACAGTCCATTGGCATATATTTAGGCCCAGCACACACACAGGCAGAGGAGAGAGGTCCTGTAACAGAGAATCTGTCTTCATGTCAGCAGAGAATTAGTCTGCATGTCATAGCAGAGAATCTGGCTTCCCGTCACCCACCACTGGAACAGTCCATTCTCAGATATTTAGGCCCCGGCACCCAGGCAGAGGAGAGAGGTCCCGTAACAGAGAATCTGGCTTCATGTCAGCAGAGAATCAGTCTGCATGTCATAGCAGAGAATGAGGCTTCACGTCAGCCACCACTGCAACAGTCCATTGGCATATATTTTGGCCCAGCACCCAGGCAGAGGAGGGAGGTCCCGTAACAGAGAATCTGTCTTCATGTCAGCAGAGAATTAGTCTGCATGTCATAGCAGAGAATGAGGCTTCACGTCAGCCACCACTGCAACAGTCCATTGGCATATATTTAGGCCTAGCACACACACAGGCAGAGGAGAGAGGTCCCGTAACAGAGAATCTGTCTTCATGTCAGCAGAGAATTAGTCTGCATGTCATAGCAGAGAATGAGGCTTCACGTCAGCCACCACTGCAACAGTCCATTGGCATATATTTAGGCCCAGCACACACACAGGCAGAGGAGAGAGGTCCCGTAACAGAGAATCTGGCTTCATGTCAGCAGAGAATCAGTCTGCATGTCATAGCAGAGAATGAGGCTTCACGTCAGCCACCACTGCAACAGTCCATTGGCATATATTTAGGCCCAGCACCCAGGCAGAGGAGGGAGGTCTCGTAACAGAGAATCTGGCTTCATGTCAGCAGAGAATCAGTCTGCATGTCATAGCAGAGAATGAGGCTTCACGTCAGCCACCACTGCAACAGTCCATTGGCATATATTTAGGCCCAGCACACACACAGGCAGAGGAGAGAGGTCCCGTAACAGACAATCTGGCTTCATGTCAGCAGAGAATTAGTCTGCATGTCATAGCAGAGAATCAGGCTTCACGTCAGCCACCAGTGCAACAGTCCATTGGCAGATATTTAGGCCCAGCACCCAGGCAGAGGAGAGAGGTCCCGTAACAGAGATTCTGGCTTCATGTCAGCAGAGAATCATTCTGCATGTCATAGCAGAGAATCAGGCTTCACGTCACCCAACATTGGAACAGTCCATTGGCATATATTTAGGCCCCGGCACCCAGACACAGGAGAGGTTCATTCAACTTTGGGTAGCCTCGCAATATAATGGTAAAATGAAAATAAAAATAGGATTGAATGAGGAAGTGCCCTGGAGTCCAATAATATATGGTTAAGGGGAGGTAGTTAATGTCTAATCTGCACAAGGGATGGACAGGTCCTGTGGGATCCATGCCTGGTTCATTTTTATGAACGTCAGCTTGTCCACATTGGCTGTAGACAGGCGGCTGCGTTTGTCTGTAATGACGCCCCCTGCCGTGCTGAATACACGTTCAGACAAAACGCTGGCTGCCGGGCAGGCCAGCACCTCCAAGGCATAAAAGGCTAGCTCTGGCCACGTGGACAATTTAGAGACCCAGAAGTTGAATGGGGCCGAACCATCAGTCAGTACGTGGAGGGGTGTGCACACGTACTGTTCCACCATGTTAGTGAAATGTTGCCTCCTGCTAACACGTTGCGTATCAGGTGGTGGTGCAGTTAGCTGTGGCGTGTTGACAAAAGTTTTCCACATCTCTGCCATGCTAACCCTGCCCTCAAAGGAGCTGGCATTGACACAGCTGCCTTGGCGACCTCTTGCTCCTCCTCTGCCTTGGCCTTGGGCTTCCACTTGTTCCCCTGTGACATTTGGGAATGCTCTCAGTAGCGCGTCTACCAACGTGCGCTTGTACTCGCGCATCTTCCTATCACGCTCCAGTGCAGGAAGTAAGGTGGGCACATTGTCTTTGTAGCGTGGATCCAGCAGGGTGGCAACCCAGTAGTCCGCACAGGTTAAAATGTGGGCAACTCTGCAGTCGTTGCGCAGGCACTGCAGCATGTAGTCGCTCATGTGTGCCAGGCTGCCCAGGGGTAAGGACAAGCTGTCCTCTGTGGGAGGCGTATTGTCATCGTCCTGCCTTTCCCCCCAGCCACGCACCAGTGATGGACCCGAGCTGCGTTGGGTGCCACCCCGCTGTGACCATGCTTCATCCTCATCCTCCTCCACCTCCTCCTCATCCTCGTCCTCCTCGTCCTCCAGTAGTGGGCCCTGTCTGGCCACATTTGTACCTGGCCTCTGCTGTTGCCAAAAACCTCCCTCTGAGTCACTTCGAAGAGACTGGCCTGAAAGTGCTAAAAATGACCCCTCTTCCTCCTCCTCCTCCTCCTCCTGGGCCACCTCCTCTTGCATCATCGCCCTAAATGTTTTCTCAAGGAGACATAGAAGTGGTATTGTAACGCTGATAACGGCGTCATCGCCACTGGCCATGTTGGTGGAGTACTCGAAACAGCGCAACAGGGCACACAGGTCTCGCATGGAGGCCCAGTCATTGGTGGTGAAGTGGTGCTGTTCTGTAGTGCGACTGACCCGTGCGTGCTGCAGCTGAAACTCCACTATGGCCTGCTGCTGCTCGCACAGTCTGTCCAGCATGTGCAAGGTGGAGTTCCACCTGGTGGGCACGTCACATATGAGGCGGTGAGCGGGAAGGCCGAAGTTACGCTGTAGCGCAGACAGGCGAGCAGCAGCAGGATGTGAACGCCGGAAGCGCGAACAGACGGCCCGCACTTTATGCAGCAGCTCTGACATGTCGGGGTAGTTGTGAATGAACTTCTGCACCACCAAATTCAGCACATGCGCCAAGCAAGGGATGTGCGTCAAATTGGCTAGTCCCAGAGCTGCAACGAGATTTCGCCCATTATCACACACCACCAGGCCGGGCTTGAGGCTCACCGGCAGCAACCACTCGTCGGTCTGTTGTTCTATACCCCGCCACAACTCCTGTGCGGTGTGGGGCCTGTCCCCCAAACATATGAGTTTCAGAATGGCCTGCTGACGTTTACCCCGGGCTGTGCTGAAGTTGGTGGTGAAGGTGTGTGGCTGACTGGATGAGCAGGTGGAAGAAGAGGAGGAGGAAGCCGAGAAGGAGGAGGTGGCAACAGGAGGCAAAGAATGTTGCCCTGCGATCCTTGGCGGCGGAAGGACGTGCGCCAAACAGCTCTCCGCCTGGGGCCCAGCTGCCACTACATTTACCCAGTGTGCAGTTAGGGAGATATAGCGTCCCTGGCCGTGCTTACTGGTCCACGTATCTGTGGTTAGGTGGACCTTGCCACAGATGGCGTTGCGCAGTGCACACTTGATTTTATCGGATACTTGGTTGTGCAGGGAAGGCACGGCTCTCTTGGAGAAGTAGTGGCGGCTGGGAACAACATACTGTGGGACAGCAAGCGACATGAGCTGTTTGAAGCTATCTGTGTCCACCAGCCTAAATGACAGCATTTCATAGGCCAGTAGTTTAGAAATGCTGGCATTCAGGGCCAGGGATCGAGGGTGGCTAGGTGGAAATTTACGCTTTCTCTCAAATGTTTGTGAGATGGAGAGCTGAACGCTGCCGTGTGACATGGTTGAGACGCTTGGTGACGGAGGTGGTGGTGGTGGTGTTGGTGGTACATCCCCTGTTTGCTGGGCGGCAGGTGCCAACGTTCCTCCAGAGGCGGAGGAAGAGGCCGAGGCGGCAGCAGCAGAAGAGGCCGAGGCGGCAGCAGCAGAAGAGGTAGCAGGGGGAGCCTGAGTGACTTCCTTGGTTTTAAGGTGTTTACTCCACTGCAGTTCATGCTTTGCATGCAGGTGCCTGGTCATGCAGGTTGTGCTCAGGTTCAGAACGTTAATGCCTCGCTTAAGGCTCTGATGGCACAGCGTGCAAACCACTCGGGTCTTGTCGTCAGCACATTGTTTGAAGAAGTGCCATGCCAGGGAACTCCTTGAAGCTGCCTTTGGGGTGCTCGGTCCCAGATGGCGGCGGGCAGTAGCAGGTGGAGTCTCTTGGCGGCGGGTGTTCTGCTTTTGCCCACTGCTCCCTCTTTTGCTACGCTGTTGGCTCGGTCTCACCACTGCCTCTTCCTCCGAACTGTGAAAGTCAGTGGCACGACCTTCATTCCATGTGGGGTCTAGGACCTCATCATCCCCTGCATCGTCTTCCACCCAGTCTTGATCCCTGACCTCCTGTTCAGTCTGCACACTGCAGAAAGACGCAGCAGTTGGCCAGTTGGCACCTGTGTTTCGTCATCATCAGAGACATGCTGAGGTGGTATTCCCATGTCCTCATCATCAGGAAACATAAGTGGTTGTGCGTCAGTGCATTCTATATCTTTCACCGCTGGGGAAGGGCTAGGTGGATGCCCTTGGGAAACCCTGCCAGCGGAGTCTTCAAACAGCATAAGAGACTGCTGCATAACTTGAGGCTGAGACAGTTTCCCTGGTATGCATGGGGGTGATGTGACAGACTGATGGGGTTGGTTTTCAGGCGCCATCTGTGCGCTTTCTGCAGAAGACTGCGTGGGAGATAATGTGAACGTGCTGGATCCACTGTCGGCCACCCAATTGACTAATGCCTGTACCTGCTCAGGCCTTACCATCCTTAGAACGGCATTGGGCCCCACCATATATCGCTGTAAATTCTGGCGGCTACTGGGACCTGAGGTAGTTGGTACACTAGGACGTGTGGATGTGGCAGAACGGCCACGTCCTCTCCCAGCACCAGAGGATCCACTAACACCACCACGACCATGTCCGCGTCCCTTACTAGATGTTTTCCTCATTGTTATCGTTCACCACAACAACAAAAATATTATTTGGCCCAATGTATTGTATTCAAATTCAGCTGGATATAAATTTGAGGCCTAGTATTTAGGCGCTGGGTGACAGGTATGGGTTTAGTGACAGAATTAGACTTGGAAATGCACAGTAGCGGGTGTGTGAAGTTATTCTGAATGACCCTATGTGCACCTTCAATATGATCTACCCTTTTAGGGCTAGATTTCAAATAGCTCTGATACAGCAGAAACCACTACATTTTTAAATTGCTAAATTGGGAATTATATTTCAACCCAGAACAAAAAATGTGCTTTGACGGACACTAAATAACTTTCCCAGCCACAACAGGACAGCGGTAACGAGAGATTTAGCGGGATATCAATTTGAGGCCTAGTATTTAGGCGCTGGGTGACAGGTATGGGTTTAGTGACAGAATTAGACTTGGAAATGCACAGTAGCGGGTGTGTGTGAAGTTATTCTGAATGACCCTATGTGCACCTTCAATATGATCTACCCTTTTAGGGATAGATTTCAAATAGCTCTGATATAGCAGAAACCACTAAATTATGAAATTGCTAAATTGGGAATTGTATTTCAACCCAGAACAAAAAATGTGCTTTGACGGACACTAAATAACTTTCCCAGCCACAACAGGACAGCGGTAACGAGAGATTTAGCAGGATATAAATTTGAGGCCTAGTATTTAGGCGCTGGGTGACAGGTATGGGTTTAGTGACAGAATTAGACTTGGAAATACACAGTAGCGGGTGTGTGTGAAGTTATTCTGAATGACCCAATGTGCACCTTGAATATTATATACCCTTTTAGGGATAGATTTCAAATAGCTCTGATATAGCAGGAACCACTAAATTATGAAATTGCTAAATTGGGAATTGTACTTCAACCCAGAACAAAAAATGTGCTTTGACGGACACTAAATAACTTTCCCAGCCACAACAGGACAGCGGTAACGAGAGATTTAGCGGGATATAAATTTGAGGCCTAGTATTTAGGCGCTGGGTGACCGGTATGGATTTAGTGACAGAATTAGACTGGGATATGGCCAAAAAATAACCACACTATTGAAACATAGAAACATAGAATGTGTCGGCAGATAAGAACCATTTGGCCCATCTAGTCTGCCCAATATATCTGAATCCTATGAATAGCCCCGGCCCTATCTTATATGAAGGATGGCCTTATGCCTATCCCATGCATGCTTAAACTCCTTCACTGTATTTGCAGCTACCACTTCTGCAGGAAGGCTATTCCATGCATCCACTACCCTCTCAGTAAAGTAATACTTCCTTATATTACTTTTAAACCTTTGCCCCTCTAATTTAAAACTGTGTCCTCTTGTGGTAGTTTTTCTTCTTTTAAATATGCTCTCCTCCTTTACCGAGTTGATTCCCTTTATGTATTTAAAAGTTTCTATCATATCCCCTCGGTCTCTTCTTTCTTCCAAGCTATACATATTAAGGTCTTTTAACCTTTCCTGGTAAGTTTTATCCTGCAATCCATGTACTAGTTTAGTAGCTCTTCTCTGAACTCTCTCTAGAGTATCTATATCCTTCTGGAGATATGGCCTCCAGTACTGCGCACAATACTCCAAGTGAGGTCTCACTAGTGATCTGTACAGCGGCATAAGCACTTCACTCTTTCTACTGCTTATACCTCTCCCTATACACCCAAGCATTCTGCTTGCATTTCGTGCTGCTTTATTACATTGTCTTCCCACCTTTAAGTCTTCTGAAATAATTACTCCTAAATCCCTTTCCTCAGATACTGAGGTCAGGACTGTGTCGAATATTCTATATTCTGCCCTTGGGTTTTTACGCCCCAGGTGCATTATCTTGCACTTATCCACATTAAATTTCAGTTGCCAGAGTTCTGACCATTCTTCTAGTTTTCCTAAGTCCTTTTCCATTTGGTGTTTCCCTCCAGGAACATCAACCCTGTTACATATCTTTGTGTCATCAGCAAAAAGACAAACCTTACCATCGAGGCCTTTTGCAATGTCACTTATGAAGATATTAAACAAAATTGGTCCCAGTACAGATCCCTGTGGAATCCCACTGGTAACATGACCTTGTTTTGAATGTTCTCCATTGACTACAACCCTCTGTTGTCTGTCACTCAGCCACTGCCTAATCCACTCAACAATATGGGAGTCCATGCTCAATGACTGCAGTTTATTGATAAGTCTTCTATGTGGGACAGTGTCAAAAGCCTTACTAAAATCTAGATATGCGATGTCTACTGCACCTCCACCGTCTATTATTTTAGTCACCCAGTCAAAAAAATCTATAAGATTTGTTTGACATGATCTCCCTGAAGTAAACCCATGCTGTTTTTCATCTTGCAATCCATGGGATTTTAGATGTTCCACAATCCTATCCTTTAATAGGGTTTCCATTAATTTGCCTACTATTGATGTCAGACTCACTGGTCTATAGTTGCTCGATTCCTCCCTACTACCTTTCTTGTGAATGGGCACGACATTTGCCAATTTCCAATCTTCCGGGACGACTCCTGTTACTAATGATTGGTTAAATAAATCTGTTAACGGTTTTGCCAGCTCACCACTAAGCTCTTTTAATAATTTTGGGTGTATCTCATCAGGCCCCTGTGACTTATTTGTCTTCACTTTGCTGGTTAAATGCACTTGGTGACGGCGCAGCTTGCCCCTGATGTAGTATATGGCCAAAAAATGAACAGACTATTGCTGGTTAAATGCACTTGGTGTCACAGCTTGACGAACCACACTACTGAGGGTTAAATGCACTTGGTGACGGGCGCAGCTTGCCCCTGATGTAGTATATGGCCAAAAAATGAACAGACTATTGCTGGTTAAATGCACTTGGTGACGGGCGCAGCTTGCCCCTGATTTAGTATATGGCCAAAAAATGAACAGACTATTGCTGGTTAAATGCACTTGGTGTGATAGCTTGACCAACCACACTACTGAGGGTTAAATGCACTTGGTGACGGGCGCAGCTTGCCCCTGATGTAGTATATGGCCAAAAAATAAACAGACTATTGCTGGTTAAATGCACTTGGTGTGACAGCTTCACCCTGATGTAGGCTTTAGCCAAAAAACAACCACACCATTGAGGGTTAAATGCACTTGGTGACAGGCGCAGCTTGCCCCTGATTTAGTATATGGCCAAAAAATGAACAGACTATTGCTGGTTAAATGCACTTGGTGTGACAGCTTCACCCTGATGTAGGCTTTAGCCAAAAAACAACCACACCATTGAGGGTTAAATGCACTTGGTCGCAGCTTGGATGCACTTGGTCGCAGCACCGCACAAGACACAAAATGGCCGCCGATCACCCCAGAAAAAAGTGACTGACAAACGGTCTGGGCAGCCTAAAAACAGTGAGTGAGCATTTGAATTTCAGCAGCTCAATGATGCACAGCTGCAGATCGATCGATTAATCAAGTGAAGTCCTTTGGAGGAGTTAATCTGCCTAATCTCGCCCTACTGTCGCATCCGCAACCTCTCCCTACGCTAAACAGAGCAGAGTGACGGGCGGCGCTATGTGACTCCAGCTTAAATAGAGGCTGGGTCACATGGTGCTCTGGCCAATCACAGCCATGCCAATAGTAGGCATGGCTGTGACGGCCTCTTGGGGCAAGTAGTATGACGCTTGTTGATTGGCTGCTTTGCAGCCTTTCAAAAAGCGCCAAGAAAGCGTCACAAAAGCGCCAAGAAAGCGACGAACACCGAACCCGAACCCGGACTTTTACGAAAATGTTCGGGTCCGTGTCACGGACACCCCAAAATTCGGTACGAACCCGAACTATACAGTTCGAGTTCGCTCATCCCTAGCTGTTGGCATTGGGGGGGCTGAGGGCACTGTGGGAAGGTTGTTTGGAACTGGGGGGCTGATGTCACTGTGGGGGGCTGCTGGCACTATGCAGGGCTGCTGTCTCTGGGGGTGTTTATGGCACTTGGGGGGATTATGGCTCCTGTCGGATTAATTTTTTTAATCATTTTATTATTAGGGTCGTTCCAAAAAAATAAGAAAAATATAAATTTAAAGAAAGTTCTGCGGTGGGCAAGCACCAATATATATTTTAAAAAGTAAGTATTAAAAAGAAAAAAGTTGTTGATATATGTGGAAATAGTGCTCTAAACAAGTTCCTTTAACGTTATCTTCATTTTGTCTGGTATTCTGTTGCGTACAGATGTCATCAAAGAAGCAAAGCATCGATTGGAAAAACCCACCCAGAAGGCGCCGGCGTATTCAGTGGCCGGTAAGTATAAAATCAACGCTTGGAGTTTGTACTGTTTGATTTGTTGTATTAATGAATATGTGCTCTTATTATAGATTTCTTCATCATCATCATCAGCGGAGGGCTCTCTGGAAGTGGCCGGCGCTGCCGGGGCTCGCTCACCTGCCGCATCGCCATCGTCCAGGGGAGGTGGACCAAGCCCGGACCGGGGCTGTCGAGAAGTAAGTATATATATATATATATATATAATTTTTTTATTTATTTAAATACATTCTTTTAAAAAAAAAAAAATTTGTTTTAGCAATCTGCACCTAGAGCCGCCAGCGAGGATCCCCCAGTCGCCTCCAGAGTCCGCGGGAATGATCGTGGCGGTCGTAGACGTGTAAGTCTTGAATTAAGTAGTTTTAATTTGCATTTTGTATTAGGATTTACATTTAATTTAGTATTTCCTTTTTTTCAGGGTTCCGTAGGCTCCACCAGGGAAGATGAGGAGTTTGGGGTTCCTACGATAGATAACCTGCTCCTCATCCAACTGGTGGAGGTGCGTCCAGCATTATGGAACGAGTCCGAACACCGATCATCGTCGTACCCAGCGGCTCTGGAGGGACATCTGTGCCGAAGTTTTTGAGACCTGGGGGATCTAAATGCGGCGGCCCAAGAGAAATATGGTAAGTAAAACCATATGTATTTTTATACATTAAAATATTGTTCTTTTCCTTTCATCATGCTGATTTTAGTGGTTTCAATGCGTTGGCGATCTATCCGGGACCGCATCAGGAGGGATTATAACAAGGAGGTTCAGGCCCCGAGTGGCTCCGGAGGAACCTCAGGGACCACATACATCCATAAGGCGGCCATGGGGTTCCTACGAAAGGCGATGGCACCAAGAAGGTAAATATTTTTAACAACTGTAAAAAAAAAAATTGTAAAGGGGCTGTCTGAGACAGTGGAGCGTTTGGCTCCCCTATTTTGGCCAGCCTCCTACAGTCAGAGGGACAACTGTTCTCTCCGTCTGAGTGTAAGGGGCTGTCTGAGACAGCGGAGCGTTTGGCTCCCCTGTTTTGGCCAGCCCCCTACAGTCAGAGGGACAACTGTTCTCGCCGTCTGAGTGTAAGGGGCTGTCTGAGACAGCGGAGCGTTTGGCTCTGCTGTTTTGGCCAGCCCCCTACAGTCAGAGGGACAACTGTTCTCTCCGTCTGAGTGTAAGGGGCTGTCTAAGACAGCGGAGCGTTTGGCTCTGCTGTTTTGGCCAACCCCCTACAGTCAGAGGGACAACTGTTCTCTCTGTCTGAGTGTAAGGGGCTGTCTGAGACAGTGGAGCGTTTGGCTCCCCTGTTTTGGCCAGCCCCCTATGGTATACGGAAGACATAGCATAGAACATGGTTGTTTTATTTAAGGAACAATTCCTAACTTTCCTTATTTTTTTCCTACAGAAGTGCCAGCAGCACTCGGGAGCCTGAACAACCTCCTGAGGAACAGACCGCCAGCGCCAGCCCTCCTGTCCCTCATGTATCGGCTCAGGATAATCCAGGTCCCCTACCGGGTCCCTCCGCTCAACAGAGGGACAGAGATCCGGTAGGCCAAATCGAGCTGATTATGCGAACCTTGTAGAGGTCGTTTCCGACGCTCTAGAAGGTTTTGCCCAACATCAGATGGAGTTTGATGCTGACTTGATTCGCCGCTGGGAGGGGGCGGAGTCGGCGTTTCAACTCAGCCCAAACTACCATTATGGGCTAAGCATAATCAGTTTGATGGACTCAATGACGCCCGAGCAGTTGCATGAGTTTAAGATCATGCTAGAGAACGGGTCATGGGAAATTATGCACCGCCCACACCTATCCCCCATCCCACACCTACCCCCCATCCTACACCAGTGGACAGTACCGCCAACCTTTACCTTCCCACCCCCCCGAGCATGTGTTTCCTTCTGCTTCTTTTTCTTCTCCTGCCCTTCCTCCTACTTCCTCCACCTCTACACATGCTCGGGTCCCCTCCTCCTCAGACCCTTCCTTTCTCCACACCCCACCATTACGCCCTGCATCCTTTCCTGTGGCCCGTAGTTTCACCTCAGTGGATCGCCAGGACAGGGGGGCTACCATTGCCAGCCCCAGAGCATCGAGTCCACGACAGTCCACCTCCCCTCACAGTTATGAAAATTTATAAAAAATAAATTATGTTTATATATTTTTACGGTATCAAAAATAAAACATTATTTATAGTTTACTGCACTGTGTCTGTGTTTTTATTGTCCTGTACAGGGTAACCTTGGCACTACATCTGTGTTGAAATTAAAACTACCCTAGTCTCACTACTGTGTGTTTATTATAACACCCTTGGTAGTTTTTATATCAAAACAGCCTTAGTGCCTATGTCGTAAGATCCATTAACATGACCATCAATAATGAGCTATCTTTTGGCTCTTTATTGATCGTAGACCCTATGATTGGCACATGAACAAGCAAATGCTTGTTCATTGTTCAATCTTGTGCCCTTTCATATGAGCCCTTGTGGGAGTCACGGTCCATCAGCATCATCAGGAATTCATTAATAAATTGTGATTAACGTTTAATGATTTCCCGATGACGCTCTAATATGACTAGTGTGATTACCACAAGGGACAGACAAGGGACACACAGTTTTTAAAGGGGTATTCACATAGACAATGGGTGGATTTTGCTTGAATATGCCCCCATTGTCTGATAGGTGTGGGTAACATTGGTAGGACCCGCACCTATATCGAGAACGGAGCGGGGAGCACTGTATCTGGAGGACAAGAAATTTCCCATGGTACGTCCACCACCAAGCACTAATACCCGCCTCTCCCATAGAAATGAATGGAGGGCGGCAGCGCAGTGCGACCTCATCCACTTTCTTGGCTCCTTTCTCAATATATGTGAGGGTACCAGCGGTGGGACCCGCACCTATAAGACAATGTGGGCATATCTTAGTGGTATGCCCCTATTGTATGAGATGAGAAAACCCCTTTAAGGCCTCTTGCACACGACTGTATGCCCCAAGAGACATACGGTCCGTATGACTCGTAGTGGCATTGATCGTGCGCACGAGAGTACACAGCATTATAGTGTACAAAGTTCAGCTGCCCGCGGGGATATTGTCTTGCACTAATAGATCATATGAGTGCGGGACAATAGCCCAGTTTGCGGCACAACATGGTCAGCGTCATGATGCTCTGTACTCCCGTACGCACGATCAATGACGATCAGGGATATATGGCCCGCTAACGAACACTATACATCAAAAAAAAAATCTTTTTCATTTCTGAACTATAATGCAGACGAATCCGTTCTGAACGGATCCCAACGTCTGCATTATAAGAGCGGATCCGTCTGTGCAGCCACGCAAGTGTGAAAGTAGCCTAAGTGTGCCGCCGCGGTCGTGTGCTGCATCACGTGACCGCTCCGTCACTAAGGCTTGCCTGCGTTGCCGGGGTGGGGCGTTCACCACTGCTTGTGCTTTTGCAGAGGGGGCATTGCCTTGGCGGCGCACGTGACATCGCGGTCGCGTGCTGTGTCATATGATCACCGCATCACTATCCCTCCGCCCCTTGGAGTTTGAGGCCTCATGTTTTGTTGGTGCCGCTGTCACTCAGACGTTTGGCCGCACCTACTGCACTGCCCCCAGTTCCTCCTCCATATGACTACATGGGCCACTGATTGGCTTTCCTGGCATGGTCAGGGCAGTGTCTTATAATGCACCTCTGACACTGCGGTCATGTGCTTGCTCACATGCTCGCTCTGTCAGCTTAGTCCTGCCCCCATTAGGTGCTTTTGGTTCTATTATTGGCTCTTAAGTACTGGGGCTCCAATTCCATTGGTGCTGACGTCATTCAGGTCCTGCAATCTTAATTATCTTCCACACACCTGTGTGGGCACTATATAGGGGAGATGTTTTTATGTGTTTCCGTATCCCCGGAAGAAGCCAGATTTACTGGCGAAACGGCGTTGGGTCAGAAGTTGGCCGAGAGATCTTTGCACCATTTAGGGTATGTTTAATTGTGTTCCTTTGTGTTCCTTCCATCTTAACCTCAGTCTCTACAATTGCCTCTTTTGCATTGTGTTTGGGGCGTTGCTGCCATGAGGATCTGAGGTATGCTCTTTCAGCTAGTATTCTTTCTCCCTGTATTTTCGTGCACTGATCTCCCGGCCTCTCCTTGGGTCCTGCTCCTCATTTGTGTGTCCCGCCTTGTGCTGCCTGTTTTATAATACATGTATGTACTGTTCATTTATATTTACAATAAAGCTTTTTGGATTTTCATATACACGAAAGTCAGCTTCATTTTTGGTGATTATTATGACTCCTTGGGGGTCCGTTTTTTTAAATATCATTCTGTCTGGTTAATATTGGTTGACGAACACATCTTTAAGTGCATGTAGTCATGTACAAAAGTCCAAAATGCGTGGTCCGTTAGCAAAGACGGACCAACTTGGAATTTCAACAAGATAGCCCTGGAGAAATATAGGAGCATTAGAACACTATGGCTCTGAAAACATGAAGAAGGAGATGCTTCTCATTCCAAAACGGATCCGCTAAACGGATGGCAAAACGGAAACCAACGTGACAAACGGATCCGCAATACAGACGGATCCGTCTGAATGGCTTCCGTTTGTCTCCGTTTAGTCAGTTTATTGATGAATCCGTTTGAAATGCATTTCAAACGCAGCCATGAAACGCAAGTGTGAAGGTAGCCTATAACGTGCTAATGAATACAATCAGGAATGCTGGAAAAATTCAATAAATTTACATACACCCAGCCCAAAGGCTGAGACCCTTGTGCTGCACAGTGCGGCGCCCTCCAATGGATGTAGGAGGAAAGCGTAGTAATTTACCTACTGGCGGGCACAACTAAACTGCCATACCTTACCTGTTATAACCCTAGAAAACTAAAATTACTGTATCGGGTGTGGTACGGGGCTAGCCTGCGGTGCAGCACAACAGCTTACAATCTTACAAAGCTCTACAGGATTCCCCCTCCAAAAACTGGTCTTGTAGCATGTGCCTAAGTATTCCTCCTGAGCAAAACGCCAGCCGGGCTTGAGTTTGTGGAGAAGTTTATCAGCTCTCTGATGTGAAATGTCCCTTTAAATTATGGAGTCCTTGCAATAAACAATAGCATCACTTGTGGCCTGACACAAACTAGAGACCCTATCTAACTAACTACAGGCCTGGTATCAGTTTCTAGGCACCAACACTGTAATGAGGTGCGTGCACGATCTTACCGACCTGGGTCTGCTCTGCCTCCGCTTGTGACTCTGAACAGAACAAATACCTCTCCAACAAGCATGCGGTCCTGTGGTGTATGTAGCTTTGCTTCTCGGCTCTCATCAGCGTTCCTGAAAGCAATCCTCGTTCCTCTGGACAGGATCAGGGTCTTGGACAGTTGGACACAATCAGCTTCACTTAGCTGCCCCCACACCTGGATGCCGTCAGATCCTCTGCTGACTCAGTTCCTCAGTCTCAGCTCCCTCTAAGATAACTGCTTCCTTTCTCCTTCTCTCCAGGCTCTGTGTAAAGTCATCTCTCATGAATATAGAAATATAAGCAGTCTGTAGAAATGTTTAGGAAACAGCGGCATCTTGTGGCCAAACAGCAGAATGTCAGTCCAGATAATTTAAATTAATCAATATAAATAGTGTTCCGACAACTCGCATGCCACCCCACTTTAAGTTGTCATCCTCATCAACCCTTCCCATACAAACTCATCCTGGGCATAGCACTGTGGGGGAAGACTAGCATTGGGCCTGGTTGATGTTTGCAGAGTGATAGGCTCAGAAGCATTGGGGACATTAGGCACATCTAATGGGGGAGGAGCTGCTGACTGCTCAACACTTGCCCTGGGTGGCCAATTTGCCACGGCCGGAGCCTCTGTGGGTACCGGGGCAGGGACAACCCACCATTCCCCTTCATCCTTCTCTAAGGGTTTTTTTTCTCTATACTCTGAGCTGGAAGAGGCATCTCCTCCACGCACACAGGCTCATCAAAATGACAATGCTCAACAGTTTCGTGAGGGCCCACCAGTCCCTATTGGCTCTACCTCGTAGACCGGGATGGCAGGGTCTGCCCTCCTATTCACCGTGTATGGGACCGCCTCCCACCAGCCAATCCAATTTCCCAGATGGCTGTTTGGCTTTGACCATCACTCAATAACCCGGTGCATAACCATTCCTCTGCGCTGGTCTTGGGTTAGGGTGCACAACTTGTTCCAGGTGTTCCCACAAAACCTTGTGGATCGCTCTCAGCCGGCGGCGGTGCTCTTGCACCCATGCGGTGGTACTTCTCTGTGGTGGCTCCATCGGATAGGGCATGTGGAGGTCTTCAATGTCCCGTCCGGCTCTCCCAAACATGTGGGGAGTATCACAAGCATATGTGGGGAGTATCCAGTGGTACTGTGTACCCTGTTATAGGCCCACATCAGTTCAGGTAGGTATTTGGGACCAAGAAGCCTTTTGGCTGTCCTCCAGAGTCTGCAGCATCTGGAGCAAGGTGCGGTTGAACCTGGGGGTGATACGGGGTGGTGCAGGAACGTTTGATCCCATACAGCTCATTTATTAGAGTACCCTGAAAAAATGCCCCCTGGTCCGAATGTATCCTCCCTGGACACCCAAACGTCTGTATAAAGTGTTTGCAGACTGCTTCAGCAGGCTGACACTGCCGTCTGGTCTCTGGTTGGTACAGCCACCATATACTATGTGAAATGATCTGTCATGACTAGATAGTACGAATGTCCCAAGGTACAGTACCCAATCTGTACATAATCGATCATAAGAAGCTCTAGGGGCACTGAGGTCTGAATGGCCTGGACAGGAACCCGCTGTTATGTACTCTTACTCAGCCCGCAGGGTCGACACTTAAGACATGCCTCAGCCACCATGTCTGCCTGTGGGTGCTCGAGTACAATTTAATACAATGAAAGTCAATGGGAGACCTGAACATCAAACCAGACACCCTCTGCTTTGAAGAAGAGAGGGTGTCTGGTTCACAAAAAAAGGTTATAAATTGATGGCTTGATGCGTCTTGGACTCCTATTACCTATGACATACAATAGACAACCACACAAAGGCTATATGCAAGCCAACAATATATCCATTAGACAGATAACAGTCAGCATACCTTACAATGAGACATTCCAAACCAGCTTCATCATCTGACTTTATTGCATACTTTCTTATCAAGTTCTATCATTCCTAAATGTTCCATCCCGTCTGAGGCATTCCAAACCAGCTCTCATCTGACTGAGAGCCAGTAAGCCTCAAAGTTCCTTCATATCTGTTGGTTGGCTTGGGTGGACCTGTGCACCTAGATCAATATCATTAGGGTGACAAAAAGTTTTCTGAGTTTTGTCATGTAAACTCATTTGCATAAACATGGGCATATGGTAAAGACATGCAAATGAGCAGAATCTGCCTTGTTTTTCAGCTTTGCACGGAAAATTCACAATCTACACTACTCATGAACAGTGCCATCTATTGGATTCATAGTCTTGTCATAATACTATGAAACCGATAGATGGCGCTGTTCATGAGTCATAAACAGCGCCATCTATTGGTTTCTTAGTCTTATGACCAGACTATTAGTCTTGTCATAAGAATATGAAACCAATAGATGGTGCTGTTCATCTTGTTGGGGCGCTAGTAAGTGGGGCACCCTGCTCAACAGAGTCCACACACCTTGTAGCACTCAGCCTATAATAGCCTGCGTTAACACTGAGGTGTATATCGGATTGCTGCTATCATTCACACATTTTCTAGCACTTTATCTGTGGTAATATAAGCTTGCTAGGGTGTATCTGAGGACTATTGTCCTGCTTGTAATGACTCATGAACAGTGCCATCTATTGGTTTCATAGTCTTATGACAAGACTATGAATCCAATAGATGGCGCTGTTCGTGAGTAGAGTAGATTGTGAATATTCTAATTGCAAATTTTTATCGTGAATTTTCCATGCAAAAGGCTGAGTGCTACATGCCCAAACAAGATGAACATGCTACATCTATTGGTTTTTATAGTCTTATGACAAGACTAATAGTCTTGTCATAAGACTCATAGTCTAATAGTCTTGTCATAAGACTATGAAACCAATGGATGGCGTTGTTCATTACTCACTAGTCTTATGACAAGACAATGAATCCAAGAGATGGCGTTGTTCATGAGTAGTGTAGATCACGAATTTTCCATGCAAATGTTTTTTCAGCTGAATAACAAGGCAGATTCTGCTCATTTGCATGTCTTTCCCAAATGAGTTTACATGAAAAACGGTATACAAAGGTTGTTGAATATTATGTTAGGACAATCAGAAAACTTTTTGTCACCCTAATTATATTGATCTAGGTGCGCAGGTCCACCCAAGCCATCCAACAGATATAAAGCAACTTTGAGGCTTACTGGCTATCAGATGAAAGCTGGTTTGGAATGTCTCAGAATGCACAAGGCTGCCATTATAAGATATGCTGACTGTTATCTGCCTCATGGATAGATTGTTGGCTTGCACATGCCCGGCTTTTGGAATATAGCCTTTGGGTGGTTGTCTATTGTATGTTATAGGTAATGGGAGTCTGAGATACATCCAGACATCCTCCCAATGCTGTTTCCAAACACATTTTGGTAAGGTTTCCATCAATTTTTAACTTTTATTTCGAACCAGACACCCTCTTCTCTTCTGAGCAAGGGTGCCTGGGGGACTTTCCTTGTGCTCAATAGAGCACCTGAGCATACCGATGTGTTCAGCCCAAGCACTTTGGCACTCGATCAAAACTACTAGATAGTATATCAACCGTTGGAGCAAATTGAACGTTTTGTTGCTCCTGAAAGGGACGATCCTCCCATGGGCTACCCAGGCGGCCTCCAGTCCCAATGACATAGGGATGACAATCTGTTGCCGGTACTGTAGTTGTGACTGTAAGTATATGGTCTGACGTAGGAGGCCGTGGGTAACAGTCAGCTTGTCGCACTGCCTCAACAACTTTTGGCCCTCTTTAGTCAGACTGGCCTGCTCTTCTGGCCGAGGCCAGATCTTGGTCCCCACCCATTCTTTCACTTTCCACAGGTCCGGGCAGCCATTCTGGACTCTCACCCAATCAGCCAACGTCCTTCCCAGCACCATGGGCATCCCAGACGCCACCGCACTTGAATGTGCCACGTCCTGGAACATGGGTAATTGACCGAGGTCAGGAGTTTCAGTGTCCTCTAGCTCCTCATTGGCACTCTGAGTTGACAACCCTACAGGAATTCGGGAGAGTGCATTGGCGTTGCTGTTCTAACTACCTGACCGGAACTTGATGCGTTATTGGTACTTAGAAAGCCGAGCCAACCACCTCTGCTCAAGTGCACCGAACTTGGCATTCTCCAGATGTGCTAATAGGTTGTTGTTGTCCGTCATCACGGTCACCTATGCACCTGTCAGGTACTCTACAAACCTTTTGGTCATGGCCCACACCAGTGCCAATAGTTCCAATTTAAAGGAGTTATAGTTGTCAGGGTTGCACTCTGGCTCCCTCAGAGACCGGCTGCCATAGGCAATGACTCTTTCATGTCTACCCTGGATTTGGGATAACACGGCCCCGGACCATGTAGACTTCTGTCAGTGTACAGCAGGATTGGGGTGTCGAACCGCGCATAAACCAGAATTGCGGTAATGGTCAGCGCCTCCTTCACTGCTTCAAATGCCTCTTGTTGCCAGGGACCCCACTTGATGGGACGATTCTTTGGGCCCCCCACAGTGCCCCTTGATAACTCGTTTAACGGGCCCACCAAATGAGCAAATGTGGGTATAAACCTCCTGTAGTAGCCAGCCAGTCACACAAATGCCCACACCTTTTGTAGTGTACGCACCTGGGGCCACTTCTGGACGGCCTACACTTTGCTGGGCGCCGGCTTTACCCCCTCCTGGGTGACCAAATGTCCCAAATACTCTATCTGCTGTCTAAACAGTTGGCACTTCTTGGGCTTGATCTTCAGCCCATGGTCTTGCAGGCATCCTAGGACCTGTTGCAGCTTCTGGAGGTGATCCTCATAGGAGGCCCCAAACATTACTATGTCGTCCAGGTATATCAATACCGACTCAAAGTTAAGATCCCACAGACAGTGCTCCATTAACCGCTGGAATGTTCCCGGGGCATTAGACAGGCCAAACGGCATCTGGTTGAACTCGTAGAGTCCCACAGGTAGGATGAAGGCCGTCTTCGCTTTGTCCTTCTTGGCCACTGGTACCTGCCAATACCCACTGGCCAGGTCAAAAGTCGAGAAGAACTTTGCATGACTCAGGGCAGACGACTCCTTAATCCGTGGAAGGGGGTAGGAATACCGGACAGTCTGGGCATTCAGCTTCCAATAATCCACGCAGAACCGGAAACTCTTTCCATCTTTCTTCCGCACCAAGACTACTGGAGCAGCCCAAGGATATTGACTCTCCTGAATCACCCATTTTTTCAACATGCTGGCCACCATATCCTTCACCTCCTGGTATGTTTTAGGTGGGATTTGCTTGTAACCTTTCCTGATCGGTGCAGCATCGCCGGAGGGGATTTCGTGTTTCGATGGCAGAAGCACATCCGAAGTCCTCATCATGTCTCGAGAATGCCTCCTGAAATACCCAAAAGGTGTCTTCCAGCAACTTATGTTGTCCTGGAGTCAGGGTTTTGCAGTCCACCCCATCCTGTCATGCCCTGCTCAGTTTATGTGCGGAGGTCTGCCAGGTTAGCAGCATGTGTGTACTTTGTTTCATTTTGGGTTTGGATTTGAGCTGTATCCGCCTCCTTTAAGGTGCACTGGGTGGGGTCGTTTGTATGAGTTTAAATTACGCCCCTTCCCAGTGTCCTGTGCGGGTTATAGCTTCTATCTTGCTCTGAGGAAGGAAGGAATCGCTGTTCCTGCTCAGCTACAGATAAGTTGGTTTTGTTTCTCTCTTGAGTTCTGTCTAGGCTGTTAGAGAGACACCTGCTCCCTCCTTGCTTAAGGAAGCAGGCTGTCTCTTTTCCCCTTTTCCACCATCTTAGGGATTTTAGGGTTTCTTCAGTCTTAGGTACGAGGGCACTTTTTATTCCCACCTTCAGGGTCTGAACGTGGGCACAGAAGTCCAGGGAGAGTTGGTAGGGATTTGTCAGGAGGTGACCTTTATCCACAGCTTCTGGCCTAGACACTTGTTTTATGGTTTTCTGTGTGTCTATTGTATCTTGTATCCTACCCAGCGTGACATTATAACCCGCCAATACTTAGACTGCCACTTAGCTGCTTTGAGATGGAGTCAATTGATGCGCTAGTTGATCGCATGCAGGGATTATCCCTAGAGGTTGCTGATCTGCGTAATTCGGTCACACAGTGTCAGAATGCTCTGGCAGCAGGTGCAATAGGAGGAAGTCAAATTTATGGGGAGCCTAGAGTCGCTCTCCCTGATAGATTTGCAGGGGGTGTGGATGACTTTATCCACTTTAGAGAGTCATGCAAACTGTATTTTCGGCTGCGTCCATCTTCATCTGGTGATGAGAGTTAGAGGGTAGGGATAATCATATCCCTGCTTAAAGGGGACGCGCAATCCTGGGCCTTTTATCTGCCGTCCGGTTCTCTGGCCCTCAGGTCGGTGGAAGAATTTTTTAAAGCCTTGGGATTAATTTATGATGACCCAGATCGGGTCTCGATGGCGGAATCTAAATTGCGTAATTTATTACAAGGTGAACATACTGCAGAGGCTTACTGCATTGAGTTTAGGAGATGGGCTACTGAGTCAGAGTGGAATGACCCTGCGCTACGTAGTCAGTTTTGTCAGGGGTTGTCTGAGAGATTGAAAGATGCGCTAGCTTTTCATGAGTACCCGGATACATTGGAGAATGCTATGTCTTTGGCAGTACTGTTAGATAGACGTATTAGAGAGAGGTGTAAGGTTACCTCCGCGCAAAGGGATTCCTTCTGTGAGTGGTTTCGTCTCACCTGTTCCCCAAGGTGATATGACATGTAACTTTGGGGTAGGGGAGGAACCCATGCAGCTGGGTCAGGTGTCTTTCCGTTCTGGTAATAGGAACTTTAGGAGATTGCATAAGTAAAGTTATTACTGTGGAGAAAGTGGTCATTTTATTTTTGCTTGTCCATTTGTTAAACCGCATGTTGATGATAAAGAATCACAAAGAGGTTTACATAAAGAAAACAAAAAAAACAACATCCCTGACTCTTGGTAGTGTGAATGGGGTGGCGGAGCAAGCAGGTATGCAAGCTCCCTGTAATACTCGTTTTCTCCTTCCAGCTATGGTGGCGCTAGACTCAAGTAAATTTAATGTTGAAGTATTCATTGACTGTGGTGCTGGGGTAAACTTTATTGATTTTCTTTTTCCCCAAAATCTGGGCCTAAGTACTTGCACTTTAGAAAGAGAGATTCAGTTTTTCCGCAATTGACTCTTCCCCTCTTTCTCAAAGGAGTCTCACTCATATAGCTCATGGTATTCAGTTAAGGGTGGGTGATTCACATGTTGAGATCATGTCTTGTTTTGTCATGAAGGACTTGCCCGCTCCTATAGTCTTAGGTTTACCGCGGTTGACAAAGCATAACCCAATTATAGATTGGCAGGCAAGACAGATCATTGGTTGGAGTGAATTTTGCTCGGACAATTGTCTTGGCACATCTATCTCTGGTGTGTCGACTACGGTTTTACCTCAGTATCTCTCAGATTTTGCAGATGTCTTTTCGGAGGGTGGGGCTCAGGAATTGCCTCCTCATCGTGACTATGATTGTCCAGTTAATCTCATCCCAGTGGCTAAGTTGCCAAAGTCTCGGCTTTACAATCTTTCTCAACCTGAAAGAGAGGTCATGTGGAAGTATATTGCCGAGAGTTTAGCAAAAGGTCATATTAGACCATCTAAGTCACCGGTTGCAGTTGGGTTATTCTTTGTAAATAAAAAGGATGGATCGCTTAGACCTTGTTTGGATTCCCGGGAATTGAACCATATTACGGTCCGTGATCCATATCCCCTTCCTTTGATCTCTAACCTTTTTGATCAAATTGTTGGAGCCAAGGTGTTCTCCAAGTTAGATTTAAGAGGGGCCTACAATCTGATCAGAATCAAGGAAAGGGGTGAGTGAAAAACGGCCTTCAACACGCACGAGGGTCATTTCGAGAATTTGGTTATGCCTTTTGGGTTAACTAACGCGCCAGCGGTGTTTCAGCGATTTGTCAATTACATTTTCCATCATTTTGTGGGAAGGTTTGTGGTAATTTACTTGGATGACATTCTAATTTACTCTCTTGATCTGAAGATCCATCAGGATCACATGAGACAGGTTTTGTCGTTCTTTCAGGAGAATAAATTATATGCCAAATTGGAGAAATGTGTGTTTTCTGTGCAGGAGCTTCCGTTTCTGGGATATCTGCTTTCTGACTCTGGTTTTCGTATGGACCCTGAAAAGGTCCGGGCGGTTCTGCAATGGGACCGACCGGAGAATCAGAAAGCTTTGATACGGTTTTTGGGGTTTACCAATTATTATAGAAAATGTATCTTGAACTATTCTACCATTGTAAAATCTCTGACCGATATGACTAGGAAGGGCGTTGACTTCTCTGTCTGGTTGGATGAGGCATTGCAGGCCTTTTTGGCTATTAATGAATGTTTTGCGTCTGCTCCCATTCTGATGCAGCCCGATGTGTCTCAGCCATTCGTGGTGGAGGTGGATGCATCAGAGGTGGTGGTTGGAGCAGTGTTGTCGCAGGGTTCATCTCCTGGCAGATGGGTTCCGTGTGCTTTTTTTTCCAAGAAGCTCTCGGTCGCAGAGAGGAATTATGATGTAGGAGATAGGGAATTGCTGGCCATCAAATTGGCCTTTGAGGAGTGGCGTCACTGGTTGGAGGGGGCGTCTCATCCCGTTACGGTATATACTGATCATAAGAATTTGGCTTACCTGCAATCTGCCAAGCGTCTGAATCCTAGACAGGCTAGATGGTTACTGTTCTTTATTAGGTTCAATTTTGTGGTTACTTTTCGCCCGGGGGTTAAAAACGTCAAGGCAGATGCATTGTCTCGTAATTTTCCTGGGGGAGGTAATTCAGAGGATCCTGCTCCGATTTTGGCTGTTGGGGTGGTGGTCTCCGCTCTGTACCCCGAATTGGAGATGGAGGTGTTGGGAGCCCAGGAGTGGGCTCCTGATTCTTGTCCCCCAGGGAGGTTGTTTGTTCCTGATGGACTGCGATACAAGGTATTCAAGGAACATCACGATACTGTCCTTGCTGGACATCCTGGTGGCAAGTCCACCTTTGATCTTATTTCCCAGAGGTTCTGGTGGCCCGCGTTATGTAAGAGTGTTGAGGATTACGTAGCAGCTTGTGAGACCTGTGCACAGTCAAAGGTTGCTCACACTTGACCTTCTGGTTCACTTCTTCCTTTGTCTATTCCATCTCGTCCTTGGACGCACTTGTCTATGGACTTTATTACGGATCTGCCGAGTTCCTCCGGGAAAACAGTAATTTTTGTGGTTGCTGACCGTTTTAGTAAAATGGCTCACTTTGTATCGTTAGCTAGTCTGCCCAATGCCAAGACTCTTGCTCAGATTTTTGTTGATAACATCGTGAAATTACATGGCATTCCCTCGTATGTGGTTTCTGATAGGGGCACGCAGTTTGTTTCCAGGTTTTGGAGGGCGTTCTGCTCTCGGCTTGGCATTCAACTTTCGTTCTCTTCGGCTTTTCATCCGCAGTCGAATGGGCAGAGCGTACTAATCAAAACCTGGAGACCTACTTGAGGTGCTTTGTGGCTGAGAATCAGGAGGACTGGTCCTCATTCTTATCCCTAGCAGAGTTTGCTTTGAATAACCGTAAGCAGGAGTCCACAGGTAAGTCGCCATTTTTTGGCGCATACGGTTTTCATCCTCAGTTTGGTACCTTTTCTGGGACTAGTTCCTCTGGGATGCCAGAGGAGGAGAGATTTTTTTCTGCTTTGTCTTCTATCTGGTGGAGGATCCAAGGGAATTTGGAGAAGATGGTTGAGAGGTATAAGCGAATGGCTGACAAGAGACGTATGACTGGTCTGGACTTGTGTGTGGGTGATCTGGTGTGGTTATCTACTAAAAATATTAAACTGAGAGTACCATCTTGGAAACTGGGTCCAAGATTTATTGGACCTTACAAAATATCTGCAGTTGTCATTCCAGTGGTGTTCCGTCTGGATCTTCCGCAGATCTGGAGGATCCATAATGTGTTCCACATATGTGAAACCGTTGGAACCATCGCCATTGCCTCCTCCCCCTGTTCTGGTTGATGGAAATTTAGAGTTTGAGATCTCTAGGGTTCTTGACTCACGTGTACTTCGGGGTTCCCTTCATTACCTGGTGCACTGGAGGGGATACGGCCCTGAGGAGAGGATGTGGGTTCCGGCTGTGGATGTTAATACCAGCCGACTGGTGAGGGCCTTTCACAGGACCCTCCCGGATAAAGTTGGGCCGGGGTGTCCGGAGGTCACCCGTAGAAGGGGAGGTACTGTCATGCCCTGCTCAGGTTATGTGCGGAGGTCTGCCAGGTTAGCAGCAAGTGTGTACTTTGTTTTGTTTTGGGTTTGGATTTGAGCTGTATCCGCCTCCTTTCAGGTGCACTGGGTGGGATGGTTTGTATAAGTTTAAATTACTGTATACTGTATATTGTGTGGCACAGTGTATGCTATATGTGTATAACAAACATATTTCACATGAAAACTTACAATTACTTGGCTTGGCCCTTGGGGATCTCGGACACCACTTCAACACTTGGCTGGGGGGCTCGGTGGAGCTGATGTTGTTTTTAATCCTAATGAGAAAGATTTAATAATAAGGATTTGGAGAAGGGGCAGAGGGATAGCAGAGCAGGGAGAGGCTGGTGCTGCTACTAGGGGGTCATACTATGGGGGAGTACTAAAGCCCCCCCCCCCCAGTAGAAACAATTCTCTTGTAATGTGACAGTGCAAAAAATACCCCCTTGTAGTGCCCCCAGTTGAGCTAATGTCCCCATAATGCCCCCATAATGTGCCAGTATAAAATACCCCAATATAATGCCCCCAGTAAATGCCTCCATAGTGCTCCTCTTCCCCCTTCCTCCTAATGCCCCCCATAATGTACTAGTATAAAATGCCCCAGTAGATGTCCTCAGTGTCCCCCATAATTTGCAAGTATAAAATACCCCTTCTTAGTGCACCCGTAGATGACCCCATAGTACTCCTCTCCCCTCTTCCCCATAGTACCCACCATAATGTGCCCCAGTATAAAATTCTACTGTACAGAGCCCCCCATATAAAATACCCCTTCTTTGTGGCCTCAGTAGATGCCCCTATAGTGCCCCCAATCATGTGCCAGTAATAAAAGCACTCCCCCCAATCATGTGCCAGTAATAAAAGCACTCCCCCCAATCATGTGCCAGTAATAAAAGAACTCCCCCCCAAACATGTGCCAGTAATAAAATCACTCCCCCCAATCATGTGCCAGTAATAACAGCCCCCCCAATCATGTGCCAGTAATAACAGCCCCCCCAATCATGTGCCAGTAATAACAGCCCCCCATTATGTGCCAGTAATAATAGCCTCCCCATTATGTGCCAGTAATAACAGCCCGCCCATTATGTGCCAGTAATAACAGCCCCCCCATTATGTGCCAGTAATAACAGACCCCCCAATGTGCCAGTAAAAAGTATTGTATATATATATATAAAAAAAAAAACACTTATACTTACCTCCTTGGCAGTGATGAGATGCAGGCCTCTTCCGGTCTGTGTCCCGCACTGTACGGCTCAGGTGGCGCAATGACGTCATGATGGCTAAGGCCTCATGCACACGACCATTGTTTTTTTCTGCGTCCGTTCCGCTGATTTTAGCATTTCTGATGCAGGCAAATTCATTTCTATGGAGCCGCTGAAAATGCAGATAGTCCACCGTTTGTTATCCGCGTCCGTGGTCCATGGTTCCAGTCCGTCAAAAAAACATAACCTGTCCCATTCTTGTCCGCGAAAAATGGTTCGCGGACCCATTTATGTCAATGGGACCACCAAAAATGCAGATGCACAACAATCTGTCATCCGCGTCCGTTTTTGTAGAATCAGTATCCTGGGTGGGGATATTAAAATTACACTTTTTTCACCTTCCTTTTTTTGGGGGCGGTCCGCGAAAAAAAAAAACGGCAACGAAGAATGGAACAACGGATCCCCAATTTGCGGATCGGAAAATGACAACGGTCGTGTGCATGAGGCCTTAAGGTGTCTGTGTCTTTTCTGTACAATGCACCAAAAGTCTGAAAAAATACTTTATTCAACTGGCCACGCTATGTAAACTATAGTCTTGAAGTCAAGGGGGCAGCGGATTTATCGCCTGAAGTCAAGCATGCCCCGCCCCCTTAGCGTTTGATTAGCGTTTGATTGATAGCAATTCCAATTCCTTCACCACTGGACGCTGAAACGTAGTCTTGTGCGTGCGCTGTGTCCCTGCAGTGCGGCGCTCACCCACTGTTCCACTCCGCTGTGAGGTAGGCTCAATGATAACGCACTCGCACATGATAGCCTGCACATGCGCGAGACTACGCTCAATCGCCCATCAGTGAAGGAATTGGACATCCTATCAATCAAATACTAAAGGGGGGGCACCCTTGACTTCAGGCGAGAAAGCAAAAGGGAGGGCTCCCTTGACTTCAAGACTATCATTTACATAGCGTGGCCAGTTGAATATAAGTATTTTTTCAGACTTTTGGCGCATTGTACAGAAAAGACAAAAACACCTTTATAATCATGCTACAGGCTGCAATAAGGTACTGTTGGCGGTTTACTATGCATTTTCTAGGTGACAGGTTCCCTTTAAATACATATTTTGCAATATGTGTCTGTACTGGGCTTGATATATTATATTATATTACTCTTTTATTAAGATATTTCCAGTCCAGTTTTTTTAATCATTTTCTATGTCTTGTATGCTATAAAGAAGGACTTGCATGCCCGAAATGCATAAGTGACAGTGGTTTTAATATTTTTCTACTATGTTCTGAGTTAATAAAGAAATTTGTTTCTACAAACCGGATTCCAAAAAAGTTGGGACACTAAACAAATTGTGAATAAAAACTGAATGCAATGATGTGGAGATGGCAAATGTCAATATTTTATTTGTAATAGAACGTAGATGACAGATCAAACGTTTAATCCGAGTAAATGTATCATTTTAAAGGAAAAATACGTTGATTCAAATTTTCACGGTGACAACAAATCCCAGAAAAGTTGGGACAAGTAGCAATAAGAGGCTGGAAAAAGTAAATTTGAGCATAACGAAGAGCTGGAAGACCAATTAACACTAATTAGGTCAATTGGCAACATGATTGGGTATAAAAAGAGCTTCTCAGAGTGGCAGTGTCTCTCAGAAGCCAAGATGGGTAGAGGATCACCAATTCCCACAATGTTGCGCAGAAAGATAGTGGAGCAATATCAGAAAGGTGTTACCCAGCGAAAAATTGCAAAGACTTTGCATCTGTCATCATCAACTGTGCATAACATCATCCGAAGATTCAGAGAATCTGGAACAATCTCTGTGTGTAAGGGTCAAGGCCGTAAAACCATACTGGATGCCCGTGATCTCCGGACCCTTAAACGACACTGCACCACAAACAGGAATGCTACTGTAAAGGAAATCACAGAATGGGCTCAGGAATACTTCCAGAAACCATCGTCAGTGAACACAATCCACCGTGCCATCCGCCGTTGCCAGCTGAAACTCTACAGTGCAAAGAAGAAGCCATTTCTAAGCAAGATCCACAAGCTCAGGCGTTTTCACTGGGCCAGGGATCATTTAAAATGGAGTGTGGCAAAATGGAAGACTGTTCTGTGGTCAGACGAGTCACGATTCGAAGTTCTTTTTGGAAATCTGGGACGCCATGTCATCCGGACCAAAGAGGACAAGGACAACTCAAGTTGTTATCAACGCTCAGTTCAGAAGCCTGCATCTCTGATGGTATGGGGTTGCATGAGTGCGTGTGGCATGGGCAGCTTGCATGTCTGGAAAGGCATCTCCCCCCGAAGTCTTTTTCTAAAATTATTGTTGATCTATATAAAGATAAATGTATATTTGTGTTGTTGCTTATAATGAGTCACAATGCATCACCCACCAGATGTCTCAGAAAAGGGAAAATTGGACTTAATAAGGGAATAATATAATTATTAGGTTGCTGGACAGTGGTTACATTTGTGCATTTATGTCAGCATCCAATGCCTGCAGTATCTTCCCCCTTAAACACAACCCCAGAACCATCCACCCACACACTCCAGATGGCAAGTCCAGGGAAAGTTTGAAGAAGATGTTACCAGAGAGATATGAGAGAGATGACTCCCATTTCATCTTGATATTGTTATTGCTTTGTCTCCACGGTTTCATTTGTATGTAAAGCAGACGAGGTTTGTTCGATACAAGGATTGATTCATATTCATACAGTGACCTCTGCTGCCCAACTCATCTGTAAAGGAGGCAGAACTGCATCCCTCTTATTTATCCCTGACACTTGCTGATATATTTTCTCTGTGACCACTGGGGGGCTGACCCTGTATAACCTCCATTCTTTTCTGCCCTTTTTATTATGCAAATAACTGAATGTGTCATAGATATAGAATATCACATGAATGTATTTACATGATGTACATTGATCCCTATGTACTATATATATACATAATGAATTGTCCTTGTTTATAAATATGTTTTAAGGCCGATTTATTGGCCTGTATTTGTGGGAGGGGCTATGCCACGCTATTTAGGCTCTGTTCCCCCTCCCCTACATCCTACGTCTGCTCAACACAGATCGTGGCCATATCCATGTGCGTCTGGTCAGTTGCCTTACTGCTCCTTATTCGCGCCGTGCGCTGTGCCCACCGTTTCTACATCCAAACTCATTCGCCCGCCTTCCCAGGTAAGTTGCCTCAGTTGCTTAAAGTCCGGTCGGCAGCGCCGGCTCCCCAGGTAAGGGGGAGTCACGCTGCACCGGAGCGAACTGCCTGGATGCATCGGCTCCCACGCGGCAGTATAGGCAGGGTGCAGGGGTCAGCGTGGTCCCGAAATCATTCGCAAATGTCTGGCACGGGCCGCCGTGCCATTAGTGAGGCAGGTTATTTGGTTATATTTGCTGTACTTACCTCTGTGTCTTCTCCTGCTGCTGCCGGCTGCTTGCTTCACTTCACTCGGTGTCCCAGGCTCCTTCCTGTCTGGCTCCATTCGCCCCCGGTGGCCGCATCTGAGAATGCAGGACGGGGAGCTCACTACACAGGGTGTAGCAGGTTTTAGTATGAGCACCCTCTGGTGGTCACTCCTGCTACTGCAGTTGAGAAGAAAATAAAAAATAAAAAAGAGAAAACACATTTACTTACCTATGCCAATGTTTTACTTAGGCAGGAAAAAAAAAAAAAAAAAAAAAGGGAAGAAGGTTGTATTAACACGATGGGGTATATATATATATATATATATATATATATATATATACATACAGGTATAAAAAAAAAAAAAAAAAAAAGGGGGAAAGAAATGCCCTGCACATTTTTCAGGTCATGTTCAGTCGCCTCAAGTACGCATTTACTACGTCAGTTCATTTTCAAACCTCCGTAGTTTACGCATCATACGCATATTTGTTCGTCAATCTCGTCCACATCTCAAGTCGTGTATAGCCGTTCCTTGTCTGTTTTATGTTTTCTCCATTTCTCTCCAGGAACATTACTTTTTTTTTCAGGTCTACCATCGTTTCTCAGTGACCCAGTATCATATCCAACAGGTAGTATAGGGAACGTTTCAATACTAGTTCACCTTCTTGTATTTAGATACTCTCCTCATTCCCGCTATTTGCTTCTTCCGTGCTGTGGGTAAGTCAGCTCAGTTGTCGGTGGCGGTAATCATTGATCACGAGGTGACGTTGTCCACGATGGCATGCGCACGCACACCACATCGTTCGGTGGTAGGGTTGTCACTGGTGTCCAGTCCCGGGTCCCGTGCCTGTGCCTCATTCTCACGTACTGTATCTACAGGATCATGTCTCATGCCTCTGACATCATGGAGGCCTCAGTCAACGAAAATACCGCCAGGTTGTCCGAAGCAGGTAGCATCCCGTCACTACGGAGTTGGACCGTGCCAAGGTTGATGGCAGAGCTGTCCAAGAGGGGTATCCCGTTTACAGCATCGGCCAGAAAAGCGGAATTATACCGCCTACTCATGTCTTCTGCGAGTCCTCAACGTCAGGAGGAAGTCTCGATGGCCACAGTCCAGACCTCGCTCGCTCAGATTCACCTCATGCTAAATAATCTTACGTCATCTGTCACGGACATCCAATCCAGACTGGACACAGTCGAGTCCCGGGGTGCTGTTCTCACTCCTCCGGGTCCAGAGCTGGCCATCCCGTCCACATCCGCTGCGGGGTGTTCCGGTACGACAGTATCTGTTCCTAATATCACCCCCGCTCATTTCATACCAGCCAACATCAGGAAAGATATTCTGGAAGGCAGGGACGTCAACCTGGCTTCCCTGTTGATTGCTACTCGGGATTTCTCTGACAGCAAAGTCATCGCGTGCGGCGGTGTCTCAGTAGTACTCAGGGGCCGCGATCTCAGGCTAAACAGGAAGCTTACCATCCCGGAGTTCCTTTTAGCTTTCAGCCTGTATAGAGACGTAATTTGTTCCGTACGGCCTGATCGCAGGGAAGAGCTAGATCTTTATTTGTTTAGGGTGACCGAATTGGGGTACAAATATGGTGGTAGCTCATTTTACGATTATCACTGCTCCTTTTCAGCTAAAGCCGCGGCGGCCCTCAGTCAATTTCAGTTTCTTACAAACTGGGCTAATATCGACACTGAGATATTTTGCAGACACTTTGCTGGTCTTAGGGCTCCTGCTTGTTCTCTGTGTCAATCCATCTACCACACAGCAGAATGGTGTCACAAAGCCGCCTCTAGTGCCGATATTAGCCCTCCCGCACAGCCGTCTAGGCACCCTGATCCCCTGCATGCCCCTGGTTTAGTCGACAAGTTGGGAAGGCCCATTCAATATCTCGGCAGATCACAGATCTGTAATAATTTCAACTTTTCCTCCTGCAATTATAGCCAGTGTAGGCTGTTACATGTGTGTGTGAATTGTTTTAGAGCCCATCCCAAGTTAGTCTGTACATTAAAAGCGGATAAGTCGTACCTCAGTGTCCGTAACGTTGATTGTCTGCTGCACTTCCTACGCAACCACCACGACCCTAGCTTCGTTCAGTTCCTCATTTCAGGGTTTAGATCAGGTTTCCAAACTGGCCTAGTCGCCTTGCCTGAATCGTCTTATGAGTGCAGGAATTTATTGTCAGCCCCCTAAAAAGGTGGAAGGTCCGTCCCCAGTTATTACTTTCTTAGGTATCGTTCTGGACACAGTAAACATGGTCGCTAAATTACCGGAAAACAAACTGGACAGGGTTAGGTTCACGCTCCACAATTTCACACAGACCAGGACCGTTAAAAAATAAAAAATAAAATTGTAATTACAGTCTCTTTTAGGCATGTTAAATTTTGCCGTGCGAGTCATACCCCAAGGTAGGCCGTTCGTGTCACGACTGCTAGCTCTCCTTCCTTCAGCTCCCTCCCAAGACAGCCTCGTATGCCTTGACGACCAAATAGTTGCCGACTAAGCCATGTGGGATTATTTTCTTATAACTGGAATGGTATTTCTTTCCTTATCCCGGTGGTGTCCAATAGTTCCCCTATAGTCTTTTCTTATGCAGCTCCCAGTTCTGGATTCGCAGCCATTTTTGGCACACATTGGCTAGCGGACGTATGGCCTGACGAAGTCAAGATACTGCCAGGGTTTCTTCAGTCTTCAGCTTCCTGTGAGATTTACCCCTTAGTCGCAGCCGCTCATGTGTGGGGTCGCGAGTGGACCGGTCACACAGTGTTGTTCATTTCCGACAATGCAGCAGTTGTGGATATCCTAAATTACGGATTATCTAAATCCCCGCAGGTGTTGCCATTCCTCAGACGGCTAGTGCTTTTTTCATTTCAATACCAGTTTCGTTACAGATGCTCACATATATCAGGACAGAAAATGTCGCAGCTGATGTGCTGTCTAGAGCTAATTTTGGCCTTTTCTCGCAGGTATTTCCCGACGCAGACGCCAGCGGAGCCACAGTCCCTCCGTTCCCTTCACTGGTTTGGACATAAACTCTCACTTAGCTACAGCTCGTTCTCTACTGGCCAAGTCCCTGTCACCCAACACGGCCAGGGCTTATCAAACAGGATGGAGGGCATTTCTTAAATTTCAAGACAAATTTCCCCAAGGCGTCCTCGATTTTACCGACTACATCCTGGCCTTCATTGGTTATTGTCACTCTGAGTTGAATTTGTCGTACTCCACAGTCAAGTCTTACTTAGCCGGTGTACAGCATTTCCGAGCCTCCAGTCAACCGCAAGCTCCCTCACTGTTCTCCATTCACGTAGTCAAGGCTACACTCAGGGGACTTGAGAAATGTAATCCTAACACGCGGCCGGGCCGCCAGGCCATCACCGGGCAAATATTTTGTCAGCTGTCCGACATGTTAGACCATAGCCCTTTCGGAGCCCAGCAAAGTCTAGTGATAAAAGCAGCCATATACCTGGCTTTCTACGGCTTCCTGAGACCAGGAGAGTTTACCTCAGCCCGTAGCAGCCGCAGGTATCTGACTGTCGGACAACTGAAGACTGACACAGATAATTTCATTCTCTCGCTCATGTGCACCAAAACTTCACAGACAGGCCCTCCTACCCAGGTCACGTACTACCCAACCACTCACCGCTGGTGCCCCGTTCAAGTATTTCATCAGTTGTTAAGTAGTATTGACAGTTCGTCACCTCAGAGGCCACTGTTGCCTTTCAATGCCGCACACCTCACAAGCTCCCAATTTGTTTCACATGTTCGCTCCCTGATGGCCAACCTAGGCTTAGACCCGGCATCTGTCTCCGGCCACTCCTTCCGGATTGGCGCCGCTTCTGCAGCTTCCAAGAACAGAGTTCCTGCTCACGTCATCAGGAAATTAGGGCGCTGGCACTCCTCCTGTTATTCACGATACATACCTCACCCGAACATTGAAATGTCTCACGCCTGTCAGAATCTCGTACTATAAATGCGGTTCGTAAATAAAGTTTCTGGTGGCTTGCTCTTTTGGCCTCCTTCAGTCATCCCTACGACGTTGCGGTTACGGCACAAATCAAACCGTTTAGTTAACTACTGGTTAGGGTCCCAGTTCAGGGGTAGCCCCGACCACAAGTTTTAAGGCCGATTTATTGGCCTGTATTTGTGGGAGGGGCTATGCCACGCTATTTAGGCTCTGTTCCCCCTCCCCTACATCCTACGTCTGCTCAACACACCCACCCTTCCCACCCTCCTTTTCATCATCTCACCAGGGGATGGCCTCCTTCAGTCATCCCTACGACGTTGCGGTTACGGCACAAATCAAACCGTTTAGTTAACTACTGGTTAGGGTCCCAGTTCAGGGGTAGCCCCGACCACAAATATAACTTACTCTTTCAACTCTTTCATGGTACATGCATGAGCCTTATTATGATCACAGGAGTTGTCTGCGTAATTTAAAAAAGTCAGTTAAGGCAGCATTTGGCATTCGTTGCCACTCCGATTCATTTGTTTGGCTGCAGCGATGGTGTCCCTATATATTCTAAATAACTGATACAGCCAAGCACTGACCTCAGTAGTTATGTGCCATATATTGCTGAGCAGGGACAGGCTGGGCAGGGGGCATATTCCTCCTGGGCTTGCGTTTAGGGTGTGCACCACTACAGCAGCACCAGCAGCACTCAGTAATAGAGAACTGAATCATGCTGCTGTCAGCAAATGCGGCTGGTGTGCACATGCGCTCCCTGCTGTGCTTAGCGGCTGAAGTGGCCGCTGCTTGTCTGCTCCACTAGGGCGGGATGCTGCTTTCACTTGCAGCCAGGCAGCGTCCACCCTGTTCTTTAAAGTCTCCCGGTCGTGCACTTATCCCCACCTCCTAGTGACGTCACTGGCGGGTCACGTCACAAATCCACTGACCCTCGAGTGCCGCCATTCGTTAGAGCAAGAGAGGCATAACTGGAGTGGAGAGGCATTGCTCTGTTCTGGTTTGGGGCCTAGCCACCTGGGTCACTCAAATCATAGAAAGATGCACAGGCAGTAAATTTGGGGGCTATAGCCTGCTTGGGCATAAGAGAAAATATAAGTGATTTGGTTAGCAGTGGACACATAGTGAATATAATATAATAATGTGCAGGTGAGGTGCTGGTGGAGCACATGTCAGCAACGGAAGGCTGTCATACACATAATATATATAATATACCTGTCCTGACACTAAGGCCTCATGCACACGATCGTGCCGTTTTTTTGCGGTCCGCAAACCGCGGATCCGCAAAAAACGGAAGCCGCCCGTGTGCCTTTTGCAATTTGCGGAACGGAACAGGCAGCCCATTGTAGAAATGCCTTTTCTTGTCCGCAAAACGGACAAGAATAGGACATGCTATATTTTTTTTGCGGGGCCACGGAACAGTGCAACAGATGCTGACAGCACACGGAGTGCTGTCCACATCTTTTGCGGCCCCATTGAAGTGAATAGGTCTGCACCCGAGCCGCAAAAAAATGCGGCTCGGATGCGGACCACAAAAACGGTCGTGTGCATGAGGCCTAAGGTGTATTTAAGTCTTAGGCTACTTTCACACTAGCGTTCGGGTGTCCGCTTGTGAGCTCCGTTTGAAGGGGCTCACAAGCGGACCCGAACGCTTCCGTCCAGCACTAATGCATTCTGAGTGGACGCGGATCCGCTCAGAATGCATCAGTCTGGCGGCGTTCAGCCTCCGCTCCGCTCAGCAGGCGGACACTTGAACGCTGCTTGCAGCGTTCGGGTGTCCGCCTGGCCGTGCGGATCCGTCCAGACTTACAATGTAAGGCTACTTTCACACTAGCGTTCAGAGCGGATCCGTCTCAGACGGATCCGCTCATATAATGAAGACGGTGGCTCCGTTCAGAACGGATCCGTCTGCATTATATTGTTAAAAAATGTCTAAGTGTCAAAGTAGCCTGAACGGATCCGTCCAGACTTTTACATTGAAAGTCAATGGGGGACGGATCCGTTTGAAGATTGAGCCATAGTGTGTCATCTTCAAACGGATCTGTCCCCATTGACTTACATTGTAAGTCTGGACGGATCCGCACGCCTCTGCACGGCCAGACGGACACCCGAACGCTGCAAGCAGCGTTCAAGTGTCCGCCTGCTGAGCGGAGCGGAGGCTGAACGCTGCCAGACTGATGCATTCTGAGCGGATCCGCGTCCACTCAGAATGTATTAGTGCTGGACGGAAGCGTTCGGGACCGCTTGTGAGCCCCTTCAAACGGAACTCACAAGCGGACACCCGAACGCTAGTGTGAAAGTAGCCTAAGTCAATGGGGACGGATCCGTTTGAAGATGACACACTATGGCTCAATCTTCAAACGGATCCGTCCCCCATTGACTTTACATTGAAAGTCTGGACGGATCCGTCTGAGGCTACTTTCACACTTAGAAATATTTTAACAATATAATGCAGACAGATCCGTTCTGAACGGAGCCACCGTCTGCATTATATGAGCGGATCCGTCTCAGACGGATCCGCTCTGAACGCTAGTGTGAAAGTAGTCTTATTAGTACAGTTTTGTATATACCATATATCTGTACACACTGCATCTATTATACCGCATATCTCACATATCAGTACACTGCTGTATATACTCTATATCTGTACACACTGCATCTATTATACCGCATATCTCACATATCAGTACACTGCTGTGTATACTATATCTGTACACATTGCATTTATTATACCTCATATTTCACATATCAGTACACTGCTGTATATACTATATATCTGTACATACTGCATTATACGGTCTAATGCAGTGTGTATAGACATATAGTACATACAGCAGTGTTCTCATATGTGAGATATGAGGTATAATAGATGCACTACCATATACCATATTTATATGGTATATAAAGCAGTGTACTGACATGTGAGATGCAAGATGTAATTTATCAGTGCACTGCTACACACAGTCAGGTCCATAAATATTGGGACATCAACACAATTCTAACATTTTGGATCTATACACCTTCACAATGGATTTGAAATGAAACAAACAAGATGTGCTTTAACTGCAGACTGTCAGCTTTAATTTGAGGGTATTTACATCCAAATCAGGTGAACGGTGTAGGAATTCCAACATTTGCATATGTGCCTCCCACTTGTTAGGGACCAAAAGTAATGGGACAGAATAATAATCATAAATCAAACTTTCACTTTTTAATACTTGGTTACAAATCCTTTGCAGTCAATTACAGCCTGAAGTCTGGAACGCATAGACATCACCAGACGTTGGGTTTCATCCCTGGTGATGCTCTGCCAGGCCTCTACTGCAACTGACTTCAGCTCCTGCTTTGTCACGAGGGTGTCAAGAACCACGCCTGACTCCGTTATACCCGGGGTCAGGAAGTCGCAGCGGTTGGCTGCGCGCTCTATGTAGTAAGATAGGGCTGTTTCCTTATGGTAGCTTTCTGGGTTTGCTTTGCAACCCTTTTTGGCTCACTCAGGGATCCGTAGCTCCTTCTCCTCAGCTGTTCCTTGTCCAGCACTCCCAACCTCCTTATATTCCCCTCTCACACTTCTCTGGTTGCCAGATATAGAGCTTCCTGCCTGGACTTCTATACTGACCCACTGGAGCTGTGTTGCTGCGTTCTCTGGTTGTTGGTCCAGAACGTTTCCCTCCGGATCCCTGTTGGACCTTTGTGGTCTGCTGTGGTCGCCCACCTGGGTTTATGTGTTTGTCTGTATTGTCTGTCCTCTCCTTGGTGTTTTCCTCTTAGTGTCAGTGGTGCGGACTAGCGATCCCACCGGCCCATTCACTATCTAGGGCTCATCTGAGGGAAAGCCAGGGTTTAGGCACGTGATCGCCGCACGGGTGAGGAACCCGTCTAGGGACGTCAGGGCTGTCAGGTGCCAGCCGCAAGGTGAGTCAACCTTTCCCTCTCCCTTGGGCAGGGCTTTCCCTTTTCCCTCCCTGTGCGTGACGCCGGTCATTACATGCTGGTTCTTGGGGCATTTTCCCTTCAGTTTTGTCTTCAGCAAGTGAAATGCATGCTCAATCGGATTCAGGTCAGGTGATTGACTTGGCCATTGCATAACATTCCGCTTCTTTCCCTTAAAAAACTCTTTGGTTGCTTTTGCAGTATGCTTTGGGTCATTGTCCATCTGCACTGTGAAGCGCCGTCCAATGAGTTCTGAAGCATTTGGCTGAATATGAGCAGATAATATTGCCCAAAACACTTCAGAATTCATCCTGCTGCTTTTGTCAGCAGTCACATCATCAATAAATACAAGAGAACCAGTTCCATTAGCAGCCATACATGCCCATGCCATGACACTACCACCACCATGCTTCACTGATGAGGTGGTATGCTTAGGATCATGAGCAGTTCCTTTCCTTCTCCATGCTCTTCTCTTCCCATCACTCTGGTACAAGTTGATCTTGGTCTCATCTGTCCATAGGATGTTGTTCCAGAACTGTGAAGGCTTTTTTTAGATGTCGTTTGGCAAACTCTAATCTGGCCTTCCTGTTTTTGAGGCTCACCAATGGTTGACTTTGACACACATACACCTACCTCCTGGAGAGTGTTCTTGATCTGGCCAACTGTTGTGAAGGGTGTTTTCTTCACCAGGGAAAGAATTCTTCAGTCATCTACCACAGTTGTTTTCTGTGGTCTTCCGGGTCTTTTGGTGTTGCTGAGCTCACCGATGCGTTCCTTTTTTTTTTAAGAATGTTCCAAACAGTTGTTTTGGCCATGCCTAATGTTTTTGCTATCTCTCTGATGGGTTTGTTTAGTTTTTTCAGACTAAGGCCTCATGCACACGACCGTTGTGTGCATCCGTGGCCGTTGTTCCGTTTTCCGTGATTTTCTGCGGACCCATTGACTTTCAAAAAAACTCAGAAAATGCACCGTTGTTCATCAGCGGCCGTGATCCGTGTTTCCTGTCCGTCAAAAAAAAATGACCTGTCCTATTTTTTTGACGAACAACGGTTCACGGACCCATTCAAGTCAATGGGTCCGTGAAAAAACACGGATGCACACAAGATTGGCATCCGCGTCCGTGATCCGTGGCCGTAGGCTACTTTCATACAGACGGATCCGAAGATCCGTCTGCATAAAAGCTTTTTTAGATCTAAGTTTTCACTTCATGAAAACTCAGATCCGACAGTATATTCTAACACAGAGGCGTTCCCATGGTGATGGGGACGCTTCAAGTTAGAATATACTATGAACTGTGTACATGACTGCCCCCTGCTGCCTGGCAGCACCCGATCTCTTACAGGGGGCTGTGATCAGCACAATTAACCCCTCAGGTGCCGCAATGAATGTAATACAGGGGAGGGAGGGGGTCTGCCCCCTGCTGCCTGGCAGCCCCTGATCTCTTACAGGGGGCTATGATACGCACAATTAACCCCTCAGGTGTGCCACCTGAGGGGTTAATTGTGCTGATCACAGCCCCCTGTAAGTGATCGGGTGCTGGCAGGCAGCAGGGGGCAGATCCCCCTCCCTCCCCAGTTTTAATTTCATTGGTGGCCAGTGCGGCCCCCCCTCCCTCCCTCTTCTGTATTAATTTCATTGGTGGCCAGTGCGGCCCCCCCCCCCCTCCCTCCCTCTACTGTATTAACTTCATTGGTGGCCAGTGCAGCCCCCCGGCACCCCCTCCCTCCCTCTACTGTATTAATTTCATTGGTGGCCAGTGTGCACCCCCCCTGCCCCCCCAGCCCCCCCTCCCCTGTATTAATTTCATTGGTGGCCAGTGCCTCCCCTCTCCCTTCCTCCCCCCATCATTGGTGGCAGCGGAAAGTTCCGATCGGAGTCCCAGTTTAATCGCTGGGGCTCCGACCGGTAACCATGGCAACCAGGGAGCTACTGCAGTCCTGGTTGCCATAGTTACTTAGCAATATTAGAAGCATTATACTTACCTGCTGCGATGTCTGTGACCGGCCGGGCGCTCCTCCTACTGGTAAGTGACAGGTCTGTGCTTAAACTGGGACTCCGATCGGAACTCTCCGCTGCCACCAATGATGGGGGGGCCGCACTGGCCACCAATGAAATTAATACAGGGGAGGGGGGCCAGGGGGGGGCCGCACTAGCCACCAATGAAATTAATACAGTAGAAAGAGGGAGGGGGGCCGGGAGGGGTCCGCACTGGCCACCAATGAAATGAATACAGTAGAGGGAGGGAGGGGGGCCAGGGGGGGCTACACTGGCCACCAATGAATGTAATACAGGGGAGGGAGGGGGTCTGCCCCCTGCTGCCTGGCAGCCCCTGATCTCTTACAGGGGGCTATGATACGCACAATTAACCCCTCAGGTGTGGCACAAATACATATGTTTAAAAGAACTAAAAATATCAAATTGGATTAAAAACATGGCTAACGAAATCCCCCCTCTTGAAAAAAAAAAAACGAATGATAATAGTTGAAATTCGAAAACACGTGGTCGTCACTGGTGTTGAATTCCTCAGAGGCCCCAACAATTATTCATTCACTGTACAGAAAAGAACAAGTAAGTATGTGGCTGGAGGTAGATTACATGGTCATTGGATATCAATTTTACAGTAGGCCAAAATTATGCATTCAGCTTACAGAAAAGAACAAGTAAGTATGTGGCTGGAGGTAGATTACACGGTCATTGGATATCAATTTACAGCAGGCCAGTGGACTACAGGCCCCAAAAATTATGCATTCAGCATACAGAAAAGAACAAGTAAGTATGTGGCTTGAGGTAGATTACACGGTCATTGGATATTAATTTTACAGCAGGCCAGTGGACTCCAGGCCACAAAGATTATGCATTCAGCGGACAGAAAAGAACAAGTAAGTATGTGGCTTGAGGTAGATTACACGGTCATTGGATATCAATTTTACAGCAGGCCAGTGGACTACAGGCCCCAAAAATGATTTGTTCCAATAGCGTTTGTCACTCTGTATAGCTGCGGTAACGCAGCAGAACCGCAAACAAATGCTGCACTACTCAAATGCACTATATAGAAAGTATATTATTGTTATAGAACACTTCTGCTTCAATCAATTTTTTGGGGGGGCAACTGGTATATCACACCAGTTGAAATTATTTGTTCCAATAGCGTTTGTCACTCTGTGCAGCTGAAGTAAAGCAGCAGAACCGTAAACAAATGCTGCACTACCCATATATACTCTCCATAAAGTATATTATTGGTATATAACACCCCTGCCTCAATCTCTTTTTCGGGGGGGGGGGGGGGGCAACTGGTATATCACACCAGTTGAAATTATTTGTTCCAAAAGTGTTTGCCCCTCTGTATAGCTGCAGTATCGCAGCAGAACCGCACACAACTGCTGCACAATACAAATGCACTAATAATATACTTTCTATGTTAGAAAGTATATTATAAGTATATCACACCCCTCAGTATGTCACACCTATCGATAGCACACCTATACCAGTCCTTAAAAGGACTTTTGTGGCCCTATTAGCTAGCATTCTGTGTCCCTAACAGTCTGTTCCTGCTCCACACAGCAACCTCTCCCTACACTGACAAAAGACTGAATATAAAATGGCGGCCAGATCGGGTTTATTTATAGGGTAGGGGGTGTGACCATGTGCTGAAACGTCTCAATTGGCTGTCCTGTCCTGTCATGGGTGAAAGTTCTTCACAATGTAAAAGAATATGGCGCCGGTAGACATTGCCATATGTTCCTCCCGTTCAGCGAACCGCGAACAAGCAAAGTTCGCCACGAAACGGCCGCCGGGCGAATTGCAAGTCCATCTCTAGGGGCGTTCGATAACTAACTGATATACGCTAGTTTTCTGTTGCAACTTTTCCCCGCTTACGCCAGGTCTAAAAATGTTGGCGGGGAAAGGGGCGGACTGCCAGGCCCGTCTAATTTGTCATTTTCTACACCTGTTTTAGGAGCTTCCTTGCTGGCGTAGATTTAGAATATACCTTCGGTGGATCCACTGCCTGCACAGGGGTTATTAAGACCGTCGTCTAAAACTTAATAAAAACGTATGACCTCTGTCTTTTTTCAATATTATCGACTATGTCACTACCATGTGGCAATTATAATACTGGTGTCTTACTTGTAAGAAGTCACTTTAAGGCCCTACATCTGCGACTACATCTGCACCCTTATAGCAACACCCCTGCACGTGACCAAAAACCAGTGAGATTCGTTGCATGCTTCTTTCATAATATTTCTGTAGAAAATTTACAAGAAAGAGTATATACAGTGACTTGCAAAAGTATTCACCCCCTTTGACTTTGTGTTTTGTTGCATTACAGCCTTAAGTTCAATGTTTTGTTAATCTGAATTTTATGTGATGGATCAGAACACAATAGTCTAAGTTGGTGAAGTGAAATGAGAAAAATATTGAATAAAACTATTGTTTAGAAATAGAAAACATATAATTGGCATGTGCGTATGTATTCACCCCCTTTGTTAGGAAGCCCATAAAAAGCTCTGGTGCAACCATTTACCTTGAGAAGTCGCATAATTAGTGAAATAATGTCCATCTGTGTGCAATCTAAGTGTCACATGATCTGCCATTACATATACATACCTTTTTTGAAAGGCCCCAGAGGCTGCATCCCCAGAGGATGCAAGAGGCATCACTAACCAAACACTGCAATGAAGACCAAGGAACTCTCCAAACAAGTAAGGGACAATATTGTTGAGAAGTACAAGTCAGGGTTAGGTTATGAAAAAAAATATCCAAATCTTTGATGATCCCCAGGGGCACCATCAAATTTATCATAACCAAATGGAAAGAACATGGCACAACAGCAAACCTGCCAGGAGACGGCCGCCCACCAAAACTCACGGACCGGGCAAGGAGGACATTAATCAGAGAGGCAGCACAGAGACCTAAGGTAACCCTGGAGGAGCGGCAGAGTTCCACAGCAGAGACTGCAGTATCTGTACATAGGACGACAATAAGCCATACGCTCCATAGAGTTGGCCTTTATGGCAGAGTGGCCATAAGAAAGCCATTACTCTCAGCAAAAGACAAAAAGGCACGTTGTGTGTTTGCGAAAAGGCATGTGGGAAACTCCCAAAATGTATGGAGGAAGGTGCTCATGTCTGATGAGATTAAAATTGAACTTTTCGGCCATTGTTGGGGCAATTACCCCTGCGTCTATGATTGTGGGTTCCGAATTCAAATAGTGTATGTGCACAGAGAAGACTGATACAGACACAATGGTTGTAATCAGTAATCTGAATTTATTAGGTTACAGACAAATCTTTATATTAGACTAGCTGACATCCAGCAGCTACAGGCGTTACATAGCTTGAGAAGAAATCACAAAGACAGAAGAAACGAAACATCTTATCAGAAAAGAAGATGTGAAATTAGAGCAACAGAAGCTAGCAATTCTGAAAATAGAGCAGGTGGGGGGGGGGGAGGTTGTCAGCTGATTCCCCCCCCCCCCCATACCTGCAAAGAGCTAACATTTTATTAACCTCTCATTGAACCCTGGTTGAGCTAGAACTCCATCTTGTATATCTTATATCTATCTCTCACACCATCAAAGAAAACGCTATGTCTGGCGCAAACCCAAAACATCACATCACCCAAAGAACACCATCCCCACAGTGACTGCCGAGAAACGTAACCTTTGCCCTCAACCAAGCTTATCGCAGCTACATAATAAAAACCACAGAACACTCATTTTGTTGGGTGGGAGTTGGTCACAGCTTTATTTAAACTATTTATTTTAACACCAACTTTTCATTCTCCAACACATATCTCAAAAACACGGAGTAACAAGAAGCAGTATGCCCACGGAATCCCTCCGTGGGCAAGTCCGCCTTCTTCTCCATCTCCTTTTATTTGCACCGACCTCTGCTGTGACTTCTGTTCATAATATCTGCAACAACATGGAAAACGTAACAATAACCTGAAAACCAGGGAGGGTGGTTGGGAAGCTGTAGAGGTGCCGGAGAAAAGAGGCTGAGCAAAAGCAACTTCCTGGTTTTAATAATCACGGCCAAACCACTATCTTCGGCCAATAGAAATAAAGGGGAGGATACCAGGGGGATTATGCGGCATAACCTGCGGCTTATACCATTACTATTAGCTGCTCTTGTCTCATTAACCTCCTACTCCCCATACTTCACAGCAGTCAGAGACTCCATCGTTCATCCTTGACGTCAAATAGAAACATGGTGGTGGCAGCATCGTGCTGTGGGGATGTTTTTCAGCAGCCGGGACTGTAAAAGTGGTCAGAGTTGAGGGAAAGATGGATGGTGCTAAATACAGGGATATTCTTGAGCAAAACCTGTACCACTCTGTGCGTGATTTGAGGCTAGGATGGAGGTTCACCTTCCAGCAGGACAATGATGCCAAACACACTGCTAAAGCAACACTTGAGTGGTTTAAGGGGAAACATGTAAATGTGTTGGAATGGCCTCAAACAATCCATGTTAATTCCAGGTTGTGAGGGACCAAAACAAAAAAGTCAAGGGAGGTGAATGCTTTTGCAAGGTGCTGTACTTCTATAATCCACGTGGAACGTGATAATGATTCAAGAAGACATCCCATACAATGACTGGTGTTATTAGTCCGTTTCTCCTTTAACACCTTGCAAAAATATGACATTTCCAAGCTGAATATGGCTAACTGGGAGGGGGGGGGGTTGTTCATGGACTCAAGGGCGTTCATGATGAGTCATTTGTCCACCTCAGAAGCCAGCTCTGAAATTACTGCAGCTGCAGAACACTTTGGAAGTTAGAAATTTTAATCACTATAATGCTTTGTGAAGTCGTGCATTAGAATTGAACAATGTTTCGCTGCTCTTGGACAAGTGGGAAAATACGTTTTCCTCACCTACCTATAATTACAGAAGACAATGAAGTTTCAGATCTGAGCCAATAAGACACATGAGCTCTGTGCAGGCGAGATACTTGCCAGTTTGGTTTCAAGTCAAATTTAACATAAATGGTGCAAACTGCAGATTCCAGTGTTGGATAGACTACTGATGAGGAAAAAGTGCGGGCAGGGGCTTTGCTAGGGTCTCAAAAGATCCGAGGCCCAAGCCCCAATTAATATGGCCTAGTTCTCTAAGTCGATCCTCCCTCCCCCCACACACCGCATTTTGCTATACTTGCCATACAGCAGCACATACCTGTCACATCCAGTGCCTCCCAGGTGACGTCTCCTTCGATGTAAATCTTCTTTGTCATCATCTTCTCCATTTAGTCCATGCAACTTCTTTCAGCTATGCCTCGTCTCTGCAGAGTGTGACACACAGACTTCTTAGCTTCCTCACATTTTTATCATCATCCCCCAACCTTGAGTCCCCACAGTGTTATCTTGCTGTTTGCTGTGCTTCCCAATACCCCCAAATACTATCCTGAAGAAATAATAGTACTCCCCATAGTAATAGTGCTCCTCATAGTCCCACCAATAGTAATTCCCTTCTAGAATGCCCTCATTAGTAATACTTCCCCCTACAGTGCCCCCAACAGTGATAATGCTCCCTAAGAATGCCCCCATTAGTAGAAGAGCCCTCCAGTATTAATAATACCTTCACAAAGCCCCCAGTAGAAATAAGGCCCCCTATTGTTCCCCTAGTGGTAATAAAGCTCTCTACAGACCCCTCAGTAGTAATAAGGCCCCTTATAGTGCTCTTAGTAGAAATAAGGCAGATCTATAAGTCCCTCCTATAGAAATTCTAGTAGTAATAAGAACGCCTATAATGTCCCCTGGATTTATAATACCCCTACAGTGCCCCCAATATTTATACTGCCCCCTACTGTTATAATGCTCACACTGAAGTGCCCCCTGTAGTTATTTTCCTCCATCCACCATACAGTCCCATATAAATAACATCACACCATCTCTCCTTCCCCTCTCCAAAATACAGTCCTATGTAAATAACATCACTCCCCTCCCTTCAGCTCCTCCAACATACAGTCCTATGTAAATAACACTATTTTCCTCCCTCTGCCATAAAGCCCCATGTAAATAACATCACACCATCTCGCCAGCCCCCTCCAATATACAGATGCGTCCTCTCTTACCTGATCTCCAAACTGTAAGCGATGTCAATTTTGTCCTGACAGCAAAACAACATCATATCGCTAGACTGTAAATAAACTCTAAAAATCTGCAATACACATCACAACCACTGGGCGGTGAGTGCTCGCAATTAGCTTATTGCTTAAGCTGCAGAGAAGCTAGCCTCAAATATGAGATATTTAGCGGCAGACCTAGCTACATTTGGTGAGATCTATTGAGAATATTAAATGTGTGAAAGTCAAACACATGAGAATTGCTGTGTTGTGTTTCTAATCATATCATGTGTGATACTGTCTGCGGAACCATGTACCTGTGTGATACTGTCTGCTCTGCTGTGTATCTAATCCTAGCATTTGTGATACTGTCTGCAGAGTTGTGTATATAAACCTATCATGTGTGATACTGTCTGCAGAGTCGTGTATCTAAGCCTATTGTGTGTGATACTGCCTACTGAACTGTGTATCTAATCATATCATGTGTGATACTGTCAGCTAAGCTGTGTATTTAATCCTATTATGTGTGATACTGTCTGCGAAGCTGCGTATCTAATCCTATCATGTGTGATACTGTCTGCTAAGCTGTGTATCTAATCCTATCATGTGTGATATGTTTTGCTAAGATGTGTATCTAATCCTGTTGTATGATAATTTCTACTGAGCTGTGTATCTAATCCTATTGTGTGATACTGTCTGCTGAGCTGTGTATCTAATCCTATTCTGTGTGATACTGTCTGCAGAGTAGTGTATCTAACCCTTTGGTGTGTGATACTGCCTGCTGAGTTGTGTATCTAATTATATCATGAGTGATACTGCCTACTGGGCTGTGTATCTAATCCTATCATGTGTGATACTTTCTGCTGAGCTGTGTATCTAATCATATCATGTGTGATACTGTCTTCAGAGTCAGGTATCTAATCCAATTATGTGTGATACTGCCTTCTGAGCTGTGTATCTAATCCTATCATGTGTGATACTTTCTGCAGAGCCGTGTATCTATACCTATCATGTGTGATACTGCCTGCTGAGCTGTGTATCTAATCCTATCATGTGTTATACTGTCTGTAAAGCTGCGTATTGAATTATATCATGTGTGATACTGTCTGCTAAGCTGTGTATCTAATCTTTCATGTGTGATACTTTCTGCTGAGCTGTGTATCTAAACCTATCATGTGTGATATGTTTTGCTAAGATGTGTATCTAATCCTGTTGTGTGTGATAATTTCTGCTGAGCTGTGTAAATAATCCTATCATGTGTGATACTGCCTGCTGAGCCATGTATCTAATCCTATTCTGTGTGATACTGTCTGCTAAGATGTGTATCTAATCCCATTATGTGTGATACTGTCTGCTGAGCTGTGTATCTAATCCTATCGTGTGTGATACTTTCTGCTGAGCTGTGTATCTAATCCTATTATGTGTGATACTGCCTGCTGAGCTGTGTATCGAATCCTATTCTGTGTTATACTGTCTGCTAAGATGCATATCTAATCCCATTATGTATGATACTGTCTGCTGAGCTGTGTACCTAATCCTGTTGTGTGTGATACTTTCTGCTGAGCTGTGTATCTAATCCTATCACGTGTGATACTGCCTGCTGAGCCATGTATCTAATCCTATTCTGTGTGATACTGTCTGCTAAAATGCGTATCTAATCCCATTATGTGTGATACTGTCTGCTGAGCTGTGTACCTAATTCTGTCTTGTGTGATACTTTCTGCCGAGCTGTGTATGTAATCCTACCATGTGTGATACTGCCTGCTGAGCCATGTATTAAATCCTATTCTGTGTGATACTGTCTTCTAAGATGTGTATCTAATCCCATTATGTGTGATACTGTCTGCTGAGCTGTGTATCTAATCCTGTCATGTATGATACTTTCTGCTGAGCTGTGTATCTAATCCTATCATGTGTGATACTGCCTGCTGAGCTGTGTATCAAATCCTATCAAGTGTGATACTGTCTGCTGAGCTGCATATCTAATCCTATTCTGCGTGATACTGTCTGCTGAGCTGTGTATCTAATCCTGTTGTGTGTGATACTTGCTGCTGAGCTGTGTATTTAATCCTATCATGTGTGATACTGCCTGCTGAGATGTGTATCGAATCCTATTCTGTGTGATACTGTCTGCTAAAATGCGTATCTAATCCCATTATGTGTGATACTATCTGCTGAGCTGTGTATCTAATCCTGTCATGTGTAATACTGCCTGCTGAGATGTGTATCGAATCCTATTCTGTGTGATACTGTCTGCTAAACTGCGTATTTAATCCTATTATGTGTGATATGTTTTGCTAAAATGTGTATCTAATCCTATCATGTGTGATACTGTCTGCTGAGCTGGGTATCTAATCCTATCATGTGTGATACTGTCTGCTAAGCTGTGTATCTAATCCTGTCATGTGTGATACTGCCTACTGAGCTGGGTATCTAATCCTATCATGTGTGATACTGTCTGCTGAGCTGGGTATCTAATCCTATCATGTGTGATACTGTCTGCTGAGCTGTGTATCTAATCCTATTCTGTGTGATACTGTCTGCTGAGCTGTGTATCTAATCCTGTCGTATGTGATACTTTCTGCTGAGCTGCATATCTAATCCTATTATGTGTGATACAGAGGCTCATTTTACATTCCCAGGTTTTTCTGTCTCTATCATTCTTACAATTCCCTCTAGAGAGGAAGGTTTTATGTTAAGGAACAGATATGAGCAGGAGGTAAGATGGAGGGAGAGATAAGAAGTTCCTTGCTGGGTGCAGGGTTTTTGGCAGTGCAGGAAAATAGGGATAATAGTATATTTCATTAGTTACAATTCTGGTATAATTTGATTTTGTGCACTTAGGAAGTTTGCTTTTTGGATGAAGACCAATGTCTCGGAAGAACTAAAGCCTTAGGCCTCTTTCACATGACCTTTTTTTTCCGTTTATGGGCCGTTTTTTGCGTTCTGTATACGGTCCATATGGGGATCGCCATTAGCAACGGGCCACAAGTGCAGGATTTGCTCCCCTGTATATATGCACGACTGCATGTGGGTTTGAGCACCTCCTGCTAATGCCACCCTGTCTTTTTAGTTTGTATATATAGATTCCTGGAGGTGTATAAACTCCAATTTAAATGTGCCTGTTTTCCATCTACAGGCCACATTTAGGTGCACCTGTGAGGCCTGGGCCATATCAGTCAGTCTTGAGTGGGACTCGCAGACTCCTCCCTCCTCCCATTGCAAGCATGGTTACATGCTGGAGGTAACTGGTAAGCTGTTTGTGAGTCGGCCTCATGCTCCTGTAATTTGCCCACTGGCTCCTGATATCGCCCATACGGCTCAGGTAGGAGAGCGTTAGGTCTCGGGCTACTTGAGAAACCTTGTCGCGGTGCCCGGGCTTAGACATGTCCTACACCGTAGGACATGTTGACTAATCTCTCAATTTTAAAATCAGTTTGAGGGTTTAGTGAGACTGCAGAGTGCACCTGTATTTGTTATTGTATTGTTATATTGTTATATTGATTATGACATACGCACTTGTTACCTTGTGTGAGATGTCTATTGTGGTACTTGTGGTTCGCCGCGGGCATCCTCCACCGTATGCATTTTGCTGGGGATCGCCATTAGCAACGGGCCACAAGTGCAGGATTTGCTCCCCTGTATATATGCACGACTGCATGTGGGTTTGAGCACCTCCTGCTAATGCCACCCTGTCTTTTTAGTTTGTATTCATGTCAATGGATTCGTAAAAAAACAGAAGGTACTCCGTATGCCTTCCGTTTCCGTATTTACATTCCATTCAAAGATAGAACATGTCCTATTATTGTACGCATAATGGACAAAGATAGTACTGTTCTATCAGAGAGGCCAGCTGTACCGTTCCGCAAAAAAACGAATGCACACGGACGTCATCTGTATTTTTTGCAGATCCGTTTTTTACCGACCGCAAAATACTGAAAAAGCCATACGGTCGCGTGCAAGAGGCCTAACATTTACTCTTCTAGATGTGAACAATAGAGGAGGGGCTGGATTTAACTTAATCAGGGACTAATCAAAGAATAGCTGGATACAATGGTGACTGGTCAGAGCAAACAAACCGCTAATAAAGAGACAGGGCCTGGAGACATAAGCAGTAAATATGAGGCCTGGACACTTGGATGACGGGACATTTGTGAGAAGCTATAATGCTGAATGCTAACAGAGTGATAGAAAGGAAGGGCCATGCCACTGGCATGTAACATTCTGTATCACTGTTCGCCATGGAAGAGTAAAGGGCAGACCTACTGTAGAGCCATGATGTGGTCCTGGACTACAGCTGCACCATTGGAATTCATTGGGATTGGGAAATGTTGTAAAGGAAAATGGTGAAATTGTTATTTTCTGCATTAAACCCATATATAAAGTTTATTAAATTTAAACCCTGAATCAGGAATACTAAAACATTTTTTCTAAAGGTCCACATACCTGGGTCTGCCACTGGGTCCAAACCGCCCAAAAAAAAATAAAAAAAATGTAAGGGTGACAAAACTAGTGGCATGTAGTGCTCTGTGGAAAGTGTTTTATTTATTTATTTTTTCTAAAAATAAGCACCGCCTCAGGGACCCAAGACAATAAGAATGTTTTGTGTTAAGTTTTCCAATAGCAACATGAATTGGCTTCTATAACTTATTTAACTTGTAATCAGGCCTCATCCACAAGACAGGGAAATACAGGGAGTGAAATACTTCAGCCCCTCCCCCACAGTGGCTGGAGTGTACAGTATGTACACAAAGCAGAGCTCCTATAACACTCTATACAGATACATACAATAGCTTCATAGACAGAATCACACAAGGTAGGATTAAATACACAGCTCAGCAGACAGTATCACACATGATAGGTTTAGATACACAGCTCAGCAGACAGAATTACACAGGATTAGATTAGATACACAGCTCAGCAGGCAGTATCACACATGATAGGTTTAGATACACAGCTCAGCAGACAGTATCACACATGGTAGGATTAGATACAAACCTTAGCAGGCAGTATCACACATGATAGGATTAGATACACAACTCTGCAAACAATATCACACATGATAGGATTAGATACATAGCTGAGCAGACAGTATCACACATTATAGTATTAGATACACAGCTCAGCAGACAGTATCACACATGATAGGATTAGATACACAGCTCAGCAGACAGTATCAAACACAATAGGCTTAGACACACGACTCTGCAGACAGTATCACACATGGTAGGATTAGATACACAGCTCAGCAGGCAGTACAAAACACAATAGGCTTAGACACACGACTCTGCAGACAGTATCACACATGATAGGATTAGAGACGCAGCTTAGCAGAAAGTATCACACATGATAGGATTAGATACACAGCTGAGCAGACAGTATCACACATGATAGGATTAGATACACAGTTCAGCAGATAGTATCACACAAAGTAGAATTAGATACCCAGATCAGCAGACAGTATCACACATGGTAGGATTAGCTACGCAGCCCAGCAGGCAGTATCACACACGATAGGATTAGATACGCAGCTCAGCAGACAGTATCAAACACAATAGGTTTAGACACACGACTCTGCAGACAGTATCACACATGATAGGATTAGATACACAGCTTAGAAGGCAGTATCACACATAATATGATTGGATACACAGCTCTGCAGACAGTATCACACATGATAGGATTAGATACACAACTCAGCAGGCAGTACAAAACACAATAGGCTTAGACACACGACTCTGCAGACAGTATCACACATGATAGGATTAGATACACAGCTTAGCAGACAGTATTACACAGGATTAGATTAGATACACCGCTCAGCAGACAGTATCACACATATGATTAGATACACAACTCAACAGGCAGTATCACACATAATAGGATTAGATACGCAGCTTAGAAGGCAGTATCACACATAATATGATTGGATACACAGCTCTGCAGACAGTATCACACATAATAGGATTAGATACGCAGCTTAGAAGGCAGTATCACACATAATATGATTGGATACACAGCTCTGCAGACAGTATCACACATGATAGGATTAGATACACAACTCAGCAGGCAGTACAAAACACAATAGGCTTAGACACACGACTCTGCAGACAGTATCACACATGGTAGGATTAGATACACAGCTCAGCAGACAGTATCACACAGAATAGGATTAGATACACAACTCTGCAAACAATATCACACATGATAGGATTAGATACACAGCTGAGCAGACAGTATCACACATTATAGTATTAGATACACAGCTCAGCAGACAGTATCAAACACAATAAGCTTAGACACACGACTCTGCAGACAGTATCACACATGATAGGATTAGATACACAGCTCATCAGACAATTAATAATAAATAAGTATTTTAAATGTCATGCAAAAATTGCGGTATATACTGAAACCCAATGTGTCTGAATTGTATTATGTACATTTGTAACATGTAATGGAACTGTTAAAAGTATATAATAATCTCTGCATAATACTGTGGTTGGTGTGTGTTATTTTGAATATAATAAATATAATACTAGACTAGCACTGTATACTGACACCAAGTGTATCTAAATCATACGGCATACAGAATTGTAGTGAATAATAGCACAGGTCAAAATATATGGTAATCTTTGCACAGTAAAAAAAAGAGCATCCGCTGGAGGGATTTGTTTAATGTATACAATAATATTTTTTTGTATATGTTAAATGTAAGACAAAGACCTCATGTGAAGCCGGCCAAATTTCACAATTGTAATTCCATTTACCTTAGGTTCAGGTATTTAGCTAGTAACACAAAGCGCCACCTGCTGTCTGAACGTTGTATTGCAATTTATGCAATTTAGATATAACGTTATTTCGTGACACACATCTCAGGACATGTTGAGATAATTAAGTGTGGACACATCTGTACAGTCCCATGTAAATAATATCCCTCTCTATCTACAGCCCCCTCTAAAATACAGTCCCATGTAAATAACATTACCTCCTTCCCAGCCACCTCCAACACACAGTTTCATGTAAATAACATCCCTCCCTTCAGCCCTAACATACAGTCCCAGTTAAATAACCACAACTCCCAGCATTGCTCTGCCTCTCCCTTCACTTACCTCTCGTCATATAGCAGACATCACCACAGCTTCTTCCCCCAGGACTTATGGGCTTCACTGCCATCCTCTCCTGCAATGGTCACATGATGGGTACATCATGGCAGGTCCTTCTCAACCACTGCCTTCTGCACTGATCACATGACTTGTGGTGTCACCACAGGTCCTTCAGCATTTCCAGTGCATTAGATGCAATTGTATTGCCGTCCTGAGGATAGCAATACAGTTGTATCTAGCTGGCAGGCAGGACATTCGGGGCCTGGGACAAAACTTTAGGGGCCCAGGCCCCGAATGTTTTAACCTAGCAACGCCCCTGGGTGCGGGCCACCAAATGAATAATGATAGAAAGCAAAAAGACATGTTCACTGATTTAGGGTGACCATACATTTTGCAGAACACCCAGTTTTCAGAGTGGCAAGTACAAGTGAAGTGCATAGTGGGTTTGAGCTTGACATACGAAGAAGAACTGCATTGTGAAACACTGGCAATTTGCAGTAAACAGGTTCATGGCCAATTGACAAAAACGTCTTCATATACAGGGACCCTTAGGCACCTTGCAGACGAGCGTATCCAGATTATGTCCAGATGCGTTGCGGATGCGTTCAGTGAAAACTGCGCGATTTCGCAAACAAAGCCATTCAGTTTTGTTTGCGATCGCGTTCAGTTTTTATCACGCAGGTGCAATGCGATTTACTGCATTTTACACGCGTGTGATAAAAAACTGAATGTTTACAAACAATATCTCTTAGCAACCATCCATAAAAAATCGCATCCACACTTGCTTGCAGATTCGATGCGATTTTCACGCAGCCCCATTCACTTCTATGGGGCCAGCGTTGCGTGACCATCGCAGAATATAGAACATGCTGCGATTTTTACGCGACACAAAAGTGATGCGTGAAAACCACCACTCATGTACACAGACCCATTTAAATGAATGGGTCCAGATTCTGTGCGGGCACAATGCGTTCGCATCACGCATTGCACCCGCGCTGAATTCTTGCTCGTGTGAAAGGGGCATTAGGGTAACCAGAACATACTCGTTATTTATCAGGGTGCAGCCACATGTTCATGCTTTTTGTATGCAGTTTTTGAAGCCAAAATCAGGAGAGGATCATAAAAGGTGAGAAAGCATAAAAGACAGATGTAACTTGAATTTTTTTTTAATCCACTTCAGGTTTTCAAAAATGGTATCAGAAAACCTTAACATGTGGCCGTACCCTTAAACACCTTCCACCACTTTCTCACTGCAAATTTTTTGCTAGTATTTGCATCAGTATTCATAAGCCAAAATCAGAAGAGAGTGCACAATGCAGATGAGAGGCAGGTGTTTTCTTCATACCTTTTCTCTGTATTTGTTCCACTCCTGGTTTTGTCTTATAGGTACATACCGTACATGCTTCTGTGTTAAAGTTGCCTTCATGTGGAAGCCAATTTTAGCCTCACAGTTGACCGGTAATATCCCCTGACATTTCTGTTTTAGTAAACATTTGTATTCCCCCATGAATGCTGGACATCTTTTCTTAGAACTCTGCAAAAAAATGCAGACCAAAGTTTTCCTCTTTGAGTATACATGTTGTTGTAAGGACCAAGTTGTCCTTTAGAGGAATTGTGCCAATTTTTTAACTTATCTGCAGGATAAGGATAAGAGATTGGTGGGGTTGTGACCACCAGGACAACCACCATCCAGCAGAATTGATAGTTTTGTGTCCTCCATATGAATGGAGCAGCACTTGATCATGCGCGCTGCCACTCTATTCATCTATATGGGAGTGCTGGAGATAGTCAAGCACTGTGCTAGGCTTCTCTTGGTAGTCCCTTAGAGATAAATTGTCTTGTGCATGCTTGACGGCCTCTCATAATTGGAGACACAGATCCCCTATTTTTGTGATTGGTGGGAGTTCCACTGATCAGACACATTCCCTATCCTATTAACAACATTTACAAATACACTTAAAGCAGGAATTCTGGATAAAGTAACCAATATGGCCTAAGAATATGTCAGTAGAGATGAATGAATTTTACCCAAAAATTTGCTTTGTGACGAATTACTTCATCACAAATCGCATTTTTATTTGTAAGTAGTGGGTGAAATGACAGGGAGCTGCGATAGCGCCGCCCCACCGTCGTTGTACCCCTCAGGTGCCGCATTCATACATGATCGCGGCACCTGAGTGTAAAAACAGTGTGAAATTAACATTTTAAAAATTGAATCAAACTTACCGCGTCCATTTGCTAGTGACGGGCCGGCTGCCGACATCTTGCTTGAAGATCTGGAGCAAAATCTTGCACGGCGCGAGATAACCTCATCACGCCGGCCAACGTGGCGGCTGGAGGCCCATCGCAAGCAAATGGAAGAGGTAAGAATTTATTTTTTAGTTTTTTTATACTATTTCAGGTTAAATCGATTCGCTTACACGAAGCACGAGGAAATTCGGCTTCGAGTTGAATCGAATATATCCTGAAATTCAGATCGAATTCCAATTCGTAGGATTCGATTCGCTCATCTCTATACGTCAGGTATGATTTTCCAAAAGTAAAAACAGAGGATTACATGCCTGTTTGAAGAATTAAGGGATGGATCTGGAGTTATGATTTAAATTGACAATACAGCAATTCAAGTTAATGTAAAGAATGTAATAATCCTTCTGTGTAGGTGCCATGAGCTATTGAAGATAGGAGTCTAAAGGCATTGCTCATCTTCTGAGCAGTAGGAAAGACTGTAATAATCATTTTGTGTAGGTGCCATGATGTATGGAAGATAGAAGTCATAGCCATTTCTCATCTTTTCAGCACTAGGGATAAACCTAATGTAACAGAGAAGATAGCAACGTGGCCTAGACCATGACCTTTATAATGAGACAAGAGATCTTGCCGTCCTCATCCTTGTTTTCTCTGTAATAGGTCAGTTTAATCTTGACTCCAATCTGAACCATTTTTATTAGCGTTCCTCTACTGCAGCTCATTATATTGAACAGACATTGCCAAGCAGGAGCTGTAATACATTGGATCAGCAAAAGCAGGAAGAGGTTAAGAGCTCAAAAAATATGAAGTTACTGCTTCTAAAAGATTAGCAGGGCGGAAAATAGAAATTATTTGATTATATTTCAAAAGGCCCTTTAAAAAAAAATATCTTACCTTACTACTCTCCTGAACATAATCTGTGTTTTCTTAAAATGGTGGTCTGCTTTAGGCAATTATTATTCATATACCCTGTCAAAGATCCACTATATTAGGCTGTAAAGAGAAGCTCTGCCTCTAGAGGATGTATGTAGCTGGTCACTACATATAAATATGATTTCAATAGGCACCATGTAATGCTTAATTAGACTGCAACCATATACCACCTGCTTAAAATTTCAGCTTGTTATTGGAGTACTCTGATGGGGGAAGGGTTTGTCCAAGCCATATAACCATGTATAAACCCTGACAGAGTACACTGGATGTCCAAACGCTAAAGTCCCGACGCTGTTTCCCCACCTCATTGTTGGTTCATCGGGGAACAAGGGGGCACTGAATTTTATAATTTTGTGTTTCGCTGCCCATACCTTTCTTTTGTCTCCTGATGAACCAATTGTTGGGGGTTTTGGGACACCCAAGCCATCTAACCACCTTAAAGAGGTTTTCTGAGATTCTGATACTGATGACTTATCCTCAGGATAGGCCATCATCAATATCAGATCACTAGGGGTCTGACACTTGGGAACCCTAACGGTCAACTGTATCCTATGCCACTGAGTTCAAGTTCATTTGTCACAGACTAGGTAAAGTTCAGTCCTATTCAAGTGAATGGGGCTGAGCTGCAATACCAATTAAGGTTGCTATCCTGTGGATAGTGCTATGCTGGGTAAGGTGTGAGGAGGCCATGGGGCTCACTGGAGTGTGCCTACTCAAACAGCTAATCGGCAGTGGTCCGACTGTAGGAATCCAGCCGATCTGGTATTGATGACCTATCCTGAGAATGAATCACCAATATCAGAATCTTGGAAAACTCTTTTAACTGCTTCCCTTAATAAATATTCATTAATAGGCATAATTTCTGTTAGAGTAACTAATATAACTGTTGCATAGTGTCCATTGTCTGTGGGCCCAGATTCCACAACTTCAGTGTTCTCAGACCACTTGTTGAAGATCATAGTACCATTTTTAGCTCTGATCTTATGATGTGTCCTGCTATTTCTTTTAAACAGTGTTTAGGTTAATTCTTTATTCCAAAAGTAAGGACCCATCATTCTCAGCCTTCAACTAATCCACTTAGCTGAAGAACACATGGCCGGTGCCCTAGTCATCCCATTTTTGGTCTTCACTTATGTAACACAGCGGGTGTGGACCCACTCTATCACTTGAATGGAGAGCTTTATCTAAGTGGCTTCCCTGGCTTTCTCCCTCTCAACCCTATACAAAGATCTAGTTTTAATGGCTGGGGAACCACAAGGCCAGTACTTCTTGGATAGTCTTCGATCTGTGACAGCTAAGACAGGTGTGTCAAGAGACACCAGTGCATAGCACCTGTCAGGGAAGACAGAGTTATTTTGATCTGGTAAGCCGACCAAGGCTAAGGACAGGTAAAACAAGGTCAGTACAATAAACAGGCAGGGTTCATGGGAGGTGGAACAGGTACTATATGGTAAATGGGCTAAGGTCAGACGCAGAAAATCAGACAGAACTTAAAGGGGTTGTCTCACCTCAGACAATAGGGGCATGCTAAGAGGCATGCTAGAATATGCCCCTTTTGTCTTATAGGCGTGGTTCCCACCGGTGGGACCAGCACCTATTTGGGCAACAGAGCCCTGAAAAGTGGTGGCTGGAGGACACCGGTCTGGCCATCACCAAGGGTTCTCCCCATTGAAGTAAATGGGAGCGCAATGCGCATGACTGGCCACCGTTCCCATTCACTTCTATGTACCTGACGGAAATAGCCGAGCCAGCACTTGGCTATTTTAAGCTGCCTCATAGAAAATTAATGTAGGGCTGCTGTGCATCGCCTTCTCGATTATAGGTGCGGGTCCCACCTATTAGACAATGGGGGCATATCCTAGCGATATAGCAAGCTAGGAACCTTTTACGTCAGGCACCTTCCCATAGAGAAAGGCGCTTATATCACTCAGGGACAGTGTACAGATGGGGCAGTGCGCTCTGGTCCTTTAAGTGCTAGGAGAGTGCTTGCCTTAAGGAACAGGTCTTAGCAAGCAGGAGACGAGAAGGTTGGAAGAGGTCTAGCAGGCAAAGATCTGAGCACTCTGAAGACTGTCCCTGCTGTCAGGCCTGCAGAAGTGATGAGGGTTCCAGTGGCCCTGCCTGCCAAGATAGGAGTAGGAGAGACACTGGTGATGTATCCCTCCTTATGACTCCTCTTCTTAGATCCAGATTGCTGATGGCCACTGATGTTCTTGGCAGGCTCTCAAGATCTTACTTCAGGATCAAATCTCTTCTAATCCACCAGATAGAAATTTTCTTGACATCCAGGATGCTCTTAACATAAAATATTCTCTTATTCAAGACCAACTGGAATGGGAATAGCTACTGAAGATCTGAAGGAGTGGGTGAGAACCAACAGTTTAAAATATAAAATGTTAAAGCAATTGGGAATACATAGAGAAGGTGTAATATGTAATTTGCAGTAGACAGTGTTAATCTGTATCAGGACTTCAAAAGGACTAAAGAATCGAGGTGTGAATTTGTAGGAGGGTATTTTAACCAGATGCTTTTGGAAGAAAGCCAATGACCTGGGCCTTTTGTCTGCAGATCTATTCATGTAAGCAGTAGTTTTGGCCATGAAAGCTTTGGTCTCCTGTCAGATCTAGGTAAAGCTCACTCCTCTAAGCAGCTATTATATGAGAATTTAGCCCATGGAAGTAAAGACCCCCAATCATCTTGGAGATAACAAATGAAATGACGCAAGTAATTTTGATATTAATTCTGCCATTCTATACTGATGCTGGAACAGAGTACTGGAATTCCTGCTGCAGAGATGCAATAAGGCAATGGCTGGACTGGGGCGGAGCCCTTAAGGGGAGGCCAATATGATGGGGGGGTTGGTTTAGGAAGCCCCTGGGAGGTTTCAGATTGGTGGGCTGGGAAAAGGGTTGGTTAAAGAAGTATAAGGAGGGTTGAAGGAGGATCCGGATTGGTTCAGTGGCGGGAGGGGGGAGGAGCGAAAGGGTTAAATGCATAGGGGAGGTGGAAGATGGTAGCCATTTTGGTTACTGAAGTGAAGCTGGGAGTACCTGTTGGAGTGATGCAGCAGCTTGAAGCGGCGATTCGGCAGTTGAGGGCAGCGTGTCACGGAATGTGTACAGGTAACAAGGCAAAACAACATGCATAAATGACTCGCTGGATCCAACAGCTAAGGAACAAAAGGGAGACCCCTGTAGAAGACCTGGCACTTTCCCTGGCTGCTTAGCCTATGCATAGATCCGAATGGTGGAGGTATGCATATCCACGTACCTTGACTATATAACCCCTGAGCACCCTACAATAGTGAGGGGACACGACCACCGGCTCCCTACACCAGACACGGAGGGAGTCAGGGTCACCTGGGATCCAGCAAACAGAAAATAACAGATAACAGTTTAACACTTAACTTTGTAGAGGAGAGGAGAACCAGATGGGCATGCACACATACTCCAGGAAGAAATATAAGCCGCCCAGAAAAGCCTTCTGGGGAAGAATTTAAAGGGAAGCAATTAGTCCAACACATGACAGCTGAGAGAGGCTAAGGAGAGGAGGAGCTGAATACCACAACACAGAAACTCAAAGAGGAGGTTCTGAAAGGCCTCTGTCAGAGCTTCTCAGCTGTCTGGTTGTGACAGTACCCCTCCCTCTACGAGTGGACTCCGGACACTCAGAACCCACCTTCTCAGGATGGGACCTATGGAAAGCCCTGATGAGACGAGAGGCTTTAATGTCCGTCACTGGGACCCACATCCTCTCCTCAGGACCATACCCCTCCCAGTGAACAAGGTACTGAAGAGAACCGCGGACAAGACGAGAATCCACAATCCCAGAGACCTGAAATTCAAGATTCCCATCAACCATAATCGGAGGAGGAGGCAAAGGCGAGGGTACAATGGGTTGAACATAAGGTTTCAATAAGGACTTATGAAAAACATTATGGATCTTCCAAGTCTGAGGAAGATCAAGACGGTATGCAACAGGATTGATGACAGACAGGATTTTGTAAGGCCCAATAAACCTAGGACCCAACTTCCAGGAGGGAACCTTCAATTTGATATTCTTGGTAGACAACCACACCAGATCACCAACATTCAGGTCCGGACCAAGCACACGTCTCTTATCAGCCACACGCTTATATCTCTCACTCATGCTCTTTAGATTATCTTGAATCTTTTGCCAAATAGATGACAAAGACGAGGAGAATCTGTCCTCATCAGGTAAACCAGAAGACCCCTCTCCCGAGAAAGTCCCAAACTGTGGATGAAACCCATATGCACCAAGAAATGGTGACTTATCAGAGGACTCCTGACGACGGTTATTTAAAGCAAACTCAGCAAGGGACAAAAAAGAACACCAATCCTCTTGATTCTCCGCCACAAAACAACGCAGATATGTCTCCAGATTCTGATTGACGCGCTCTGTCTGACCATTCGACTGCGGGTGGAAAGCAGAAGAGAATGACAACCGAACCCCCAAGCGAGAACAGAAAGCCTTCCAGAATCTGGAAACAAACTGCGTGCCCCTATCAGAGACTATGTCTGAAGGAATACCGTGCAATTTGACAATGTGATCAACAAATGCCTGCGCCAGCGTCTTAGCATTGGGCAAACCAGGAAAAGGGATGAAATGCACCATTTTGCTAAAATGGTCCACCACCACCAGAATCACAGTCTTCCCCGAGGAACGAGGCAGGTCCGTTATGAAGTCCATGGACAGATGTGTCCAAGGACGGGAAGGAATGGGTATGGGAAGGAGAGGACCTGATGGCCGTGAATGAGGGACTTTGGCACGAGTGCAAGTCTCGCAGGCTGCCACAAAACCCTCAACCGACTTACGAAGCGCAGGCCACCAGAATCTCCGAGCGATGAGATCCAGTGTGGCTCTTACCCCCGGGTGCCCAGCAAGGACCGTATCGTGGTGTTCTTTAAAAATCTTGTGTCTTAAAGCGAGAGGCACAAACAACCTCCCAGGAGGACAAAGATCAGGAGCCTCTGACTGGGCTGCCTGCACCTCTGCCTCCAATTCAGGAAAAAGAGCAGAGACCACCACACCTTCAGCCAAAATGGGACCCGGGTCTTCAAAATTCCCGCCTCCCGGAAAACAACGTGACAGGGCATCTGCCTTCACATTCTTAACTCCAGGGCGGAACGTGACAACAAAATTAAACCTAGAAAAGAACAACGACCATCTGGCCTGTCTCGGGTTCAGACGCTTGGCTGACTCCAAGTAGGCCAGATTTTTATGGTCAGTAAATACGGTAATAGGGTGTCTGGCTCCCTCTAGCCAATGGCGCCATTCCTCAAAAGCCAACTTGATGGCCAACAATTCCCTATCTCCCACATCGTAATTTCTCTCTGCGGAGGAGAGTTTTCTTGAGAAAAAGGCACACGGTCGCCAATTGGCAGGAGAGGAACCCTGAGACAAGACCGCCCCCACACCCACCTCAGAAGCATCAACCTCAACTATGAAGGGTAACGAAACATCAGGTTGCACCAAGATGGGAGGGGAAGCAAAACTCTCCTTGATATCAGAAAAAGCCTTACGCGCCTCTACTGACCAAGAAGAAAAATCTACCCCCTTTCTGGTCATATCAGTGAGTGGTTTAACAATAGAAGAATAATTCAAAATGAACTTCCTGTAATAATTGGCAAAGCCCAAAAAACGCATCAGCGCCTTTTGATTCTCAGGAAGCTCCCACTCAAGCACAGCGCGGACCTTCTCGGGGTCCATGCGAAAACCAGAAGCGGAGAGAAGAAACCCCAGAAATTGAATTTCTGGAACCGCAAACACACATTTTTCCAGTTTCGCATATAATTTATTCTCCCGCAGAATGAGCAAGACCTGACGTAAATGTTCCTTATGAGTTTTGAAATCGGGAGAAAAAATCTAAATGTCATCCAAATACACCAATACAAATTTTCCCATCAAATGATAAAAAATGCTGTTCACGAAATGCTGAAAAACGGCTGGGGCATTCATCAAACCAAAAGGCATAACCAAGTTTTCAAAATGGCCCTCAGGGGTATTGAAGGCCGTCTTCCATTCGTCCCCTTCTCTGACCCTGACCAGGTTGTATGCCCCTCTTAAATCTAATTTGGAAAAGACTTTAGCCCCAACAACCTGGTTAAATAGGTCCGGGATCAGAGGAAGCGGATAAGGGTCACGAATTGTGATATTGTTCAGCTCCCTGAAATCCAGACAAGGTCTTAAAGAACCATCTTTTTTCTTAACAAAGAAAAAAACAGCGGCAACAGGTGACTTCGAGGGTCGTATGTGTCCCTTTCTCAGACTCTCAGAGATATAAGCACGCATAGCGATCCTCTCAGGTTGGGAAAGATTGTATAAACGAGATTTAGGCTGCTTGGCATCTGGGATGAGATTAATAGGGCAATCGTACTCCCTGTGCGGGGGCATATCCTGAACTCCACTCTCAGAGAAGACATCCGAAAATTCAGAGAGAAAAGATGGTTTAGTCTTAGTAGCAACCTCAGAAACAGATGTCATGAGGCAATTCTCTCTGCAAAAGTCACTCCAACCATTTATTTGCTTCGCTTGCCAATCAATGGTGGGGTTATGCTTAGTGAGCCAGGGCAGCCCCAACCCCAGAGGGGTGGGCAAACCGCTAAGGACGAAACATGACACATCCTCAACATGAGCATCACTCACAATCAAACGGATATTGTGAAATATGCCCTTTAATGATTTCTGAGAAAGTGGAGCGGAATCGATAGCAAAAACAGGAATATCCTTTCTCAAAGCGCACACCTGGAAACCATGAGTTATCGCAAATTGATTATCAATGAGATTGACCGCTGCTCCACTATCCACAAAAATCTCACAAAAAATGTTCTTGCTCTCTAGCGCCACCCTAGCCGGCAGGACAAAACGGGAACTACAAGCAAACGGAAAACCTTCAATTTCCGCCTCAACCCTGCCAATAGTAACAGACGGAACATTTTTCAAAGATTTTTCCCTCTTTGTTTCTTTATTATACCCAGAGAACTGCCTGAATCTCCTAGAGGGACAAATATTTGCCAAATGATTAATACCTCCACAACAAAAACAAACCGTCCCATGCGGGCTGAATCTTCTATTGTCAGAAGCAATCAACCCCAGCTGCATGGGCTCCTGCTCAGAAGGGGCTGACAGCGACTGAGACCCCTGCGCACAGAATGGGACCGCTGCACAGTCCTGGGACCGAGTATGACATGAAGGAGAGATCTCTCCTCTCTCTCTAAGACGCCTGTCAATACGAACGGCCTGAGACATAGCAGAGTCCAAAGAAATAGGCCTTTCATGAAAGGCAAATGCATCTTTCAATCCCTCTGAAAGACCATGGCAAAATTGACTTCGGAGTGCAGCATCATTCCAACCAGTATCAGCTGCCCATCTCCGAAATTCTGAGCAGTATATTTCTGCGGATTGTTTACCCTGGCATAAGAGACGTAGTCTAGACTCCGCCAGAGCAATACGATCCGGATCATCATATATCTGACCCAGGGCTAAAAAGAATTCATCCACTGAACGGAGAGGCCGTGCCCCCTCCGGCAGCGAAAAGGCCCAGGACTGAGCGTTACCTCTGAGCAGCGATATAATGATCCTCACCCTCCGTTCCTCATCTCCAGAGGAAAGGGGAAGAAGGCGAAAATGGAGTTTGCAAGCCTCTCTAAAACGCACAAAATTCTCACTACCCCCGGAGAACGTATCCGGGAGCGAGATCTTAGGCTCAGAACAAGCTCCATGAACGCAAGCTGAACCGGTCACTTGAAGCTGAGAAAAAGTCTTACGGAGGTCAGCTACCTCCAATGAAAGACCCTGGAAGCGTTCAGCCAAAAGTGAAACCGGATCCATGCTTAAGACGGTTTTGGCGGCTTATAATGTCACGGAATGTGTACAGGTAACAAGGCAAAACAACATGCATAAATGACTCGCTGGATCCAACAGCTAAGGAACAAAAGGGAGACCCCTGTAGAAGACCTGGCACTTTCCCTGGCTGCTTAGCCTATGCATAGATCCGAATGGTGGAGGTATGCATATCCACGTACCTTGACTATATAACCCCTGAGCACCCTACAATAATGAGGGGACATGACCACCGGCTCCCTACACCAGACACGGAGGGAGTCAGGGTCACCTGGGATCCAGCAAACAGAAAATAACAGATAACAGTTTAACACTTAACTTTGTAGAGGAGAGGAGAACCAGATGGGCATGCACACATACTCCAGGAAGAAATATAAGCCGCCCAGAAAAGCCTTCTGGGGAAGAATTTAAAGGGAAGCAATTAGTCCAACACATGACAGCTGAGAGAGGCTAAGGAGAGGAGGAGCTGAATACCACAACACAGAAACTCAAAGAAGAGGTTCTGAAAGGCCTCTGTCAGAGCTTCTCAGCTGTCTGGTTGTGACACAGCGGCAGAGGTGCGTGGGTCAGAATGGGCCCAGGAGAAAGTTCAGAGGCTGCTGAGGGGGGATCCTGAGGCTCCCGTTCTGCCTCAGCAACCTGTGATCCAGCCACGGCGGGCGAGGCCGTCGGCATGCTATAGTCCTTCTTCCTCCCCCCCTCGGGTTCAGCGCCGTGTCAGGAGCCCTTCTCAGGACCCTTCACATTGGGTACTGCCAGTCCCAGCTCCCTCCGGCAGGCCCCGACGTGGAAGAAATCCAACCAGTAGACGGAGCCAACGGGTGGCCGGGCCCAGCCATCCCGTTCAACTATCAGGGGCGGCGTGGGATTGGGACCTGGCTCGGCTGGCGCCCCCTCAACCCCTGGCGGGGGGGGCGGCCTCTCGGCGAGGGAGGAATGCTCTGCGGTACAGGTAGATGTGCTGGGAAGATCCGCCCCCTATGCGATCAGCAGTGAAGAGGTTAACCCGGGCGTCCCTGGCCTGCATAGGGTCAGGGGACAGGGTGAAAAGGACAGTTGCCGCAGCTGGGAGCCTATTGATGAAGAGGTGTCTTACCTGGCATTCGGTCCCAGCTCTGCTAGGAGGCAGAGTGAAGATAGAAGCTCCGCCCCGGGATCCAGCTGTGGAGCTGTTTGACTTCGGCGTCCCTGGTCCCAGTACCTCCAGGGGACAGGGTGAAGTGTTGGTAGCTGCATGATTCGGGGGTGTTGGGGTGTCTGTGCAGAAGCAGGCGGGGGGAGTGGCGGAAGTGGATAGTGGTCGGTTGGATGATAAGGCGAAAGGGGAGGTTTACGTTTGTTGTGAGGGACCGTTGGGGGCACATTTGAAGTCGGAGGTGCGAGAGCGGATATGGAGAGGGGAGTACGTGGAGATATTCTCTCTGCTTCCCCTTGAGAGGTTCCAATTGAAAAGAGTGTGAAAGGACGAGGGAAAAAAAGAAGACGAGGAAAAAAGCCTTTTTAGATTAATACCGCGGATGTTTGCCAATTGGTTGCAAGCGTTTGCGATATTGGCAAGTGTTATTGGGGAGAGGGCACCAGAGAATTGCTCGGAGCTGTTTTGTTACTTGGACGCTATAGGGGAGGCGTATCGGGTATTCGGGGGAGTGGCTTGGCTGCGGTATGGCGATCAATTCTGGCAGCGGAAGGCGGTACGTCCGGAAATGAGGTGGGACCACAAGGACATAGCCTTGTGGTTAAAAATGACGGCGCCTGTGCGATCGGGGCAGCCCTTTCGGGGTGAGGCAGGCAGTGGGGGGTCCTTTAACGCGGCAACCGCATCAGCAAAGGGCTTGTACTTTGCTTTTAACGAAGGAAGTTGTCGGTTTGGGGTTAAATGCTAATTTAAGCACGAATGCTCAGGATGTGGGGGGAGCCATAGTGCGGCGAGATGCTTTAAAGGCGGGAGGCAAAAAGGGGGGGATGCTAATAGCAAAGAGGGTGAGGCCGGTGCGGTTGGAAAAGATGGCGGCCTTGATTTGGGGAGGGTTTTCCAAGGGTTTTAGGATTCCGTATGTGCCAGGGGGGGCTGTGTTATTGAAGAAGAATTTGGGGTTGGCTAGGGAACATCCAGAGGTGGCGACAGAGAAATGAAATAAGGAAGTTTTGCTGGGGCGGATGGCGGGTCCGTTTCAGGGGACGCCGTTTGCGGATCTACGGGTGTCACCACTGGGGGTGGTCCCATATAAGGAAGTGAATAAGTTTCGCCTAATTCTTCACCTGTCATTTCCAAAGTGTTCTTCAGTCAATGACGGTATTGACCCTGCATTATGTTCAGTGGTGTATACTTCTTTTGACGCGGCGGTTTCTTGGGTGAAGAGCTTTGGGAAGGGTGCACTGTTAGCGAAAACGGACATCGAGGCGGCGTTCAGGTTATTGCCTGTGCACCCGGAGTGTCAGCATTTGTTGGGTTGTTTTTGGAATGGGGGATTTTTTGTTGATCGTTGCTTGCCCATTGGGTGTTCCTTGTCGTGCGCCTATTTCAAAACATTCAGTTCATTTTTGGAGTGGGCTGTCGTGGACTCGTCAGGTTGTGCATCTCTGATTCATTACCTGGATGATTTTTGTCCATCGGTCCCCCGGGGTCGCAGGATTGTTCGTTGTTGTTAGAAACATTATGTTCGCTTTTTGATTCTTTTGGGGTTCCATTGGCGGCGGAGAAAACTGTTGGTCCGGCTACGGGTTTGAGTTTCTTAGGGATTGTGATTGATTCCAAAAAGATGGAGTGTAGATTGCCATTGGATAAATTAGTAGATTTGCAGGGGGAGGTGAGAAAGGCTCAGGAGAGGAAGAAGTTGTCATCACGGGAGCTATAGTCACTGCTTGGGAAACTCAATTTCGCACTTTCTCGTTCGCAGTGGGATCGTTTTCGGTGATTGGCCCCAGAGGCGGAAGCAGTTGCACTGCCATGTCCGTCTTGCCTGTGGGAGCTATTGGAGGAACCGTAACCAGGCTCATTCAAGCATCATTGGCGTCTGGTACGTGGGCTATGTATTTGAGGGCTTGGCATTGTTGGGAGGCTTGGTGTAGGGCTCTGGGCGTGCGGTTGGAGGATTGGGAGTTTTCATTATTGATGTTCTTGGGTCACTGTAAGGAGAAGGGATGGTCAGTGAGTAAGATTAATGGTTATATGGCGGGTCTGGCATTTGGTTTTAAATTGAGACGGATGTCTGACTTCACTAAGTCGTTTCTGGTTTCGCAGGCATTGAGGGGTTGGCGTAGGTTGCGGAAGGGGGAAGATACCAGAAGGCCGGTTTCGTTCGCTTTATTGTTGGAACTGGGTGGCCAGCTGAGGGGGGGATGTACTTCGAAGTGGGAGGTTAGGTTATTTTGTTTGGCTTTTTCTTTGGCATTTTTTGGAGCTCTCCGTGTGGGTAAGCTGGTGTGTCCATCGGCAGGCAGGTTGGGCGGGCTTATGAGAGATGATGTGGATTTGTTCCATGATAGGGTGGAGTTTGTGATTCGGTGTTCAAAGACTGATGTAGAGGGTAGGGGACGTAGAGTTTTTTTTTTTTCAAATTGCGGAGTGCGTTATGTGTCCAGTTCGCTGTCTTCGGGAGTATGAGGCGGGGGTTGGGGATGGTTCTTTCTTGTCCCGCTTCCAATTTTCGACCCTGGGGGGTCTCAGATTGGTGGGCTGGGAAAAGGGTTGGTTAAAGGAGTATGGGGAGGGTTGAAGGAGGATCCGGATTGGTTCAGTGGCGGGAGGGGGGAGGAGCGAAGGGGTTAAATGCATAGGGGAGGTGGAAGACGGTAGCAATTTTGGTTACCAAAGTGAAGCTCCCATCCACCCACCCTAGTTTTGGTCAGACCGGCAGGTGGATGGTGTGCATTTATGGAAGTGAGGTCGGTTTCGTCACGTTGGCTGTGGCGGTGGGGGGTCCTTGGAGTTGGTTATGGTGGAACTTGAGGACATTGGGAGGGCCCCACGGTTGGGGCTGGACTCCCATGGTGGGCGAGCTGTTGTGGTGGATGGAGGGGTGAGGCCATTCTGTGGTGCTTCCAAGCTGGGGTGTTTCGGCTGGAGGCAAAAATGGCTCACCCCGGTGTGACAGCTCGGGTGTTTTTGGGGCTTTAAGGACCTCCCCCGTTAGAGTTCATATTGTTATTACGGTTATTTATGTATATTTAATAAAACGGCTGCTATGGCCAATACATTCCAATCAGTTGTCTGAGTTTTAATTTGGGGTGTTTGGGTGTATTGGTGTGGGGAGGGGGTAAAACTCGGAGGGAATAGGTAAGGGTGGAGGGGGCGAGCGAGTTATAACCAATATCCCGTCACAGTTTATACTTTTATCCTAGACATTGATGACCTATCCTCATTCACTTAAATGACCTATCCCCATTCACCATCATCAGTGATTAGGCAGTGCCGTAATCTTTCTCTCAGTCAGGCACAAATGGTCTTTAAAGAGGGTCCATAGCCATGACTGGGGAATGATTCCAGCACTGCCTTCTAACTGGTCATGGTGGTGAAGTGCTCTAGATTGGAAGGATTATCTTGCTTAGTAGAAGGGTCATGTCACCAGACTTCCGATCTGAAGAGACAGGCCTCACAGGTAAGTAAAGTATATCACAAACTGACAGTTACAGGTACATACACATTACAATTAATGACATATCCTTATTGTAGTCCAGAAAACCCCATTTTAGGCCCACGAGCATTTTTTTCATTATTGCATTCTTAGAGCCATTTTTTTATTTTTCCGTTCACAGCTGTATGAAGGCTTGTTTTTTTTTTTTCAGGATGAGTTTTCAATGGTACTATTTTAGGAACCTCCAATAAAATGTATTGATTAACTTTTATTAATTCATTATGAGGAAACTAGAAACAAACAAAAAAGATATTCCACTATTGATTTTGCATTTTGTATGAGTACAAGGACATAAATACCAAATCTGTAAATCTAGCACTTTGTGTTTCACTGCTTTTGCACATTTTATGAAAAAAGTGATGTTGCCACATTTTTAAAAACCATCTTTTAAATTATTCTGTCATTACAGCTGTATGTGGATTATTTTTTTTGTGAAACTAGTCATATTTTATGTGGTTGCATATAATTTGTTCATTAACTAATTACCGGTATATTAACTTTTTATGGGGGAAGTGGTTAAAAAAAACTATTTTCACCATTGGTTGCTAAATGTATGCCATTCACTATAACCATTACCCATACCCAGCATGTATAACATAATGGCATGTTGTGCAGAAACATTTTTTTTTGTGTACATTGTTTTTTAAAACTTTATTAGCATTTATTTATCAATTTTTTTTGTCCCACCAGAAGACTTTACAATTTGATCATTTTAGAGTTTTTATAATGCTGTGGTATACTCAGGGGTGCTGTATTATTGTGAATTCGGAAAATAATAAACTTAACTTTACTACGCCTTTCTTGCCATTATTTACTTAATGCGTTAACCATCAAGTTTAGCTCACCTACATTTGTATATACAAAAGATAATATACAGCGTTAAGTAAATAACAGTCACCAAAAGCCATTAACAAAGGAGCTAGCTCCCATTAACCAGTGCAACCAGCTCGGCACCCATATGATACAAAGAGAGGTGATAGTAGGAAGACAGATCTTACCCTGATGATGTCTTCAGTGTAGCTAAACTCTTTGTTACATAGCTAGATGTTTTCTAGTCTACTGGCACCACTTACTTCAGTGTGCAGTACGCATGTACAGTATTTCATACTTCAGGAATGCCAGGTACCACCATATACCACTAAATCCAACAAACCGGTCCGCAGGGGAGAACACGTGAAGTTTACGGTGGGCCAAAAGGGTACAACAGTTCATCGGGTACTCACGGTTAGCAGATGCCTCCCTGGGCCAGCAGTGCAGTGAAGGGGAGAACAGCACAGGAATTCTCCAGGGCACACTCTGATATGAGGGACACAGGCCAGATGGAGGCTGAGGTGCCCTTGGTGGTAACTTGGCTTTATGTGCTTATGGCTAGGTCCCTTTAGTCGTGATGCCAGTACCGTTGTGGTACAACCATGGTGAGAGTAGTAGTTGAATCCAACTCACAACTTTTACTGTCTTGCTGGTTCTCAGTAGCAATGACATTCACAGATAACACAGTCTCTCTTGTATGCAGAGGTAATAAATTGTAATCCAAGGTAACAGGCTTCTTGTAGATAAAAACTTCAGATTAAAGTTCAGTTACGTTAGTGAAAATCTAACTGGCTGGTATCTAGCTCCTTGCCTTATTCTAATCCCAGTAACGGTGGTTTCTGATCCTTCCTTCCACATAAGTGACATAACAGATTGGCCTTTCTGTCTTCTATATACCGGTGAGGCTGCCTGTAGTTAGGTTGTCCTACACCGAATTCAAAGGAGCCCATAAGCCTGATAAGATGGCTGTTATCTTCCTTTGTCTTTTCTGTAGTCAAAACACAATTTTCCACTTGTCCTCCCTGCAGAAGGAGGTCTTACCTCAGCCTTGCTTCTTGGCCGTGGGGCCTCAGAGAGAGAGAGTGAGAGGAGGGGGGCCTCTGTCCTTCCCTCTGCTCCTCACTTCAGCTACTACTTGTCTCCTCTCCTCTCTACTAACTTCTTCCCCCTAACACTAGGCCTGAACTTCCTTATATAACCTATGGTGCTATCCCCTTCTAGTGGTGGATGTGATGTAGTGCACCCTACCAGCCTGTTAACAGGGATTAAGAAGCAAATATATAAAACTCAGCATAACATGTAATGCAAAATACAATACAACAATTTGGCAGTGCCCACGGTCACTAGTGGGACACTGCATAACCAACTACATTACAAGGAATTAAAGCAGGAAGGACCACTAAAAAACCTTGCTATACAGGTACTGTTGGGCACTGAAAGAGGTCCCTCCCTCTGTCTAACCACCAAGACGGTTAAAAAAATAGTCACAGGTGTAACAAACCTACAAGAAAAGGGCCTAGACAGAAATGCCTCATGCATCAGAGCCTAAACAGAAATACATACAGACCTTAAATAAGGTTCAATGTGATTTAAAACATGATTAATTACATGGACAACAAATGAAGGTAAAAGATGAATTGAACAGAAGAGAGCACAACTTGTTACTGGTAATCAAATAATAATGGCGATTTAGGGACAACAGACTATACAAGTTACTAATAATGCATACAGATGGCTACCAATAAATATTATGTGCTAGTGCCAACATATATTATAATATGCCCACTCAGAGAGAGCATATTGTAGATAGTGTTGATCACGAATATTCAAATTTTGAATCGAGAATATTTCGAATATAGTTATATATATTCGTAATTTCGAATATTCAATTTTTATTTATTTATTTTTATTCGATTTTTTTTTTTAAAAATCAGTACACATAATCCCTCCCTGCTTCTAGCTTGTGGGCCAATAAGAAGGCTGCAATATACTTGACTTTAGGAGTAGTAGTGTTTGCGAATTTTGCTCTATATTAGTTTTTTCAAATATTCGCTATATTGCTATATATTCTTGTTTTAGAATATTACGAATATTCGAAAAAAATGTAGTTATAGCAATATAGCGAATATTTGAAAAAAATGAATATAGAGCAATTTAGCTAATATAGTGCTATAATCTTTTTTTTTATAGTAATTTTTTTTCAATCTGAACTTCAGATGAGAAAAAAATTACAACTATTAGACAAAGAAGATTCTAGCACTATATTAGCTAAATTGCTCTAGATTCGTTTTTTCGAATATTCGCTATATTGCTATATATTCTTGTTTTAGAATATTACAAATAGTCGAAAAAACAAAGTTATAGCAATATAGCGAATATTCGAAAAAAAACAAATATAGAGCAATTTAGCTAATATAGTGCTATAATCTTCTTTGTCTAATAGTTGTAAGTCGATTTGCATATTACAAAATCATTACCTTGCCGATTTTTCGAGTAATAAAAAATTGTGAATTTTCGAATATTCGACGAATATTCTAAAAAATATTCGCCAAATATCGCGAATTCGAATATGACCCCTGCCGCTCATCACTAATTGTAGAGCATGTAGAACCAATCTACAAAAATAATAAAACCCCAGTAAAAACCCATAACAGTAAGTTCAGGTATCTATACAGACAGATAAGAGTCTCTATGGAACTCTCTACCAGAGGAAGTTTTGATGGTGAACTCAATAAAAGAATTTGAGAGGGGCCTGGAGGCAAGAACTAATAGGCTTATACTAACAGATATAATAGTTGATAACAATAAAATAACAATAAAAGTTGATGACAGGTCAGCCACGGATGACGCAATGGCGTAGAACAGAGCTACGTCGCGCTCCCTCCTCCTCTCTCCTACCTCCCACCTTCCTCTAACCTGTTATGTGGGACCTCGGCATCCGCGTGTAAGCGCTGGGTGAGCTGCTCTGTGAGCTGCGCTGTGAGCTGCCGGTGGTGCTGCCTACTCTGCCCCCCTCTGATGGTCAAAATGAAGAGGTGAGGAGGGAAGAGATAAACGACTCACCTAATGTGAAGCCTGCCTCTTTAAAAGAAATCTTGGCCGCAATAAAAACAAAATTGAGATTTAATACGAAATATTGCAACTCAGCTAGGGGTAATTCAGACAGACGTGGTCCTTATTAGGGACGATGTCACAAAAATTCGCGATAGAGTCACACCTACAGAAAAATCTGTGGGGGCCCTGGAAAAGGAAGTTAAGACAGCTAAATCTGAAATTATCACATTGAGCATGGAGGTTGATGCCCTTAAAAAGAAAGTGGTGGACTTGGAAGACAGGTCCAGGAGATGCAATCTGAGAATTGTGGGCTTACCCGAGAGCAATGGAAAAAAAAATCTTGCTAAATTAATACAAACTTTAATTCAGGAAAACTTTGGGAAAGAGCGCACCTAGTCCCAGGGGGCAAACCTATTCCGGGGAGGCAGCCACGCATACTCTTGGCAAAAATACTAACATCATGTGATAGAGATATGGTTCTGAGAAGGGCAAGAGAGTGTCCACCTATTGAATATAATGGAAGTAAACTGCATTTTTTCTGGACTTCTCCAAAGAAATCCAGGAGAAGAGACGCAGCTTTATGGCAATTAAAAAATGCCTGCAGGAAAAGAGTATTAAATATTCATTTGTTTATCCAGCCAAATTTCGAATAATATCTGACGATGGAACTCATTTTTTTCGATACTGCGGACTCTGCGTTGGACTGGCTGGATCGGAATAATATCTAATTAGTCCCTTTTTCTATGAGGGTTATTTCCTGAGTTGTCTGTTTTTTTCCCTTTTTCAATTTTTTTTATAGTGGTGGGAGGGGGGGAGATGGGGAGAAGCAGGCTTAAGTGAGAGATCTGTACAGTTATGTGGCAGATCAGGAAGTGGGGGGGGGATATGGGATAGGTTGCGATGCGTCTCCTTGGATGGGGGGGGTCAGGTGAACTTGCAGCGCGCAAGTCCGCAGGGGTAGAACACGTGAGGTGCACGGTGGGCTGGAATGTAGCAATTTGAAGGAAATATACTCCAGCACGGTTCCAATGTGTTTGTAGTTGCACTTTATTGTTCAATTCCCCAAACAGCAGTAGCAATTGCAGACAAAAAACTCCACCTCCACCACAACAGTGACGCATTTCGAACAGTCGTTCTTTTTCAAAAGAACAGTTCATACAGTTCATCGGTTACTTGCGGTTTAGCAGTCGCTTCCCTGGGCCAGCAGTGCAGTGAAGGGGAGAACAGCACTGAATTCTTCAGGGCACACTCGGTTACAGGGGACACCGGCCAGGTGGTAATTGAGGTGCCCTTGATGGTGGATGGTTGCTGAGTGCTTGTGCGGCTGGGCCTCTGGTTTAGGTTTTGTCGTGACGCCAGCACCTTGGTGGTGCAACATATTGAGAGTAGTAGTGGTGTGGAGTTAAAAGAATGAGGCAGGTTCAAATCCAACGGTAAACTTTACTATAACCAGGTTCTTGATGACAGTTTACATCCAGTTATTAAACAGTCTCTGATACACATGCAAGTAGGATGTGATTAATCCCAGTAACAGGCTGTGCTGATAGTATTGTGTCAGGCTAGGGTAGTTAGTTATGTACTCACTGAGAAACAGCTGTTTGCCTTGCTTCAGTCTTAGTTGAGGTAGTCCCGGTCTTGATCTTCTACACAAGTGATATGACAGAATCCTTATCTGTCTTAAGAATGACGGTGAGGCTGCCTGAAGCTAATAAGTCCTTCACCTAATTACAAAGGCGCCTAGAGCCTATAATAATGGCCTTGTCCTTCCTTTATCTTGATCCAATAATACAAGAAATTCACTTGTTACTCCTGAAGAATGCATAGTAGAATGTAGACTTTCCTCTGCCTGTCTTTCTGGCTTTGATGCTGAGATGCATGATGGCTTCTCTGGGCCGTGGAGCTCCAGAGAGAGCTGAGAGGAGAGGGGACCTCTCCTTCCCCCTTAGCTCCTCACTCAATCTCCTTCACACTTCAAACTCTCAACTGAGAGACCCCTAACTAGGCCTGAACTACACTATTTATACTGTGGTGCTACCCCATCTAGTGGTATATGTATGCAGTGCACCTGACAGCCTGGTGAAAAGGAACATCACAGGATAACACAATACAGCATGATATTACAGATGATAACAAAAAGCTTTTGCAGTTCCCACATAAGCTAGTGGGATGCTGCAAACTTATAGCGTGGGAAGCAGTCAGTTCGTATGATGTCAGCTAGAATTATCACCTGGAATGTTAGCAGTCTTGGGGATAAGAGTAAAAGACTGGCAGTGTTTGATCAAGTTTAGAGACAACTACCAGCGATAGTTTGCTTGTTGAAGACACACTCTACACAAGAGTCGGTTGTGCGACTCGGCAGGGGATGGGCTACGCAGACTTATCACTCCACCTTTACTAGCTACTCCAGAGGTGTTACAGTCCTGATTCATAGGAGTATTGATTTTGTCTGTGAGGCATCCTCTATCGACAAACAAGGAAGATTCGTTTTTTTATATGGGAAACGCTATGGTAGATTGTGTATTTTGGCTTTTATTTATATACCTCCCCCCACCTTTTTCTATACATGTACTGAATTGTCTAACAACTTTTGTGGATCAATGGCCTGAATGTCCCTTGTTAATCACTGGAGATTGTGTTATGAATTCAGCAATAGATAGAATCTCCACGGGGGGTACTCCCATTCCAGCCTAAGGTGCCTCTTTGGCACGTTTTTGCCAGGAAATAGGATACGTGGATGTATGGGGTTGGGTAGGGAAAGGGTAAAAAAATGTATATTCTTGTATAAGTAAATCTTGAAACTCAATGTCAAGGATAGACCTGGCCCTGGTTAATAAAAAATATCTGTGATGTATAAAATCAATAAAATATGAGGCCAGATCGGTATCAGATCATGTTCCCCTTGTTATTGAATTCATTATGGAGGGTAATAAATATAAAGCAAGACCTCCATTTAGATTGAATCCTCATTGGATTTCTATAATGGAGAATCATGAATTGCTGAAACAGGAGATAGTATGCTTCTGGGACAGTAACTATAATACAGCGAGAATACAATTGATTTGGGATACATTTAAGGCCTTTATTAGAGGAATTTTTTTCCGCAATATTTCAAATTTAAAAAAGAGAAAAGAGTTAGAAGAATCAGCGTCAATAGCTATGGAAGAGTTTATTGGGAATTAAACAGTGGGAAATAGGGAAAGAATGCAGTATACTAGTCAGGTATATGCTGACTTCCTTCTGGAAAAGGCTCAGCAGAGACTTTTCTTTACGGGCTGAAAATACTTCTCAGAAGGGGGTAGACCAGGGAAACTCTTGGTGAGGGTGATCTCCAATAAAGAACAAATGAAAAGAGAGAGCCAAAATTCGATCCTTAGGGCTCATTCATACGGCTGTAGGTGGGCCGTTCCGAGCAAGTTCTATCTTTTTACGGAACAGAACCCTGCGGAAGCACTCCGTAGTGTTCCGTTCTGTGATTCCGTTCCGCACCGTTCTGCATCTCCGGATTTGCGGACCCATTGAAGTGAATGGGTCCGTATCCGTGATGCAGAATGCACACGGAACGGTGCCAGTGTATGTGGAAGAACTCGATGCTCTAAAGGAAACCTTCGTGAAATATTTTGCTGAATTATATAACACAGATAAGGATATATTAGATAAAGAGATGGATTCATATTTGGACTATATTTGGACTATTTCTCTCCCAGGTGTTACTGACATCCAGAGGGAGATTCTTGAACTAGATCTCTCTCTGGAGGAGTTAGAGGCTGCATTGAAGGCCTGTATGGGAAATTCCTCCCCTGGGTTAGATGGATTCCTGTATGAATTCTATTGTAAGTATGGGGAGGTCATTCTTCCCCACATTTTGAGGGTGTTTACAAGATCAATTGAAGAGGGTAGACTCCCAGAATCAATGACAGAAGCTGTAATAACATTAATATTGAAAAAGTGGAAGGACCCACTAGATCTCCTTATTAAATACAGATATGAAGCTACTCTCAAAAATCCTGGCTATAAGCTTTTTCAAGGTCATTACAACAATTATACACCCTGACCATAATGGGTTTATTCCCAATAAGGGTACTCATTACAATCTGCACCGTCTCTTCGTTAATATGCAGTCCTCCGGGGAAGTCTCACGGTCCATACTGTCGCTGGACGCATCTAACGCGTTCGACAGGGTGGAGTGGGGATTCCTATGGAAAGCTCTGGGAAAGATGGGATTTGATACTAGTTTTATCGATATGATCAAGCTCTTGTATAGATTCCCTAAGGCAAGATTGAATATAAATGGGAGCTTGACGGAGAGCTTTCCGCTGAGTAGGGGTACCCGTCAGGACTGCCTTTCTCTCTCTCTTGCTATTTGATAAATACATTGAGCCCATTGCTGCAAAAGTTAGGCAGGACCCTAGGATTAAAGGGTTTGGAATACTAGGAGCAGATGACCATATTTCTTTGTACACCGATGATGTTTTGTTTTTTATAGACCATACTAACACTGCCTTCCCGAACTTATCCAGATAGTTAACACTTTTGGGTCAGTTTCGGGTTTTGACATTAACTGGTCTAAAACAATACTTATGCCGGTAGATAGACCTGAATATCCTATTGAAGGGTCCTTGAGCATGCTGAATATTGTTGACTCTTTTGAATATCTGGGCGTGATGTGATCCCCTAAAGTGGAAGAATTTGTATAGTTTAACCTGATTCCGCTGATTAGCAAATTGAGGTCAAAGGTGATGGTGTGGCTTCAACTTCTTCTATCCAGAGCTGACCGATTTTCCTTGGTAAAAATGGTGATATTACCCCAACTCCTCTATAGCCTCAGAAATTCCCCAGTGTGGATTGAGGATAAATTCTTCAAGCTAATTGAGAGAGTTCTTAACGATTTACTCTGGGGAAAAAAGCGGGTTAGGCTTAAAATGAATTATTTTCATATGCCGAAGGATCAGGAAGGATTAAATCTGCAATTTTTTAAGGGATATTTTATAGCTTCACAGCTTTGGCTTTATAAACACTAGGAAGAAAGCCCTCTCTGCAGGTATTTTGAGTAGCTCTACATACGATAACATGTTTGTATTATTAGAGTCTGGGTCACTAACCAGAGTTCAACAGGAATATAGGGAAACTGGGAAGCTATTTATTGAGTAGTGGAGCACTATTAGAGCATGGTTTGCAATAAAGGGATCGCTTCGTTGTACACCTCTTTGGCACAATTATTATTTACAGGAGTTGGATGACTTATTAGCAGAAGAGAAATACTGACAAAAAAATAATATTTTGTATGTTTAACAAGTGGTGAATAATGGAAATATATTTTCATTTTTGGAATTGACACAAGGAGAACTTATAACTAACTTAACATGGTTTAGATATTTACAATTCTATTCAGCACTAGCTAGTGTAAAAGGTAAATCATTACTACAGATAGACACTTGTACACCTCTGGATGATCTGATGGGGAATCTGGGAAAGAAGCTCAACATTTCTCATATTTATAAATTGATATTGAATGCACTATTTAAGGGATTATTTTCTCCCGGACAAAAGGCCTGGGAATCCGATTTAAAGGCACAATCAGTAGATTGGGGGAAAATAATGACTAATTTAAAGTTAGTGTCACATAACTTTAATCACATATTGGTTCAATTTAATATTATACACAGAGTATATGTAACACCTACCGTATATGGCTTAATAAATGTGTGGTGAGAAACACTTCTAATTGTCCACGGTGTAATGCACTTAGGGCAGACCACCTACACATGTTTTGATTTTGCACGCAATTAACTGAATATTGGGGGCAATAGCTAAATTTATTTCCCAAAAATTGAAAATAGAGTCCCCACATACAGTGGAATGTTGGACTCTGGGTGATTTTCCTCAGGTTAACTGTCTTAAATATAAAAAAATCTTATTGAATAAAATAGCCTTTTTGTCGAGACTCTTAATTACACGAGTTTGGTTTTCACAAAATATCCCTAGCTTTCATACATGGTTAAACTTGGTTAATAAAGTTAAGAGATATGAAAATATTTTATAGAAACAAAGGAATATGGAGGAGAAATGGAGAAAGGTATAGGGATTATGGAAGTTTTAGGCTACCCTGTTTACCCCACCATTAACCCCGCTCCGTCCTTTTAGACGGAGGGGGATAAGAGATGCATCGCAAGGAGTGGGTGGGTGGGATGGAAGGTTTGGGGGGGGGGGATACAGTGAGGAGCAGAAGTATTTGAATACCCTGTGAATTTTGCAAGTTCTCCCGCTTAGAAATCATGGAGGGGTCTGAAATTTACATTGTAGGTGCATTCCCACTCTGAGAGACAGAATAAAAAATAAAATAATAATCTGAAAATCACATTGTATGATTTTTTAAGAATTTATTTGTCTTACACTATTTGAACACCTGAGAAAATCTGTGTTAATATTTGATACAGAAGCCTTTATTTGCTGTACTACTTTCCTGTAGTTCTTGACCAGGTTTGCACACACTGCAACAGGGATTTTGGTCCACTCCTCCACACAGATCTCCTGTAGATCTGTCAGATCTGTCAGGTTTCGGGGCTGTCGCTGAGCAACACAGAGTTTCAGCTCCCCCCAAAGATGTTCTATTGGATTTAGGTCTGGAGATTGGCTAGGCCACTCCAGAACCTTGATATGCTTCTTACGGAGCCAGCCCTTGGTTATCCTGGCTCTGTGCTTCGGATCGTTGTCATGTTGGAAGACCTAGCCACAACCCATCTTCAATGCTCTGACTGAGGGAAGGAGGTTGTTGCTCAAAATCTCACAATAAATGGCCACATTCATCCTACTTTGGTCTCATCTGACTACATGACTTTTTCTCCCATGCCTCCTCTGGATTATCCAGATGGTCACTGGCAAACTTCAGATGGGCCTGGACATGTGATGACTTGAGCAGGGGAACATTCCTGTGCAATGCATGATTTGAAACCATGACGGCATAGTGTTCTACCGACAGTGGCCTTTGAAACTGTGGTCCCAGCTCTCTTCATGTCATTGACCACCTACTCCCTTGTAGTTCTGGGATGATTCCTCACCTTTCTTATCATCAGTGATACCCCACAAGGTGAGATCTTGCATGGAGCCCCAGTCCGAGAGAGACTGACAGTCATCTTTAGCCTCTTCCATTTTCTAACAATTGCTCCAACAGTTAATCTATTTTCACCAAGCTGCTTGCCAATTGCCCTTTCCAGCCTTGTGGAGGTCCACAATTTTGTCTCTGGTGTCTTTTGAGAGCTCTTTGGTCTTGCCCATGGTAGTAGTTGGCATCTGACTGACTGTCTGTGGGGTGGACAGGTGTCTTTAAAGGGATTCTGTCACCTTGTTTTCGGTTATAGAGATGTGGACATGCAAGGCTAGATCACCACTAGCATCTCCGCAACATACCGGTCCTATAGGGCTGTGTGCTTTTATTTTGTTTAAAAAATTATTTTAGAGATATGTAAATGAGCCTTGTAAGGTGCCCAAGGGGATGTATTAACCTTCCTGGTGCCCAGCCACACCCCCCTGTGAAGGAGCCCAGCACCGCCTATGTCCTCCGAATCTCCTCCTTTCGACACGGTTAGATTGCCGTAATCTCGCGATGTGCGAGCTCGCGCATGCGCAGTGCCGGTATAGTGTTCCTTTCCCTGTGCTGGCATCAGCCTCAGGGAAGGAACTGCGCATGCGCGAGCTCGCGCATTGCGAGATTACCGCAATCTAACTGTGTCGAAAGGAGGAGATTCGGAGGACATAGGCGGTGCTGGGCTCCTTCACAGGGGGGCGTGGCTGGGCACCAGGAAGGTTAGTACAGCCCCTTGGGCACCTTACAAGACTCATTACATATCTCTAAAATATTTTTTTTTAACAAAATAAAAGCACACACCCCTATAGGACCAGTATATTGCGGACATGCTAGCGGCGATCTAGCCGTACATGTCCGCATCTCTATAACCGAAAACGAGGTGACAGAATCCCTTTAAAGATCTCAGACAGGTGCTACTAAGTTAGATTAATGAATGGAGTAGGGGTGGACTTTATAAAGGCACATTAACAGGTCTTTGAGAGCCAGAATTCTTGCTGTTTCTCAGGTATTCCAATACTTATGTTCAGCAGTGCAAGACAAATAAGTTCTTTAAAAATCGTACAATGTGATTTCCTGAATGTTTTTTTATTTAATTCTGTCTCTCAGAGTGGGAATGCACCTACAATGTGAATTTCAGACCCCTCCATGATTTCTAAGTGGGAGAACTTGCAAAATCACAGGGTGTTCCAACTTTTCTGTTCCTCACTGTATGTGGGAAAAAGAAGAAAATAATTAATGTTTAAGAAGTATTTGTATGGAAAATAATTAGTTATTTTTTTGCTATTAAATAAAGTAGAAAAAAAAACCTGTTCTAATACAGTTCAATACAAAAGTACTACAGTGTATTAAAGCAGCTATCAGTGTGATGTATGTCCTGTGGTGCGACTAATATAAAAAGCAAAACAATGTTTAAAAAAATGGCAAAAAATTGTTAAAAAATGCTTTATTGTCTCAAAAAAGTATAATAAAGGAGTACACATAATTGAGATTGCTGTATCTATGATGACCCGAATCATAACCTGATTATGCTATTTAACCCACATGGTGAATGCTGTAAAAAAAAAAAAATCAATGCTAGGATTGCTTTTTTGTTCAGTCCACCAGCGTCTAATATACCTGCTACCTGGTCCTCTGGTGGTCCCTTTTGCTTGGATCGACCACCAGAGGACACAGGCAGCTCTGTAATAAGTAGCACCAAGCACCACACTACACTACACTCCACCCCCCCCGTCACTTATTAACCCCTGATCACCCCATATAGACTCCCTGATCACCCCCCTGTCATTGATCACCCCCCTGTCATTGATCACCCCCCTGTTAAGGCTCCAATCAAACGTCCTTATGTGTTTTACGGATCCACGGATCCATGGATCGGATCCGCAAAACACACACGGACGTCTGAATGGAGCCTTACAGGGGGGTGATCAATTACAGGGGGGTGATCACCCCATATAGACTCCCTGATCACCCCCCTGTCATTGATCACCCCCCTGTCATTGATCACCCCCTGTAAGGCTCCATTCAGACGTCCGTATGTGTTTTGAGGATCCGCGGATCCACGGATCGGATCCGCAAAACACATACGGACGTCTGAATGGAGCCTTACAGGGGGGTGATCAGGGAGTCTATATGGGATGATCACCCCCCTGTAAGGCTCCATTCGGACGTCCGTATGTGTTTTACGGATCCATGGATCAGATCCTGCAAAACACATACGGACGTCTACATGGAGCCTTACAGGGGGGTGATCAATGACATGGGGGTGATCACCCCATATACACTCCCTGATCACCTTCCTGTCATTGATCACCCCCCTGTAAGGCTCCATTCAGACGTCTGTATGTGTTTTGCGGATCCGGTCAATGGATCCGTGGATCCGCAAAACACATACAGACGTCTGAATGGAGCCTTACAGGGGGTTGATTAATGACAGGGGGGTGATCACCCCATATAGACTCCCTGATCACCCCCGTCATTGATAACCCCCCTGTCATTGATCACCCCCCCCCTGTAAGACTCCATTTAGACGTCCGTATGTGTTTTACGGATCCACGGATGCATGGATCGGATCCGCAAAACACATACGGACGTCTGAATAGAGCCTTACAGGGGGGTGATCAATGACAGGGGGGTGATCACCCCATATACACTCCCTGATGACCCCCCTGTCATTGATCACCCCCCTGTAAGGCTACATTCAGACGTCCGTATGTGTTTTGTGGATCCGATCCATGGATCAGTGGATCCGCAAAACACATACGGACCTCTGAATAGAGCCTTACAGGGGGGTGATCAATGACAGGGGGGTGATCAGGGAGTCTATATGGGGTGATCACCCCCCTGTAAGGCTCCTTTCAGACGTCCGTATGTGTTTTGTGGATCCGATCCATGGATCAGTGGATCCGCAAAACACATACGGACGTCTGAATAGAGCCTTACAGGGTGGTGATCAATGAGAAGGTGGTGATTACCCCATATAGACTCCCTGATCACCCCCCTGTCATTGATCACCCCCCTGTAAGGCTCCATTTAGCCATTTTTTTGCACAAGTTAGCGGAAATATTTTTTTTTGTGTCAAAAAATAAAATCTCACATAAACTCACCATACCCCTCACGGAATCCAAATGTGTAAAATTTTTCAGACATTTATATTCCAGACTGCTTCTCACGCTTTAGGGCCCCTAAAATGCCAGGGCAGTATAAATACCCCACATGTGACCCCATTTCGGAAAGAAGACACCCCAAGGTATTCGCTGAGGGGCATATTGAGTCCATGAAAGTTTGAACTTTTTGTCCCAAGTTAGCGGAAAGGGAGACTTTGTGAGAAAAATATAAATAAATCAATTTCCGCTAACTGCCCCCCCAAAAAAATCTTCTATGAACTCACCATGCCCCTCATTGAATACCTTGGGGTGTCTTCTTTCCAAAATGGGGTCACATTTTAAGGGCCCTAAAGCGTGAGAAGAAGTCTGGGATCCAAATGTCTAAAAATGCCCTCATAAAAGGAATTTGGGCCCCTTTGCGCATCTAGGCTGCAAAAAAGTGTCACACACGTGGTATCGCCGTACTCAGGAGAAGTAGGGCAATGTGTTTTGGGGTGTCTTTTTACATATACCCATGCTGGGTGAGAGAAATATCTCTCTATAATGACAACTTTGTATAAATAAATGGGAAAAGTTGACTTTTAGAGAAGATATTTCTCTCACCCAGCATAACACATTGCCCTACTTCTTCCGAGTACGGCGATACCACATGTGTGACACTTTTTTGCAGCCTAGGTGGGCAAAGGGGCCCACATTCCAAAGAGCACCTTTAGGATTTCACAAGGCATTTTTTACACATTTTGATTTCAAACTACTTCTCACGCATTAGGGCCCCTAAAATGCCAGGGCAGTATAACTACCCCACAAGTGACCCCATTTTGGAAAGAAGACACCCCAAGGTATTCCGTGAGGGGCATGGTGAGTTCCTAGAATTTTTTATTTTTTGTCACAAGTTAGCGGAAAATTATGATTTTTTTTTCTTACAAAGTTTCATATTCCACTAACTTGTGACAAAAAATAAAAACTTCCATGAACTCACTATGCCCATCATGAAATACCTTGGGGTGTCTTCTTTCCAAAATGGTGTCACTTGTGGGGTAGTTATATTACCCTGGCATTTTAGGGGCCCTAATGCGTGAGAAGTAGTTTGAAATCAAAATGTGTAAAAAATGCCCTGTGAAATCCTAAAGGTGCTCTTTGGAATGTGGGCCCCTTTGCCCACCTAGGCTGCAAAAAAGTGTCACACATGAGGTATCGCCGTACTTAGGAGAAGTTGGGCAATGTGTTTTGGAATGTCATTTTACATATACCCATGCTGGGTGAGAGAAATATCTCAGCAAAAGACAACTTTTCCCATTTCTTTATACAAAGTTGGCATTTGACCGAGATATTTATCTCCCCCAGCATGGGTATATGTAAAATGACACCCCAAAACACATTGCCCAACTTCTCCTGAGTACGGCGATACCACATGTGCAACACTTTTTTGCAGCCTAGGTGGGCAAAGGGGCCCACATTCCAAAGAGCACCTTTAGGATTTCACAGGGCATTTTTTACACATTTTGATTTCAAACTACTTCTCACGCATTAGGGCCCCTAAAATGCCAGGGTAGTATAACTACCCCACAAGTGACACCATTTTGGAAAGAAGACACCCCAAGGTATTTCATGATGGGCATAGTGAGTTCATGGAAGTTTTTATTTTTTGTCACTAAGTTAGTGGAATATGAGACTTTGTAAGGAATTTTTTTTTTAAAATCATTTTCCGCTAACTTGTCACAAAAAATAAAAAGTTCTATGAACTTACTATGCCCATCAGCGAATACCTTAGGGTGTCTACTTTCCGAAATGGGGTCACTTGTGGGGGTTTTCTACTGTCTGGGCATTGTAGAACCTCAGGAAACATGACAGGTGCTCAGAAAGTCAGAGCTGCTTCAAAAAGCGGAAATTCACATTTTTGTACCATAGTTTGTAAACGCTATAACTTTTACCCAAACCATTTTTTTTTACCCAAATATTTTTTTTTATCAAAGACATGTAGAACAATAAATTTAGAGAAAATGTTATATAGAAATTTAGTAAAAAATAAATAAAATTAGAACTGAAAGTGAAAAATTTTATTTTTTTGCAAACATTTCGGTAAATTTCAAATTAATAACAAAAAAATTTCAGCAGCAATGAAATACCACCAAATGAAAGCTCTATTAGTGAGAAGAAAAGGAGGTAAAATTCATTTGGGTGGTAAGTTGCATGACCGAGCAATAAACGGTGAAAGTAGTGTAGTGCAGAATTGTAAAAAGTGGTCTGGTCATTAAGGGTGTTTATGCTAGGGGAGCTGAGGTGGTTTTTGCAAATCTGGACCAGTGTCACTTTATGTGGTGATAACTTTAAAACGCTTTTACTTAGCCAGGCCATTCTGAGAATGTTTTTTCGTCACATATTGTACTTCATGACACTAGTAAAATGGAGTCAAAAAAATCATTTTTATTTATAAAAAAATACCAAATTTACCAATTTTTTTTAAAAATTAGCAAATTTCTAACTTTCAATTTCTCTACTTCTACAATACATAGTAATAACAAAAAAAAAAAAGTTATTAATTTACATACCCCATATGTCTACTTCATGTTTGGATCATTTGGGGAATGCTATTTTATTTTTTGGGGACGTTACAAGGCTTAGGCCCCTTTCACACAGGCGAGTATTCCGCGCGGATGCGATGCGTGAGTTAAACGCATTGCACCCGCATTGAATACTGACCCATTCATTTCTATGGGGCTGTTCACATGAGCGGTGATTTTCACGCATCACTTGTGCGTTGCGTGAAAATCGCAGAATGCTCTATATTCTGCGTTTTTCACATAACGCAGGCCCCATAGAAATGAATGGGGTTGCATGAAAATCGCAAGCATCCGCAAGCAAGTGCGGATGCGGTGCGATTTTCACGCACGGTTGCTAGGAGACGATCGGGATGGAGACCCGATCATTAGTATTTTCCCTTATAACATGGTTATAAGGGAAAATAATATCATTCTGAATACAGAATGCATAGTAAAATAGCGCTGGTGACCTTTGGTGGAGTCAGTCATCACATAATCCATCACATGATCTTTTACCATGGTGATGGATCATGTGATGACTGTGACGTCACCAAAGGTCCTTGTTGCTACACAAAGCTAAGATGAAGACAGAAGGAGATGCCGGCTACGCGAGCAAGTGGACTAAGGTGAGTTAAAATATTTGTTTGTTTTTTTTAACCCCTCCATCGCTATTTTACTATGCATTCTGTATTCAGAATGCTATTATTTTCCCTTATAACCATGTTATAAGGGAAAATAATACAATCTACAGAATACCGATCCCAAGCCTGAACTTCTGTGAAGAAGTTCAGGTTTGGGTACCAAACATGCGCGATTTTTCTCACGCAAATGCAAAACACATGACAATGTTTTGCACTCGCGCGGAAAAATTGCGGGTGTTCCCACAACGCACCCGCACATGTTTCCGCAACGGCCGTGTGAAAGAGGCCTTAGAAGTATAGAAGCAAATTTAAAAAAAACCATTTTTTTAGGGACCAGTTCAGGTTTGAAGTCACTTTGTGAGGCTTACATAATAGAAACTACCCAAAAATGACCCCATGTTAGAATGAAACTACACCCCTCAAGGTATTCAAAACTGATCTCACAAACTATGTTAACCCTTTAGGTGTTCCACAAGAGTTATTGGCAAATGGAGATGAAATTTCAGAATTTCATTTTTTTTTTGCCAATTTTTTCAATTTTAACCCATTTTTTCCACGAACAAATCAAGGGTTAACAGTCAAACAAGACTATATCTTTATTGCCCTGACTCTGCAGTTTACAGAAACACCCTATATGTAGTCGTACACTACTGTACGGCCACACAGTAGGGCATAGAGGGAAAGGAGCGCCATATGGTTTTTGGAAGGCAGATTTTGCTGGACTGGTTTATTTACACCATGTCCCATTTGAAGCCCCCTGATGCACCCCTAGAGTAGAAACTCCATAAAAGGGACCCCATCTAAGAAACTACACCCCTCAAGGTATTCAAAACTGATTTTACGAACTTTTTTAACCCTTTAGGTGTTACACAAGAGTTATTGGCAAATGGGGATGAAATTAGCGAATTTCATTTTTTTGCCAATTTTTCCATTTTAACCAATTTTTTCACTAACAAATCAAGGGTTAACAGTCAAAAAAGACTGTATCTTTGTTGCCCTGACCCTGCCGTTTACAGAAACACCCCATATATGGTCGTACACTAGTGTACGGCCACACGGCGGGGTGTAGAGGGAAAGGAGCGCTGTGTGGGTTTTGGGGGCTGATTTTTATGGACCGGTTTATTTACACCGTGTCTTATTTCAAGACCCCCTGATGCATCCCTACAGTAGAAACTCCCTAAAAGTGACCCCATTATGGAAACTACGGGATAAGGTGGTGTTTTTTTGAGGACTATTTTTAGGGTACATATGTTTTTGGGATGCTCTATATTACATTTTTGTGAGGTAAGGCTACCAAAAATTGAAATTCTGAAATTTCATCTCTATTTGCCATAAACTGTTGAGGAACACCTAAAGGGTTAATAAAGTTTGTAAAATCAGTTTTGAATACCTTTAAAGGGGTGTAGTTTCTTAGATGGGGTCACTTTTATGGAGTTTCTACTCTAGGGGGGCATCAGGGGGGCTTCTAAAGGGACATGATGTCAATAATAAAGGCCATCAAAATCGGCCTTCCAGAAAACATGTCGGTCCATTACTTTTGCGCCTCCCATTTACTAATACAGCAGTTTACAACCACAAATGTGGCTTTTCTGTAAACTGCATTATCAGGGTAATAAATATCAAGTTTTGCTTGTTAACCCTTGGTTTTTACCGTAAACGACGGATTGAAATGGAAAAGTGCCAAAAATAGCTTTGTTTTGGCACCATTTAAAAACAAAATTGGGACCGTGTTAATCTGGGGGGTTGGGTCATGGGGTATTTTTACAGAGGAGATTATTACGGACGCGGCGATACCTAATAAGTCTATTTTTTTAGAATTATTTATGTTTTAGACTATATTATCTTTTTGGATACAAAAAAATAATTTTTTAGTATCTCTATAGTCTAAGAGTCTTTTTTTTTTGTTTTATAGCCGATTGTATTAGGTAGGGGCTCATTTTTTGCGGGATGAGGGGATGGTTTTATTGGCACTATTTTGGGGGCTATATGACTTTTTGATCACTTGCTATTACACTTTTTGTTATGTAAGTTGACAAAAAAAAATCTTTTTTTGCACTTTTTTTTATTTATTTTTTTGACCGTGTGATTCTGGGGGTTTGGGTCATGGGGTATTTTTACAGAGGAGATTATTACAGACACGGCGATACCTAATAAGTCTATTTTTTTACAATTATTTAGGTTTTAGACTATTATCTTTTTGGATACAAAAAAAGAAATTTTTGGTATCTCTGTAGTCTAAGGCCCCTTTCACACGGGCGAGTTTTCCGTGCGGGTGCGATCCGTGCGGCGAACGTATGGCACCCGCACTAAATCCTGACCCATTCATTTCTATGGGGCTGTGCACATGAGCGTTGTTTTTAACGCATCACTTGTGCGTTCAGTTGAAATCGCAGCATGCTCTATATTGTCCGATTTTGACGTGACGCAGGCCCCATAGAAGTGAATGGGGTGCGTGAAAATCGGATGGCATCCGGATACCATGCGTTGCGTTCAGTTTTTTTTGACGGAAGTAACTTAGCAACACTCCTGGGCTATATAATACAGGAAGTAGGCGTTTTTTTTCTCTGTGTCTGTCTGCATGTGGTTTGTGGCAGCACATGAGGGATCAGTTTTCTGCTGCTTTTTCAAGCCCTCGCAGAGCGAATTGTTGTCAGCATGCCCAAAAATCCACGTGCCATGGATGTGGAAAAGCTGATTGTCCTGGTGCAGGATAGGCCCTGCCTCTGGGATCTACATTGTTCCGAATACCAGGACAGATATAAAAAGGACGCTGCCTGGGAGGAGGTTACCCAGGATCTGTTTGCAGCCATATGGCAAACGACCAAAGGCCAAAGTCGCAGGAATTTAAGTAAGTTAACAATGTATACATGTTTGATCTATGTTGTCCTCCCTAGTATATAGGCCTTGTTATACGTTAGTTTACCTATCACTTTAGAAATTGATCCATGTTCCTTTCTTGCCTTTCTATTACCAGTTGAAGAGGTCAAGAATCGTTGGCGGAGCTGCCGTGACCAATTCCGCAAGGAAATGAGAAAGCAGGGGCGGAGCGGGGCTGGTCTCCACAAGAAAAGACCGTACCTCTTCCGGGAGCAGCTAATGTTCCTTCGCGCTGTCATGGATCTGCGTCCGTAAGTCCATTCTACACAATAAGCTATACGCACTGTATGTCGAATTTTTACATACTGTGAATGTTTTGAATGGATCAATGTGAAATGTCATATTTTGCAATAGCAAACATTCACATTGCTTCCTTTCTTAACCTAAAGTAGGAGATTAAAATGATAAGTTGAGTAAAGATTGATGGTACGTAAATAATGTAGCAGGATTAACCCACATGCTCTATGGGACATAAGATGTCTAATAAATGTGTTAAATTATTATTTTTTTCCTCGTTTTGGTTAAAGTTAACACGATAGTATACACGAGTATAGACCTTATATTTCTGAGTGTGTGGGTTATCCCTGCTACATCTATACTACCACAATTACCACATATGTCTATTTTTGGTTGGCAGGGGAGTTGCTAGTGTGTGAAAACATCTGGGGCACAAGGCCACTGTACAACGCCCCCGTGAATCAAAGTTACACCCATGAAGCTATGTCGCCATCTTCGGGGGGAGGGGGGCTTCACAGTAGTTATTAACCCCTTTCAGCAGTCCCCCCTTCAGTGAATGGGGGAGTGCTGAAAGTGGTTTAATAACTACTGCGAAGGGACTAGCCATCTGGGCAACCCCCAGATCACCCCCCATCCCCCCTTGTACTAGTTCCGCTACTTATCTGTTGCGCTGGCATGAGTTCAGTCACTTCTGTGCCATCGGTGCTCAATCGCAGCAAATAAGTAGCGGAACTAGTACAAGGGGAAGGGGTGATCAGGGGGGGGTTGCCCAGTTCCAATCAATGGAAAAATTCACTTGAATATTTCCTTAACATTCTATCAGCAATCCAGCATAACATTCAGGGCACTGGACCAAACATATGGGGCACAAGCCCCGAATGTTTTGCCATAATGAAACCTCGGTTTGTTGGGCCTGTTAGTACTATGTGACAAATGTAGATTGTGTAGCTCATGACAGGAATATGTTAATAGAATTTTTCGAATCGTCATGTTTATATATTTTAATCATTTTGTAGAACGGAGGACAACCTAGAGGAGGAAGGAGAAGAATCGGCTCCACAATTGTCGAGTGCTTGTGAGGAGGAGACGACAGCTGGGCAGCAGGAGACTCTTCCGGGACCAACACCAGCACCTTCCGAGCCTCCTGCAGCATCAGGAGCTGATTCCCCCCCCCCCCCGGCTCTACCCATCAGGTCCAGACGACGGGCAAATCCTCCTGCCTAGTCCAACGTGAATGTCCAAGTTTTGGATTATTTATCTCGGGCTCGGCAGGAGGATCATCACGATATGTTTGCCCGTAGTCTGGCCCATTATATGCGGCAGCTACCTCCAGAACGATTATTACGGACAACTTCCGTAGAAATCGTTCTGGAGCTAGCGAATTCCCTTCCTGATCCCTCGGTCATGCATGACGCCCTTGAAAATTTACGCCGCTATGGGCAACTAATTGTCCCCAAACACCCCACTGTTTCCCATCCATTACCCGACCAACCACAAATGCCCCTCCCAAGGGATCATTATGGGCCACCAATGGCGCCATATGTTCCCCAGATTCTGGGTGAACCCAGCTATGGGCCTCCGGGACCCTCGCCCAGTCGAGCTGGGCCACCACAATGCCTTGGCCCCCCTTCCCAGGCACAATATTCAAGGGCTCCTTCCCAGGGCCAATATTCCGGCCCCCCCATCCCAGGGCCAATATTCCGGCCCCCCCATCCCAGGGCCAATATTCCGGCCCCCCCATCCCAGGGCCAATATTCCGGCCCCCCATCCCAGGGCCAATATTCCGGCCCCCCATCCCAGGGCCAATATTCCGGCCCCCCTTCACAGGGCCAATATTCAAGAGCTCCTTATGAGGGACAAGCTCAAAATCAGCCTGGACCCTCACAATATTCTGCCCCTCCTTATCAGGGATCTTCTTCGCCATCAAGGCAATATGTTAATTTGTAGTAATTTTGCCAGAAAAATTTATTTATTTTCATATACCAGAGATTTTATTTTCTTATTGTGTGCAATAAAACACATTTTTGTTTTCAAGCTTCTAATGTGTCTGATTTTATTTTATTGTGCATACACATACCACAATATATAGATAGTACATATGCACTAGACATTAGTAACCACACAGGACATATATGAAATGTTAATTTTGCACACAAACACTGAGGTTCAATAGTTTTTATTTTTAGGGGTTCTTACATCAAAATGTAGGTCATAATAAATTTAAATGAGTTTGTTTTATTACACATACATACAAAACATGTTAGACCAACAAATCTATACTCCTACAACACCATATAATCAATATTAACAAATTTGTTTAACTCTGTATTATACCGAAAAACATTTTTACAAATTTGAGTAATTTTGCCACATTTTGTAGGTAATAGAGAAATGAGGTATTAGTACATATTTCACATACCATGTAGATTAGACTATTTATTTGCAAAATATGTAAGCTCGCAACCCACGTCAAGGGTCCTCATTATCTTGCGAGTCCCTAACTAAAAAAAATCAAAACTGAACTAAACTCAAACCATCCTGGTTATGAAAATAGAGTGGCAAACACAAAAGTCCATGCATTGAGGACTACTGTTGAAAAGGAAAAGAACCGATAGGGGACATAAAATAATCCGGAAAAAAATCCCGCACTCTGAGTCCAGCATATCCAGATCGTCCAAGTAGTAAAGTGTCTCTTGGTGATGGTTTACTGTACACTTGGGCGTCTTCATCAGGTGTGGCCTCATAGGTGCGTATGTAGTTATGCAGCACTACACATGCCTTGATGACCACATTGACATTTTGTGGTGCCAGCTGTATTGACGACTGGAAAACCCACCATTTATTTGAAAAAATGCCGAATGTGCACTCCACAAACCTTCTGGCTCTACTTAACCGATAATTAAAATTGCGCTTCTTGGCATCCAAACCTCGTCGAGGATAAGGACGCATCAGGTGGCTAGAAAGGGCAAATCCCTCGTCCCCTACAACCACATAAGGCGCAGGTGGCCCAGTAGAGCCAGGAAGGTTTGAAGCCAGCGACCCATTCTGGAAGCCCTGAAGATGCGAGCATCTGCAGAACTTCCATAGGACCCAATATCTACAATTATAAACCTGTAGTTTGTGTCAGCCAAGGCCAACAAAACTACAGAGAAAAACTGCTTATAATTATAGTATTGGGACCCTGAGTTCGGTGGCTTCTTAACCCGTATGTGCTTCCCGTCAAGGGCACCAAGACAATTAGGAAATTGAGCCCTTTCCTGGAAGCCATGGGCTATATCAAGCCACTGCTGCCTGGTTGGTTGTGGCAGCACTGAAGCCTTCAGTGTCAACCAAATGGCGGCACATGTAGCCCGTACCACGCCAGCAATTGTGGAAGTGCCCATTCGAAAAACAAAATGCAAAGACGAAAAATAATTACCAGTCGCCAGATATCTGAAAAGAAAAAAATTAAATAGAATTAGATACTTTCATAGCATATGTTTTTAAATCTAGCACATTATTTGACATTATTTAATGGAAAAGTAGCTGATAAATATATGAAACAAGCACATAGTGGTATATTTTTAAAACATATGATTTATATTCTGATATAAAACTAAATAAGGAATAGCATTGAAACCTTCATAAAGTTCAAGACAATTAACATATACACACAGGTGAAGTGTCCTCATTATTACATGCTGCATTTGAATAATTAACCCCTGCGGAACTGGATTCTGGTGTGACTAATCTAACCACACACAGTTTCTCACTAAAAATAAGGGAGTTTAAATACAGGTCTACTTCATTTACGCACTCAGGCATATAATATAAAAAAAATTATAATACATAGGCCATTGACCTAACAACTATGTATTGTAAAACAGGGTGGCATTAAAGTATTTAGTCTGAAAATATATATAGTCTTACCTTAAAGTAATAATAAGCCGTTCTTCAGGTGACACACTCCGCCGCATATTGGTGTCCTGAAAAGTTAAGGAAGGCCTCAACTCCTCCAACAGACGATCAAACGTAGACACCGACATGCGGCAATAATTGAAGAACTTTGGAGGGTGCGCACGGAGCTCAGCGTACAAGCCAACAAAGATACCTTTGCTGGCACGCTGCAAAAGTATAGGATGCACCCACATGCGCTTCCTCCGCGGCTCCTCCTCAATCATTTCTGGATGCTCTCCAAAACAGCGGGAGACCAGCCAGTGCAAAAACACATTGTCAGTGGATGACAGGGTGAAAGTGGACATCCTGCAAAGGATAATCCACTAACAAACACACACACCAATCAACACACAAACCACTCCACCAAAAAATTGAGCTGTCCAACAAAACAATGCATGCTGGGGGTATTTATATGGTGTTTGCAGTTACAGGTGAATGTAGTGGATTGATCAGTTTTTTTTAACGCGCGTAGAAAAAAACGCATGCCATCCGGATGTCACACGCACGGGAAAAACGCACGAACGCGAGGCAATCGCATAATGAACTGACAGCACTCGCCTGAAAAATCGCAAGCTTTTCACTGAACGCATCCGGCTAAAAAACATGACGCCCGTGTGAAAGAGGCCTAAGAGTCATTTTTTTTGTTTTTTAGCCGATTGTATTAGGTAGGGGCTCATTTTTTGCAGGATGAGGGGACGGTTTTATTGGCACTATTTTGGGGGCTATATGACTTTTTGATCGCTTGCTATTACCCTTTTTTTATGTAAGGTGACAAAAAAAAACTTCTTTTGCACTTTTTTTTTTTTGTTGTTTTATTTTGTTTTACCGTGTTAATCTGGGGGGTTAGGGGTATATTTACAGAGGAGATTATTACCGACGCTGTGCTACCTAGTAAGTCTACTTTTTATTTTTTTTAGTTCTACAAAAAAAAAATTTGGGGTGTCTCAAGTCTGAGAACCATTGTTTTTTTGAATAGTCAGTGGCTAAGTTGGTGAAGGGGATTATAAATTTAGAACTCCATGGAAGTGTGGTACTCCCTGAAGCAATCAATAACGCAGAGGCCCGGATGATCGGGGCACGTGTCACATTGAGTAGTGATGTCTGTCCGTATCCCCCTCCTGCGACACACTCTGCATTGTTGGGGGGTTCGTCCCTTCTTTCCAGTATGGGGGACCACACCTGGAAAGTGTTGGCCTGGGACGATCCGGGCGCCTCCAATTCCCGAGGTACTCCGGCCTGCTCTTTCCCGGTCAGAAAAGATCAGGGTCTTGAGGACTGCCTCATAGAACTGAAGGAATGTCCATGTGTTTCCAGTGCTCTGGAACAGTACAAAAGAGTTGTACATGGCAACCTGCAGCAAGTAGACCGCAACTTTTTTGTACCAAGCCTTGGTTTTGCGCATGGCGTTATATGGCTTGAGAACTTGATCAGAGAGATCAACTCCTCCCATATACCGATTGTAGTCGACGATACAATCGGGCTTGAGGACCGTTGCCGCAGTACCTCGCACAGGGACAGGGGTGATGCCGTTACCGTGAATTGTGGACAGTACAAAGACATCCCTCTTGTCCTTATATCTGACCAGCAGCAGGTTTCCACTGGTAAGGGCACGGGTCTCACCCCTGGGGATAGGTACCTGGAGGGGGTAGGCATGGAGGCCGCGCTGATTTTTCCGCACAGTCCCACAAGCGAACGTGGATCTTGCGGCGAGGGACTGGAACAAGGGGATACTAGTATAAAAGTTATCCACGTATAGGTGGTAACCCTTTTCTAGCAGTGGGTGCATAAGGTCCCACACAAGTTTCCCGCTAACACCCAGAGTGGGGGGACAATCTGGGGGTTGAATACAGGAATCTCGCCCCTCGTACACACAAAACTTGTAAGTGTACCCTGAGATACTCTCACAAAGTTTGTACAGCTTCACGCCATACCTCGCCCGCTTTAAGGGAACATACTGGCGGAAAATGAGTCTCCCCTTGAACGCAATGAGAGACTCATCAACTGTGACCTCCCTTCCAGGTACATAGGCCTCCATGAATTTGGCCCCAAAGTGATCGATGACCGGCCGTATCTTATACAGACGGTCATAGGCAGGATCACCTTGGGGGGGACATGCTGCATTATCTGCATAATGCAGGCATTTCCAGATGGCCTCAAATCGGGAACGTGTCATGGCCATACTGTAGAATGGGGTCTGGTAGAGGACGTCCCCACTCCAGTACAGCCTGACACTGGGCTTTTTGACTAGGCCCATATGCAGCTTGAGGCCCCAAAACGTCCTCATCTCGGCTGCACTGACCAGGGTCCAGCCACCAGGCCTAGCCAAAAATGAGCCTGGGTGTTGAGCGACAAACTTTTGGGCGTACAGGTTCGGCTGCTCAACCATCAGATTTACCAGTTCCTCACTGAAAAAAAAAGACTGAAAAAGTCGTATTCAGTGAAGCCCACTGTGTAAATCTGGATTCCTGATTCACCAACAAAATCAGGAATTGCGGGCTCAAAGTTCTCTGGGGTACACCAGACAAGTCCACCTGCAGGGGACTCAGGTGGACTGACCTGGTGGGCCAGAAAACTAGTACGAGCCCCAGAGCTGCTCATACTAGGCTGGGCCAAAGGGTCCCTAGCATGGGGGTCCCCTTGATCCGCCTGCCGGCGTCTCCGCCGCCTTGGGGGCTCATCATCGCTTGATGACGAGGAGGATGCGGATGACAACAGGAACGTGGGGTCATCCTCATTCTCACTGGGGATCTCGGACTCGGAGGCAAGGAGGGCGTATTCCTCCACGGCCGAGAACGTCCGGCAGGCCATAGGGGAGCGTGTGTCTGCGTGTGTATGTGCGTGTGTGTAAATCTTTATTAGGTGTGCGTGTGTGTGGGGCACGGGTGTTCACGCACTTACCCAAAAGCTATAAAAAATAAAATAAAAATCCCTAACTATAAAAAAGTTAAAAAAAAGTGTAAAAAAGAAAAAAAAATACAAATGCACTGCGGGGCGGGGTGGGCGATACGCTAACAGTGGCCGGACGCAAAGAAAAAAGAAAAAAAAATGTGTGTGTGTGTGGGGGGGGGGGGGGTAAGCTGCAGCTCCCCTGGGGGGGGGGGGGTCTAGGGTCACACAGCTAACTGCTGTGGACCCCGGACAACCGATCAGGGGGCTCACAGACCCAAAAATATATATATTTTTTTACCTAATCTAACCCTAAACTTGCCCTAACTACCCCTGCCTACACCTCCCACTACCTGCCTGCCCCTGCCTCCTAAGGTGCCTGATGGCACAAGATGGTGGGCAGCGTGATCTCCTGCTGATCTCCACGGAACGGAATGAGGGAGGAGAGCAGCGGCGGAGATTCAAACTTGCCGCTCTCCGCCCACATGCCACATGGGGACCAATCGCAGGCGATCCTGAGAGGTGACGTGATCGCCACCTCACAGGATCGCAGGACGGTGATTGGTGGGGTGTATAATCACACCACCGATCACCGTCCTTTCCGGGTTATCGGGTCATCAAAGACCTGAATAACCCGGAAATGCAGAAAACCGCAGGTCTGAATTGACCTGTGGTTTTCTGCGATCGCCGACATCGGGGGGTCACAAGACCCCCCTGGGCATTGGTACAGAGTGCCTGCCGAATGATTTCGGCAGGCATTTGGTTCCGATCAACGCAGGCGGCGCTGCGGTGATCGAAAATTCTCAGGACGTACGGGTACGCCCTGTGTCCTTAAGTACCAAGACATCAGGGTATGCCCTATGTCCTGAAGAGGTTGACATAGACAAGAATGATCCGTCTCTAAAACCATTTGTGTCAGAGAAAATGGATCCGTCACCATTGACTTACATTGTGAGTCATGACGGATCCGTCTTGCTCCGCATCCAAGGACGCACTCTAAAACGCTGCTTGCAGCGCTTTTGTGTACATCACTGGAACGCAATAAAACGGAACGGAATGCATTCTGGTGCACTCTGTTCCCTTCAGTTCAGTTTTGTCCCAATTGACAATGACTGGGGGCAAAACTGAATTGTTTTCCTCTGGTATTTAGATCCTATGACGGATCTCAATAGCGGAAAGGGAAAGCGCAGATGTGAAAGTAGCCTAACATGTTTTTTTGCTGGACTCTGCAGGATGAAAAAGTATACTGTACTACGTTTTTGTGTTCTTTTTTTTCTCTCAATGTATATGTTAAATGTAGGACAAAAACATGATGTGAACGGCCCACAAGAAGTGTGGCGTGTTAGCTAATGAATAAAGGATGATCGACTGTCCATATGTAGCAGATTTCATTATCTGGTTAGTATTTACTAACATTACAAGCGTTTCTTCGTTTCCAAAGTCAGTGTCGTTGCTGGTAAATGAAATATCAGCAGGTGGCAGCAAATGTCAGTTATATCCATGCTTTTCGCTCGGAGGAGGTTATCTGTGCGCAGTTTATTGCTGATCATGGGAATTAACTGTGTATTAGTCCTTTATGGGTGCAAAGTTTAAAAAATATGCAGGTGAAAATATGTAAATACACAGGTTATGTATGAGACCAGTGCCCTTGTGTCTGAATCCTAAATGATTAGAGGTTTAGAAGCCAGATTTAAATGTAACCCTCCCCAGCTAGCTAGTTTTGTTATTCTGATTAGTGCTTCAAATTTTTGATTTTGCAATCACTAGAATTATCACTACAATAAAATATTTTTTACACATATGCGTGTAATAGTGCATTAAAGAGTTATTGCTGTAGATCCATCAAGCTTCCTACTAGAACTGAACATTGGTGACATACCCTAATGATGTGCCACCACTAACTGTGATGAGACATCCCTTTCATTGCCAAAATATCAGGTGATCTTTTCCCCTGTACAGCTTTGGAATGACATATTATACCCCTAATAATACCTGAATATGAGTGCAGATATCAAAACCGAAAATCCACACTGTTTTTCATGTGGATTTCTGTACATTTTGCCACCAGATCCACACCAAAAACCACATGTGTTACTTGTGTTTTTTGTAGTGGATTTTATGTAGTTTTCCCCTGGTCCCACCCTATTGAAAAGGGTGAAATCCTCACCAAAAATCACACAAAGACTTGACATATTGCAGATTTCTAAAACGACACAGCAGATCAATTTCTGCACAGAAAAAAAGCAAAGTGTACATGAGATTTGTGTACTCGTGTACACTTTCCTGGTACTTTATTATACAGCGATTTTACCTCATGTAAATCCACTTGGAAAAAACGTGCGTAATCCGCACCATATGCAGGTACCCTAAGGGAAAATCTGCAAGAAATATGCACCAAAACTGCACAAAAAAACTCACATAATGCACATGTTTTTTTGTGTGTGTTTTTTATGCATTTTTTGGCAGAGAGAGACTAGTATGCTACTCTGGGTTTCTCAGCAATATGCAGTGGCTATAAAATGTCTACACACCCCTGTCAAAATGTCAGGTTTTATGATGTAAAAAAAAATGAGACAAAGATAAATAATTTCAGAACTTTTTCCACCTTTAATGTGACCTATAAACTGTACCACTCAATTGAAAAACAAACTGAAATCTTGTAGGTAGAGGGAAGAAAAAATATAAAAATAAAATAATATGGTTGCATAAGTGTGCACACCATTAAACTAATACTTTGTTGAAGCACCTTTTGATTTTATTACAGCACTCAGTCTTTTTGGGTATGAGTCTATCAGCATGGCACATTTTGGCTTGGCAAGATTTGCCCACTCTTCTTTGCAAAAAACACTCCAAATCTGTCAGATTGCGAGGGCATCTCCTGTGCACAGCCCTCTTCAGATCACCCCACAGATTTTCAATCGGATTCAGGTCTGGGCTCTGGCTGGGCCATTCCAACACTTTAATCTTCTTCTGGTGAAGCCATTCCTTTGTTGATTTGGATGTATGCTTTGGGTCGTTGTCATGCTGAAAGATGAAGTTCCTCTTCATGTTCAGCTTTCTAGCAGAAGCCTGAAGGTTTTGTGCCAATATTGACTGGTATTTGGAACTGTTTATAATTCCCTCTAGCTTAACTAAGGCCCCAGTTCCAGCTGAAGAAAAACAGCCTCAAAGCATGATGCTGCCACCACCATGCTTTACTGTAGGTATGGTGTTCTTTTGGTGATGTGCAGTGTTGTTTTTGCACCAAACATATCTTTTGGAATTATGGCCAAAAAGTTCAACCTTGGTTTCATCAGACCATAACACCTTTTCCCACATGCTTTTGGGAGACTTCAGATGTGTTTTTGCAAAATGTAGCCTGGCTTGGATGTTTTTCTTCGTAAGAAAAGGCTTTCGTCTTGCCACTCTACCCCATAGCCCAGACATATGAAGCCAGTATTTGCCAGATATTCCTACAGCTCCTTTATTGTTGCTGTAGGCCTCTTGGTAGCCTCCCAGACCAGTTTCTTCATGTCTTTTCATCAATTTTGGAGGGACATCCAGTTCTTGGTAATGCCACTGTTGCTGACTCCTATTTAACATGATTTTGAATGTGATTGCTTAATTCTGAACACAGCTACATCCCCAGTAATAAGATGGTGTGCACACTTATGCAACCACATTATTTTAGTTTTTTTTTTGTTTTCTTCCCTCCACCTAAAAGATTTCAGTTTGTTTTTCAATTGAGTGGTACAGTTTATAGGTCACACTAAAGGTGAAAAAAGTTCTGAAATGATTTATCTTTGTCTCATTTTTTTACATCACAGAAACCTGACATTTTAACAGGAGTGTGTAGACTTTTTATATCCAATGTATATGCTTTGTCTGGGTTTAGTCTTTCTCATTACAGAGAGCGCCTAGTATGCATAGTGTGTGTGGAGTATTGTCTGCCAGGCAATGTTCCTCTGAGTTTCCTAAGTCTATCTTATGTCAGCAGATGTAAGATATTCTAATCTTTATATATTTTTCCCAGAAACCCAGAGGACTGTTGACTGGTTTACGATACTCGGCACATTCCAGAAGAAGAAATAGTACTCCAACCAAGGCCTCTCATGAAAGTACAATACCAATTTATTGAACATGATTCAAAGGACAATACATGATAAAACAAACAAAACAAGTGCAGGGACAAGGCAACATCACCAGAGGAGAGCACACTGGCAACAATTCATACTTCACATCATGACAAAAGAAATAAAGTGCAAGTGCAATCATGTCAGTACAGTCAATCAACGGCAAAATATATTACCCATGCTGTGCCTCCGACACGAGTTTCTGTTGATGTCGCCTTATCCGTACACTTGTTTTGTTTGTTTTATCATGTATTGTCCTTTGGATCATGTAAAATAAATTGGTATTGTACTTTCATGCGGTCTGGTAGCTTTTTTATAGGTTTATAGTTGATTTATGCCATAGGCATGTGTCTAGTTAGACATAATTATTGATTTTGCTGCGGTATCTGGCCAAGCTTTATTGGCATACTCTCAGGCAGCCAAGCAAAGTTTCTTTGCTTAGCTTTGTTAAAGCATTATGTAGAGATGCAAGCACAGCAATAGATAAAAATCTTATTATGAAAAAGCACTGGGAAAATTGATCTATGAAGCACAAGGAAAAACAGTATGTATTAATAAGCATACTAGAGATGAGCAAATAAATTCTATCAATGGAATTCATCCAGAATTTTCCAAAAAATTTGGACTCTAACAAACCCAAATATTCAGCAATTCTAGAGAAAGACCTACATGTGGATAACGTGCTATTCAGCATTCTTTACAAAAAGGATTAACAAAAGCTGAGAATTTCACTATAGCATAGCCTTCCAGTCATTGCTCAGCCCTTTAAACATACTTATATAGCATAACTAGAAAAATAGCTAAACCAGCCTCACATCTGCAACTAGCTCTTTCAGGACAAATACAATCACCATTGAAATTCCATTAACCAGCCAATTGAACACCCTAGCCCAGATTTATTTCTAAAGATGGCGTAAACTTAGACAGGTTGCCTAGACCAGCACCAAATTTATCACAGGGGCTCATGACTCTATACCAGTTATTAGTTGGCTTACTTTGAGACAGATTTTTACACCAGAATAGTGTCCCCTTTCCAGATAATCGCCACCTCTTTCTCCTTCCCACTTGTCCAGAATGTCGGAAAAAAGTGTAGAAACCCTAGCTGTGCCCCAAATTGCACCAATTTGCACCACTTTTTAGACATGTTTTGTATAAATTATACAGTCGGGTCCATAAATATTGGGACATCGACACAATTCTAACATTTTTGGATCTATGCACCACCACAATGGATTTGAAAGGAAACTAACAAGATGTGCTTTAACTGCAGACCGTCAGCTTTAATTAGAGGGTATTTACATCCTAATCAGGTGAACGGTGTAAGAATTACAACAGTTTGCATATGTGCCTCCCACTTGTTAAGGGACCAAAAGTAATGGGACAATTGGCTTCTCAGCTGTTCCATGGCCAGGTGTATGTTATTCCCTCATTATCCCAATTACAATGAGCAGATAAAAGGTCGAGAGTTCATTTCAAGTGTGCCATTTGAATTTGGAATCTGTTGCTGTCAACTCTCAAGATGAGATCCAAACATCTGTAACTATCAGTGAAGCAAGTCATCATTAGTTTGAGAAAAACAAAACAAACCCATCAGAGAGATAGCAAAAACATTGGGCATGGCCAAAACAACTGTTTGGAACATTCTTAAAAATAAGGAATGCACCAGTGAGCTCAGCAACACCAAAAAACCCGGAAGACCACAGAAAACAACTGTGGTGGATGACCGAAGAATTATTTCCCTGGTGAAGAAAACAGCCTTCACAACAGTTGCCCAGATCAAGAACACTCTCCAGGAGGTAGGGGTATGTGTGTCAAAGTCAACAATCAAGAAGACTTCACCAGAGAAAATACAGAGGGTTCAGCACAAGATGTAAACCATTGGTGAGCCTCAAAAACAGGAAGGCCAGATTAGAGTTTGCCAAATGACATCTAAAGAAGCCTTCACAGTTCTGAAACAACATCCTATGGACAGATGAGACCAAGATCAACTTGTACCAGAGTGATGGGAAGAGAAGAGTATGGAGAAGGAAAGGAACTGCTCATGATCCTAAGCATACCACCTCATCAGTATAGCATGGTGGTGGTAGTGTCATGGCGTGGCCATGTATGGCTGCCAATGGAACTGGTTTTCTTGTATTTATTGATGATGTGACTGCTGACAAAAGCAGCAGGATGAATTCTGAAGTGTTTTCGGGCAATATTATCTGCGCATATTCAGCCAAATGCTTCAGAACTCATTGGACGGCGCTTCACAGTGCAGATGGACAATGACCCAAAGCATACTGCAAAAGCAACTAAAAAGTTTTTTAAGGGAAAGAAGTGGAATGTTATGCAATGGCCAAGTCAATCACCTGGCCTGAATCTGATTGAGCATGCATTTCACTTGCTGAAGACAAAACTGAAGGGAAAATGCCCCAAGAACAAGCAGGAACTGAAGACAGTTGCAGTAGAGGCCTGGCAGAGCATCACCAGGGATGAAACCCAGCATCTGGTGATGTATATGTGTTCCAGACTTCAGGCTGTAATTGACTGCAAAGGATTTGCAACCAAGTATTCAAAAGTGGAAATTTGATTCATGATTATTATGTCCCATTACTTTTGGTCCCTTAACAAGTGGGAGACACATGCAAACTGTTGTAATTCCTACACCGTTCACCTGATTTGGATGTAAATACCCTCAAATTAAAGCACATCTTGTTTGTTTCATTTCAAGTCCATTGTGGTGGTGTATAGAGCCAAAAATGTTAGAATTGTGTCAATGTCCCAATATTTATGGCCCTGACTGTATATGTTTGAGTGTGAGAAAGTGGGTTTAGTTAGCTATGTTAATTTGTTTCACTTTAGATTTTGGTACATTTCGACAGGTGTTGTGTGACTTGAAGATGACAATATCACACAGTGGCATCACAAATAATGAATGTCAGAAGGGTCGCAATGCAACACGCGACATGACAGTCACAAAAAATCTAGTAACATTGGATTTCTCCCAAGTCACACAAGACTTTGCCATCATAGAACACAATGCAAGTTGCAGACTTCCCTGTGACTTTTCTCTGATTTGGTTTTGTTTTCATAGCCAAATTACAGCTCTAAAATAGTTGTGCAACAGCAAATTGCAGATAGGTCGTTCAAATGTTTTTGGTTGTGCAACTTTTCTGAGGCTTGCTGTTGTGTGGCACATCATCGTGTAGATCCCAGACTTATTAATAAAACATTTTTTTTTTTTAAGTTGCAAACTAATTCTAGTAGGGGCTGGCAGCATTTCTAGACAAAAGGGTTAGGTTCAAAGATGCCCGAAATTTATCAAACAACAAGCGACGTAAACACAGACTCAAGAGGTCCCATTTATTAAAGGACCTCTGACTATTTGTAAAAATGGTTGCATGGCTGGTTTTATCCTGTGTTTGGCGGGATGGGGGCAGAACGAGGGTATGTTGGGGGGCCGTGCTGTGCCGTTGCAAATTTACAAAAATTTACACCTGGAAACAAGTGTAAATGTTGTAAAAAAAAAAATGGAGTAGTTTTTGTCTCCAGGAGCATCGACTGCCTTACACGCCTTGTCATAAATTAGCAGAAACTTATGGCACTGTAGGGGGAAATCTAAGACTAGTCTAAAAAGGTGGTCTTAGTAAATGACCCCCAGTGGATTTCAAAAACTACACTTATGATAAATTCCCCCTTGATGCTGGATGATAAATCTGGCATATGTTTAGATGCTAAAGGAGAGATTTATTATGCAGGCCTCATCATTAGTGATGAGCGGGAGGTGCCATATTCGATTTTGCGATATTTCGCGAATATTCGATTGAATATTCGTCTCATATTCGTAAAAAAATTTAATATTCGTCATTATTCGATTTATCGCGAATAATATGCGATTTTATTATTCTCGTATTATTCGCGTTCTTTTAAATATACAAGGCAACTTTCCTATGGCTATGGCTAGGCTAATATGTGTATTTTACGAATATTCTCCATATTGCTATAACTTAGTTTTTTAGAATATTCGTAATATTCTAAAAGACGAAGTTATAGCAATATAGTGAATATTCGTAAAATACACATATACACTGTACTTTAGCTAATAAAGTGCTATAATCTAATATCTGAACTTCAGTTTTGGGAAAAATGTACACTATAAAAAAAAATACTATAGCACTATATTAGCTAAATTGCAGTCTATATGTGTATTTTACGAATTTTTGCTATATTGCTATAACTTCGTTTTTTAGAATATTAGTAATATTCTAAAAGACGAAGTTATAGCAACATAGAAAATATATTTGTGATTTTGAATATTCGTCTTTTTTTTTTCAATGTGTACTGTTATTCCACCTTGGCATACTGCTCCCAGACAAGCGTCCCCGTCACCATGGAAACGCCTATGGGTTAGAATATACAATCGGATCTGAGTTTTCACAATCTCAGGGAAAACTCAGATCCGATGGCATTTTCTAACCCACAGGCGTTCCCATGGTGACGGGGACGCTTGTCGGGGAGGAGTATGCGAACAACTGTACAGATAGGAAAAAATCATGCGAAAGTTCTAAATAACGAATATATTCACTATATTGCTATATATTTGTTTTTTAGAATATTGGTCATTTTATTTTCATATGAAAACATGATTCCTCCCTGCTTAAGTTGCTTGTGGGCCAATGACTTATTGATCCACAAGAAAGAAGCAGGAAGGAATCATGTTTTCAGATGTTAAAAAATTACGAATATTCAATATAACGAATATATAGCACTATATTCGTAATATTTGCGAATTTACGAAGTTGCGATATTCGCGATTAATATTGGCTATTCGAATACTCGAGCTCAACACTATTCATCATAAATTCGACGCATCCTTCGGCAGTCTGTGCGCCCGCCTAAAAAAAAAATCTTGTCTCTGTTGTTGGCCACACACCTTACCAACCTTTGCCATGCCCCCTTTTGGAAAAGTGACGAGAGCAGTTTTAAAAGAGGAACTTGCAATTTTTTTTTCAAAAGTTGCATTTAAAAAGTGACAAACCCACAGCTTGCGACTTTTTAAACCACTTTTCTGCTGCAAGGAAGATGGTAAATCTCCGCCCAAAGAATCAGTTTAGACTGTCCTAGATTTCTACAACAATGCAGGACTTTAGCCATTTTCCACCGCTCGCACCTCTTTCATGTAATTTGGGTAAACGCAAATATACTATAATGTATGCCAGAAACATGCAGAATTAAAGGTGAAGTTTATATCAGATATAAGATTTATCATTGCAACTTTTTTTAGCCATAAAGCCACAGTAGGGTGGAGTGGATGGATTAAAGCATGGCATTTCTAGACAAAGTGTTAGGTTTAATGGGACTTTAAACCCAGTAAAAAAAATAAAAATAGCACAAATACACACACAGTTATGTCTACAAGGTGCCCCCCAAACTACTGCCATAAGCATTTTAGGAGACATCTTGCATACCCAGGACTTTCTCCTTCCCCTGGTCCTCTCCACACATGACCTGACAGGTACAGCAGGAAGTTCTGGAGAGAGCTCAAAAAGGTTCTGGAATGCTTTAAAATGGCCGCCAGCAACCTGTCCTAGAATATAAGCAGGACTGGTTGCCTCCACTTGCAGAGCTGCCTAGGGAGCTGATGGGTCCTGGCCTCATTACACTGCTCTACAATAGATGGTAATGATGCGTTCCTGCCTATGATATGCCATCATGGCTGAGCAGCCTGACACAAAAAACTGACCAATATGTAGTATATGCAAGTACCACAGCGTAGTATGTAGTGAGACCGATCTCCCACACCCCCTCCAAGGCAGTTCTGCAACTGGTGACAACCAGTCCTGCTGACATTTTAGGACAGGCTGCTGGGGCCTTTTAAAATCATTCCTAGAGAACCCCATTAAGCCCCCAGCACACAGAAATGCCAGCAGATCAATGTGCCTGCACAGCTACATTCACATGACGGTGAAAAAACAACGTGTGACGACCACTTTTTAACGACCGTCACACATCCATTTTAAGAACAGTGGTAGTCTAATGGGTCATTCACACAGCTGCTTTTTTTGCAGCCAGTGTTTTATTTTGTCCGTTTTTATGGACCCACAGCCCAAATGCAAATTGCAGGGGACTGTTTTTACCATCCGTTTTTCTGGAAGGTATCAGTGAAAAAAATGTCCATGTAAATTTAACCTGAGGAGTCCATGCTCTGATTCCATATATACTTTAGGAGTCCCTGCTCTGAGTCCTTATATAGTTTAGGAGTCCCTGCTTGACAGCCCAAAATGGAAGATAGGAGAACTCCCTTCATAAATGATTATTGTAAAGATGTGGATGCAAACCGGAAAATCACTTTAAACTTCTATGGTATTCAACTGTTTCAATCAAAGGCTTTGTTCACATCTGTGCTAGAGGAGCCTCTGTCACAGAATTTGTCAAATATACAGGACACAGATTAGCAGCATGCTGCACTATTTTGTTCGGTAAAATGTTGGACTCCTTAATGGAAACCCAACGGACCTCTTTATAGTCATTGGTGTCCGATCTGTGCCGTCCTTGTTTTAGTCATGTGCCTAATCTGGCACCTCTCTTGTTTTCATTTTTCTGCTCCTATCACCAAGCAGAACAATGGAAGCAGCAATGCTGGTGAGAACCCAGCTTAATATATTTATTTTATTGTTTCCATGAGTCTTTTATGGCAACTTTCACACAGTCAGTGTTTGGTCAATGATTTCCATCAGTTATTGTGAGCCAAAACCAGGGGTTGAGCCCATACAGATATCACTGGTAATGGATAAATTTGCTACTGTTCTGAGTTTTGGATCAAGACTTGATTTTGGCTTACAATCACTGATGGAAATCACTGACCAAATGCTGACTATGTAAAAACAACCTACTTATCAGTATAAGTATTAAAGGGGTTGTTCAAGAATGAAGGGGTTCAGCTGTAAAATTTTGCAAAGAAAACGACATCCATATATACATTTTTCGCCAAATTTATAGTTCTACATGTCTTTGATAAAAAAAAAATGTTTGGGCAAAAAAAAAATGGTTTGGGTAAAAGTTATAGCATTTACAAACTATGGTACAAAAATGTGAATTTCCGCTTTTTGAAACAGCTCTGACTTTCTGAGCACCTGTCATGATTCCTGAGGTTCTACAATGCCCAGACAGTAGAAAACCCCCACAAATGACCCCATTTCGGAAAGTAGACACCCTAAGGTATTCGCTGATGGGCATAGTGAGTTCATAGAACTTTTTATTTTTTGTCACAAGTTAGCGGAAAATGATGATGATTTTTTATTTTTATTTTTTTTCTTACAATGTCTCATATTCCACTAACTTGCGACAAAAAATAAAAAATTCTAGGAACTCGCCATGCCCCTCACGGAATACCTTGGGGTGTCTTCTTTCCAAAATGGGGTCACTTGTGGCGTAGTTATACTGCCCTGGCAATTTAGGGGCCCATATGTGTGAGAAGTACTTTGCAATCAAAATCTGTAAAAAATGACCGGTGAAATCCGAAAGGTGCACTTTGGAATATGTGCCCCTTTGCCCACCTTGGCAGCAAAAAAGTGTGACACATCTGGTATCGCCGTACTCAGGAGAAGTTGGGGAATGTGTTTTGGGGTGTCATTTTACATATACCCATGCTGGGTGAGAAAAATATCTTGGTCAAATGCCAACTTTGTATAAAAAAATGGGAAAAGTTGTCTTTTGCCAAGATATTTCTCTCATCCAGCATGGGTATATGTAAAATGACACCCCAAAACACATTCCCCAACTTCTCCTGAGTACAGCGATACCAGATGTGTCACACTTTTTTGCTGCCAAGGTGGGCAAAGGGGCACATATTCCAAAGTAAACCTTTCAGATTTTGCAGGCCATTTTTTACACATTTTGATTGCAAGGTACTTCTCACACATTTGGGCCCCTAAATTGCCAGGGCAGTATAACTACGCCACAAGTGACCCCATTTTGGAAAGAAGACACCCCACGGTATTCCGTGAGGGGCACTGCGAGTTCCTATAATTTTTTTTATTTTTTGTCACAAGTTAGCGGAAAATGATGATTTTTTTTTTTTCTCTTTTTTTCTTACAAAGTCTCATATTCCACTAACTTGCGACAAAAAATAAAAAATTCTAGGAACTCGCCATGCCCCTCACGGAATACCTTGGGGTGTCTTCTTTCCAAAATGGGGTCACTTGTGGCGTAGTTATACTGCCCTGGCAATTTAGGGGCCCATATGTGTGAGAAGTACTTTGCAATCAAAATCTGTAAAAAATTACCGGTGAAATCCGAAAGGTGCACTTTGGAATATGTGCCCCTTTGCCCACCTTGGCATCAAAAAAGTGTCACACATCTGGTATCGCCGTACTCAGGAGAAGTTAGGGAATGTGTTTTGGGGTGTCATTTTACATATACCCATGCTGGGTGAGAGAAATATCTTGGCAAAAGACAACTTTTCCCATTTTTTTATACAAAGTTGGCATTTGACCAATATATTTTTCTCACCCAGCATGGGTATATGTAAAATGACACCCCAAAACACATTCCCCAACTTCTCCTGAGTACGGCGATACCAGATGTGTGACACTTTTTTGCAGCCTAGATGCGTAAAGGGGCCCAAATTCCTTTTAGGAGGGCATTTTTAGACATTTGGATCCCAGACTTCTTCTCACGCTTTAGGGCCCCTAAAAAGCCAGGGCAGTATAAATACCCCACATGTGACCCCACTTTGGAAAGAAGACACCCCAAGGTATCCAATGAGGGGCCTGGCAAGTTCATAGAATTTTTTTTTTTTTGCATAAGTTAGCGGAAATTGTTTTGTTTTTTTCTCACAAAGTCTCACTTTCCGCTAACTTAGGACAAAAATTTAAATCTTTCATGGACTCAATATGCCCCTCAGCAAATACCTTGGGGTGTCTTCTTTCCAAAATGGGGTCAGTTGTGGGGTGTTTGTACTGCCCTGGCATTTGAGGGTCTCCGCAATCATTACATGTATGGCCAGCATTAGGAGTTTCTGCTATTCTCCTTATATTGAGCATACAGGTAATGAGATTTTTTTTTCCGTTCAGCCTCTGGGCTGAAAGAAAAAAATGAACGGCACAGATTTCTTCATTCGCATCGATCAATGTGGATGAAAAAATCTCCGCCAAAAAAAAAAAATGGAGGGGAAAGGCGTCTGCCAGGACATAGGAGCTCCGCCCTACATCCATACCCACTTAGCTCGTATGCCCTGGCAAACCAGATTTCTCCATTCACATCAATCGATGTGGATGAATAAATCATTGCCGGGATTTTTTTTTATTTTTTTTTATATATATATATACAAAGTGTTTGCCAAAGCATAGGAACGCCGCCTCCTCCTCAGCTCGTATGCCTCGGCAAACGTATCTGTCACTGCAGAGGAGAAAATCCCGTCTTGCAGCGCCGCATACACCGACTTGCGTGTAATCTGACAGCAGCGCAATGCTTCTGTCAGAATGCACATCGGTGATGCAGCTAGTCAATCGGTTGGTCCACCTGGAAGGTAAAAAGACAAAAAAAAAAAAAAGAAAAAACCAGGCCGCAACGCAATAATTTTATTAACTTTGCAACAGAACATATAAACTTTAACTTTTTTAACTGAACATTAACGTGTTTGCTTACTGGTGTGTTTTTTTTTTTGTTTTTTTTTTACCTTTATAGAACAAACCTCTCCTTCCCCATGGGTTAATGTGCAAAGCGCAAATCGCCCAAAGATGTGGCGAAGTGCGTTATGCACTTTGTCCCATGTGAAAGGAGACGTTTGCAGCAGCAGTGAGTGAATGGGCCCTAATAGCCCTGTGTGCCTGTCCTGGTGAGATGATCCCTATGCTAATAGTGTACCTGTGAGTGGTACTTCCGGAAACACTCTCCAAAGCATAGGGCAGGGTGGTCCGGACAGTCAGGACAGAAATAGCGGGTGTCACGCCTTATTCCACTCCTGCTACAGACACGACATCTTTTTCGGGGTGACGGTTGGGTTGAGGTACCAGGAACGACATTGGGGAAATGTCGCTCGTGTAGACGGCTAACTACACTGGTGGTTGGGGCCACGGAACCTCCTGGATACAGGAGGTTCTCGATGATCTCTTCCTGAAATTTGAGGAAGGATCCAGTTCTCCCAGCCTTACTGTAGAGAACAAAACTATTGTACAGAGCCAATTGAATTAAATATACAGACACCTTCTTATACCAGCGTCTGGTGCGTCGGGAAACTAAATACGGAGACAACATCTGGTCATTGAAGTCGACCCCTCCCATGTGGAGGTTATAGTCGTGGACTGAGAGGGGCTTTTCAATGACACGGGTTGCTCGCTCAATTAGTATTGTCGTGTCTGCGTGAATGGAGGAGAGCATGTAAACGTCACGCTTGTCTCTCCATTTCACCGCGAGCAGTTCTTCGTTACACAGTGCGGCCCTCTGCCCCCTTGCAAGACGGGTGGTAACGAGCCATTGGGGGAAGCCCGCGCGACTAGTTCGCGCGGTACCAAAGGCGCCAATCCGTTCTAGAAACAAATGCCTAAAGAGGGCCACACTTGTGTAAAAATTGTCCACATAAAGATGGTACCCCTTGCCGAATAAGGGTGACACCAAGTCCCAAACTGTCTTCCCACTGCTCCCCAGGTAGTCAGGGCAACCGACCGGCTCCAGGGTCTGATCTTTTCCCTCATAGACCCGAAATTTGTGGGTATAGCCTGTGGCCCTTTCACAGAGCTTATACAATTTGACCCCATACCGGGCGCGCTTGCTTGGGATGTATTGTTTGAAGCCAAGGCGCCCGGTAAAATGTATCAGGGACTCGTCTACGCAGATGTTTTGCTCTGGGGTATAAATATCTGCAAATTTCTGGTTGAAATGGTCTATGAGGGGCCGAATTTTGTGGAGCCGGTCAAAAGCAGGGTGGCCCCTGGGACGGGAGGCGGTGTTGTCACTAAAGTGCAGGAACCGCAGGATGGCCTCAAAACGTGCCCTGGACATAGCAGCAGAGAACATGGGCATGTGATGAATCGGGTTCGTGGACCAATATGACCGCAATTCATGCTTTTTTGTCAGGCCCATGTTGAGGAGGAGGCCCAGAAAAGTTTTAAGTTCGGAAACTTGGACTGGTTTCCACCGGAAAGGCTGGGCATAAAAGCTTCCCGAGTTAGCGGTGATAAATTGTGTGGCATACCTGTTTGTTTCGGCCACAACTATGTCTAAAAGCTCCGCAGTCAAGAACAGCTCAAAAAATCCCAGGGCCGAACCGATCTGAGCCGTCTCAACCCGAACTCCAGACTGGGCAGTGAAAGGGAAAACTACAGGTGCGGCTGAAGTTGGGGACTGCCAATCAGGGTTTGCCAGCACCTCTGGGATTCTAGGGGCTCTACGGGCACGTCTTTGCGGTGGCTGCGACGGGGTCACTACTGCACGTGCCACCGTACCAGCTTCAACTGCCCTTCTGGTGCTCGCTACTTCACCAGGTTGTACGGCAGTGCTGGTACTAGGTCCAGGGAGGGCTGGGCTGCTGGTGTATGCCTCACCACGTAATCCGACAGCACCAGCCCCACTCTGCTGCTCTTGAAGCGGATCCTGCGCAACCTGCGGTCTAGCGACACGGGGCCGGGTACGCCTGGTGGTATCAGGGACCTCAGCCTCCTCGTCCGAACTTTGGGTCAGAGAGCCACTGCTTTCTACAGGTTCGTATTCTGACCCGCTGGATTCATCAGATGAGGGTTCCCACTCCTCATCCGACTGGGTCAGAAGCCTATAGGCCTCTTCAGAGGAATACCCCCTGTTAGACATGTGGGCAACTAAATTTAGGGGTATTCCCTGAGACTACCCAAGAAAAAAAAAGCAAGCCTGTCTTACAAAGGGGAGGCTAGCGAAGTACCGGAGGCCGCTGCGGTTGATAAAAAATATCAAAACTGATTTTTTTATCGCCGCAGTGCGTGTAAAGTGAATGTGCAGTGATCAAAAAAAAAATTTTTTTTTGTCACTGCGGTGGGGCGGGTGTGGGCGAACGCACGTGTGGGCGACCGATCAGGCCTGATCGGGCAAACACTGCGTTTTGGGTGGAGGGCGAACTAAAGTGACACTAATACAATTATAGATCTGACCGTGATCAGTTTTGATCACTTCCAGATACTATAAAAGTACAAATGCTGATTAGCGATACGCTAATCAGCGAATAACGGACTGCGGTGCGGTGGGCTGGGCGCTAACTGATCGCTAACTACCTAACCAAGGGACCTAAACTATACCTAAAACCTAACGGTCAATAACAGTGAAAAAAAAAAGTGACAGTTTGCACTGATCACTTTTTTCTTTTCACTTGTGATTGACAGGGGTGATCAAAGGGGTGATCAAAGGGTTAATTGGGGTTCAGGGGGGTGATCAGGGGCTATAGTGTAGTGTTTGGTGTACTCACTGTGAAGCCTGCTCCTCTGCTGGATCCAACCGACGAAAAGAACCAGCAGAGGAGCAGGCAGCCATATAACAGATCATATTTACAAATATGATCTGCTATCTGGCACTTTGATTGGATTTTTTTAAAAATCAGCAACCTGCCAGCCACGATCATTGGCTGGCAGGTTGCTGACGAAATACTTCTCGATGAAATGCCGGCGCGAACTGCGCACGCGCGGGCGCATACTCGCGTCATCTCGCGTCTCGCGAGATGACGCGTATATGCGTGACTGTGCGCAGCGCTGCCACCTCCGGAACGCACATGTGCGTTAGGCGGTCCGGAGGTGGTTAAGATGAGATAAGTGTTTCATGACACCGGTTGCAATGAAGCAACAACAGGACGGAGTCCCTTTAAGAAATGGTGTTGGTACCCAGGTGTAGGAATGCCAGAGTGGTGTAGGGTGGCCTAAATGTCCCTTTATGTGTACTTGTGCACGGTGTTCCTACCTGGATATGCTAGAACCCCAGGTGTTGGCTCTGAAGCAGACAAATAGGGGGAACAATTGAGGGATTTGCATAAACGTTTCTCCAAACTGTTTACAGGCTTTTTTTTTGTTCCAGCAGGCTTTAGCATTAACTCTGGAAGGCAAACAATCTCAACTCTGCTACATTGGTTTCTCTTTGGCTCTGCTGTACTAACAGACTTAAATGGAATCTCTGATTCTGCCGGACGCTGCAACTTGTAGTCTGACTCTGGATAATGCCAGGGAATAGGTTAGAATACTGGCAGCTCCAACATGGAGTCTCAAGCAGAACACACCAGAACTCCTTACCTCCTTCTGGTAGCAAACAGGACTGGCCCACTTGTAGTACGCAGCCCTGCAGGGTATTGTGATGGTGAGGTCACGGTTAATAGGCAAACGAGGGTTGCTCTTGGTTACTCACAGTTTATGGGAGACCCTGGGCAGGCGTACAGCAGTGATGGAGAGGCTGGCACTTGGATCCTCTGGGGCACACTCTGTATATAGGGACCAGGCCAGTGGTGGGTGAGATGCCCTGGATGTTGCAGGTTTAAAGTGCCGGTGGCAAGATCCCTTTAAGTTTGTGACGCCAGTGCCAGTAATGGTGGCACACCGATTTATTGTAGGAATAATTGAGGAACACGATGTTGTGGTGAACCAAAACTTCCTTTACTGGAAACAGTTAACTTTGTACAGTCTGGGTTCAGTTCCATATGGCAGTAGCAATTATAAGCAGGTTTTTACATCAATGGCAGGTACAATGTTCTTGCAAGATACTCAGAGGGTTAAACACTTACAGATCAGGTGTCATGCCCTGCTCGGACTACGTGCGGATGTCTGCCAGATTAGCAGCACGTGTCTAGTCTTTTGTTTTGTTTTGGAGTCGAGCTAGATCCGCCTCCCTTCAGGTGCACTGGGTGGGGTCATTGGTTTAAATTACACCCACTCCCAGTGTTCCGTGCGGGTTATAGCTTCTGTCTGGCTCTGTGGAAGTAAGGAAGGAAGGATTGTCTGTTCCTGCTCAGAAAAGATAAGTTGGTTGTTGTTTTCTTGTTGTTTGCTGTCTAGGCTGTTACAGAGACACCTGTCCCCTCCAGGTTCTGAGGGAGCTGGCTGTCTCTATTCCCCTTCACCATCTTAGGGATTTTAGGGTATTCTCAGCTCAGGCACGAGGACACATTATTCCCACCTTAAGGGTCTAAACGTGGGCATAGCAGTATAGGGAGAGCTGGTAGGGATTTGTCAGGAGATGACCCTGATCCCCAGCTTCTTGCCTAGATACTTTGTTTATTTTTCTGTGTATCTGATATCCTGTCCGTGACATCAGGCTGCACCTTTCCTCAGAAATCCTGTGCACTATTCCTCAGAACTCCTGTCTGTCTTGATCCCAAGGCCCGTATGCCCTAATGCTGGCTTTATCCTTGGTAGAAAAACTTCCTCAGGTATATATATATCCTTGCTTTCAGTAAAATCTTCTGACCTTCAGCCCTCAGGTTGGCTGGTTACATTTCTGTTCTGCTCTGCACTTTGGCTGTGGGAACTACAGGTTTCTCAGGAGGTAACTTCTTCCCCTGGTGGCAACTAGAAGCCTGGGCTGTCTAGCTGCATGTCAGGAGGTGGCCCTCAGCTCCTCTCTGCTGAAGTGCACACTCTCTTCTGTCTCTCCACAGACTCCTGACTACACAGCCCCTTTCCCTAACTATTTATACTAGGGGTTCCCTAGCTCCCTCTACTGTCTAGGAGGAGGAACTACACCCTGATAGGCCTGGTACACACATTACAGGGAAAAATACACATAAAAGCATAGCAATATACATTAAAATGGACTGTTACATACAATGCCACTGTCCCACAGGAGGTGGAGAACAACGTGGTCCAATTGACCCTTGTGTAGTGCCCACATTTACCTAGTGGGACACTACACACTACTTACCAAGAAAGGAGGGGAGAACCATTCTCGCTAAGTGTAGCTCTGCCATAGTTGCTGCCATCTGCTGGTGAACCAGGCACACTACATAAACAATTACATAACATTATTATAAAAGCACAGTGTCTAGGGACCTAGAAATAAATGCATAAGATAACATTATATTAGCATTCACAGATAGAAGCAAGGAGTAGGAGGAGAATTACAGATGGCTTTTCCTACAGATATGCCATTATTGTCCCAGATGGGAATTATGCATTCTTAAAGGGGTTGTCTCATCATGGACAATGGGGGCATATCGCTAGGATATGCCCCCATTGTCTTATAGGTGCGGGTCCCACTACTGGGACCCGCACCTATATCAAGAACGGAACCTTTCAAGTAAAGGAGGGTGCACTGAGCATTTGCAGCCGCCCTCCATTCATTTTCTATGGGGCCGGCGAAAATAGCCATGTCAGTGCAGCGCTTAATGCAGAATACAAGATTTTTTCTGAAGTGAATGGGACGTAGTGGAGGAAGTAGGTCCACGCTGGAAGAGCGAGATGCGGACCTCGTGCGGTTTCTGTGCTGCAGAAAAGTCCTCGTAGTGTCCAGTAAGCAATAAATTAGATAGATGCGGGCTGGTGTAAATTATTTTGCATTTTTGTACAGGGTTAGTGCATATTGTATTCACCTGTATTGGTGCACCGCTCTTATGGACGTCGTTATGTAAGTGCGCAATGTGTGAAACGTAAATACAAAATTTTAACAAACCGTAATTCAGTCCATACCGCAAAAAGGACTTTCCCACATATAACTGCAGCGCTGAACGCTGAATATATCTTGATTTTTGTACAGAAATACGCCACTAAATGCTTTACCTCATATAACTGCAACAGTGAAAGCTGAATATATTTTTATTTTTCTACTGATATACATCAATCAATGTTTTTCAAGATATAAGTGCAGCAGCGAATAGCGAATGTATATTTCTTTTTCTACTGATATACGTCAATATAGGTTTTTCTACATATAAGTGCACCGGCGAATGTATATTTCTTTTTATGCTGCAATACGCAAGTAAAGGCTTTACCAGATATAACTGCAACAGTGAACTGAGAATATATTTTTCTTGTAGTACTGAAATACGCCCCTATACACTTTCACCAGAAATAACTGCAGAAGTGACCTGAGAATATATATTTCTTGTTGGACTCAAATAGGTAACTATAAGCTTTCAACAGAAATAACTGCAAAAGTGAACTGAAAATGTATATTTCTTATTGGACTGAAATAGGCCACTATACGCTTTCAACAGAAATAACTGCAAAAGTGAACTGAAAATATATATTTCTTCTTGGACTGAAATATGCCACTATACACTTTCACCAGCAGTGCGAATGTATTTTAATTTTTTTAATGAAATAAGCACCTATACTCTTCCACCAGAAATGAATTCAACCGTGTAGTGCGTTAAAATGTTTAGTGTATTACTGAAATACCGCCCTATGCTCTTTCACAAGAAATGACTGCAAATGATTTTAGCGCAAATAACACCCCTGCTTCAATCAATTTTTTTGGGGGGCAACTGGTATATTACACTAGTAGAAATTATTTGTTCCAATGGTGTTTGTCACTCTGTGTAGCTGAGGTAACGCAGCTAAACCGCAACCAAATTCTGCACTAACCAAATTAACTATATAGTAAGTATATTATTGTCACTGTGGGAAGTGGGAGAAACTCCCCACCATATAGTGGGAACTGTTACTAGGCCAGACTACAGTGAAGGGAGCAGGCCACAACCTATAGCCGCCCTAATCCTGACCCTGATCTCCTGACCGCATGAGCGAACCCTGAAGGTGGGAGGGCTCATGCACTGGAACCTGGATCCTGCTGACATAGGGGTCAGGAATAGGAGACAACCGGTTCCTCAGGGACTCAGACGAACCGAAGTCTCCAGCTACCTAGTAACAGGTGAAAAGGAAAAGACTATATGCAGCAACTGGATCGGCAGGTAAGAACACCGGAAAACTCACTTACCTGCCGCTGCCACCACGACTGAAATCCGTGCATACATACCGGAGCCCACACTCCAAACAGGGCACAAACAACGCATACAGGAAACCAGCATACCGGTTACTGCCTGTACCCCCATGCAGCAAGGTGCACGGCAGCCCCAGGCAGCGCTGCATACAGGCTTATGGTTCACCCCTCCGGGAAACCAGCCCCCTCATGGAGGAACAACATACAACAAGGGAATATCTAGCAGACATGCTGAACTCAACATAAACAGACCAGACAGTCACAACACACTAGACATAAATACACCCTGGACAAAACCCACACCAAACAACAAAGGGTAGGAGGGGAGGGAGACACTGGGAAAACCTTGATGACCACAAGGGTGGTCCTCACTGGACAGATGGTAAATCCAGGAGCAGTGAACCACCAGCACACACCAAGCCTGGAGGAACACTGAGCTACAGGCATCCAGCACAAGCTAAATAGCCCAAATCGACCACACCCTTACCAAGAATACCTTATATTTCAGACCAGTAGAAAATATTTCTTCCAATAGCGTTTGTCACTCTGTGAGCTGAGGTAACGCAGCAAAACCGCAGACAAATGCTGCACTACCTAAATGCACTATATAGAAAGTATATTATTGGTATATAACACCCCTGCTTCAATCCGTTTTTTTGGGGGGGCAACTAGTAAATCACACCAGTAGAAATTATTTCTTCAAATAGTGTTTTTCACTCTGTGTAGATGCGGTAACGCAGCAAAACCGCAAACAAATGCTGCGCTACCTAAATTGACTATATAGAATTTATATTATTGGTATATAACATCCCTGGCTCAATCAGTTTTTTTGGGGGGTAACTGGTATATCGCACCAGTAGAAATTATTTGTTCCAATAGCCTTTGTCCCTCTATATAGCTGCAGTATCATAGCAGAACCGCACACAACTGCTGCACAATACAATTGCACTATAATATACTTTCTATGTTAGAAAGTATATTATAAGTATATTACAGCCCTCAGTAAGTCACACCTATCGATAGCACACCTATACCAGTCTTTAAAAGGACTTTAGTAGCCCTATTAGCTAGCGTTTTGTGTCCCTAACAGTCTGTCCCTGCTCCACACAGCAACCTCTCCCTACACTGGCAAAAGACTGAATGTAAAATGGCTGCCAGATCAGGTTTATTTAGAAGGGGGTGTATCCATGTGCTGAAACGTCTCAATTGGCTGTCCTGTACCACCTGATGGATGTGTCATGGGTCAAAGTTCTTCACAATGTTAAAGAGCATATAATGAAGTGGAGAACCGCACACAATTCGATGGACTTTGGTGCCAATCAAGGACTGAAATCAGCCAATGTACATGCAATGAAATTGAGGCACACAGATTTTTTTTTTGTGTTGCAATTTAATTATTTATTTAGCTTCGCAGTAGTTTCATCCAATTGCCTAATAGTTATCTTCAAGGTACAAACAGAATATCTAGACCGGACGTTTCGGTCACATCAGCCCTTCATCAGCTGTCACATTTTTATCTGTTCTGGAAGGGAAGAATGGCCAGAAGCTGGTTCCCCATAGCAGTATAGTGTTGCAGTGTAGTTGTGCCCTATCTGTCGCGCAAATTATTGTCACGCGACACATGTCGTCGTGTAGACCTAGCCTTAAGGGGTTAACTTCTTCACTCCCTAGACTCAGATGATAGTCAAGGGTGGAGGACCATCCCTAAATGTCTAATTACAGGAGGTGTAGAAGGAATAGTCTATTCCTTCTACACCTGATGTACTTTTGGGGTTAACTTCCCCTTAAAACCTGCCCAGGGGTATACTCTAAAAACTGCTATTCAGTAACTAATATACTAGTGTTTCTTGTCTTCATGAATGACATGTCTGGTATTAAGAGTATTTGGTGGAACTTTTTAAAAAGAGATAAAATGTATTAAAACCTCAAAACTGTTTTTATCAAAGTCGACTTGGCCCAATCTAGTATGATAGTTTTTAGTTCCCTTCTACAGATGTGCTAATACTAAACCGGATTTTGAATATTTTAATTAGCACATGTGGATTTTGATGTGACATCCAATAGAAATTATTTTACATAAGAATATAATGCAATAGGAGATAAAATAAATGGGTAGAAAACAGCCTGAGATTATAATTGGAGGATTGAAAGACTCTTATTGAGATTATGCTAATGTCATTAGTGAGATATTAAAGAGGCAGAATTGAAGTCTGTCATTTTCCATCTATATCAGTCACTTTGAAGACAGTAACAATGTGCCCACAGTGAAAGAAGGAATTAAACTATTTCATGTAATTAACACAGGCAAAAGCATTGATTCATCACAGAAATAAATTAACAAAATGACAAGCTGGGCAGGGATATACAGATGACCGTCACTGCGGATGAACGTTCAGTGATGTAGCTAGGTCAATGTCATAATTAGATGACATAAAGTATCTTCGATTTATAAAACTGCTGGTTATAAAAGAACTTTAAAACACTATAGTATATAAATGTATATAAATACTTCTCAAGGTTTCTGAACTGGAGATATGGAGTGGTCATTGGTGGTTTTTGTTCGCATGTGTCTTCCAGTTTTTTTTGGGGCGGACCGCCCCCAAAAAAAGAAGGTAAAAAAAGTGTAATTTTAATATCCCCACCCAGGATACTGGTATATATGCTGGTCACCAGGCAACTGATTCTACAAAAACGGACGTGGACGCGCATGTGCAGCCAGCCAGTCGCGCAGGGGCCACACGTGAGGTGTACAGTGTACCGATGAGAGGCCAAATAATAACACACAATTCATCAGTTTACTCACGGTTAGCAGAAAGCCACGGTTAGCAGGGTGTTGAGGTGTATATAATTCCACATGTATTAATTCATAGTTTTGATGCCTTCAGTGTGAATCTACAATTTTCATAGACATGAAAATAAAGAAAACTCTTTGAATGAGAAGGTGTGTCCAAACTTTTGGTCTGTACTGTATAAAATATATCACATACACTTTTTTTCATGGTAGATGTGTTACAGCCAAAAATGGTTATTAGAGAATGATCTCACATTAGGGCAGTAAAGTCCATGATATGGTTCAGAAGACAGAGTCCATACCTAAAATGGGGTATAAAACAAGTATAAAACTTTATTTAAAGTGCCAAAATTTGTTGTAATGAGGATGAGCACAGGAAAGTCTTTCTGGGTAGTATACTTTAAACATTGCATTATTATACACACTTATATAGCGCTACGAATTCCGCAGCGCTTTACAGACATTATCATCCAACTGTCCCCAATGGGGCTCACAATCTAAGGTCCCTATCAGTATGTCTTTGGAGTGTGGGAGGAGACCGGAGAACCCGGAGGAAACCCACGCAAACACGGGGAGAACATACAAACTCCATGCAGATGTTGCCCTTGGTCAGATTTGAACCTAGGACCCCAGCACTGCAAGGCACCAGTGCTAACCACTGAGCCACCGTGCTGCCCATGCATTAACATAGTCCCTTGATAACCTGAAAATGGGGTAAAAAGGGGTTAAACAGGATAAAACACACAAATGAAGGGCAACAGTTTTCTGGATTCAGGTGGAGTCCTGGATGGAGTCCTTGCAAATAGAACATAGAGAGGGGCTCAAAACAAAAACAATAAGAGAAGTCCTCTCAAACAAATGGCAGCTCCTGCTCCATATAAGTGATTGTTGAACGGCCTACTTAATTGTAGGGATCAGAACACGACGATACATCAGTCGGAATTGGGCTTCCAGAATCCCATTATTCAGGGGAAGATCCTTCTGGTTGACCCTCCATTTTTCTCTGTTTGGCTGTGGATGACAAGTTAAGTTCCTTTTTGACTTTTTGAAAGATAGGGGGCTGTTCTTTTTTTACATTGCAAGCCAGTCCAACTGCAGGGTCACCCCTGGCCACAGGATTTAATTCCTCAGGTGAATTTTTCAGTGCTGAAGAGTCTGCTGCTTTCTCTCCATAATGTGGGATAGCAAATCCCTGTTGCTGCTGTACAGCAAGTTGTTGAAATAGCATTGCACAGTCCTCTGTAGCTGTACTGAGGTTTTGAGGCTTGGGCCTTCTTCTAACCCGTTTCCTCTGGGGTTAGGGTTTACTATCAGGATCACTCTGCAGTCTCACTAAACCCTCAAACTGATATTAAAATTGAGAGATTAGTCAACATGTCCTACGGTGTAGAACATGTCTAAGCCCGGGCACCACGTCAAGGTTTCTCAAGTAGCCCGGGGCCTAACACTCTCCTACCTGCGCCGTATGGGCGATACCAGGAGCCAGTGGGCAAATTACAGGAGCATGAGGCCGACTCACAAACAGCTTACCAGTTACCTCCAGCATGTAACCATGTTTGCAATGGGAGGAGGGAGGAGTCTGCGAGTCCAACTCAAGACTGGCTGATATGGCCCAGGCCTCACAGGTGAACCTAAATGTGGCCTGTAGATGGAAAACAGGCACATTTAAATTGGAGTTTATACACCTCCAGGAATCTATATATACAAACCAAAAAAGACAAGGTGGCATTAGCAGGAGGTGCTCAAACCCACATGCAGTCGTGCATATATACAGGGGAGCAAATCCTGCACTTGTGGCCCGTTGCTAATGGCGATCCCCAGCAAAATGCATACGGTGGAGGATGCCCGAGGCGAACCACAAGTACCACAATAGACATCTCACACAAGGTAACAAGTGCGGATGTCATAATCAATATAACAATATAACAAAACAATAACAAATACAGGTGCACTCTGCAGTCTCACTAAACCATATGGCCCAGGCCTCACAGGTGCACCTAAATGTGGCCTGTAGATGGAAAACAGGCACATTACATGCTCATGTAATTTGCCCACTGACTCCTGGTATCGCCCATACGGCGCAGGTAGGAGAGTATTTGTTATTGTTTTGTTATATTGTTATATTGATTATGACATCCGCACTTGTTACCTTGTGTGAGATGTCTATTGTGGTACTTGTGGTTTGCCGCGGGCATCCTCCACCGTATGCATTTTGCTGGGGATCGCCATTAGCAGCGGGCCACAAGTGCAGGATTTGCTCCCCTGTATATATGCACGACTGCATGTGGGTTTGAGCACCTCCTGCTAATGCCACCTTGTCTTTTTTGGTTTACTATCAGGATCCCTGGTAACAATAGCGGGTTGCCGGAGAATATTGGTTCCTGCAAAACCAGTGGCGTATTGGTTCTGAGTAGCAGGTGGCACATATTTTGCAGCAGGCCGCACGGGGGTGGTAGAAAGTTCCTTTTCTGGATCCTCCTCAGACTCAGAGTCCTTATCAAGCTCCTGGGTCCCGGTGGGTTGTCCTGGCCGACTTACTGCAGTGGCATAAGGTCCACGTGTACCCTCTGCAGGGGTGAATTCGACCACCTTACATATGGGCTGTGTAGCCAAGGGGCAAGATCCTTTCTTTTTACAGACCAGCGATTGACATAATAATCACGATTGGTCGCTACCAGCGATTGACATAATAATCACGATTGGTTGCTATATCGCGGATGAATCCAAATCCCTGCTGTTTACAAAAGTCCAACACTAGCCTAGTTTTCGTACTGTTACCTGGGAAGTTTTTTACCGGTGCCTCCAGTAACTTACGAGTTAATCCCTCGTTATATTTTTTGCAAACATGGGTGTGCGGGTGTCGAGCAAACTTTATCTCCGTGGACAACTTAGCCCAAAGTGCTGCCTGTTCCGTGGTGGGCCACGCGATGGCGGGGGCATCATGAACCAGACCGGACCTTTCGGCAACTTCTGGTGGATGGTGTCGCGGCATCGCGACTGCATGCTGACCTGCACTGCTCTCCGCAGATTCAGGACCGCGGTCCTCTCCACGTTCCCTCCAGTGACGGTCCCACAACTCCTGCACACGAACCTGTAGTTCCGGAGCAATATGCGTGGGGGTCCAAGTCGGAGCGGCGACTGGGTCCTGTCTGGACTCGATCTCTGGTGCCGAGCTCTCTTGTTTTTCCGCCATGTTGCTCCGGCAATTCACTCCTCTCCCCATGCAGCAATCAGCAGTCTCCCCTTCTAACGTGCGCACGCACGTCACGCTCTTCCTGAGTCTTAGGCCCACCTCCCAGGTCTGTTTCAATGACAGGAGCAGCGCAACCATTATCCACCGTACAAGGGGCGATCTCAGCGAATCGGGTGTTCGGAACAACAGTGGTCAGTACTCCAATTGGGTTTGGTGGTTTGATGACACACAATAAGTCATATGGGTATGAAGATATTCATAGGTGGCAGTGTCTTTGTCCCTACAACCAATAGGTGGGAACATTGATATTCCACACATTTATGCAGCACGCCAGACCTGCAGGGTATAGCGATAGTGAGGTCACGGTTATGGGCAATCGAGGGTTACTCACTTTTCTGAGGAGAACCCTGGGCAGGCATGCGACAGTGAAGGAGAGGTAGACACTAGTTCCTCTGGGGCACACTTGGTAAATAGGGACCAGGCCTGATGGTATGTGAGGTGCCCTGGATGTTGCAGGTATTTTGAGTGCCTTAGGTAAGGTCCCTTTAAGAATCGTGACGCCAGTGCCTGTAACGGTGGCACACCGGTTTGCAGGAGGATTAATGGAGTACACAGATGGTAAACCAAACGTTGCTTTACTTTAGGAAACAGTCCAACTTTATACAAGCAAATACTCCTTTACAGTACAAATGCACAGCAGGTTTACTTCACAGCACAGCAGGTTTCAATCTTGCAAGATACTTGGAGGGTATACAGTTAATGCTTTGCAGTACAATGCTGCTCTATCCCCACAGCTATTTTAGCTGGCTTGAATCCTTGGTATATAAAATCCTTCCTCCAGTATTGGCACTTGCTTTAAATATTACAGTACCTCTGCTTCTTAGCTGGATTCTCTGCTGGATGGGAAAGGTGGCTGCAGATTTCTCCCAGGAGGTCCTCTCCTACTACTTGGGTGTCTCATCTGTGTTGGCTGGATTACTGGTCTCCAGGCAGGCTGTACTCCTTCTAGCCTCCTGGTACAACTAGAAACCAGGACTATCTAGCTGCATGTCGGGAGGAGGCCCTCAGCATATCTTGGGCTGGTGCCTTCTCACTTCTGTCTCCACAGACTCCTGACTATGACCTACCCCTCCCTGTCTGGGCCTGGACATTTATACTAGGGACTCCCTATCTCCCTCTAGTGTCTGGGATGTCTAATTACACCCAACTAGGCCTGCTAAGCATTAACAGGGGAAACATACCAATGTAAAAACACAGGAAATACATTACAATGCATAGTTAAATATAATATCACTGTCCCTTATAGCAGAAGTAACACGTTACCCAATTGACCCTTGTGTAGTGCCCACTCCTATCTAGTGGGACACTACATACCCCCATGCTACGACATTGCCCGATCTCAGCGCTACATGAAAGGGCCCTGCCCAGCTGGATACTGCACCTGAAAGAGAAAAATAATGCAAAGCAGGAAAATACATCTACATTTGCCAAATACATTATATGTATACATCAGGCAGTTCCACTGGCTAAGGAGCAAGTTTGGTGAAAAGGGGGCGTCGTTCTCTTCTCTCAGGGTAATGTAAGGGAACAGGGGCGCTGACCTGGTGCAGCGTATCAAGGATACCAGGATTAGTCCATTATAAAACTTTAAGTGCAATTTGTCAATAATAAAACAGTAGTAGTCCACAGAAAATGCAAAACATCAAATAACAATTCTTGGAGGCTCAAGGTATATAAATGAGTCCGTACCCAGGTTTCCTTCTTGTAGAATATTCAGTGAAAGTGACAAGTATAGCTGAATATAAAGCAGAGGCAGAGGTACAAGATCACAGAGGCTCACATGCGGTGGAGTCCATCTCTGGGCACATTTCCTTAAAAGTAGCAAGATCTCAGAGGCTCATGTGCATTAGAGTCTATCCCTGGGCGCATTTCCTTGAAATTTTAAATAGCATAATAAAAGTCACAGCACATAAAAATAGTCCACATTATTCAAATGGCATATATAAAAATAAGTGCTGCAATATCCTTTAATCAACCTGAAAAGGGGGTTAAAGGGGTTAAAGGTGCAACATGCAAATAGGCACAACTGGGTTTTTCACTCTGAGAAAAAGCAGGCAGGAGGTCCTGTAAACAATATGGCCTTGCTACATTAGGTATTTCAGTGGTTTACCGCCTCCACTGAGCCATGGGTAACTGGCAGCAGCAACAGAGGGCCAAAACAACAAAGGACTCCTGTCCTGGAAGGGTTAATCCACTTTGATAGGGTCCCTTGGCAAAAGAAATCAAATCAATGGCCTAGCAGGCCAATTCACAGGGGCATGTCAAATCCACTTGGCATCACAGTGGTGCTCCGTGGCTCAATATGTAGATTGGGCCTGTAGTGAGAGTCAACAGGCGGATGTGCCCACAACACAGTATTGGGGGGCAACTGCAGCATGAAAGGACCCCTAATAGGTATTGGCCCCATAGGCCTAGGGGTGATCACGGTTGCTGACCGCACCGGTGCAGTCATGACAATTGGGGGCTGCTGCACTGGCATGGGTACCGCTGCCACAAGCGGTCCGGTGGGTTCCTGGACAACTGGCTCTGCACGTCGGTGCACAGCGTAGGAGGACCTCACCGCAGGTGCTGACACTAAAGATGGCCGGCTGACAGGGGCAGGTACTCTCACCTCAGACCCGGAGACGTCCAAGTCCTTAAGTCCTCTTTCATTCTAGTCAGGTGGAGTCTGGATCCTGGCGGAGGCAATCTGGCGCAGCTCACGTAACTGCTTCTCCAGCCGCACGATCTGGTCGTCCAGGCTTTCGGAGTCGGGATCGCTGACCTCCGCTGTCGCCGCCGGCACTTGTGAAGTAGATGGCGCGTCCTGCACAGCCGCTGCAGGTTCAGGTGAGGCGTCCGTTTCGGATGTTGTCCAGGGCAGCATCGAATCTTTCCACATCCTCTAGTTCGCGAATAGTCTTTTCCCTGCGACGCAGCTCAGGTGAGGGCCATGGGCTCACCCTCTTTTCCACCACTGTAGGTTGCCAAAAGATGTTCGGGCCGATAAAGGAGCCCCGTTCTTGAAAGGCATGATGGGCCGGTTCTGGAGAGCGCGCGGGTTCGCGCTCGCAGCCAGGATAGTCCTCATCGATTTCCCAATCCTCAGTTTTCTTCCTGGGACGGGACACGGCAGTGGCGTAGGGGCCTCGCAGACCCTCGGCAGGGGTAAACTCCACTTCCTCTCCCTCGTGGAGGTTATGCAGGTGCTCTGGGAGGTAGCTCCGCTTGACGGACCTCCGATTAACATAAGTCTCTGCCGGTAGTATAGTCTTTTATGAAACCGAAACCTCGGTCCTTGTCGAATGCCACAACCAACCCCATTCTCCTTTCCAGGCGAGGTTGGGTGTCAGTGTGGCGCTCATGAACGGTCTTTGCCAGTTCTTCATAGTAGATCTTGGTCTTGGTAGTTTTCTTGATTGCGGCCTCCCTGATCTCTGCCATTAACGCTGACCACTTAAACGAGGGCTGGAAAAAGTCTCTCCAGGAGCCATAGTAGGTCTCAGGTTGCGTCCTCAGTGGTGGGCAGGTGGGTCTCTCCGGTCCCGGAGAGTAGGCCGGTGGAGTATCCTCTTGCTCTACACCAATAAAGTCCATCTTTAACAGGTCAGGCGCGGACATCCCAGCAGAGCAGTCTTCACTCTTCAACATGCTCTATCCTTCTCTGGAGAGCGACAGGGTGGCGCCAATAATTGCAGACAAATCCTCCCATTGCTCTGGGAGGCAGCCCCCCAGGTACTCCAGTATGGGGGAGGCGGAGTCCATTTCTGCAGACATGCAAATGTCCAGACAGGGCGGTGGCGCGGACATATAGCCTTCCCGCACTTTTTAGCAGAAGGCGCCAATTTTTACCGCCAATTTAGTATGAAGATGACGCAGCAAAAAAATACAGTCAGGTTAAGCGGCCGTCTTTGAGCAAAATTGCTGTCTATTCACTGACAGCAAGCGGTGGCTTAAGCAAACGGCAAACAGTCCATACAATATAATCTTCACACCGCAAATTATTACAGTTCTCTTTGGCCCAGCAATTTTTTTAATAAAGCAATTAGGGCTTGGTCACTTTAAGGCAAATAATGGCACACAGTTTTTGTATCCGCAATGGCGCAGGAATGATCGTATCCTGATTCGTGACGCCAATTTATGCAGCACGCCAGACCTGCAGGGTATAGCGATAGTAAGGTCACGGTTATGGGCAATCGAGGGTTACTCACTTTTCTGAGGAGAACCCTGGGCAGGCATGCGACAGTAAAGGAGAGGTAGACACTAATTCCTCTGGGGCACACTTAGTAAATAGGGACCAGGCCTGATGGTATATGAGATGCCCTGGATGTTGCAGGTATTTTGAGTGCCTTAGGTAAGGTCCCTTAAAGAATCGTGACGCCAGTGCCTGTAACGGTGGCACACCGGTTTGCAGGAGGATTAATGAAGTACACAGATGGTAAACCAAACGTTGCTTTACTTTAGGAAACAGTCCAACTTTATACAAGCGATTGCAGTAGTGTATAATGCAGTCCTTTACAGTACAAATGCACAGCAGGTTTACTTCACAGCACAGCAGGTTTCAATCTTGCAAGATACTTGGATGGTATACAGTTAATGCTTTGCAGTACAATGCTGCTCTATCCCCACAGCTATTCTAGCTGGCTTGAATCCTTGGTATATAAAATCCTTCCTCCAGTATTGGCACTTGCTTTAAATATTACAGTACCTCTGCTTCTTAGCTGGATTCTCTGCTGGATGGGAAAGGTGGCTGCAGGTTTCTCCCAGGAAGTCCTCTCCTACTACTGGGGTGTCTCATCTGTGTTGGCTGGATTACTGGTCTCCAGGCAGGCTGTACTCCTTCTAGCCTCCTGGTACAACTAGAAACCAGGACTATCTAGCTGCATGTCAGGAGGAGGCACTCAGCATATCTTGGGCTGGTGCCTTCTCACTTCTGTCTCCACAGACTCCTGACTATGACCTACCCCTCCCTGTCTGGGCCTGGACATTTATACTAGGGGCTCCCTATCTCCCTCTAGTGTCTGGGATGTCTAATTACACCCAACTAGACCTGCTAAGCATTAACAGGGGAAACATACCAATGTAAAAACACACAGGAAATACATTACAATGCATAGTTAAATATAATATCACTGTCCCTTATAGCAGAAGTAACACATTACCCAATTGACCCTTGTGTAGTGCCCACTCCTACCTAGTGGGACACAACATTTCCACCCATTTTGTGTTTACGGTAGAGCTCTTCATAAGGCAAAGGAGGAGGTGCTGCGTTTTGCATACAGGGTTGGGCCTCTCAGTCAACACAGTAAAGGTAGGATGGGCTTGACCAGACAGTTTGCATAAGTGGGCGGCACTACATTTTCCCGCTCTTCAGGGGGTGTCACTAACTTGTCCACAGTGATGGCGCAGTATTTTTTTTTCAAACAAGAGCTCCTGCAGCCATCTTAAGTGCATATAAACAGTCTATTCACTGACAGCAAGCCATTTTAGTGACACACAAATGTCCGTATTTTCTCACTTTTAACACTGCGATTTTTATGCTGGGGATTAGTATAGCACTTCCATACACTTTCCAAGCAATTTAAACAGTTCTGTAGCCCAAAACAGCGCACAATAAGCAAAAGTCTCTCAATAAAGCAAAGGGGCTTATTCACATGTGACAGTCTCTCAAATATGGCGCAAGCATTAATATCCTGTTCGTGACGCCAAGAAAAGATATGCAGCCAGCCCGTAGTGCAGGGGCAACATGTGAGGTGCATGGTGTACCGATGAGGGGCCAAATAATAACACACAGTTTACTCACGGTTAGCAGAAAGCCTCACTGGGCTGGCAGCACTGTGTTAAGGTGGACAGCACGAAATCCTCCGGGGCACGCATTGTGGTACGGAAGCATCAGCCAAGATGGTGGTTGGGGTGCCCTTGATGTTAGGGGTGCTTAGGGTGCTTGTTACAGCTGAGTCCCTTGATGTTATTTGTCATGATGCCAGTACCGTTAATGGTACAACCAATAGTGGTAATAATGAGGTAGACAGTGGTAAGGTGCAACTCACAACTCAGAGTGCATAGTACATGGGTAGGGTGGTAGACAGAGAGGAGGGAAGAGATTTAAGGCGTGCAGCACTGTGGAGAGCTCTGTGTGTAAGAAAGAGCAGTTTAAATTGAATCCTGTACTGTATGGACAACCAGTGCAATGACTGGCACAGGGCGGAGGCATCAGAGTAGCGGTTAGGCAGATAGGTGACCCTGGCTGCTGCATTAAGGATAGAGTCTGGCGAGGGGAGAGTCTGGTGAGGGGGAGGCTAATTAATAGTGCATTACAGTAATTGAGGCGGGAATGGATCAGGGCAGCAATGAGAGATTTTGTTGTTTCCATAGTGAGAAAGGGGCAGATTCTAGTGATAATTTTGAGGTGCATAAGCGGGCAAGAGCTTGAATATAGGGGGTGAAGGAAAGATCAGTGACAAACATAACACTGAGGGTGATGATGGTGTCACACACTAAGAAGAAGATATCAGGTTAAATTTGGTTAGTAGATGGAGAGAACACAAGAGAGGACATGATGTTAGAGACAGTGGACAGACAGTCACTGGTGTTCTGTAATACATCAGGGGTGATGTTGGGGGATGAAGTGTATAGTTGTGTGTCATCAGCATATAGATGGTGCTGAAAAACAAATCTGCTGATGGTCTATCCAATTGGGGCTGTGTAGAGAGAGAAGAGGAGAGGACCAAGGACTGAGCCCTGAGAAATCCCAACAGCAAGAGGGAGAGGAGAAGAAGTGGAGCCACCGAATGACGCAATGAAAGAGAGGTCAGAGAGATATGAAGAAAACCAGGAGAGGGCAGTGTCCTTTAGGCCGATAGATTGGAGCATGCTGATTAGGAGATGCCGGATGTTTTCTATTTTATCTGTGAAGTAGGCGATCTTATATCTTCTGACCAAGGACTGAGCCCTGAGAAATCCCAACAGCAAGAGGGAGAGGAGAAGAAGTGGAGCCACCGAATGACACAATGAAAGAGAGGTCAGAGAGATATGAAGAAAACCAGGAGAGGGCAGTGTCCTTTAGGCCGATAGATTGGAGCATGTTGATTAGGAGATGCCAGATGTTTTCTATTTTCTCTGTGAAGTAGGCGGCCAGATCTTTAGCACAGAGGTCTGTGATAGGTGCCTGCACTTTAGGACTGAGGAGGGAGTGAAAAGTGTCAAAGAGTTTTTTTGGGTTGTTGGACAGTGAGGAGATTAGGGTGGTGTAGTAGTTCTGTTTGGTGAAGTGGAGGACAGAGTTATAGGTTCTTAGCATGAATTTGTAATGGTGGAATTTTTCTGGTGTGTGTGAGTTTTTCTCCATAGGTGCTCGCAACTCCTGGAGAAACGCTGGAGAAAGCGAGTTTGGCTGTAAGCTAGTTATGCTTTGGTCTGTGTTTGGAGGTTCTGAGGGTAAGGGACACTACTTCATCCAGGATGATTCTGAGGATTTCCTTAGCAGGACAGGAGATGGAAGAAATTGGTGGCAATGATGAGTGTAGAGTGTATGAGGGTTAATGGCCTGTAGATTCCTGAACGTGTAATAAGTAGGAATGTGCTGGGATGGGTGAAGATTTGTGAGAGTGAAGGAGAAGATGTTGTGGTCAGAGAGCGGATGAAGTGAGGTATTAAAGTTGAAGATTGAACAAAGCCAGAAGAAGTGGGACGGTAACGTACACTACACACAGGGGGGAGGATAGTGACCACTGTGCTCCACCCTCACCCCTGGCCCTGCCTACTTGCCTTGCAAGTCCTAATGACAGGGGACAACTAGACGGCAGTCCCTAACTTAGGATACGTTCTGGGAAGACAGACAAGACAAATAACGGAACATGAACGGACCGGGTCAATACCTAGAGAGCTACGCAGTACTAAGGAATGAGCAGAGAATAGTCAGGAAAAGCCGAGGTCAAATACCAGGAGATAAACGAAGTACAACAGGAGTCCGCAAAGAATCGTCAGGTGGAAGCCGGGGTCAGGATACCAGGAGAGATGCGCAGTACAGGAGGAGCAGGCAGAGAATCGTCAGGGAACACAGGATCAGGTAAGTATGCAGGAACAAAACAATCACCAGATACCTAAAATTAACAGGCAACCTGTGGCCAGCAGGCTGCCTGTATTTATAGTGGGCAGTGAGGGTCATGTGACGTGGCCAGCGTCACATGACCGACAGACAGACAAATCGAGCACCGAGTGATCAGGTTGGCGCTCAAGGCAGACCTAGGAGCATGGAGTCTCCCAGCTAGCAAAGCCGCCCTGGGAACGAGGCCAAACACAGATCCTCGCTCCCGAAGCTGAGCAGCAGGTCTGCGGCTGATGGGAGACCGAGTGCACCTTCAGCCCCATGACAAGAAGACTAGGTTAAGTGTTACCGTCTTTATGTGTCTGACCGTTATGTGTTGGAGCATTTGATGTTTGTCTGCTGATCATTGGGTGTTTAGACATGTCGAGCATTCATTATGAACCATCAGCCCAAAGGCCCTTTAACTAACATGGAATTTGCAAAGGTGTATTGCATTGCATTTGTATTGCATTTGAATGGATTTAACCTAAGATCTCATCCTGAGGGCATTGTCCAGGTGGTTCCTGGTATTCACTTTTTTACTCCCATATAGGAATCCGGATTCACAACAGGGGAACCACCACACCACTACCTCTTGGATAGTCTTCCTTCAGTGACAGCTGAGCCAGGTGGGTCAGGAGAAACTGCTATGTGACAGCAAGGGGACAGACAGAGGTGTGATTGGAGGGCAAGCCAAGGTCAAGTCATGACGAATTTGTGCAACATAATAAAACAGGCAAGAGGTCAGAACAGGTGGCACAGCATCTATGCAGTTATCAGACAGAGGTCAGGACAGGCAGCAGAAGACAGATTAGCCCATGTGCTTGCAGGCCCTGTGAGAGCCATGCATGCACTATGGCAGCACACAAAAGCAAAAGCAGGAGGAAGGAGGTTGAGGCAGCACCGAGTGGCACTGATGTCGGCACAGCTGAAGTAATAAGTACTCCAGCACCCGTGACCGCCAGAAGAGGAGAGATGTCAGCAGACTTTGACCAATGGCGTAACAAAAAAGCATGGTATGAGGGCAATCCAGTCAATGTTCACCTTCTAACACTGTATCTTTTATAGGTCAATATTCTGTGCTGCTTTTTAATATATTTTAACTTCTGAAGCTCGGTTTTACTATTAAAGAGCTATAAATTTTGCCCATGGCTGTAGCATTAAATGACAAAATTCTGCTACCACTAGCGGGACCTAAGCAGCTTACAACATACAGTACATTATTATTGAGTTCATGTATAAACAGGATGAAGAAGTACTTTTACTTTATTGTAAGTTTGTAAGGGGTTGTCTACATTTTTGTTTACTAGAGATGGCCTATCCTCAGGATAGGCTATTAATATCTGATCGGTGGTTGTTGATAGGCGGGGTGCAAGCTGTCAGACTCATGCAGATCATATCATAATGACCTATCCTGAGGAGAGATCATTATTTGTACATGAGTAGATAACCTCTTAAGTCATAAATTGAAGAAAAAATTATAGACACTATACAAAGAGCGCTTAAATTACTTTGCCGGTTATCAAAAATTTGTGGTTCCAAATATCTGATGCAAAATGCGAAAGCTAAAAGTCAGTGATTTGAGGGACAAAATACTAAAATGTCATATCAGATGTCCAGCCACACAACTTTCAAGGTGTTGTCAGAGCGGGTCACGTGGATTGCCCTGAGATCTCTGTCTCCTAAATGGACAGTCCTTTTTCATGTGCCCCCTGTCTCCGCAACCAAAACACAATCCTTTCTTTCTATATACTTCTGTGTTTATTGTTTGTCCCTTTTTCTGATCATATGTATTCCCTCTTTCATTCCCTCTCCTCATCTGTCCACTGACTCCCCTTCCCTCTCCTTCTTGCACTTGATCAGCATACAGTTGAAAAAAAAAGTTTGTGAACCCTTTGGAATGATATGGATTTCTACACAAATTGGTTATAAAATGTGATCTGATCTTTATCTAAGTCACAACAATAGACAATCATAGTCTGCTTAAACTAATAACTCACAAATAATTAAATGTTACCATGTTTTTATTGAACACACCATTTAAACATTCACAGTGCAGGTGGAAAAAGTATGTGAACCCCTAGACTAATGACATCTCCAAGAGCTAATTGGAGTGAGGTGTCAGCCAACTGGAGTCTAATCAATGAGATGAGATTGGAGGTGTTGGTTACAGCTGCCTTGCCCTATAAAAAAAACACACCAGTTCTGGGTTTGCTTTTCACAAGAAGCATTGCCTGATGTGAATGATGCCTCGCACAAAAGATCTACGATTAAGAATTGTTGATTTGCAAAAGCTGGAAAGGGTTATAAAAGTATCTCCAAAAGCCTTGCTGTTCATCAGTCCACAGTAAGACAAATTGTTTATAAATGGAGAAAGCTCAGCACTGCTGCTGCTCTCCCTAGGAGTGGCCGTCCTGTAAAGATGACTGCAAGAGCACAGCGCAGACTGCTCAATGAGGTGAAGAAGAATCCTAGAGTATCAGCTAAAGACTTACAAAAGTCTCTGGCATATGCTAACATCCCTGTTAGAGAATCTAAACAAGAATGGATTTCATGGGAGGATACCACAGAGGAAGCCACTGCTGTCCAAAAAAACATTGCTGCATGTTTACAGTTTGCACAAGAGCACCTGGATGTTCCACAGCAGTACTAGCAAAATATTCTGTGGACAGATGAAACCAAAGTTGAGTTGTTTGGAAGAAACACACAACACTATGTGTGGAGAAAAAGAATCACAGCACACCAATATCAAAACCTCATCCCAACTGTGAAGTACGGTGGTGGGGGAATTATGGTTTGGGGCTGCTTTGCTGCGTCAGGGCCTGGACGGATTGCTATCATCAAAGGAAAAATGAATTTCCAAGTTTATCAAGACATTTTGCAGGAGAACTTAAGGCCATCTGTCCACCAGCTGAAGCTCAATAGAAGATGGGTGTTGCAAAAGGACAACGACCCAAAGCATAGAAGTAAATCAACAACAGAATGGCTTAAACAGAAGAAAATACACCTTATGGAGTGGCCCAGTAAGAGTCCTGACCTCAACCCGATTGAGATGCTGTGGCATGACCTCAAGAAAGCGATTCCACCAGACATCCCAAGAATATTGCTGAACAGAAACAGTTCTGTTAAGAGGAATGGTCAAGAACTACTCCTGACCGTTGTGCACGTCTGATCGGCAACTACAGGAAACGTTTGGTTGAAGTTATTGCTGCCAAAGGAGGTTCAACCAGTTATTAAATCCAAGGGTTCACATACTTGTTCCACCTGCACTGTAAATGTTTACATGGTGTGTTCAATAAAAACATGGTAACATTTAATTCTTCGTGTGTTATTAGTTTAAGCAGACTGTGATTGTCTATTGTTGTGACTTAGATGAAGATCAGATCACATTTTATGACCAATTTGTGCAGAAATCCATATCATTCCAAAGGGTTCACATACTTTTTCTTGCAACTGTATGCTGCAATAAACACAGGAATTGGCTGCTTTGCAACTTGCTTCTTTTTCCTCTTTAACAATTGCTCTTTTATGCTCCGAATCACTACTAGAGACTTATCTAGTGACGTATGCATACATTCAGGCCTCACTTTCATTAATTCTGTTCTTAAATCTTCTCTTAACCCATTTATGAAACACGTTCTGAGTATTCGAGTGTCTCTACTATCTGGATCGCTAACATCAAAATCCTGATCTTTGAATATGCTGGTGATTCGTGCATGATATTTATCAGCAGTCTCATCATTTGCCTGGAAAGCTTCCGGAAAGCCTGTTCCTAACTTGCTATTCAATTCCTTAGTGACTACTTCTAGTCTCTTTAAAAACATCTCTCCAGATTTTTTAAATCTAGCATCTGCTTCATTAGGCACTGGTTCTACACCTGCTCCCTCTGCTACATTCCTTATCTTTTCCACTAGAGGCATACTGTACCTACAGCTGCACCCACAAGGGCAGTAAGATCTGTCAATATGGCATCATACGTTTGTTGTATACGTTGTATTCCCTTATAAAATCCAGTTGCATCCTTATAGGGATCAGGGAGTTGTTCTTCAACCTTTTAGCTTGTTGTAAATCATGTGATATTTGAAACATTCCATGTGGGTCTATATAATGGCAACAGGAAGGACCTACTATTTGACATAATCCTCCATGTGCAGCAGTAAGATAATCTAGAACAATTGCATGTTGATTTTCAACAATAATCACCTGCTTGAGATATATTGACTTAACCCCTTAAGGACCGAGGACGTACCGGTACACCCTATTTCCCGAGTCCTTAAGGACCGAGGACGTACCGGTACGTCCTGACTTAAAATCTGCATTCCGGCGCCGCGGGGGTTAATCGGAACGGGACGCCGGCTGAAATCATTCAGCCGGCATCCCGTAACAATGCAGGGGGGGGTCATTTGACCCCCCCGTGTCGGCGATCGCAGCAAACCGCAGGTCAATTCAGACCTGCGGTTTGCTGCGCTTTTTGCAGTTTCTGATCCCCGCGGTCCCTGACCGCGGGGATCAGAAACTTCAGAGTGCCTAAAATCAATATTGCGCACCCCCCCCTGCACCCCTGCATGATTTGATGGCGGCGGGTGGTGCAGGGGGGGTGTCGCAGGCAGTGGGGGCGTTGCGGGAGGCGGGCGGTGCGGCAGGCGGGATCGCGATCCCCCGCCCGCCTCCCATTGCATAATCGTTGGCGTCTAGTGGGTTATACCAGGGTGCCAGCACATTGCTGGCACCCTGGTATAAACGGCTGACATCGGTGATGCGATGTCAGCCGTTTAACCCTTTCCATGCAGCGGTCCGTACGGACCGCTGTATGGAAAAGGTTAACAGCGCAAGGAGCTCCCTCCCTCTCCGATCGGGGGGCTGCTGTGCCTTTGCAGCCCCCCGATGGGAGAGGGAGAGAGCCCCCAGAGAGCCCCCCGAAGCCCCGTCCTCACCCTTCCCCGTCTGCGAAGTTGTGACAGACGGGGAAGGTTCCCATGGCAACAGGACGCCTGCTCAGGCGTCCTGCTGTCCATGGTGCTGAACAGATCTGTGCTGAAAGCATAGATCTGTTCAGTGTAAGTAAAATACAGTGCAGAAACCTATATAGTTTCTGTACTGTATTTTACAGACATCAGACCCACTGGATCTTCAAGAACCAAGTGGGTCTGGGTCCAATTTTTTTTAAAAAAAGTGAAAAAAGTTAAGATAAAATAAAAAAACATTTATCACTGAATAAAAATAAAAATAAAAAAATACACTACACATATTAGGTATCGCCGCGTCCGTAACGACCTGATCTATAAAACGGTCATGTTACTTTCCCCGCACGGTGAACGCCATAAAAATAAAAAAATAAAAACTATGAGAAAATTGAAATTTTGCCCACCTTACTTCCCAAAAAAGGTAATAAAAGTGATCAAAAAAGTCGCATGTACGCCAAAATAGTACCAATAAAACCGTCATCTCATCCCGCAAAAAATGAGACCCTACGCAAGATAATCGCCCAAAAACTGAAAAAACTATGGCTCTTAGACTATGGAAATACTAAAACATGATTTTTTTTGTTTCAAAAATAAAATAATTGTGTAAAACTTTTATAAATAAAAATAAAGTATACATATTAGGTATCGCCGCGTCCGTATCGACCGGCTCTATAAAATTATCACATGACCTAACCCCTCAGGTGAGCACCGTAAAAAAAAAAGTGTAAAAAAAGCAATTTTTTGCCATCTTACGTCACAAAAAGTGTAATAGCAAGCGATCAAAAAGTCATATGCACCCCAAAATAGTGCCAATCAAACCGTCATCTCATCCCGCAAAAAATTAGACCCTACTCAAGATAATCGCCCAAAAACTGTAAAAACTATGGCTCTTAGACTATGGAGACACTAAACAATTTTTTGGTTTTAAAAATGAAGTTATTGTATAAAACTTACATAAATAAAAAAATTGTATACATATTAGGTATCGCCGCGTCCGTGACAACCTGCTCTATAAAATTACCACATGATCTAACCTGTCAGATGAATGTTGTAAATAACAAAAAAAAAAACGTGCCAAAAAAGCTATTTCTTGTTACCTTGCCGCACAAAAAGTGTAATATAGAGCAACCAAAAATCATATGTACCCTAAACTAGTACCAACAATACTGCCACCCTATTCCGTACTTTCTAAAATGGGGTCACTTTTTTGGAGTTTCTACTCTAGGGGTGCATCAGGGGGGCTTCAAATGGGACATGGTGTCAAAAAAACTGTCCAGCAAAATCTGCCTTCCAAAAACCGTATGGCATTCCTTTCCTTCTGTGCCCTGCCGTGTGCCCGTACAGCAGTTTACGACCACATATGGGGTGTTTCTGTAAACTACAGAATCAGGGCCATAAATAATGAGTTTTGTTTGGCTGTTAACCCTTGCTTTGTAACTAGAAAAAAAATATTAAAATGGAAAATCTGCCAAAAAAGTGAAATTTTGAAATTGTATCTCTATTTTCCATTAAATCTTGTGCAACACCTAAAGGGTTGACAAAGTTTGTAAAATCAGTTTTGAATACCTTGAGGGGTGTAGTTTCTTAGATGGGGTCACTTTTTTGGAGTTTCTACTCTAGGGGTGCATCAGGGGGGCTTCAAATGGGACATGGTGTCAAAAAAACTGTCCAGCAAAATCTGCCTTCCAAAAACCGTATGGCATTCCTTTCCTTCTGCGCCCTACTGTGTGCCCGTACAGCAATTTACGACCACATATGGGGTGTTTCTGTAAACTACAGAATCAGGGCCATAAATAATGAGTTTTGTTTGGCTGTTAACCCTTGCTTTGTAACTGGAAAAAAAATATTAAAATGGAAAATCTGCCAAAAAGTGAAATTTTGAAATTGTATCTCTATTTTCCATTAAATCTTGTGCAACACCTAAAGGGTTGACAAAGTTTGTAAAATCAGTTTTGAATACCTTGAGGGGTGTAGTTTCTTAGATGGGGTCACTTTTTTGGAGTTTCTACTCTAGGGGTGCATCAGGGGGGCTTCAAATGGGACATGGTGTCAAAAAAACTGTCCAGCAAAATCTGGCTTCCAAAAACCATACGGCGCACCTTTCACTCTACGCCCCGCTGTGTGGCCGTACAGTAGTTTACGGCCACATTTGGGGTGTTTCTGTAAACAGCAGAGTCAGGGCAATAAAGATACAGTCTTGTTTGGCTGTTAACCCTTGCTTTGTTAGTGGAAAAAATGGGTTAAAATGGAAAATTAGGCAAAAAAATGAAATTCTCAAATTTCATCCCAATTTGCCAATAACTCTTGTGCAACACCTAAAGGGTTAACGAAGTTTGTAAAATCAGTTTTGAATACCTTGAGGGGTATAGTTTCTTAGATGGGGTCACTTTATGGAGTTTCTACTCTAGGGGTGCATCAGGGGGCTTCAAATGGGACATGGTGTCAAAAAAACTGTCCAGCAAAATCTGGCTTCCAAAAACCATACGGCGCACCTTTCACTCTACGCCCCGCTGTGTGGCCGTACAGTAGTGTACGGACACATATTGGGTGTTTCTGTAAACAGCAGAGTCAGGGCAATAAAGATACAGTCTTGTTTGGCTGTTAACCCCTGCTTTGTTAGTGGAAAAAATAGGTTAAAATGGAAAATTAGGCAAAAAAATGAAATTCTCAAATTTCATCCCAATTTGCCAATAACTCTTGTGCAACACCTAAAGGGTTAACGGAGTTTGTAAAATCAGTTTTGAATACCTTGAGGGGTGTAGTTTATAGAATGGGGTAATTTTTGGGCGGTTTCTATTATGTAAGCCTCGCAAAGTGACTTCAGAGCTGTAGTGGTCCCTAAAAATTGGGTTTTTGTAAATTTCTGAAAAATTTCAAGATTTGCTTCTAAACTTCTAAGCCTTGTAACATCCCCAAAAAATAAAATATCATTCCCAAAATAATTCAAACATGAAGTAGACATATGGGGAATGTTAAGTCATCACAATTTTTGGGGGTATTACTATGTATTACAGAAGTAGAGAAACTGAAACTTTGAAATTTGCTAATTTTTCAAAATTTTTGGTAAATTAGGTATTTTATTATGCAAAAAAATTAATTTTTTTGACTTTATTTTACCAGTGTCATGAAGTACAATATGTGACGAAAAAACAATCTCAGAATGGCCTGGATAAGTCAAAGCGTTTTAAAGTTATCAGCACTTAAAGTGACACTGGTCAGATTTGCAAAAAATGGCCTGGTCCTTAAGGTGAAAATGAGCCCGTTCCTTAAGGGGTTAATTCAACTTCCTAGGGTAGGCACTTATGAGTATGTTCTGGTATGTGTGGACCTCTTTTCAGGGTGGCCAGAAGCCTGGCCCACGGCAAAGACAAATGCAAAAACTGTTGCTAAGAAACTGTTATCTGAAGTGGTGTGTAGGTTTGGGGTTCCAGAAGTAATTGAAAGTGATAGAGGTACTCATTTCACTTTAGAGGTATTATAAGAGATACTTATTGGACTAGGTATAGAGCAAGCATTCCACACTCCTCACAGACCACAAAGTAGTGGCAAAGTGGAATGCCTGAACGGAACCCTAAAGTCAAAGATCCAAAACGCCATGGTAGGGACAGGAAAGCCATAGACTGAATGTTTGCCCATAGAATGATATTCAGTTAGAGTAACCCTGAATAAGAAAACTCAGTTGAGTCCATATGAAATATTGTTTGTCACAGCTCCAAGGACAGGCCTATACTTCCCCCAACAGCTTCAGGCTCTTCATTCTGATATGACGCAGTATATGGGAGCAATATGCAAGAGGTTACAACAAACTCATAATCATGTTTTTAGTTTCATTCCAGATCCATCTTCTTTGGAAGGGACCCATACATTAAATCCTGGAGACTGGGTTACAGTCAAAAGGCATGTGAGAAAGGCCTTAGATCCTCAGTTTGATTGGCCATTCTAAGTCCAGTTAACTACACCTACTTCTGTGAAACTGGAAAGAAGACCTACTTGGATCCACGCCTCGCACTGCAAAAAGTTGATCAAATCTAAATCCTGAGCCTAGGAAAGTACTTGGTATTGTGCACCTTGATCTGTTTTTGTCTCCCTGATGCAGGTGGAGAAGGCAAAATTGGATGGGACAATAAGTTTACTAAGTATCATAAAATTGTTGTGCAGATGAGAGATCTATCTGATGGTTGGATTTGCAGTCAATCACCCGTATCGTCCACCTCTATGCCATACAGCTAATCCTCTCACCGAAGGGGAAATACTAGATATACCATGTTGGGACTTGCCTCCTCTCAGTTTAGAATCTCCTCATGGGGACACAGCTGTATCACTCCCTGTTGCAGGCTGGATAAAATATCCATGGTGGCAGGTGAATATTTCAGAGAAGATAGGGACCTGGTATGAGTATGACTCTAAAAATGATGGGTGGAAAGCTAGGCCTGCCAGCATATTGGAAGTGGGAGAAGTTTCTGATGAGGAGGTTAAGATAAGTTTCTCTGGGGAAAATACTGTAGTAAATGAAAAGACTAAGAAACTGAGATATCACCTCACTAGAGAGATCCATGATTCTGGATGGAATTACATAGGGCATTTTCCATCAGGACAAAGGGGCCAGTGGACAACACTAGGTGATTATGAACCAGGGTATGGTGAGATGGAGGAAGACTTAAAAGGCTATAAAGGAGATGGAAGTTTAGGAATGAGCATAGATCCTAAAAGATCAAGTATTACAAGTAAATATTGTAGCCATTTTATGTATTATTTTACAGTCATCAATGATGATAGCTCAGACTCTTGGTGTATATATGATGAGACTACCATGCTGATTTCTATAGTTGATTCTTTGATTCATAAGAATCAATTTCAATTAGATGAGAATATATATATATAGTTTGCGGAACTAGAGCATTCAAGTGGCTTCCTCGAGGGGTTGGAGGTACATGTACTCTAGCTAGGCTCGAGCCGGCAACTTGGATATGGGAGGCAAATTATATCCCTTCTCAACATTTCCCTGGTCATATGTTGGTAAAACGGGATGTTAAAACACCAGTTATGCCAACTATGCCTGAGAGGCCTCAATTCAAACACCCTAGAAAACTGGTTCATGTAGAACCTTCAACTTGGGAGAAGGTAGGGATTTATCTCCCGTATTTGAGCACATATTATGTATCTACCGGAGTCCTAAAGAATGCAAAGCAAATTGAGGATATTGGTGAACTATTTGATAATATAACGGATTATCTTTTTGATGCAGTAGAAGTGAATTCAATATATCTCAAGCAGGTGATCGTTGTTTAAAATCAACATGCAATTGTTCTAGATCAGTGATGGCTAACCTTGGCACTCCAGCTGTGGTGAAACTACGACTCCCAGCATGCTCCATTTATTTCTGTAGAGTTCTGAGAGCAGCAAAGCAAGCGGGGCATCTTGGGAGTTGTAGTTTTACCACAGCTGGAGTGCCAAGGTTAGCCATCACTGTTCTAGATGATCTTACTGCTGCACAAGGAGGATTATGTCAAATAGTAGGTCCTTCCTGTTGCCATTTTATAGACCCACAAGGAATGTTTCAAATATCACATGATTTACAACAAGCTAAAAGGTTGAAGGAAGGATACCGAGATGCTTATCAGGCACCTCCAGACATTGGGTGGCCTGAATGGCTATCATGGCTGGACCCACTAAATTGGTTCTGAGAAATAGGAGGATGGTTGTCAAGAATTTTTTACATGTTATTACAAGGATTGTTCCTTATTCTCGTTGTTTTTATCATTGTAAAGATTTTCTTGTTAATCTGTAAAAGAATACTAAAATCGAAATGTTTTTCAGGAAAAACTACAGCAACTACTACTGTAATAAAAACAAAGGATACTCAAGTTATGGTTATGATGTCTCCATTATCAGCATCTGCTAACTCCAATCTGCAACTGTGACTCCAGTTCCAAGTTCTGTTTTGCCTAAGGACTATTGTACTTGTAATCAAAAGATTTTGGAGAATATAACCAACTGTATATATTGTGGATATAAAAATACAGCGGCTCACCCCCTTCCTATATGGATAAGGTGCACACAACCGCCAGACGCGTTTCGGGGTCTCAAGCCCCTTCCTCCGTAGGCCACTGAGGAAGGGGCTTGAGACCCCGAAACGCATCTGGCGGTTGTCTAGAGTGAGCGTTGATCCACCTAACAGTAAAGAAAAGGAACAAAGCCGGCAAGGAAAGAAAGAGACGCAGATAAAGCAGCATTGATTGAAAGTGGATGCACAAGACTGACGTCATACGAGCTTGCATCCGGTCCCCTTGGTTACCAGGTCACTAGGGACGCCGCGTACAGGCAGAAGCACACCACGTGGGACGCTGTGGGTGTGCGGCCTCCTGGACCAACGCTACAGCAGCGGTGACGGGTAAGACCGGGCTAGTTTTGGAGCATAAATATTATTACATAAAAGCAGTATTGAGCTCACTATTACGGGCAGTATACCAGAAGCGTACCGGACTGAATAGGCCCATTTACAGCTTGGTGGGCTAGTGGACGCAAACGTATACATCCGTTCTATACAGGGAGTGCAGAATTATTAGGCAAGTTGTATTTTTGAGGATTAATTTTATTATTGAACAACAACCATGTTCTCAATTAACCCAAAAACTCATTAATATCAAAGCTGAATATTTTTGGAAGTAGTTTTTAGTTTGTTTTTAGTTTTAGCTATTTTAGGGGGATATCTGTGTGTGCAGGTGACTATTACTGTACATAATTATTAGGCAACTTAACAAAAAACAAATATATACCCATTTCAATTATTTATTATTACCAGTGAAACCAATATAACATCTCAACATTCACAAATATACATTTCTGACATTCAAAAACAAAACAAAAACAAATCAGTGACCAATATAGCCACCTTTCTTTGCAAGGACACTCAAAAGCCTGCCATCCATGGATTCTGTCAGTGTTTTGATCTGTTCACCATCAACATTGCGTGCAGCAGCAACCACAGCCTCCCAGACACTGTTCAGAGAGGTGTACTGTTTTCCCTCCTTGTAAATCTCACATTTGATGATGGACCACAGGTTCTAAATGGGGTTCAGATCAGGTGAACAAGGAGGCCATGTCATTAGATTTTCTTCTTTTATACCCTTTCTTGCCAGCCACGTTGTGGAGTACTTGGACGCGTGTGATGGAGCATTGTCCTGCATGAAAATCATGTTTTTCTTACCTTGCAGACTTCTTCCTGTACCACTGCTTGAAGAAGGTGTCTTCCAGAAACTGGCAGTAGGACTGGGAGTTGAGCTTGACTCCATCCTCAACCCAAAAAGGCCCCACAAGCTCATCTTTGATGATACCAGCCCAAACCAGTACTCCACCTCCACCTTGCTGGCGTCTGAGTCGGACTGGAGCTCTCTGCCCTTTACCAATCCAGCCATCTGGCCCATCAAGACTCACTCTCCTTTCATCAGTCCATAAAACTTTAGAAAAATCAGTCTTGAGATATTTCTTGGCCCAGTATTGACTTTTTAGCTTGTGTGTCTTGTTCAGTGGTGGTCGTCTTTCAGCCTTTCTTACCTTGGCCATGTCTCTGAGTATTGCACACCTTGTGCTTTTGGGCACTCCAGTGATGTTGCAGCTCTGAAATATGGCCAAACTGGTGGCAAGTGGCATCTTGGCAGCTGCACGCTTGACTTTTCTCAGTTCATGGGCAGTTATTTTGCGCCTTGGTTTTTCCACACGCTTCTTGCGACCCTGTTGACTATTTTGAATGAAACGCTTGATTGTTCGATGATCACGCTTCAGAAGCTTTGCAATTTTAAGAGTGCTGCATCCCTCTGCAAGATATCTCACTATTTTTGACTTTTCTGAGCCTGTCAAGTCCTTCTTTTGACCCATTTTGCCAAAGGAAAGGAAGTTGCCTAATAATTATGCACACCTGATATAGGGTGTTGATGTCATTAGACCACACCCCTTCTCATTTATTGGTAGTAGGCTTTCGAGCCTATACAGCTTGGAGTAAGACAACATGCATAAAGAGGATGATGTGGTCAAAATACTCATTTGCCCAATAATTCTGCACGTAGTGTATACTTGTGGGACACAATTTATTTCAACTGATAATAATTGCTGGACTAGCTGGATATTATTGTGGACAGCACCACCGATGGTGTATAACAACAGAAAATTGCAATTGACAACCACTTGGCAGTTTCATTACATTTTCATAACTGAGTGTGTATTTGGTTTATATGGATTGATGTACCATATTTTATGTATGTTTTAGGGGTATGTTCTTAAATATATTTTTTATTTAATAAAGTGTATCATCACTATCCCATTTTAGTGTTTCCTTTTGAAGTGTGCCCCCCCCCCCCTCCCACACCTGATATGTATATATTGTGGCACTGCTGTAGTTAAAAAACAAAAAGGGAGTGTTCAGGGTTTGCACAGTAGGGTTCGATGATGCAGTGAGAACAGGTTATGTAAGAAGATCATCTGGATGGATGCAGGACATCCCACAATCTGCAAAAATCTGTATTCTTGCACTTTGTGTAGGAAGGATGATTTTCCAACCTGTCTTCTCTTATTTTGTCTTAGGGAGTTAGGGGACTCTGTACAGACAGTGGAATAGTGATAAAAAGAGGGGAATTGTGAGAATAATCAATTGATGTTAAGCAGTATCTATATCCTTGTTAGATTCATGCACTCTAATATACTCGCTTCAGTATATAGAAGAATGTTACCTTTATCATATATTCCACTGTAACAAAAACTAGGATTAAGGTCATCTGAAATTAAGTGAAGACATCAGTCTGTTACGAGGAGTGGGAGTATAGCATCCAAATTGGCTACAGGAAAAAGGGAGTTTTTCTATCACCACAAGTTGCTCCCCCTGACTCCAGGGGTTATACCATTCAACACACTCTCTCTGGCTGACCTTGTTCATTACAAGTTCTGGTGGTCTGGGTCATTACGGGATACATTCCCATATCAGGGGCAGCTAGTGGGAGCTTAGGATTTACTGCTCCACATTTCGAACAGCTGGATTCATTATACTGGTGAGCGTCATTACACCCACAGATCCAGGCTGCAGATCTCAACGTCAGTGGGTGGTCTATTTGTGTCTGAAGCTGACTTATTTTCAACTCACCAATCCTCACCTTCTCCTTCATGTATTAATCGTGTCACTAGCCTCCCAGATGTAGTGGGGAGTATAGTGGGTACAGGGGTGGACATAGTCTGTGGGGGGCTTATTAATAAATTCTGGAAACTTGGCGACCTATCACCTATCCAACATGCATGGGCAAACTCACCTTGAGGGGTATTACACCTTCCACATCTTCTCCTCCATTCTCGATTACACATTTCACACTGCCCACATCTCCATCCTTGTTCACCTGCCTCCCTAAACTGAGGTGTTATTGGTGTCACCTGTGCGGTAGTAACATATGGTGGAGGTGGTTTGATATGTGTCTTTTCCAGCCTAGTCATATCAGTATATTCTATACTCGGACTGGATAATGTGCTTTCTGATTCTGGTAAAGGTGGGTATATGTTACTCTGCTGAATCATAGGTGTGTCAAATACTGGCGAAGGTGCAGGAGCAGAGGCTGGAGGTGATGATGGTGCTGATACAACTACTGGGGAGGCATCACCACCGAATCCAACTCTCCTCTGGACAGGGTCTGGAGGGTGGACCACAGCCCTAACACACATGACCTCGTCATCATCCTCTTTTGTATTATATTGGGGATCATTATTGGTTGAAGTAGTCAACCATGCTTTTACCTGTCTTTCATACCTATGTTTTTGAATCCATTCCTTTTCCTCAACCATAAACTTCTTCCAAAGTTGGACATCTAAGCAACCAACTTTTGGTATACCTGCCTTCTTAAAGGGAACCTGTCACCATGATTTAGCGCATAGAGCTGGGGACATGGGCTGCTAGATGGCCACTAGCACATCTGCAGTACCCAGGTCCCATAGCTCTCTGCGCTTTTATGGTGTTAAAATACCGTTTTTAGTGATATGCAAATTACCTCCTATGTGTCCTGTAGCCGGAGATGAGTCCAGCGGAAGGGAGCCCAGCACCGCCCCGCGTCCGCCGAATCTCCTCCTTGCCTGCTGACGTCATAGAGCTGCATTGCCGAAATCTCGCGATGCGCGAGCTAGCGCATGCGCAGTCTCGGCATCATGTTCATTCCCTGTACTGGAATCAGCACAGGGAACGAACTACGCATGCGCTAGCTCGCGCATCGCGAGATTTCGGCACTGCAGCTCTATGACGTCAGCAGGCAAGGAGGAGATTCGGCGGACGCGGGGCGGTGCTGGGCTCCCTTCCGCTGGACTCATCTCCGGCTACAGGACACATAGGAGGTAATTTGCATATCACTAAAAACGGTATTTTAACACCATAAAAGCGCAGAGAGCTATGGGACCTGGGTACTGCAGATGTGCTAGTGGCCATCTAGCAGCCCATGTCCCCAGCTCTATGCGCTAAATCATGGTGACAGGTTTCCTTTAAGTATAGCTGCAGCATTTTAAATTGCCCACTTCCCGTGCTCTATCTCTACCAAGAGCTTCATCGGAATCTTGGGACAAACCTCTTCTCCCCGTTCTTGCTTTCTAGAGATAGTACCCATAGCACACCAGGTCAAAGGTAGCGAGCCCTGACCTTTTGGTTATCCTGCTATGTTAACTACAAACAGTACAGTGAGTCTAGTTAGGTTAGGCTAGACGTCTGTAAACTGTATATAGGAAGTTAATGGAATGTCTGAATGCAAAGATGTTTCCTTGGCTCTAAAGCAAATCTTATACCACAAATATATGCACACAAACGCATATAAGAGTAGTTCAATAGTCAGTCCTATGTACTCCTCATACATTAGAACTTTGAAGTAACAGAGTTCTATATCCTCAACATCTCACAGAACATAAGTGTTCTTGCTTGCTTCTAAACAGCTGCAGCGTCTGGATCTCAGCCAATCTTCCAGATTTAACTTAGTACCGCAACAACTTTAGAAGCAGATACGAGACAAACAGACTAACAAAAGACAAACAAAAACTGACCCCTGACTCAATGTCCCCTTTCGGGTTGTCCACTGAGAACTGCAGGAGCCCTATCCCGACTCACATGGACTTCTCGATACAATGCTCCTCATTGGTTCATTCCTGGCACGTGAACAGGCTGGGTATCTGGGTGCCCCCTCCAAATGTCAGATTGATTAATTAAATCGGCCGAGAAATCACAGACAGATGCAAATGATATGTCTGAGGAGATCTGGTTAGACCGCCCCTAAGGTCTTTATTTTATACACTTCTCATTATAGGAGTTACAAGAGACTTCAGGGTGGTTACAGTGATATAATTGGGTAATTCAAATTACCTAATTCCACGTGAAACACATTGGCAATAAGAACACTTATATAACTGGGTAATAAAGCAAACTGACAAGACTGATTTAAAGGTCAGATTCCCACAATTGGCTTGGACACATCCCAGCCATCTGGTCCATCCATATCCACATTTCTTGGAATTTGAAATACACAGGATCACAAAACACATTTCACAATTATCATGAAATAGTTTTAAACAATAAAGTAAAAACTCCCTTTTTCCTTTAGCCAATTTGGATGCTATACTCCCCCTCCTCCTAACAGACTGATGTCTTCACTTAATTCTAGATGACCTTAATCCTAGTTTTTGTTACAGTGGAATATATGATAAAGGTAACATTCTTCTATATACTGAAGCCAGTATATTAGAGTACATGAATCTAACAAGGATATAGATACTGCTTAACATCAATTGATTATTCTCACAGTGTCAATTAGCAATAGCTGATGCTGACACATAAAATACAGGCTCTTACTTCACCAAGGCCAGGAACCTCGGTAACACATACCTTTCCATTCATGATGATTCCAGGTGCCTTCTTACATAGCCCCCCCCCCCCCCCCACTTTGTTCAACCCTGAGGGGCTGAACACCTGCTCTACAGTATACCCGGGACAGGGCATCTGCGTTTCCCTGCAACCGGCCTGCCCTGTGTTCCAAGGAGAACCTAAAGTTCTGTAAGGACAGGAACCACCTGGTCACTTGGGAATTTCTCTCTTTGGTCTGGCTCATCCACTTGTCACAACCAGACAGCTGAGAAGCTCTGACAGAAGCCTTTCAGAACCTCCTCCTTGAGTTTTCTTTGTTTTGAATTTCAGTTCCTCATCTCGTTAGCCTCTCTCAGCTGTCATGTAGTTGGACTGATTGCATCCCTTTAAATTCCTCCCCATAATGCATTAGTGTGCGGCTTATACAACTTCCTGGAGTGTGTGTGCATGCTGATCCTATCTTCCAGCCTTCTACAAGATAAGTGCTGTACATTTATTTGTGATTTTCTGTTTGCTGGATCCCAGGTGACCCTGACTCCCTCCGTGTCTAGTGTAGGGAGCCGGTGGTCAGTGTCCCCTCACTATTGTAGGGTGTTCAGGTGGTATATAGTCGAGGTACGTGGATATGCGATCATCCACCATTGGGATTTTCGCATAGGCTGAGCAGACAGGGAGAGAGCCAGTTCTGATGCAGGGGTCTCCCTTTTGTTCCTTAGTTTTGGATCCAGTGAGTCATATATTCATTTTGCATTGTCTTGTTTCCTGTACACCTTCCGTGACATTATAAGCCGCCAAAACCGTCTCAAGCATGGATCCGGTTTCTCTTTTGACTGAACGTTTCCAGGGTCTTTCATTGGAGGTAGCTGATCTCTGTAAGACTCTTTCTCAGTTTCTAGTGACCGTTTCAGCTTGCGTTCATGGAGTTTGTTCTGAGCCTAAGATCTCGCTCCCGTATACGTTCTCCGGGGGTAGTGAGAATTTTGTGCGTTTCAGAGAGGCTTGCAAACTCAATTTTCGCCTTCTTCCCCATTCCTCTGGTGATGAGGAACGGAGTGTGGGGATCATTATATCGCTGCTCAGGGGTAACGCTCAGTCGTGGGCCTTTTCGCTGCCGGTGTGGGCACGGCCCCTCCGTTCAGTGGATGATTTCTTTTTAGCCCTGGGTCAGATATATGATGATCCGGATTGTGTTGCTTTGGCTGAGTCTAGGCTACGTCTGTTATGCCAGGGTAAACAATCCGCAGAGATATACTGCTCAGAATTTCGGAGATAGGCAGCTGATACTGGTTGGAATGATGCTGCACTCCGAAGTCAATTTTGCCATGGTCTTTCAGAGGGATTGAAAGATGCATTTGCCTTTCATGAGAGGCCTATCTCCTTGGACTGTGCTATGTCTCAGGCTGTTCGTATTGACAGGCGTCTTAGAGAGAGAGGAGAGATCTCTCCTTCCTGTCATACTCAGTCCCAGGACAGTGCAGCGGTCTCATTCTATGCGCAGGGGTCTCAGTCGCTGTCAGCCCCTTCTGAGCAGGAGCCCATGCAGCTGGGGTTGATTGCCTTTGACAATAGAAGATTCAGCCCGCATGGGAAGGTTTGTTTTTGTTGTGGAGGTATAAATCATTTGGCAAATGTTTGTCCCTCTAGGAGATTCAGGCAGTTTTCTGGGAGTAATAAAGAAACAAAAAGGAAAAAATCTTTTAAAAATGTTCCATCTGTTACTATTGGCAGGGTTGAGGCGGAAATTGAAGGTTTTCCGTTTGCTTGTAGTTCTCGTTTTGTCCTGCCTGCCAGGGTGGCGCTAGAGAGCAAGAACATTTTTTGTGAGATTTTTGTAGATAGTGGAGCAGCTGTCAATCTCATTGATAATCATTTTGCGATAACTCATGGTTTCCAGGTGTGCACTTTGGGAAAGGATATTCCTGTTTTTGCTATTGATTCCGCTCCACTTTCTCAGAAATCATTAAAGGGCATAGTTCACAATATCCGTTTAATTGTGAGTGATGCTCATGTAGAGGATGTGTCATGTTTCGTCCTTAGCGGATTACCTACTCCTCTTGTGTTGGGGCTACCCTGCCTCACTAAACATAAACCCACCATTGATTGGCAAGCGAGGCAAATAAATGGTTGTAGTGACTTTTGCTGAGAGAATTGCCTCACGACATCTGTTTCTGAGGTTTCTACTAAGACTGTACCATCTTTTCTCTCTGAATTTTCGGATGTCTTCTCTGAGAGTGGAGTTCAGGATTTGCCCCCGCACAGGGAGTACGATTGCCCTATTAATCTCATCCCAGGCGCCAAGCTGCCTAAATCTCGTTTATACAACCTCTCCCAACCTGAAAGGGTCGCTATGCGTGCTTATATCTCTGAGAGTCTGAGAAAAGGACACATACGACCCTCGAAGTCACCTGTTGCCGCTGGTTTTTTCTTTGTTAAGAAAAAAGATGGTTCTTTAAGACCTTGTCTGGATTTCAGGGAGCTGAACAGTATCACTATTCGTGACCCTTATCCGCTTCCTCTGATCCCGGACCTGTTTAACCAGATTGTTGGGGCTAAAGTCTTTTCCAAGTTAGATCTAAGAGGGGCATACAACCTGGTCAGGGTCAGAGAAGGAGACGAATGGAAGACGGCCTTCAATACCCCTGAGGCCATTTTGAGAATTTGGTTATGCCTTTTGGTTTGATGAATGCCCCAGCCGTTTTTCAGCATTTCGTGAACAGCATTTTTTATCATTTAATGGGAAAATTTGTATTAGTGTATTTGGATGACATTTATTTTTCTCCTGATTTCAAAACTCATAAGGAACACTTACGTCAGGTCTTGCTCATCCTGCGGGAGAATAAATTATACGCGAAACTGGAAAAATGTGTGTTTGCGGTTCCAGAAATTCAATTTCTGGGGTTTCTTCTCTCCGCTTCTGGTTTTCGCATGGACCCCGAGAAGGTCCGCGCTGTGCTTGAGTGGGAGCTTCCTGAGAATCAGAAGGCGCTGATGCGTTTTTTGGGCTTTGCCAATTATTACAGGAAGTTTATTTTGAATTATTCCTCTATTGTTAAACCACTCACTGATATGACCAGAAAGGGGGTAGATTTTTCTTCCTGGTCGGTAGAGGCGCGTAAGGCCTTTTCTAATATCAAGGAGAGTTTTGCTTCCGCTCCCATCTTGGTACAACCTGATATTTCTCTACCCTTCATAGTTGAGGTTGATGCTTCTGAGGTGGGTGTGGGTGCGGTCTTGTCTCAGGGTTCCTCTCCTGCCAAATGGCGACCGTGTGCCTTTTTCTCGAAGAAACTCTCCTCCGCAGAGAGAAATTACGATGTGGGAGATAGGGAATTGTTGGCCATCAAGTTGGCTTTTGAGGAATGGCGCCATTGGCTAGAGGGAGCCAGACACCCTATTACCGTGTTTACTGACCATAAAAATCTGGCCTACTTGGAGTCAGCCAAGCGTCTGAACCCGAGACAGGCCAGATGGTCTTTGTTCTTTTCAAGGTTTAATTTTGTTGTCACGTTCCGCCCTGGGGTTAAGAATGTGAAGGCAGATGCCCTGTCACGTTGTTTTCCGGGAGGTGGGAATTTTGAAGACCCGGGTCCCATTTTGGCTGAAGGTGTGGTGGTCTCTGCTCTTTTTCCTGAATTGGAGGCAGAGGTGCAGGCAGCCCAGTCAGAGGCTCCTGATCTTTGTCCTCCTGGGAGGTTGTTTGTGCCTCTCGCTTTAAGACACAAGATTTTTAAGGAACACCACGATACGGTCCTTGCTGGGCACCCGGGGGCAAGAGCCACAGTGGATCTCATCGCTCGGAGATTCTGGTGGCCTGCGCTTCGTAAGTCGGTTGAGGGTTTTGTGGCAGCCTGCGAGACTTGCGCTCGTGCCAAAGTCCCTCATTCACGGCCATCAGGTCCTCTCCTTCCCTTACCCATTCCTTCCCGTCCTTGGACACATCTGTCCATGGACTTCATAACGGACCTGCCTCGTTCCTCGGGGAAGACTGTGATTCTGGTGGTGGTGGACCGTTTTAGCAAAATGGTGCATTTCATCCCTTTTCCTGGTTTGCCCAATGCTAAGACGCTGGCGCAGGCATTTATTGATCACATTGTCAAATTGCATGGTATTCCTTCAGACATAGTCTCTGATAGGGGCACGCAGTTTGTTTCCAGATTCTGGAAGGCTTTCTGTTCTCGCTTGGGGGTTCGGTTGTCATTCTCTTCTGCTTTCCACCCGCAGTCGAATGGCCAGACAGAGCGCGTCAATCAGAATCTGGAGACATATCTGCGCTGTTTTGTGGCGGAGAATCAGGAGGATTGGTGTTCTTTTTTGTCCCTTGCTGAGTTTGCTTTAAATAACCGTCGTCAGGAGTCCTCTGATAAGTCACCATTTTTTGGTGCATATGGGTTTCATCCGCAGTTTGGGACTTTCTCGGGAGAGGGGTCTTCTGGTTTACCTGATGAGGACAGATTCTCCTCGTCTTTGTCTTCTATTTGGCAAAAGATTCAGGATAATCTAAAGAGCATGAGTGAGAGATATAAGCGTGTGGCAGATAAGAGACGTGTGCCTGGTCCGGACCTGAATGTTGGTGATCTGGTGTGGTTGTCTACCAAGAATATCAAATTGAAGGTTCCCTCCTGGAAGTTGGGTCCTAGGTTTATTGGGCCTTACAAAATCCTGTCTGTCATCAATCCTGTTGCCTACCGTCTTGATCTTCCTCAGACTTGGAAGATCCATAATGTTTTTCATAAGTCCTTATTGAAACCTTATGTTCAACCCATTGTACCCTCGCCTTTGCCTCCTCCTCCGATTATGGTTGATGGGAATCTTGAATTTCAGGTCTCTAGGATTGTGGATTCTCGTCTTGTCCGCGGTTCTCTCCAGTACCTCGTTCATTGGGAGGGTTATGGTCCTGAGGAGAGGATGTGGGTCCCAGTGACGGACATTAAGGCCACTCGTCTCATCAGGGCTTTCCATAGGTCCCATCCTGAGAAGGTGGGCTCTGAGTGTCCGGAGTCCACTCGTAGAGGGAGGGGTACTGTCACAACCAGACAGCTGAGAAGCTCTGACAGAAGCCTTTCAGAACCTCCTCCTTGAGTTTTCTTTGTTTTGAATTTCAGTTCCTCATCTCGTTAGCCTCTCTCAGCTGTCATGTAGTTGGACTGATTGCATCCCTTTAAATTCCTCCCCATAATGCATTAGTGTGCGGCTTATACAACTTCCTGGAGTGTGTGTGCATGCTGATCCTATTTTCCAGCCTTCTACAAGATAAGTGCTGTACATTTATTTGTGATTTTCTGTTTGCTGGATCCCAGGTGACCCTGACTCCCTCCGTGTCTAGTGTAGGGAGCCGGTGGTCATGTCCCCTCACTATTGTAGGGTGTTCAGGTAGTATATAGTCGAGGTACGTGGATATGCGATCATCCACCATTGGGATTTTCGCATAGGCTGAGCAGACAGGGAGAGAGCCAGGTCTGATGCAGGGGTCTCCCTTTTGTTCCTTAGTTTTGGATCCAGTGAGTAATATATTCATTTTGCATTGTCTTGTTTCCTGTACACCTTCCGTGACACCACTTGAGAGGGGAGTGGTCAGTCACCAGGCGGAACTTACTCCCCAACAAATAGTAGCGGAGAGACTCAAACTCCCACTTGACACCCAGGCACTCTCTCTCCACTATACTATACCTGGTTTCGGCTGGGGTGAGCTTGCGGCTTAAAAAGACAATGGGATGCTCCTCCCCGTTGACTTCCTGATAGAGTACAGCACCAAGGCCTACTTCGGAGGCATTTGTCTGTACCACGAACTCCCTATTGAAGTCAGGCATCACCAAAACCGGTGACCCGCACAGGGACGACTTCAAAGTGGAAAAGGCATCTTCCACATGCTCATCCCAGCGAACCATCACAGATTTTCGTCCCTTCAAGAGCTCTGTCAAGGGGGCGGCTATCGTGGCAAAGTGGGGAACAAATCTCATATAATAGCCTATCATTCCTACATCAGACTTAGGGGCCGTAACCTTTCCCCTGAGAGAACTTGTCCGCAGGCTATCGTCAGTACTGGTCTCCCTATCCTTCCACGATTTGAGTAAATTCACATGGTACACCTGCTCTGGCTTCCGCCACCCTGGCTGGTGTACCTTGTAGTTTACTTCTCCAATCTTCTCGAGTACCTCGTATGGTCCCTGCCATCTAGCCAGTAACCTACTGTCCACTGTCGGTACCAGAACCAAAACCCGATCTCCCGGGTTAAAGATCCAGACCCGAGCCTGCCAATTATACACCCGACTTTGAGCTCGCTGAGCTGCCTCCATATGTTCCTTTACCAGCGGCAACACAGTTTCCATACGTTCCTGCATCTGGGTGACGTATTCAACAACACTTTTATATGGTGTGGGTTGTTGCTCCCACACCTCTTTGGCTATGTCCAACAGACAACATGGATGACTGCGATATAGTAGTTTGAAGGGCGAGAAACCCAGTAGAGGGCTGGGGTACTTCTCGCACTGCGAACATAAGATAGGGCAGAAGGAGGTCCCAGTCCTTTCCATCCTTAGTTACTACTAATTTTTACCTAGTTTTTAACGTTTGATTAAACCTTTCTAGGCCGTCAGTTTGCAGGTAATAGATGGATGTCCGTATCTGTTTGATATTCAGCAACTTACTGAGCTCCTGCATGACCTTGGACATAAAAGGAGTCCCCTGGTCAGTCAGAACCTCTTTGGGTATCCCCACTCGGGAAAAAATCTGCATTAACTCTTTTGCTATGAGTTTGGCCGATGTATGTCGCAGTGGCACCTCCTCCAGGTACCGAGTGGCGTTGTACAGGATGACCAAGATGTGTTGGTGCCCCCTGGCGGACTTCGGTACTGGGCCTATGAGATTCATAGCGATTCTCTCAAATGGTACCTAGATAATCGGGAGGGGAACTAAGGGACTTCGGAACAGGTGCTGGGGGCTAGTGGTTTGACAGGTCGTGCAAGACTTACAAAAGTCATCCACCTCTCTAAAGACAGTGGGCCAGTAAAACCGTTGTAGTATCCAGTCCTGTGTCTTCTGCAATCCCAGATGACCCCCGAGAACATGTTGGTGGGCTAACTCTAACAAGAGATTTTGATAGGCCCCGGGCACCACCAACTGTTCAGCAGGTTCATCCCACAGCTAGCTTACTCGATAAACAGTCAAGTCAATAAATATTGGGACATCGACACAATTCTAACATTTTTGGCTCTATACACCACCAGGATTTGAAATGAAACGTGATGTAAAGATGTGCTTTAACTGCAGACTGTCAGCTTTAATTTGAGGGTATTTACATCCAAATCAGGTGAACGGATTAGGAATTACAACAGTTTGCATATGTGCCCCCCACTTGTTAAGGGACCAAAAGTAATGGGACAGAATAATGATCATAAATCAAACTTTCACTTTTTAATACCTAAAAGATCTAGAAACCAACCCCCTGATTGTTATAAAACCAGCAGACAAAAGGGGTGGAGTGGTAATAATGGATAAGGTGAAATATGAAGAAGAAATGCTTAGACTAGTGTCAGATGAAAAAACATATAAAATACTAAAGAGTAACCCAACCTTTGAATATAAAAATAAATTAGATGGATTACTGAAGGAGGGATTTGAAAGAGGTATCCTGAACCGGAAGGAGTTGGAATACCTAACTGTGCAGAACACAGTGGTGCCCATCATATATCATCTACCTAAGGTACACAAGAACCCAACAAACCCCCCAGGAAGACCGATAGTGTCAGGGATTAATTCCCTGACAAGTAATATAACTGAGTACATTGACTTCTTCCTACAGGTGTATGTCTCGAAGAACCCATCCTACCTGAAGGACACTAACAGTGTAATTGATTTGATAAAAAATTTGGGTCCCTGTAAAAGTAATATCTGGATGGCCACAGTAGATGTTACCTCCCTGTACACGGTCATACCCAAATCATTGGGACAAAAAGCGGTAGAGAATAAGCTAACTAGTGATCCACAAATAACAGAGATCCAGGGCAAATTCATGCATAAATATCAGGAGCTGTCACCATGACCCTTGGCTAAAAAACATCCCTAGTGGTCAATTCAAAAGAATGTCCCGCAACTGCACTGACACTGAAGACTATAGGACCCAGAGTGTAATACTTAGGCCTCATGCACACGACAGTATTTTTTCACGGTCCGCAAAAACGGGGTCCGTAGGTCCGTGATCCGTGAAAGTTTTTTCGTCCGTGGGTCTTCCTTGATTTTTGGAGGATCCTGGCCGTGCGGAGCCAAACGGATCCGTCCTGAATTACAATGCAAGTCAATGGGGACGGATCCGTTTGACGTTGACACAATATGGTGCAATTTCAAACGGATCCGTCCCCATTGACTTTCAATGTAAAGTCAGGAGTCCCTTTTATACCATCGGATCGGAGTTTTCTCCAATCCGATGGTATATTTTAACTTGAAGCGTCCCCATCACCATGGGAACGCCTCTATGTTAGAATATACTGTCTGATATGAGCTAGATCGTGAAACGCAGATCCGACAGTATATTCTAACACAGAGGCGTTCCCATGGTGATGGGGACGCTTCAGGTTAGAATATACTGAAAAACTGTGTACATGACTGCCCCCTGCTGCCTGGCAGGTGCTGCCAGGCAGCAGGGGGCAGACCCCCCCCCCCCTGTTTTTAACTCATTTGGTGGCCAGTGCGGCCGCCCCCCTCCCTCCCCTGTAGTTAACTCATTGGTGGCCAGTGGGCCCCCCCTCCCTCCCCTGTAGTTAACTTGTTGGTAGCCAGCCCCCCCTCCCTCCTCTGTAGTTAACTCATTGGTGGCCAGTGGGCCCCCCTCCCTCCCCTGTAGTTAACTCATTGGTGGCCAGTGGGCCCCCCTCCCTCCCCTGTAGTTAACTTGTTGGTAGCCAGCCCCCCCCCCCTCCCCTGTAGTTAACTCGTTGGTGGCCAGTGGGCCCTCTCCCCTCCCTCCCCCTCCTAATTAAAATCTCCCCCCCATCATTGGTGGCAGTGGAGAGTACCGATCGGAGTCCCAGTGCAATCGCTGGGGCTCCGATAGGTAACCATGGCAACCGGGACGCTACTGCAGTCCCGGTTGCTATGGTTACTTAGCAATTTGCGAGCAGCGATGTCTGTGTCCGGCCGGGAGCTCCTCCTACTGGTAAGTGACAGATCATTAGGCCATGCACCGCACAGACCTGTCACTTACCAGTAGGAGGAGCTCCCGGCCGGACACAGACATCGCAGCTCGCAGGTAAGTATGAAGCTTCTACAAATTGCTAAGTAACCATGGCAACCAGGACTGCAGTAGCGTGCCGGTTGCCATGGTTACCGATCGGAGCCCCAGCGATTAAACTCTCCACTGCCACCAATGATAGGGGGGGAGATTTTAATTAGGAGGGGGAGGGAGGGGAGAGGGCCCACTGGCCACCAACGAGTTATCTACAGCGGAGGGAGGGGGGGCCCACTGGACACCAATGAGTTAACTACAGGGGAGGGAGGGGGGGCTGGCTACCAACAAGTTAACTACAGGGGAGGGAGGGGGGCCCACTGGCCACCAATGAGTTAACTACAGGGGAGGGAGGGGGGCCGGCCGCACTGACCACCAATGAGTTAACTACAGGGGAGGGAGGGGGGGCCGGCCACACTGGCCACCAATGAGTTGAAAACAGAGGGGGGCGGCCGCACTGGCCACCAATGAGTTAAAAACAGGGGGGGGTCTGCCCCCTGCTGCCTGGCAGCACCTGCCAGGCAGCAGGGGGCAATCATGTACACAGTTTTTCAGTATATTCTAACCTGAAGCATCCCCATCACCATGGGAACGCCTCTGTGTTAGAATATACTGTTGGATCTGAGTTTTCACGAAGTGAAAACTCACCTCTGAAAAAGCTTTTATGCAGACGGATCTTCGGATCCGTCTGTATGAAAGTAACCTACGGCCACGGATCACGGACACGGATGCCAATCTTGTGTGCATCCGTGTTCTTTCACGGACCCATTGACTTGAATGGGTCCGTGAACCGTTGTCCGTCAAAAAAATAGGACAGGTCATATTTTTTGGACGGACAGGGAACACGGATCACGGTCTCGGCTGCAAAACGGTGCATTTTTCGATTTTTCCACGGACCCATTGAAAGTCAATGGGTCCGCGAAAAAAAAACAGAAAACGGCACAACGGCCACGGATGCACACAACGGTCGTGTGCATGAGGCCTAAAAGAGAGATTTTTGGAGAAAGGCTACAAAGCAGGTAGACTAGAACAATGTAGGATAAAGATTGAGGAAAATAGAATGGTTAAAATTGGTCACAAAGAAGAAAAAAAGAAGAAGGATTTTCGATATGCTTTTCTGACACAATACAGCACTGATGCAGGTTTTATTAACCACCTCCCGACCGCCTAACGCGCCGATGCGTCCGGGAGGTGGTTGATTTATTCCTCCTGGACGCATCGGCGCGTCATCTCGCGAGACGCGAGATTTCCTGTGAACGCGCGCACACAGGCGCGCGCGCTCACAGGAACAGAAGGTAAGCGAGTGGATCTCCAGCCTGCCAGCGGCGATCGCTCGCTGGCAGGCTGGAGATCCGAATTTTTTAACCCCTAACAGGTATATTAGACGCTGTTTTCATAACAGCGTCTAATATACCTCCTACCTGGTCCTCTGGTGGTCCCTTTTGTTAGGATCGACCACCAGAGGACTCAGGTAGGTCAGTACAGTCCCACCAAACACCACACTACGACCCCCCCCCCCCCGTCACTTATTAACCCCTTATAAACCCCTGATCACCCCATATAAACTCCCTGATCACCCCCCTGTCATTGATCACCGCCCTGTCATTGATCACCCCCCTGTCAGGCTCCGTTCAGACGTCCGCATGATTTTTACGGATCCGATCCATGTATCCATGGATCCGTAAAAATCATGCGGACGTCTGAATGGAGCCTTACAGGGGGGTGATCAATGACAGGCGGGTGATCACCCATATACACTCCCTGATCACCCCCTGTCATTGATCACCGCCCTGTCAGGCTCCATTCAGACGTCCGCATGATTTTTACGGATCCGATCCATGTATCCATGGATCCGTAAAAATCATGCGGACGTCTGAATGGAGCCTTACAGGGGGGTGATCACCCATATACACTCCCTGATCACCCCCTGTCATTGATCACCCCCCTGTCAGGCTCCATTCAGACGTCCGCATGATTTTTACGGATCCGATCCATGTATCCATGGATCCGTAAAAATCATGCGGACGTCTGAATGGAGCCTTACAGGGGGGGTGATCAGTGACAGGGGGGTGATCACCCTGATTACCCTGATCACCCCCTGTCATTGATAACCCCCCTGTAAGGCTCCATTCAGACGTCCGCATGCGTTCTGTGGATCCGATCCATGTATCCATGGATCCGTAAAAAATCATGCGGACGTCTGAATGGAGCCTTACAGGGGGGGTGATCAGTGACAGGGGGGTGATCACCCTGATTACCCTGATCACCCCCTGTCATTGATAACCCCCCTGTAAGGCTCCATTCAGACGTCCGCATGCGTTCTGTGGATCCGATCCATGTATCCATGGATCCGTAAAAAATCATGCGGATGTCTGAATGGAGCCTTACAGGGGGGGTGATCAGTGACAGGGGGGTGATCACCCTGATTACCCTGATCACCCCCTGTCATTGATAACCCCCCTGTAAGGCTCCATTCAGACGTCCGCATGCGTTTGTGGATCCGATCCATGTATCCATGGATCCGTAAAAAATCATGCGGATGTCTGAATGGAGCCTTACAGGGGGGGTGATCAGTGACAGGGGGGTGATCACCCTGATTACCCTGATCACCCCCTGTCATTGATAACCCCCCTGTAAGGCTCCATTCAGACGTCCGCATGCGTTCTGTGGATCCGATCCATGTATCCATGGATCCGTAAAAATCATGCGGACTGTCTGAATGGAGCCTTACAGGGGGGGTGATCAGTGACAGGGGGGTGATCACCCTGATTACCCTGATCACCCCCTGTCATTGATAACCCCCCTGTAAGGCTCCATTCAGACGTCCGCATGCGTTCTGTGGATCCGATCCATGTATCCATGGATCCGTAAAAAATCATGCGGATGTCTGAATGGAGCCTTACAGGGGGGGTGATCAGTGACAGGGGGGTGATCACCCTGATTACCCTGATCACCCCCTGTCATTGATAACCCCCCTGTAAGGCTCCATTCAGACGTCCGCATGCGTTCTGTGGATCCGATCCATGTATCCATGGATCCGTAAAAAATCATGCGGATGTCTGAATGGAGCCTTACAGGGGGGGTGATCAGTGACAGGGGGGTGATCACCCTGATTACCCTGATCACCCCCTGTCATTGATAACCCCCCTGTAAGGCTCCATTCAGACGTCCGCATGCGTTCTGTGGATCCGATCCATGTATCCATGGATCCGTAAAAATCATGCGGACGTCTGAATGGAGCCTTACAGGGGGGGTGATCAGTGACAGGGGGGTGATTACCCTGATCACCCCCTGTCATTGATAACCCCCCTGTAAGGCTCCATTCAGACGTCCGCATGCGTTCTGTGGATCCGATCCATGTATCCATGGATCCGTAAAAAATCATGCGGATGTCTGAATGGAGCCTTACAGGGGGGGTGATCAATGACAGGGGGGTGATCAGGGAGTCTATATGGGTGATCACCCCCCTGTCATTGATCACCCTCCCCCCCCCCCCCCCCTGGTAAGGCTCCATTCAGCCATTTTTTTTGGCACAAGTTAGCGGAAATTTTTTGTTTGTTTTTGTTTTTGTTTTTTCTTACAAAGTCTCATATTCCACTAACTTGTGTCAAAAAATAAAATCTCACATGGACGCACCATACCCCTCACGGAATCCAAATGCGTAAACATTTTTAGACATTTATATTCCAGACTTCTCACGCTTTAGGGCCCCTAAAAAGCCAGGGCAGTATAAATACCCCACATGTGACCCCATTTCGGAAAGAAGACACCCCAAGGTATTCCGTGAGGGGCATATTGAGTCCATGAAAGATTGAAATTTTTGTCCTAAGTTAGCGGAAAGTGAGACTTTGTGAGAAAAAAAACAAAAAAAATCAATATCCGCTAACTTATGCAAAAAAAAAAAAATTCTAGGAACTCGCCAGGCCCCTCATTGAATACCTCGGGGTGTCTTCTTTCCAAAGTGGGGTCACATGTGGGGTATTTATACTGCCCTGGCTTTTTAGGGGCCCGAAAGTGTGAGAAGAAGTCTGGGATCCAAATGTCTAAAAATGCCCTCCTAAAAGGAATTTGGGCCCCTTTGCGCATCTAGGCTGCAAAAAAGTGTCACACATCTGGTATCGCCGTACTCAGGAGAAGTTGGGCAATGTGTTTTGGGGTGTCATTTTACATATACCCATGCTGGGTGAGAGAAATATCTTGGTCAAATGCCAACTTTGTATAAAAAAATGGGAAAAGTTGTCTTTTGCCAAGATATTTCTCTCACCCAGCATGGGTATATGTAAAATGACCCCCCAAAACACATTCCCCAACTTCTCCTGAGTACGGCGATACCAGATGTGTGACACTTTTTTGCAGCCAAGGTGGGCAAAGGGGCACCTTTCAGATTTCGCAGGCCATTTTTTACACATTTTGATTTCAAGGTACTTCTTACACATTTGGGCCCCTAAATTGCCAGGGCAGTATAACTACGCCACAAGTGACCCCATTTTGGAAAGAAGACACCCCAAGGTATTCCGTGGGGGGCACGGCGAGTTCCTAGAATTTTTTATTTTTTGTCACAATTTAGCGGAAAATGATGATTTTTCTTTTTTTTTTCTTTTTTCCTTACAAAGTCTCATATTCCACTAACTTGCGACAAAAAATAAAAAATTCTAGGAACTCGCCATGCCCCTCACGGAATACCTTGGGGTGTCTTCTTTCCAAAATGGGGTCACTTGTGGCGTAGTTATACTGCCCTGGCAATTTAGGGGCCCAAATGTGTGAGAAGAACTTTGCAATCAAAATGTGTAAAAAATGCCCTGCAAAATCCGAAAGGTGCACTTTGGAATATGTGCCCCTTTGCCCACCTTGGCAGCAAAAAAGTGTGACACATCTGGTATCGCCGTACTCAGGAGAAGTTGGGCAATGTGTTTTGGGGTGTCATTTTACATATACCCATGCTGGGTGAGAAAAATATCTTGGTCAAATGCCAACTTTGTATAAAAAAATGGGAAAAGTTGTCTTTTGCCAAGATATTTCTCTCACCCAGCATGGGTATATGTAAAATGACAGCCCAAAACACATTCCCCAACTTCTCCTGAGTACGGCGATACCAGATGTGTGACACTTTTTTGATGCCAAGGTGGGCAAAGGGGCACATATTCCAAAGTGCACCTTTCGGATTTCACCGGTCATTTTTTACAGATTTTGATTGCAAAGTACTTCTCACACATTTGGGCCCCTAAATTGCCAGGGCAGTATAACTACGCCACAAGTGACCCCATTTTGGAAAGAAGACACCCCATGGTATTCCGTGAGGGGCATGGCGAGTTCCTAGAATTTTTTATTTTTTGTCGCAAGTTAGTGGAATATGAGACTTTGTAAGGAAAAAAGAGAAAAAAAAAAAATCATCATTTTCCGCTAACTTGTGACAAAAAATAAAAAATTCTAGGAACTCGCAGTGCCCCTCACGGAATACCTTAGGGTGTCTTCTTTCCAAAATGGGGTCACTTGTGGCGTAGTTATACTGCCCTGGCAATTTAGGGGCCCAAATGTGTGAGAAGAACTTTGCAATCAAAATGTGTAAAAAATGCCCTGCAAAATCCGAAAGGTGCACTTTGGAATATGTGCCCCTTTGCCCACCTTGGCAGCAAAAAAGTGTGACACATCTGGTATCGCCGTACTCAGGAGAAGTTGGGCAATGTGTTTTGGGGTGTCATTTTACATATACCCATGCTGGGTGAGAAAAATATCTTGGTCAAATGCCAACTTTGTATAAAAAAATGGGAAAAGTTGTCTTTTGCCAAGATATTTCTCTCACCCAGCATGGGTATATGTAAAATGACACCCCAAAACACATTCCCCAACTTCTCCTGAGTACGGCGATACCACATGTGTGACACTTTTTTGCTGCCAAGGTGGGCAAAGGGGCGCATATTCCAAAGTGCACCTTTCGGATTTCACCGGTCATTTCTTACACATTTTGATTGCAAAGTTCTTCTCACACATTTGGGCCCCTAAATTGCCAGGGCAGTATAACTACCCCACAAGTGACCCCATTTTGGAAAGAAGACACCCCAAGGTATTCTGTGAGGGGCATGGTGAGTTCCTAGAATTTTTTATTTTTTGTCGCAAGTTAGTGGAATATGAGACTTTGTAAGAAAAAAAATAAAAAATAAAAATCATCATCATTTTCCGCTAACTTGTGACAAAAAATAAAAAGTTCTATGAACTCACTATGCCCATCAGCGAATACCTTAGGGTGTCTACTTTCCGAAATGGGGTCATTTGTGGGGTTTTTCTACTGTTTGGGCATTGTAGAACCTCAGGAATCATGACAGGTGCTCAGAAAGTCAGAGCTGTTTCAAAAAGCGGAAATTCACATTTTTGTACCATAGTTTGTAAATGCTATAACTTTTACCCAAACCATTTTTTTTTTGCCCAAACATTTTTTTTTTATCAAAGACATGTAGAACTATAAATTTAGCGAAAAATTTATATATGGATGTCGTTTTTTTTGCAAAATTTCACAGCTGAAAGTGAAAAATGTCATTTTTTTGCAAAAAAATCGTTACATTTTGATTAATAACAAAAAAAGTAAAAATGTCAGCAGCAATAAAATACCACCAAATGAAAGCTCCATTAGTGAGAAGAAAAGGAGGTAAAATTCATTTGGGTGGTAAGTTGCATGACCGAGCGATAAACGGTGAAAGTAGTGTAGTGCCGAAGTGTAAAAAGTGGCCTGGTCATGAAGGGGGTTTCACCTAGCGGGGCTGAAGTGGTTAAGAACGCAATAAATAAAAATTGGTCCGTTCTAAAAAACGATCCAGTCATTGGCAAAGATGTACCAGCTCATCCTGATATTATTTTCAAGAGAGTTCCCAATATAGCAACTCACCTCGTACTAAGTGCAATACCGCCAGTGAGGACAAAAAATGGTTTGAGCAAATTCACATGGTGCGGTTTCTGTTTGGCTTGCAAAAATAGGAGCTCCTATAATAGGGTTCAATCAATTGAGAGTGTTAAGTCGAACAGCAATGGACAAACCTTCAAGCTAAAAGGAAACTGCACCTGTGAAAATGAAGGGGTCATATACCTGCTGGAATGCCCATGTGGGCTTCAATATGTGGGGCGCACATTACGAAAATTAAAAGTGCGCATCCATTAAACTGCATCATGAAAAGAACTCAAAAGGATTGACATTTGCAGGAATCAGTGGTCAAAACGTACTGGCGTGGGGGTGATGCGGTAGCGCAGATTAATCGCAAGGAAGACGAGTGGATATACCGACTAAACACACTACATCCTAAAGGGTTAAATGCAGAGTTTGATATAAAATCATGTCTGGCATAACTGTATTATCCATTCCGTGAAAGGGATCCAATAGGGATATACAACACCTTGTGAGAAAGGAAGAGTAAATATGCTGTAGCCACTATGTTGAATAACAATAAAATAGATGAATGTCGACGTTCAATGAGGACACTCTGCACTCCAGTTGGAGGAGGATACGCGCTGAATGAATGGAGTTGTAAAGTCCAGATTGGCTGACCGTAACATGTGACCATTTTATGAATGAGAAAAGTGGATATAAAAGGTAAAAGTAACATATAGAAACGAAGGAGCAATTTTGTGTCTTTTACTGTGGATCTTATTGTGGATTTTATGTGTCGAGATAAGAGGGTGTGGGTCAGATGGCTGCTGAAGTGTTTTATATTATATTATATTGTAATGGAGGGTGGGGGGTTTAAAAGGACATGTCTCCGGATGTCCATAGATTTCCCCCCGACGAAGCTTGAGTGCGAAACCCGGGTCGGGCAGCGGATTGTTACTACCAGGATTTTATATATGCTATGATTTTTAGCTCGTTTGTGAGTATAATAAAACCACAAGTTGTTTTATCTGTATCCTAAGTGCTTCACTATGGTGTGATTTTTTGGTGCCCTGCAGAGGAATCCAGGAGGCGTGTTTGGAGTCCAGAGCTGGGAAGCACTGTTATCCTGTATCAGTTCGGTGGGCTTACAGCACGGTTGGAAAATATTCCTTGTTCAGGCAGCGCGGTTCTTTATTTAAACGTATTGGAAACTGGTGTGAATTCACCCACAACACTACAAGGACCTGCAGCGCAAGTATTCAACAGTATCTAAAAGAACTACGTGACTGATTCTATTTTATTAGACATATTTGTCTTCAGTTCCTGCTTGTTCTTGGGGCATTTTCCCTTCAGTTTGTTCTTCAGCAAGTGAAATGCATGCTCAATCGGATTCAGGTCAGGTGATTAACTTGGCCATTGCATAACATTCCACTTCTTTCCCTTAACCCCTTAGGGACGCATGACGTACCGGTACGGCATGTTTCCCGAGTCCTGAAGGACCCATGACGTATCGGTACGTCATGGCTTTAAATCACGATTCCGGCGCCGCAGGGGTTAATCGGAACAGGATGCCGGCTGAAATCATTCAGCTGGCATCCTGTAACAACGCCTGGGGGGGTCATTTGACTCCCCATGTATCGGCAATCGCAGAAAACCGCAGGTCAATTCAGACCTGCGGTTTGCTGCGTTTCCGGTCCATTCGAGTCTCCGGTGACCCGATGAACCGGAAAAATACTGCGTTCGGTGGCGTGATTATACACCACTAATCACAGTCCGAAGATTTGAAGAGGCGGTGCTGGCCCTGGTGCTGAATGCTGCTGTCCAGGGTGCTGATTGGTGCAGGGGAGAGAGGTGCGAGATTCAAACTTCCTGCGCTCCTCTCTCCCCTCCTCTTCCTGTTCTGCACGAGCACCCTGCAGCACCGTCCAGCACCAGCTCCTAAGTCCCCCTAATCGGCATCTATCACCCTCCTGCACCCATCGCCCTCCAGGTACGTTAGGGTCAGTGAGGGAGAGGCACCGTTAGGCAGAGATAGAAGGGAAAAGTTAGTTAGGAAAAAAAATAAAAAAGCACTTTTATCTAAACTTTTTAGTTTCAGCTTTCGGACCCTAGACCCCCCTGCTACTTGCCCCCCAACCCCAGTGAGGATAAGGATGACCCCACGTTCCTCTTGTCATCCGCATCCTCCTCATCATCATCTGATGACGATGAGCCCCCAAGGCGGCGGAGATGCCGCCAGGCGGAGCCAGGGGCCCCACATGCTAGAGATCCTGTGGCCAACCCTAGTACGACCCGCCCTGGGGTTTGTACTGGTTTCCCGGCCCAGCAAATAAGCCCACCGGATCCCCCTGCCGATGAACTTAGCTGGTGTCCCCCAGTGGACTTTGAGCCCGAGAATCCTGATTTTGCTGGCAATCCAGGAATCCAGATTCCCACAGTGGGGTTTACTGAAATTGACTTTTTTAGTTTTTTTTTCAGTAGCCCATTTGTGAATCTGATGGTGGAGCAGACAAACCTGTACGCCCAACAGTTCGTTGCTCAGCACCCGGACTCATTTTTGGCTAGACCCGGTGGCTGGACGCCGGTCAGTGCAGCCGAGATGAGGACATTTTGGGGCCTCGTGCTGCACATGGGTCTAGTGCAAAAACCCAGTGTCAGGCAATACTGGAATGGGGACATCCTCTACCAGACCCCACTCTACAGTATGGTCATGACACGTCCCCGGTTTGAGGCCATCCGGAAATGTCTGCATTATTCCGATAATGCAGCATGTCCCCCCCCCCGAGGTGATCCTGCCCATGACCATCTGTATAAGATACGGCCGGTCATCGATCACTTCGGGGCCAAATTTGAGCAGGCCTACATACCTGGAAGGGAGGTCGCGGTTGATGAGTCTCTCGTTGCGTTCAAGGGGAGACTCAGTTTCCGCCAATATATTCCCACAAAGCGGGCAATGTATGGCGTGAAGCTATACAAAATTTGTGACAGTACCTCAGGGTACACTTACAAATTTCGTGTGTACGAGGGGTGAGATTCCCATATTCAACCCCCAGAATGTGTTAGCGTGAAACTCGTGTGGGACCTTATGTACCCACTGCTAGATAAGGGTTACCACCTTTACGTGGATAACTTTTATACTAGCATTCCCTTGTTCAGGTCCCTTGCCGCCAGATCCACGTTTGCTTGTTTGACCGTGCGGAAAAATCAACGCGGCCTCCCTGCCCACCCCCTCCAGGTACCTATCCCCAGGGGTGAGACCCGTGCCTTTACCAGTGGAAACCTGTTGCTGGTCAGGTATAAGGACAAGAGGGATGTCTTTGTACTGTCCACAATCCACGGTAACAGCACCACCCCCGTCTCTGTGCAAGGTACCGCGGCAACGGTCCTCAAGCCCGATTGTATTGTCGACTACAATCTGTATATGGGAGGAGTTGATCTCTCTGATCCTCAAGCCATATAATGCCATGCGCAAAACCCGGGCATGGTACAAAAAAGTTGCGGTCTACTTGGTACAGGATGCCTTGTACAACTCTTTTGTACTATCTCAAAGCGCTGGCAGCACAGGGACATTCCTCCAATTCTATGAGGCAGTCCTCAAAGACCTGATCTTTTCGGACCGGGAAAGAGCAGGCCGGAGTACCTTGGGTATTGGAGGTGCCCGGATCGTCCCTGGCCAACATTTTCCAGGTGTGATCCCCCATACTGGAAAGAAGGGACGAACCCAAAAAAGATGCAGAGTGTGTCACAAGAGGAGGATACGGAAGGACACCACCACTCAATGTGACACTTGCCCCGATCATCCGGGCCTCTGCGTTATCGATTGCTTCAGGGAGTATCACACTTCCATGGAGTACAACATTTTTATAATCCCCAACAGTCCCCTAGAGAACATAAAAAACTATGGCTCTCAGACTTTGGAGACAAGGAAACAATTTTTTTTTCCCCAAAAAAATATTAGTTTTAGTGCAGGCGACCTCAAACTGCGGCCCTCCAAATGTTGTAAAACTATATAACTAAATAGCGAATGTAGAAACAATTTTAGAATTTAAATTTTTTGTTACCTTGCCTCAAAAAAGTGTAATATAGAGCAACCAAAAATCATTTTTACCCTAAAATAGTCCCAAAACAACAACCACCGTATCCTGTAGTTTCCTAGATGGCGTCACTTATGGAGTTTCTACTCTAGGGGTGCATCAGGGGGCTTGAAAGGGTACATGGTGTAAATAAACCAGTCCAGCAAAATCTGCCTTCCAAAAACCATATGGCGTTCCCCTTCTTCTATGTCCTGCCGTTTAGCCAAATAGAAGTTTACGACCACATATGGGGTGTTTCTGCAAACTACAGAATCAGGGCAACCCATTTTGAGTTTTGTTTGGCTGTTAACCCATTTTTTCCAGTAATAAAGTTAAGGGTTAAAATGGAAAATTTTCCAAAAAATATAAATTTCTAAATTGTTTCTCCATCTGCCATTAACTCTTGTGGAACACCTAAAGGGTTAACAAAGTTTGTAAACCCAGTTTTGAATACCTTGAGGGGTGTACTTTCTTAGATGAAGTCACTTTTTAAAAATTTCTATTCTAGGGGTGCAAGGGGGGGCTTCAAATGGGACATGGTATAAACAAAACCAGTCCTGCAAAATCTGCCTTCCAAAACTCATATGGTGTTCCCCTCCTTCTATGTCCTCCCGTTTGGCCAAACAGTAGTTTAGGAACACATATGGGGTGTTTTTGCAAACTACAGATTCAGGGCAACCCATATTGAGTTTTGCTTGGCAGTTAACCCTTAGTTTATTACTGGAAAAAAATTTATTATATTGGAAAATTTTAAAAAAAATAGAAATGTATAAATTGTTTCTCCATCTGCCATTAACTCTTGTGGAACACCTAAAGGGTTAACAAAGTTTGTAAACCCAGTTTTGAATACCTTGAGGGGTATACTTTCTTAGATGGAGTCACTTTTTTAAAATTTCTATTCTAGGGGGGCAATCAGGGGCTTCAAAGGGGACATGGTATAAGGAAAACCAGTCCTGCAAAATCTGCCTTGCAAAACCCATATGGTGTTCCCCTCCTTCTATGTCCTCCCGTTTGGCCAAACGGTAGTTTACGACCACATATGGGGTGTTTCTGCAAACTACAGAATCAGGGCAACCCATATTAAGTTTTGTTTGGCAGTTAACCCTTGTTTTTTTCCTGGAAAAAATTGATTATATTGGAAAATTTTCCAAAAAATCTAAATTCGTAAATTTTATGTCCATTAGCCATGAAGTCTTGTGGAAGACCTAAAGGGTTAACAAAGTTTGTAAAAACTGTTTTGAATACCTTGAGGGGTGTAGTTTCTACAATGGGGTCATTTTTGGATGGTATCTATTATGTAAGCCTCACAAAGTGACTTCAAACCTGAACTGGTCCATAAAAAGTGGGATTTGGAAAATTTTGGAAAAATTTCTAAATTTGCTTCTAAACTTCAAAGCTATGTAACATCCCCAAAAAATAAAATATAATTCCCAAAATGCTACAAACATGAAGTAGACATATGGGGAATGTAAAGTCAGCACAATTTGAGGGTATTACTATGTATTACAGAAGTAGAGAAACTGAAACTTTGAAATTTGCTAATTAACTTTTTTGACTCAATTTTAGCAGTGTCATGAATTACAATATGTGACAAAAAACCAATCTCAGAACGGCCTGGGTAAGTCAAAGCGTTTTAAAGTTATCAGCACTTAAAGTGACACTGGTCAGATTTGCAAAAAATGGCCAAGTCCTTAAGGTGAAATAGGGCTGAGTCCTTAAGGGGTTAAAGAACTGCTTTTGCAGTATGCTTTGGGTCATTGTCCATCTGCACTGTGAAGCGCCATCCAATTAGTTCTTGTATTTGGCTGAATATGAGCAGGTAATATTGCCTGAAACACTTCAGAATTCATCCTGCTGCTTTTGTCAGCAGTCACATCATCAATAAATACAAGAGAACCAGTTCCATTGGCAGCCATACATGCCCACGCCATGACACTACCACCACCATGCTTCACTGATTAGGTGTTATGCTTAGGATCATGAGCAGTTCCTTTCCTTCTCCATACTCTTCTCTTCCCATCACTCTGGTACAAGTTGATCTTGGTCTCATCTGTCCATAGGATTATGTTCCAGAACTGTGAAGGCTTTTTTATATGTCGTTTGGCAAACTCTAATCTGGCCCTCCTGTTTTTGAGGCTCACCAATGGTTAACATCTTGTGGTGAACCCTCTGTATTCACTCTAGTGAAGTCTTCTCTTGATTGCTGACTTTGACACACATACTCCTACCTCCTGGAGAGTGTTCTTGATCTGGCCAACTGTTGTGAATGGTGTTTTCTTCACCAGGGAAAGAATTTTTCGGTCATCCACCACAGTTTTTTTCCGTGGTCTTCCGGGTCTTTTAGTGTTGCTGAGCTCACCAATGCGTTCCTTCTTTTTAAGAATGTTCCAAACAGTTGTTCCCAGGTGACCCTGACTCCCTCCGTGTCTGGTGTAGGGAGCCGGTGGTCGTGTCCCCTCACTATTGTAGGGTGTTCAGGGGTTATATAGTCGAGGTACGTGGATATGCAACCTTCCACCTCTGGGATCTTTGCATAGGCTGAGCAGCCAGGGAAAGTCTCAGGTCTCCCTTTTGGTTCCTTAGCTTTGGATCCACTCAGTCATATATGCATGTTGCTTTGTCTTGTTTCCTGTACACCGTCCGTGACAGCTGTTCACCATGTCGGATCCGTCCAGCGGCTATTTCGCCGTGCTGCCGGACCGCCGCTCCGTCTCCTTTGACTATAATGGGGACAGGGGTGGAGCTCCGGCGCAGCACGGCAATGCACGGCGAGAGCCGCCGGACTAAAAAGTCGGACATGCGGGACTTTTTAGTCCGGCGGCTTTCGCTGTGCACTGCCATGCTGCGCCGGAGCTCCGCCCCCGTCCCCATTATAGTCAATGGGGACGGAGCGGCGGTCCGGCGGCACGGCGAAAAAGCCGCAGGACGGATCCGACATGGTGAACAGCCTGTCGGATCCGTCCTGCCGCAGGTGTGAAAGTACCCTAAATTGGGATAATGAGGGAATAACACACACCTGGCCATGGAACAGCTGAGAAGCCAATTGTCCCATTACTTTTGGTCCCTCAACAAGTAGGAGGCACATATGCAAACTGTTGTAATTCCTACACCGTTCACCTGATTTGGATGTAAATACCCTCAAATTAAAGCTAACAGTCTGCAGTTAAAGCACATTTTGTTCTTTTCATTTCAAATCCATTGTGGTGGTGTATAGAGCCAAAAATTTTAGACTTGTGTCGATGTCCCAATATTTATGGACCCGAATGTAGCATATTCTGGTGAACCACAAAACGGGGAAACATCGACTCGACCCCAGGTTGTTGGGGTACACCATCAAGTATTACCACGCGTTGGGCTGTACCGAAATTCTCCCCGGAGATGTTGAGATCTGCCAACCCAGAACCCGGTGGCAACTCCTCCATGTCTCCCACCATTACCCTATGCAGGGTTGTCTCCCCATCTTCCACCGAAGTGGCGGTCACCCCTACCGCTGGCCCTTTGGCCTCAGGTTCCCAGGGTTCTGTCTGCCCTGCTGAACATTGCAATGATAACAAAACCGATTCTAGTCGGTCAAACTAAGGTGACGTTTATAGTACTAAACCCTAAGGATCAAGGATAATTTAACAAATGACGGGTAGTTTGTTTAAATTAAAGCTTAACATTTAATAATGTATTTTAAAATAAAATTATAGGCCCTATCGTATTGCACACTTGATTTTGTAACCACTGGTTACACTACTCTCCTAATAGATGGCGGAGAGGGGAGAGGACCATATATAGGGATAGCAAAGGGATAAAGAGACAGAATGAATGGTACAAATTGTACCTAGGCAGACAGATACACTGCTGGGTCTAAACCCTATAGAGCCCTATCACTACCTCTCCTTAACCCCAGCTGATGTATTCACCCTAATGTCACCCTCCCTAAGCATGGACTGCCCAGCTTTGCCCAAAAGACAGAAATAGGTCCTGTTGATGATATGACAATTGGGTTAAAGTGGGACATAAAGACTGGTACATAAACACATGTGTAACAAGTGACGTCCGGTGTAGGCGTCTAATTTGGAGACCACCCACAGTACGGCAGGTCAATCTTACACAAAACAATAAATCCAAATATATGTATTCAATAGATGCCACCGGATGGTTAATCCTGGTGGTGCAGATCAATATACATATAATGGATTAAGATGATCACACTGTCCCGACGCGTTTCCTCGATGGTGTCTGATTCATCAGGGGACAAAATTGTATCCCGGAGGTCCCTTATCGTGGGACGGTTTCTCCGGTAACAAGATTAAAAGGGATATCTGCGTTTGAAATAGATATCTCTAATCACACAGTTGGAGTCACAAAGCATATATTGATATATTCAAGCCAAATATTTCAATGGTGCAGGTACAAAACTCAATCGATCCCTAAATCACACAACCAGTGGGTTGTTATTATGTGGGGTCGAATGAACTAGATCTTAAAAAAGGCCCAAATGTGTGTTTCAAGCAGCCTCCTAGTCGCAGGTCAAGGGGTGATTCCTGGTAATTGATGTCTACTTAAGTAGAGAAATTCCAATGTTAAAAATAGAATAGCATTGGAGTTATTGTCCAGGTAAAAGTATCTGGTGACCTGAACAGTTACCCAGGAATAACCCTGTACCTTTAATGCCTATGTGGAGCTCCAATCCACATTAGTAGTGTTCAAACCTCAGATCAGGTCACAAAACAAATCACAACGATTTACAAGTATCTACTTGCTATACATTGTAGCAGACCTCCCAATAGTACTGATAACATTGTCGATAAAAGGAAGGTCTCTACAGTGTGTCAAGCTTAATAGTAAGGAGGCATCTTAATGTCAAAACTTCCCAATACTATTGACTTATCTGTCCAGTCCCAGATGACAACTGTTTCCAGATAAAGATGGATGGAGGGTGCTCCTCGGCGTCCCGCGTGTAGCAATGGCAATGAAGCAGTATTCGCGGGTCATTTAAATAGCCGTGTAGCCCCGCCCCCATCACACACCCCTTCTCCCTGTCATGCTGCGTCATCACCGCGTCATGTGTCAGCTATCTACTCCTTGATCACATGACCGATCTTCTTACCGAGACGCTTGTTGTAGAGGCAAGATTTGATTATGTCTGATCACCTTAGGTGTGTTTGATCTTTGCAAAGACACCGCAATCAAAGCAATACTGCGACAGGCTAAAATTGAAAATCTTATCTCAGGGGAGGAATTTGAATATCTGTATAAAAAACATCCCACCATAGCCACCTTTTATAGCTTACCTAAAGTTCACAAGGGTGGCACCCCTGTAAAGGGAAGACCAATTGTTTCAGGTGTCAATAGCTTGACTCAAAACCTGGGGATCTATTTGGACCATGTTCTAGCGCCCTTTGTCAGGACACTGCCCTCATACCTGAGGGACACCAGTGACCTTCTTGGTCGCCTAGAGGGGATAAGTTTGGAGGAAGGAACATCTTTGGCCTCAATTGATGTTGAGGCTCTCTACTCCTCCATACCTCACATCCTGGGCATGAGGGCAGTGGAATCGTTCCTCTTGACTAGAGGACAACAATTCAACCCCCATAATGCTTTTGTCTTGCGATTGCTTAATTTTGTTCTCACAAGAAATTATTTCTTGTTTGACGGTGTCCTCTACCACCAGCTCAGGGGCACTGCGATGGGGAGCTCTTGTGCCCCATCGTATGCTAATTTGTTCCTGGGCTGGTGGGAGAGGACACTGGTCTTCAGTGATGTGCCTAGCAGACATGTCCCGTGTGTTATAACATGGGCGAGATTTATCGACGATGTCTTTGTTGTCTGGAAAGGGGGAGAAAGGGACTTCCATGACTTCGTTAAAGAGTTAAACATCAACTCCATCAATATGAAATTCACCTCAGTCTTTGAAATGAATGATCTGCCTTTTCTTGACATTTTGATCTCAAGAGGCAAGGATGATATGATACAAACGGATATCTTCAGGAAGCCCACGTCCACGAATGCACTCCTCCATTGGACTAGCCATCATCCTTTTCCCCTTAAAAGGGGAATCCCAGTGGGGCAGTACCTGCGCATCAGGAGGAACTGCTCCACTTGGGAAACCTTCAAACAACAGGCGGATGATTTGAGGAGCCGCTTCCGGGAAAGGGGCTATCCGGATACAGTTCTGAGACTGGCCTTTAAGAGGGCGTGTGAAACTAAGAGGGATGATCTACTCTTCCCCAAACCTAAAAAAATTGAGACCAGTCAGATACGCCTCATAGGCACCTTTGATGATGCTTCGGAAGAAGTCAAACGGATCCTAAGAAAACATTGGGATATTCTCCTTATTGATCCGGACATCAAAGAGGTGGTGTCCGAGACAGTCCAGGTCACCTATCGAAGGGGTTTGAGTCTAAAGGACCGCCTAGTACACAGCCACTACAGCGGGACACATGATCAAAAAGGGACATGGCTTCAACGTCCGATCGGTTGTTTTCGCTGTAGTGGTTGTGTGGCCTGTCGACACATCACACAGGGACGGTCGTTCTGTGCTACGGTCACGGGTAAAACCTATCATATTGGACAGTTCATCAATTGCCGCACAAAGGGGGTCATCTACAGGGCCAACTGTAAATGCGGCCTTGAATACATAGGGAAAACTACCCGTGAACTACGCCGACGGGTGGGTGAGCACCTGGGCGACATTAGAAATGACAGAGACACGCCCCTGGCAAAACATGTCAATTCGGTACACGGTGGAGATGGGTCAGATTTGAGTTTTATGGGAATTGAGGTTGTTACAAGACCAAAAAGGGGAGGTGACTGGGACCGGAAGATTTTGCAAAGAGAGACATGGTGGATATTTCATCTTCAAACTGTGTCTCCTATGGGTCTCAACGAGCAGTTGTCATTTAACTGCTACATTGAACCCTAATGCATTTTCCAACCCTTAAGAAGGGGGGACCGGTCCCTGTCGCCACCCAAGGTCTCTGCTGGGCTTCTACACACCCACGGAGCGAAGCAATGTTTTGCCCCATTTTTCAAACCTGACCAGAACATCTATAGAGAAGTGGTGTCATTTTGAAAGGCGCTTTTGAGTAACTGTGCATTAACGCCTCTGTTATCTAAGGAATCACCTTATAAACTCCGACATCCCATTGAGTTTGCAGGACCTGGCAGACCATGGGATTTAAAATCCAACTCTAGTGGTAGTAGGAGAGGATCAGTTTTGCCCACTGACTCGTTCTCCATACCGCTATGCATCCTGCTCACGCATGCGCAGTAGAGAACGCTTGCCGTCTTACACACACCAGGTGAAAACGGCTGATCGTCGGATGACCTGAATTGCTTTGATTGCGGTGTCTTTGCAAAGATCAAACACACCTAAGGTGATCAGACATAATCAAATCTTGCCTCTACAACAAGCGTCTCGGTAAGAAGATCGGTCATGTGATCAAGGAGTAGATAGCTGACACATGACGCGGTGATGACGCAGCATGACAGGGAGAAGGGGTGTGTGATGGGGGCGGGGCTACACGGCTATTTAAATGACCCGCGAATACTGCTTCATTGCCATTGCTACACGCGGGACGCCGAGGAGCACCCTCCATCCATCTTTATCTGGAAACAGTTGTCATCTGGGACTGGACAGATAAGTCAATAGTATTGGGAAGTTTTGACATTAAGATGCCTCCTTACTATTAAGCTTGACACACTGTAGAGACCTTCCTTTTATCGACAATGTTATCAGTACTATTGGGAGGTCTGCTACAATGTATAGCAAGTAGATACTTGTAAATCGTTGTGATTTGTTTTGTGACCTGATCTGAGGTTTGAACACTACTAATGTGGATTGGAGCTCCACATAGGCATTAAAGGTACAGGGTTATTCCTGGGTAACTGTTCAGGTCACCAGATACTTTTACCTGGACAATAACTCCAATGCTATTCTATTTTTAACATTGGAATTTCTCTACTTAAGTAGACATCAATTACCAGGAATCACCCCTTGACCTGCGACTAGGAGGCTGCTTGAAACACACATTTGGGCCTTTTTTAAGATCTAGTTCATTCGACCCCACATAATAAAAACCCACTGGTTGTGTGATTTAGGGATCGATTGAGTTTTGTACCTGCACCATTGAAATATTTGGCTTGAATATATCAATATATGCTTTGTGACTCCAACTGTGTGATTAGAGATATCTATTTCAAACGCAGATATCCCTTTTAATCTTGTTACCGGAGAAACCGTCCCACGATAAGGGACCTCCGGGATACAATTTTGTCCCCTGATGAATCAGACACCATCGAGGAAACGCGTCGGGACAGTGTGATCATCTTAATCCATTATATGTATATTGATCTGCACCACCAGGATTAACCATCCGGTGGCATCTATTGAATACATATATTTGGATTTATTGTTTTGTGTAAGATTGACCTGCCGTACTGTGGGTGGTCTCCAAATTAGACGCCTACACCGGACGTCACTTGTTACACATGTGTTTATGTACCAGTCTTTATGTCCCACTTTAACCCAATTGTCATATCATCAACAGGACCTATTTCTGTCTTTTGGGCAAAGCTGGGCAGTCCATGCTTAGGGAGGGTGACATTAGGGTGAATACATCAGCTGGGGTTAAGGAGAGGTAGTGATAGGGCTCTATAGGGTTTAGACCCAGCAGTGTATCTGTCTGCCTAGGTACAATTTGTACCATTCATTCTGTCTCTTTATCCCTTTGCTATCCCTATATATGGTCCTCTCCCCTCTCCGCCATCTATTAGGAGAGTAGTGTAACCAGTGGTTACAAAATCAAGTGTGCAATACGATAGGGCCTATAATTTTATTTTAAAATACATTATTAAATGTTAAGCTTTAATTTAAACAAACTACCCGTCATTTGTTAAATTATCCCTGCTGAACATTGCTAATCTCCTGGGCTTATTCCTTCTCAGGGGTATCCGTAACTCTCACAACTGGCCATAGGGCAGGGAAACCTGGAAAGTCTCTCCCTATTATAAGTTCATAGTGGAGATTTGTGGCGACTGCCAGTTCGTGGGTCCACCTGCCGGCCACCGTGGTTAGAGACACCAGCATGGTCGGGTAGTCTTTCAAGTCTCCATGAATGCACATCAGCCCAACTTTACGGCCAGTATATTCAGCGGACCACACCAGGGTAGCCCTTACCAGGGTCACCAAGCTCCCTGAGTCCAGCAGCGCCTCCGCTTGAGTGTCTCCCACTTCCACCTGACACAAGTGGTCTAGAGCCTCCGGAGTACCTGTGGCACACAGTTTCCTAGCATATAGAGATTGTCGGTAACCACAATTAGTGTCCATGGGCTCAACCCGATGAGGACACTTAGCCCTGGTGTGGCCAGGTTCTTGACACCGCCAGCAGATTAACTGGGTCCAGCCCATAGGGGGAACCTCCCAGGGGGGTTTCAATGGCTCATACTGGTGGGCCTGGGGTGGGGAGTTCTGGAGTTTGCCTGCCCTCCTCCTAAAATAACCCCATTGAGATTCTTGGTGGCCTCATTGCGTTCCACCAGGTCCACCATTTCCAGGGCATTTCCAGGAGATACCTGGCCGATCCAGTGCTGGAGACGGGCTGGTAGCGCCCTTCAGAATATGTCAGCCAATAGTCTATCCAGCATATCTGTGGGACTTAGCACATCAGGCTGTAGCCACTTTTGCAAAAGATGGAGTAAGTCATAATACTGGGGTTTCGCAGGCTCAGACGGCTTCAACCCACACTGATGCACCCGCTGGGCACATTTACCCCCAGTCTTGCCAAAATCTCACCCTTTACCTTCGGGTAGTCGGCCGCTTGATCATCCGGCAAGTCAAAATACACCCGCTGGGACTCTGATGCCAGGAAAGGAGCAACGACCTCAGCCCACTGGTCTCGGGGCAGCTTTTCCCTGGTGGCCACTTTCTCGTACATTGCGAGTTAGGTTTCGACGTCGTCTGTGGGTTTCATCTTGTGGATCACTGCACGGACTGCTTTCCAGGCATCGTGGACGCTTGGGGTTGCTCCTGCTGTCTGGAAAGCCATCACATGTTGTAGCAGCAACTGGTTGGTCTCTTGCTGCTGTTTATTAGCCTCCCGTTGGTGCAAGTTGGTCTATTTGCCTATTTGCCGTTCAGTGGTGCAGTTATATGTTCTAAAGCATTTTGTGTCGTTTATAAATGGAAAAAAAAATTTGCCTCTATGAGGGCCTTCACAACAGCCTCCATTTTGTTGTGGGGCATGGGTTGAAATTCAGCTGGTTTGATGTACGACATACAATTGTGCCCAAAAACATATCAGCGTTCATGCCAGCCTCACATCGCTTGCCCGAATCGAATTGTGGGGATTCGCTCTGGTAGTTAGGACTAGCAGATGCAGTATAGAGGCAAAGTACACAGTTCTTGAATAAAATAGCTGTGTTTATTCACACATCGTGTATAACAAAATGCATATAAGCTGTATCGCAAAACTCAGGTGGCTTGGTGTTTGTTCACACACAAGGAAAGTCCATAAACAATAAAAGTCACCTTTTCCCCTGGGTGTTAATTCACACCCTGTTAGCAGTTCAGCTTCATCAAGTCCATTGGCTGCCTGTTCGCCTTTCAAATCCCAGCACAGCCCTCAATCACAGCACACAGCACACAGACTCCTGAGCTCCACTGTCAGAGGGAGGTAAATCCACACACCTGGCAGCGCTGGCTGTTTTTTATGCCTAGCAAAACTCGGCCTGGAACATGGGGAGTAGTCACCCACCCAGCACTTTGACTACTCCCAGAAAGAGCCGTCCCGGATCAGCTATGACAGCCATGCTAACTCTCAAGGTGTCAATTAGCAATAGCTGCCGCTGACACATAAAATACTGTCTCTTACTTCACCAAGGCCAGGAACCTCGTTGACACATACCTTCCATCCATGATGATTCCAGGTACCTTTTTACACAACCTATTTATGTAGGTGCACCTTTTTTCGTGCCTAAATTCTGTTTTGAGGGGAAAGTTTCTACATCCGATCACTTTTACAATTTTACTATGCACAAACTAATGAGACATAAAAAAAAGAAAAACTGGTCTATTTAGCCGTTGTGTGGTGAAGTGCGAAAATTACAGCCCTTTTTGGCGTGTATTAGTGGCAGAATTTTTTTTTAATTTGCCATTCAGCAGTGCAGTTATATGTTCTAAAGCCTTTTGTGGAGTGTATAAGTGGAAAAAAATAAGGGCCTATTTGCCATTTAGCGGTGCAGTTATATATTCTAAAGCCCTTTTTGTCGTGTATTAGTGCAAAAGAAAAATATATTTGCCATTCAGCAGTGCAGTTATATGTTCTAAAGCTTTTTGTGGAGTGTATACGTGGAAAAAAGAAAATTTATATTTGCCGTTTAGCGGTGCGTTACATGTTCTAAAGCCTTTTGTGTTGTGTATAAGTGGAAAAAAAATAAGGGCCTATTTGCCGTTCAGTGGTGCAGTTATATGCTCTAAAGCATTTTGTGTCGTCTATAAATGGAAAAAATAAGGGCCTATTTGCCATTCAGCGGTGCAGTTATATGTTCTGAGGCCTTTTGTGTCGTGTATAAGTGGAAAAAAATAAGGGCCTATTTGCCGTTCAGCGGTGCAGTTATATGTTCTAGAGCTCTTTTGTGGAGTGTATAAGTGAAAAAAAATATATATATTTGCCGTTCAGCGGTGCAGTTATATGTTCTAAAGCCATTTTGTGGAATGTATAAGTGGAAATAAGGGCCTATTTGCCGTCCAGCGGTGCAGTTATATGTTCTATAGCCCTTTTGTAGTGTATTAGTGCAAAAGAAAAATTATTTAACGTCCAGCGGTGCAATTATATGTTCTAAAGCCTTTTGTGGAGTGTATAAGTGGAAAAAAGAATATATATTTGCCGTTCAGCGGTGCAGTTATATGTTCTAAAAACTTTTGTGTCGTGTATAAGTGGAAAAAAATAAGGACCTATTTGCCATTCAGCAGTGCAGTTATATGTTTTAAAGCCTTTTGTGTCTGTATAAGTAGAAACAAATAAGGGCCTATTTCCCATTCAGCAGTGCAGTTATATGTCTCAAGCCCTTTTGTGCAGTGTATAAGTAGAAAAAAGAAAAATATATTTGCCATTCAGCGGTGCAGTTACATGTTCTAAAGCTTTTTGAGGAGTGTATAAGTGGAAAAAAGAAAAATATATTTGCCGTTCAGCGGTGCAGTTATATATTCCAAAGCCATTTGTGCATTGTATAAGTGGAAAAAATAATATATATTTGCCGTTCAGCTGTGCAGTTATATGTTCTAAAGCCTTTTGTGTCTTGTATAAATGGAAAAACAATAAGGGCCTATTTGCCATTCAGCAGTGCAGTTATATGTTCTAAAGCCTTTTGTGTCTGTATAAGTAGAAACAAATAAGGGTCTATTTGCCATTCAGCAGTGCAGTTATATGTTCTAAAGCCTTTGGTGGAGTGTATAAGTGGAAAAAAGAAAAATATATTTGCCGTTCAGCTGTGCAGTTATATGTTCTAAAGCCTTTTGTGGAGTGTATAAGTGGAAAAAAGAAAAATATATTTGCTGTTCAGCTGTGCAGTTATATGTTCTAAAGTCTTTGGTGGAGTGTATAAGTGGAAAAAATATATATAAATTTGTCATTCAGCTGTGCAGTTATATGTTCTAAAGCCTTTTGTGGAGTGTATAAGTGGAAAAAAGAAATATATATTTGCCGTTCAGTGGTGCAGTATATATTCTAAAGCCTTTTGTCGTGTATAAGTGGAAAAAATAAGGGCCTATTTGCCGTTCAGCGGTGCAGTTATATGTTCTAAAGCCCTTTTTGTCATGTATTAGTGCAAAATAAAAATATATTTGCCATTCAGCGGTGCAGTTATTTGTTCTAAAGCCTTTTGTGGAGTGTATAAGTGGAAAAAAGAAATATATATCTGCCGTTCAGTGGTGCAGTATATATTCTAAAGCATTTTTAGTTTCGTGTATAAGTGGAAAAAAATAAGGGCTTTTTTGCCGTTCAGCAGTGCAGTTATATTTTCTAAAGCCTTTTGTGTCTGTATAAGTGGAAAAAAATAAGGGTCTATTTGCCGTTCAGTGGTTCAGTTATATGTTCTAAAGCCTTTGGTGTCGTGTATAAATGGAAAAAATAAGGGCCTATTTGCCGTTCAGTGGTGCAGCTACTGTATATGTTATAAAGCCTTTTGTGCAGTGTATAACTGGAAAAAAGAAAAATATATTTGCCGTTCAGCGGTGCAGTTATATGTTCTAGAGCCCTTTTGTGGAGTGTATAAGTGGAGAAAAGAAAAATATATTTGCCGTTCAGCGGTGCAGTTATATGTTCTAAAGCCCTTATTTGCGTGTATTAGTGTGAAAAAAGGCTTATTAGCCGTTGTGTGGTGAAGTGAGAAAACTACAGACTTTTTTGGGGTGTATTAATTTCCTTTTTATTTATTTGATCTAACAGTATGTCAGACAGAGAAGTGCAGAGGCCTAAATGTTTCTGGTGCAGGCACAGGTCACAGCAGAGTAAGGGGGCGTGGCAGCAGGAGTCGCAGCGAGAGGCCTGAGCTCCTGGAGTCATCTAGCAGTTGTGTCTTGACCATCAACCCAGCAGATCTTGAATGGTTGACTTGGTCATCCACTTCGTCCCAAGTGACATTAGACAACCCCCAGCCAAGAGTCGGTGGGTTCGTCAGACACAACCCTTAGTTGGCATGGCCTGAGAGCAAGCCGTGTGCCTTCACCTGTCCTCAACCTGCCTCTGTCCGTTCCTGTTCCCTCAGCTAGAGAAGTATTATATGCTGTGGGCTCAGCCCCACTATACAGTGAGGACGAGCTACTAGAGGACAGTCAGCAGCTACTGGGCAGCCAAGATGTGGGGGAGACATCCGCCGCTTCCTTCGGTAGGGGGGCAAGTAGTAATGAGAAGAGTGGCATGGGAGCTGGTGTTGCGAGCGGTGAAGCTCCTGACCCAGAGACCGTTGAGGAGGACATCAGTGACGTGAAGACAGTACTGGATGATAATGATGTAGCTGATCGCACTTTGGAGTCGGGTGAATTAGAGGCTTCATAATCATCGGGAGAAGAGAGTGTCAACTTGCCCGTGAGGCAGCAGCCGAGCCAGTAAGTCACTAGCGTGGCAGGGAGTTAGCAGGGTGGCAGCAGTGGTAGGTTGGTAGCCAAACGTGCCCGGGGTAGACCACCCGCTTCACAGGAGCTGAGACAGTCCTTGAGCCTGTCAGTGTCTGCCAAAGTGCACGGCAGCGCCGACATGTGGAGCTGTAACTACGGTCAGGGACAATACATGTCCTTTATGGCCCACTGGATGAATGTCCTGTACAGCCACACCAGCAACCTGGCCAAGTGATGCCACTTCCGCCTCCACATTGTCATGCTGTTGGTCCTGCGATGATGTCCACCTCTGCCTCCTCATCCTCCACCGTGTCCTCAGCCTCCACTGCAGGGACAATTCACAGTGCTCCTCCAGCATACCACATGTGCGGGGCATGGCTGTGTCATGCTGTTCTGCACCTGATTTACCTGGGTGAACGTTTCCACCCGTTGGAATTCCACCCTCGATATGTTGGACCGACTATACGAACAGAGAAAGGCCATGAACAATTTCTTGATGATCCAAGCAGACAGGAGTACTCCTCTGTGTAACGTCGATGTCAGCCAGTGGCAGCTCATGTGTGACACCTGCCGATTGCTTAGGCCCTTTGAGGAGGCCACGTTATTTGTCAGTCGCCAGGACTACAGGATAAACAATGTCATTCCACTGCTTCAAGTCCTGGAACAGATGGTGGTAAATATGGCTGGTCAGGGGACTGGAGACGTGGCGCCTAGATCTCATGGCCACATGAGCCCTGTGGGAGCTGAACTGGAGGAGGAGGACATTGGAGCACAAGCAATGTGTAGCAAAATGGGTGGTTTTTACACACAGGTGACAGGAGAGGAGGAGCAGGAGCAGCAAGAGGAGCTACAGGCCGATGAGGAAGACGAGGCAGAGAACCCAGACACACCGTGGCAGTATGCAGTGGATATGGAGGCAGGGAGTCCCTCCGAGTCACTTGCACAAATGGCCCGATGCATGCTCACTTGCTTGTATAGTGACAGACGAATTATCACCATTCGGCAGAGGGATGACTTCTGACTCTCCACCTTGTTGGACCCTTGTTACCTGTCCAAAATGGTGGCCTTTTTTACACCCGCTGAGAGGGAGGACAAGCTGAACTACTATTGAGACATCCTATGTAGTTAGTTGGCCGCTGACTATCTGAGCCTTCATCCATCCTCTCGCAGGTCTGACCCAGGGGGCCCTCTGCGCTCACGTTTCTCTGCCATGGCTGCTGTGGCAGGGTAGGGGGATAGGAGCAGTTCCAGCTCCAACAGTAGCAACTTGAGTCTAGAGTTGCTGATGAGCAGCTTTCTTCACCCACCTAGTGAAGAAACTACTCTCCAGAAGCAGCAGCATCTAGACCTGGAGCAGGACATGAACCAGCAGGTGGTGGCATACTTGGACAGCACCCTGCCACTCCACATTGAAGATCTGCTGTACTACTGGGCAGTTGTGTTGATCACGAATATTCGAATTTCGAATTTTTATTGCGAATATAGGTACTTTGAAAATTTGCAAATATTTCGAATATAGTGATATATATTCGTAATTTCGAATATTATTATTTTTTTTTATCAAACACATGATCCCTCCCTGCTTCTAGCTTGTGGGCCAATGAGAAGGCTGCAGTATATTTGACTTTAGGAGTAGTGTTGTTTGCGAATTTTCGTAATACAAAATTTTTTGTGCGAATTTTTCAACTTACAACTATTAGACAAAGAAGATTATAGCACTATATTAGCTAAATTGCTCTATATTCGATTTTTTTTTTTTCGAATATTCGCTATATTGCTATAACTTCATTTTTTCGAATATTCATAATATTCTAAAACAAGAATATATAGCAATATAGCGAATATTCGAAAAAAAAACGAATATAGAGCAATTTAGCTAATATAGTGCTATAATCTTTTTTTTATAGTTGCAATTTTTTTCCAATCTGAACTTCAGATGAGAAAAAAATTACAACTATTAGACAAAGAAGATTATAGCACTATATTAGCTAAATTGCTCTATATTAGTTTTTTTTCAAATATTTGCTATATTGCTATATATTCTTGTTTTAGAATATTACAAATATTCGAAAAAACGAAGTTATAGCAATATAGCGAATATTTGAAAAAAAATCGAATATAGAGCAATTTAGGTAATATAGTGCTATAATCTTCTTTGTCTAATAGTTGTAAGTTGAAAAATTCGCAATAAAAATTCGTATTCCAAAAATTCGCATATTACACATTCATTACCTTGACGATTTTTTTAGTAAAAAAATCGTAGAATATAACGAATATTCGAATTTGCAAATATTCAACGAATATTCTACAAAATATCGCAAATTCGAATATGATCCCTGCCGCTCATCACTACTGGGCAGCCAAACTGGATTTTTGGCCGCAACTGGCCGAGTTTGCCCTGGAACAGCTGTCCTGCCTGGTCAGTAGTGTGGCATGAGAGCGGGTGTTTAGTGTGGAGGGGGCCATAGTTACCACAAGAAGAACTCACCTGTCCACCCAAAGTGTGAAATGACTGATCTTTGTCAAGATGAATCAGGCGTGGATCAGCCAGGATTTCCACTCACCAAGGGCTGATGCGTCAGACTAGATAATCCATGGTGTGTCACGGATGGTGTTGTGGAAAACTAGAAGACAACAAATGAAGATCCGACTGACTTGATCCCAAACTAAGGAACATAAGGATGAGCCCTGTAAAAGCCGTAGCTCTCTCCCTGACTTCTCAGGCCATGCAAAGATCTCTATGATAGATAATTGCATGCCCTCGTGCCTCGACTGTATGACACCTGAACACCCTATAATAGTGAGGGGACACGACCACCTAGGATCAAGCCAACAGGGAAACACAAATAAAGGAACAGACTTATCTGTAGAAGCATCAGTTGCAGCATCCAGCATGCGCACAATCCAGGAAGTTATATAAACCACAAAGTGATGCAGTATGGGAGGGGATTTAAAGGGAAGCAATCAGTGCAACTAGATGACAGCTGAGAGAGGGAAACGAGATGACAAAAGGAAAGCAAAACAAAAGAACCTCAAGCAAGAGGTTCTGAAGAACATCTATCAGAGCTTCTCAGATATCTGGCGGTGACATGGTGTCACACCAACACTTTGACAAAAGAGACTGGTTTCTTCTGGCTACCTGCCTTAGCTACTATTTTGATGCTGCCATCTGCCTGATTCCACACATCTGATGCCAAGTGCTCCTTCTTTCACCCACCATCTTCAACTGGTACTGGTATCTCCACCCACCTCCCCACTCTGTCACCGTGTCACTCTGTGGTCTCCTAATGCTGCTGCAACCTCCACACTATGTCATTCTGCCACTCTGTGGTCTCCTGATGCTGCTGCCACCTCCCTACTCTGTCAATGGGTCACTCTGTGGTCTCCTGATGCTGCCACCTCCACACTCTGTCACCTGGTCACTTTGTGGTCTCCTGATGCTGCTGCAACCTCCACACTGTCACCTTGCCACTCTGTGGTCTCCTAATGCTGCTGTCACCTCCATACTATGTCACCTTGTCACTCTGTGGTCTCCTGATGATGCTGCTGCCACCTCCACACTGTCATTGTGCCACTCTATGGCCTCCTCTTGATCCTGCTGCCGCCACCTCCAGACTCTGTCATTGTGCCATTCTGTGGCCTCCTGATACTGCCGCAACCTCCACATTCTGCCATTGTGCCACTCTGTGGCCTCCTGATACTGCCGCCACCTCCACACTCTGTCATTGTGCCACTCTTTGGCCTCCTGATGCTGCTGCCACCTCCACACTGTCATTGTGCCACTCTGTGGCCTCCTTCTGATGCTGCCGGCACCTCCAAACTCTGTCATTGAGCAACTCTGTGGTCTCCTCATGCTGCTTCCACCTCACCACTTTGTCATAGGGCCACTCTGTGGACTTCTCATGCTGTTCCCACCCTCCCCACTTCATGACTGGGCTACTATTTTGCCTTTTGGCCTGGCTGACATAATCATTTATTTCACACTTCTTCTGATCTGTCAGAAGGAAGGAAAAATAGACGCACAACGGATCCTGTCTGTGTAGCAGCTGTAAGGCCTGTATGGTCCAATCAGAATTGTGATTTGGTAGCCAAAAGCAGGAGTGGGTGCAAAACACAGAAGATATGCAAATATTCCGTTCACGTGTCATCTCTGTTTTGGATCCACTTCTGTTTTTTTTTTTGCATTAGCCATGCTGATGGATTACTGATTAAATGCTGACTGAATGAAGGCTCAACAGACAGGATCCGTTTTTTGTGGGTTATTATTCTGACAGATCATAACGGCAAAATAATCAGTTACGTCAACACAAACTTACTGCTGACACCCTCTCCACTCTGTCGGGGGGCTCTACTTTTATAGGCGTTTAATAGAACAGGTTCTGTAGACATCTATGTGGAGTCAGCTGATGACAGTGTAAAAGGAGTGTGCTTCTTCTTGGCGCTAACATCGACCTGTAAGGCTGAGTTCATACTTGAGTTATTTGGTCAGTTTTGGCCCCGGCACTGCCCAAATAAGTGAAGTGTGCAGTGATTCTAAGAGCAACGCCTGTCATCTGCATGTCATACTGACTCATAGTATTATTTCACTACCACAGCAGACTCCCTATGCATGTTGCTGCAAGGCACAGTGTTCTACACCACTATAAAGGCTCTCTGCAGCCAGGAAATAGCAGTTTTTTAATGTGATTTGCCACAAATAAATTTGTATCGAACCACATTTTTTCAAAATATTCTGCAAATCTCTACTCAGGTCATCTATATCAGATCAGTGGGGGTCCGACACCAGCTGTATAAAGGGAAGGCACGCTGTGTGCATGTGTTCCGTCTCTCTTCCTGCTCACCGCTGTATGTCTATGGCAAAGGCATAATACAGGAGAAGCAAATTAAAGGCAGGTGTTGTCAATACGCCTGTCTTTTTTACTCCAAAAAAAGGCGAGCTTGATACCGTAAATGTGCCTAAAGTTGTTTTTCTTTTTATGTTCAAGAGGACAGCAGAGGTTGGAAGCTTAAAGGTAGGACAACCCCTTTAATTAAAATGGCATCTTTTCACTAGTAGCTACAAAGGTGCAAGTAGATCACTAGAGGTGAGCTATCCTAAATGTAGGCACGTAGGGGGTAATTCATAATTTTTGCTTAACAAAGGTTTTGTGACTTTTTCAATGCCATTGCAACTGGCATTTTTACGCTGCCCTCGTCAGTTTCCTAAAAGTGGGCATGGTAAGGACGGGATGTGGGCAGGACCACCAGTCCTGGCGCATTTATCATTATTTACACCAGAAACTGGTACAAATAATGACTGACTTAATTTTAGCGCACTGACTGCGAGAGGACGCATGTCATTTATGATGAGTCCCATGCAGTGTCATAAATTACATGCCTCCTGTGGCCAGGGCCGGTGCAAGTATTTTTGCCAACACAAGCGAAGCTACATTTTGGCGCCCCCCCCCCCCCCCACGCAGCTCACCTGGCCCTGGTCCCATCTGCAGAAGCTGGCTTCTCCTCTGTGTGGTCCTGGTATCTGTTCTCTGCTTAAGACAATCACTGGTTTGAGGATCGTATTTTTTGCCCTCTAAGACGCACCTAGTTTTTAGAGGAGAATAATAAGAAAAAAATATTTTCATTACACCTCAGGTCAGAACAGCAATCTGAGCCCCAATGTTAATCAGACCTCAGATCAGACCCCCATATCAGACATCAGCCCCCCATGTCAGCCATCATGCCCCCATGTCACCTTTCCCCCCTCCATGTCACATTTCTCTGCCTCCTTGTCACATTTCTCCCCCTCCAAACCATGTCACATCACCCCCTTCGTGTCACATCATTACCCCCTATTGAGTCACAATCCAGTCCCCCCTCATGGCACATTAAACCCTCCCCCCCCCCCTCCCCCCGGCCGGCCCTGGCCCCATCCCCATGCCACAAGTAAGTGATTAAAAAATAAATAAAATAAGGTTTATTTTTCCGCCCTTCGACAGGGTGCGCCCTAAGGCAGCTGCTTGGTCTGCCTTATGCTAGCCCCGGCCCTGCCTGTGGCCTATCAGGACTGGTACAGCAGACACCGGTCTTGAAAAATCAGGCCCATAGTCTTATGTAAACAGGCAAGAATCCGGCTGTCTAATACAGCCTTTAGAAGACCACCAAACCTAGAACATACATCTTATCAGGGGATAAGGCAGAAAGAGACAGTAAAGTTTGGATCATGAAAATTGTGGACCTATACTAGGTTGAGGAGATGCATACAGTGCTGACCATAATTATTCATACTCCTGGCAAATTTTGACTTAAAGTTACTTCTATTCAACCAGCAAGTAATTTTTTCATGGGAAATGACATAGGTGTCTCCCAAAAGATAATAAGACGATGTACAAGAGGCATTATTGTGGGGAAAAAAAACATTTCTCTGATTTTATTTACATTTGAGCAAAAAGTGTCCAGTCCAAAATTATTCATACCCTTCTCAATAATTAATAGAAAAGCCTTTATTGGCTATTACATCAATAAAACGCTTCCTATAATTGCAGACCAGCTTTTTGCATGTCTCCACAGGTGTTTTTGCCCATTCATCTTTAGCAATGAGCTCCAAATCTTTCAGGTTGGAGGGTCTTCTTGCCATCACCCTGATCTTTAGCTCCCTCCACAGAGTCGTAATTGGATTCAAGTCTGGACTCTGGCTGGGCCACTCCAAAACAGTAATGTTGTTGTCTGCTAACCATTTCTTCCCCACTTTTGCTGTGTGTTTTGGGTCATTGTCATGCTGAAATGTCCACTGGTGCCCAAGGCCAAGTTTCTCTGCAGACTGCCTGATGTTGTCGTTGAGAATCCTCGTGTATTGCTCTTTTTTCATGGTGCCATTTAGGCCTCATGCAGACGACCGTTGTTTGCTTCCGCGTCCGTTCCTCCAATTTTAGCGTTTCAGGTGCGGACCCATTCATTTCTATGGAGCCGTTGAAAATGCGGATAGTGCACCATTGGCCATCCGCGTCCGTGATCCGTGGTTCCAGTCCGTCAAAAAAATATAACCTGTCCTATTATTTCCGCTGAAAATGGTTTGCGGACCCATTCAAGTCAATGGCACCGCTAAAAAACGCGGAGGCACACAAGATTGTCATCGGCGTCCGCGCGTCCCCATCCGTTTTATTCCTATCATTTGCATGACAAACCTGTCTTAGACTTTTTTTTTACATTCCTTTATGTCTAGTGGTCCTCCAAAAATAGAGGGAGACACACGGAAACAAAAACGGAAACGAATCACGGAACAACGGAACCCCATTTTGCGGAACGGAACACAACAACGGTCGTGTGCATGAGGCCTTACTGTGATTAGGTTCCCTGGTCCATTGGCTGAAAAACACCCCCAAAGCTTTAGGTTCCCACCACCATGTTTGACAGGAAATATCATTGTGACAAAACAATTCAATTTTTGTTTCATCTGACCATAACACAGAAGACCAGAAGTCTTCTTCTTTGTCCAGATGAGCTTTTGCAAAAGGCCAAGTGAGCTTTTGTGTGCCTTATCTGGTGCAGAGTCCGTTGGATTGTCTGCCTTGAGACATTTATAACATCCCAGAGTTATGTTACGAAACTCTTCATGTAATTTTCTTCACAGATGTGCATTCTAAGCCCTGTTACATGTATATTGCTGTAATTTCAATGTTCACCAGCAGGTGGCAGCAATGTGTTAGCAGAGACTTAGCTACAGTTTAGTGTTTCTAGGCTGGAATAGTACATTCCAGTTTAGCTCCCCCCTCCTTGAGAAGAGTGGGATGCTCCCACATCCTGCCTCATGGGTGGGGAAGGAAGTTAGAGTCAGTGTGCCAGCCACCACGGCTAGGGGAAGGCTGTGTGCGTGTAGGAGCTCCCAGCTATAGGGATCCAAAGCCAGGATCTTGTCTCGACTGAGACAATTGATCATCATCTCCAGCCTGAGCCTTGCAGCCTCAGCTGGTACAAGCAAGCAGCCACCTCCAGTGTTCCAGGAAGAAGCATACCCTGTGAAGATAACTGTGAGTAACGTTCAGAGACCCAGGAGAATCCAAATTCCTCCTCAACTAGTCAGTCCCCAAGACAGCAGTAGATAGATAGTGCAGAAGATAAATTCCTGCAACATTACTCAGCAACAAGCAGACATCCTTTTCCTGCAAAAGCTCCAGGCACATGATAGAGCAGAAGCCAGATTCCTGCCACACATTGCCAATACCTGCTGGGACTTCAGACTATTGCTGTATCTCACTTGGATGAAAGCTGCATCTAGTAAATACAAGTTTGAACTTTACCAAAGGTCTGGATCTCAATTACTGCTGCAAGTTCCTCAATTACTCCTACTAGCATCATACTCAATTTATTGCAAGTGAGCCAGGATCCAGGAGTCCAGCCATACCCAGGTAGGAGACACCGTTGACACCATTACCATTACCACACAGAGACATTACACCACTCTAGCATTCCTAACCTGGTGCGTGAGTTACAACACCTTAAAGGGCCCTGTGACTGTACCATGTGCACGCTGCAATTGGCGTCACAAACAAAACTATACGTCACAAACAAAACTATAGACTATTACCTACACCTGACCCTGCCATTGCATATTATTGGCGTCAGAGTGCATACCCCAATCGGGCTTACTGCACATTGCCACTAGCAGAGCCCAGATTCACCAGGATAGCCTTGGTGGTGATTCTTGGATTCTTTTTCACCTCTCTAACTATCCTCCTGGCCAGCACAGGTGTCACTTTTGGCTTCCGACCACGTCCTCTGAGATTTTCCACAGTGTGGAACATCTTGTATTTTTTGCTCCAATGTAAATAAAAGCTGAGAAATGTTTTTTTTTTCCACAATAATGCCTCTTGTACATCGTCTTATTATCTTTTGGGAGACACCTATGTCATTTCCCATCAAAAAATGACTTGCTGGTTGAATATAAAGTAACTTTAAGTCAAAATTTGCCAGGGGTATGACTAATTATGGGCAGCACTGTACATAGCAACTTCCTAATCTGTTACTATACTTCCTTAACCACCTCAGCATCCCTAGCTTAAACCCCCTTAATGACCAGACCACTTTTTACAATTCTGCACTACACTACTTTCACGGTTTATTGCTCAGTCATACAACTTACCACCCAAATGAATTTTACCTCCTTTTCTTCTCACTAATAGAGCTTTCATTTGGTGGTATTTGATTGCTGCTGACATTTTTACTTTTTTTGTTATTAATCGAAATAAGTGTATATTTATTGTTTTGCGCAAAAGTTATAGCGTTTACAAACTATGGTACAAAAATTTGAATTTCCGCATTTTGAAGCAGCTCTGACTTTCTGAGCACTGTCATGTTTCCTGAGGTTCTACAATGCCCAGACAGTAGAAAAACCTCACAAATGACTCCATTTCGGAAAGTAGATACCCTAAGGTATTCGCTGATGGGCATAGTGAGTTCATGGAAGTTTTTATTTCTTGTCATAAGTTAGCAGAAAATGTTTTTTTTTTTTTTTTTTTACAAAGTCTCATATTCCACTAACTTGTGACAAAAAAATAAAATATTACATGAACTAACCATACCCCTCACGGAATACCTTGGGGTGTCTTCTTTCCAAAATGGGGTCACATGTGGGCTATTTATACTGCCCTGACATTTTAGGGGCCCTAAAGCGTGAGAAGTAGTTTGGAATCCAAATGCGTAAAAATGCCCTGTGAAATCCTGAAAGTACTCATTGGAATTTGGGCCCCTTTGCGCATCTTGGCTGCAAAAATGGTATGTGGTATTGCCGTACTCAGGAGAAGTAGGGCAATGTGTTTTGGGGTGTATGTTTACATATACCCATGTTGGGCGAGAGAAATATCTCTCTAAAAGAAAACTTTTCCCATTTTTTTTTATACAAAGTTGTTATTTGACAGAGATATTTCTCTCACTCAGCATGGGTATATGTAAAAATACACCCCAAAACACATTGCCCTACTTCTCCTGAGTACGGCGATACCACATGTGTGACACTTTTATGCAGCCTAGGTGCGCAAAGGGGCCCAAATTCCAATGAGTACCTTTTAGGAGGGCATGGGGGTGATGTGACATGGAGGAGGAGAAATGTGACATGGAGGGGGAGAAATGTCACATTTCTGCCCCTCCATGTCACATCACCACCCCATGTCACATCACCCCCCCATGTCACATTTCTCCCCCCTCCATGTCACATTTCTCCCCCCTCCATGTCACATTTCTCCCCCCTCCATGTCACATTTCAACCCCCTCCATGTCACATTTCTCCCCCCTTCATGTCACATTTCTCATCCCCCTCCATGTCACATTTCTCATCCCCCTCCATGTCACATTTCTCATCCCCCTCCATGTCACATCACGCCCTCCTTTTTACATCACCCCCACCGAGTTGTGTGGTGGGGGGGGCGTCAAAATGTAGCTTCGCTTGTGTGTGCAAAAGTTATTGCACCGGCCCTGGGTGTCATGTTGAACTTCCAGTGACCAGTATGAGAGAGTGTGAGAGCAATAACAGCAAATTTAACACACCTTCTCCCAATTCACACCTGAGACCTTGTAACACTAATGGGTCACATGACATCGGGGAGAGAAAATTGCTAATTGGGCACAATTTGTACTCACTTTTTTTGCCAGACACTTTTAAACATTAATGGCTGTGTGTTGAGTTATTTTGATTGCACACCAAATTTACACTGTTATAAGCTGTACACTGACTACTTTACATTGTATGAAAGTGTCATATCTTCAGTGTTGTCCCATGAAAAGATATAATAAAATATTTTCAAAAATGTGAGGGGTGGACTCACATTTGTGAGATACTGTATATATAGTACAAGTATTGAAAGTCATGTTGGTTTGCTGTAAGCACATTTAAAAAAAAGACTATAAATAAAATATCACCGGGCAAGTGTACAGCTGGGGCAGCGCCAGGTACAGAGCTGATAAGGCAGGTACACTACTTATAAGCAGTTTAAGCTAGTTTCACACTAGCGGCAGGGGACTCCGGCAGTACTTTTAGTCTGGCTGCCTCTCAGCGTGCGCTGCCGTGCTGCCGCCGGAACTCCGCCCTCACCCCTATTATAGTCAATGGGGACAGAGCGGCAGTCCGGGGGCACACGTGAACTAGCGGCAAGACGGATACGACAGGCTGTTCACCCGCTGGAACAGCTTCACCCGCTGGAACAGCCTGCCGGAGTCCCCTGCTGCTAGAAAGCGGGGTAAAGGGAAGAGTGCCAGGGAGGCTAGCCCAAGTTTGCAAGGTTGGCAGATGAGGGGGATGTCCATTCAGGGAAAGCACTGCTGCAGCCAGACACTTCCTCTGCCAGCCACTCTAGCGAGTACGGTGCTATGGATGCCAACAGCGGGGACACATCAGGAGAAACTGCCCCCTGGGACCCCCCAGGTCCAACTGGGGACGACCCTCCAACCTGCCCCAACCTACACCAGCTGCCCACTGTGTGGAAGCTGAAGCCGAGGCGGAGGAATACTTAGGGGTCCTGTACGAGGCTGACCCCATCCAAGCCGCCACTCACGACAACAGACAACAGCACCGCCAAGAGGTACTGGTCAATCGGCAATCAGCGCAGGGTCTGCAAGACTCTGGGGCCACCCTGATTCTCATACAGCGACCCTTGGTCCACAACAATGATCGCGCCGTCCGAGTCGCTGGAGGAGCTATTTATCGTCTCCCCACTGCCCGGGTTCATCTAAACTGGGGAGCTGGATCTGGAATTGTACAAGTGGGAATAGTGGACAACCTCCCAGCCAAAGTATTGCTGGGCAACAACCTTGGGCCCCTCACCTCAACCTATGCTCTTACCGCAGTCGCTCATCCAGTCACCACCCGTGCTCAAACCTGCACTGCAGAGAACAACCCACTGGTTGGGGAGACCCAGGTTAGACATACTGACTCCTTGACTAAGACAATAGCGATGACGACCCTACCCTGGGATACCTCAGAAGAATTTGGTAGGGAGACTAGGGCTGACCAATTATCGCCTTAGGGCGGAGACAGGTCAGCCAGGTTCAGAAGGGGAAAAATATGTATGGGAACAAGACAAGCTATACCAGGTGTCTAAAATCCGTCATCCTGGGCGTGCCCCTTCCCAGGGGCGTCAGTTGGTAGTTCCAAGAAAGTACTGACGGGAGCTTCTCCGAATAGGGCATGACATTCCCTTAGCAGGACATTTCGGAATGACTTGCACCTCTCACCGAGTAACCCAGCACTTCTTTTGGCCGGGTGTCTCCACAGATGTGCGACATTATTGCCGGACCTGCGATGTTTGCCAGCGGGTTGGAAAAAGGGGGGATCACCCCAAGGCGAAGCGGCTATCCATGCCCATCATAGAAGAGGCCTTCAGCCGGATAGCATTCGACCTGATAGGGCCCCTCAAACGGCCTAGTCCATCCGGTAAACGATTTATCCTTACCGTGGTGGACTATGCCACTCACTATCCCGAAGTCATTGCCTTATCCAATATTCAGGCAGACAGCGTTGCCAATGCCTTGGTCAGGATATTCGCTAGGGTGGGTTTCCCTAGGGAGATCCTGTCTGACCAAGGGAGCCAGTTCACTGCTGAACTGACTAACCAATTGTGGAAAGTCTGCCAAATTAAGTCCCTACTTAGCTCCCTGCACCACCCCCAGATCAACGGCCTCTGTGAGCGCTTCAATGGTACCCTCAAACAAATGTTGAAAACGTTCAAAGACGAATACCGTGACTGGAAACGGTTCCTGCCTCACCTCCTGTTTGCGTACAGAGAAGTGCAGCAGGAATCCACAGGGCTCTGCCCTTTTGAGCTACTGTACATGTGAAGGGTGCGAGGCCCCCTGGACCTCATCAGGGAGCACTGGGAGGGAACCACCGAACAAGAGGGAGCCCCCATTGTGTCATATGTGGTGCAGCTCCGGAACCGCATGGAACATCTGGCATGGATGGTTAAGGAAAACCTCCAGACGGCCCAGGAGCGGCAGAGGGTATGGTACGATCAGGGTGCTCGCCAACGGACGTTCCAAGTAGGACAGAAAGTCCTAGTGTTAAAACCGACCAAACATGATAAATTGCAAGCAGCCTGGCAGGGCCCTCACACGGTGGTAGACCAACTCTGCGATACCATATATGTAATCGCCAGAGACAAAGATGAGAGGCTACGTAAAGCCTTCCACATTATTATGCTCAAAGCATATCAAGAAAGACCAGAGGACATAGCTGCCGTCTGCGCCCCAGCCACTGACGATCCAGACAGCTTACTGTTAGCTGACCTCTTGAGTAGACAGCCCCAAACCAATCCCCTTAGTCAGATAAAACTAGGGGAACGACTGACGTCCACCGAGAGGGAGCAGATAAACTGCTTAATAGCCAGTAAGAGCCACACGTTCTCCCAAGAACCAGTGTTCACCACACTAGCTACTCATAGGGTGCCGATTACTCAACCCCCATACCGCATACCTGACGCCGTCAGAGCCAGCATGAGGGAGGAGATACAGGAAATATTGAGGCTAAGAGTCATTGAGCCCTCTGATAGTCCCTGGGCATCCCCAGTAGTCCTGGTACCAAAGAAGGATGGGACTACCCGGTTCTGCGTAGACTATTGGTGACTAAATGACAAGACCGTGACAGATGCCTACCCCATGCCCTGAGTGGATGAATTATTGTATCGCATTGCCAGGGGACGATATCTTAACACAATTGACCTCTGTAAGGGGTACTGGCAGATTCCCCTGGCCGAGTAGCATATCCCCAAGTCGGCTTTTGTCACCCCGTTTGGATTGTACTAATTTAGGGTCATGCCATTCGGGATGAAAAACGCCCCAGCCACGTTCCAACGCTTAGTAGATAGACTCCTTGATGGCTTCCAGGATTTTGCTTGTGCGTGCCTGAATGATATTGCGATCTATAGCAAGTCCTGGGAGGAGCACTTGAGGCATGTGGGGGCAGTGCTGGATCATATTCGGGCGGCTGGCCTGACTCTGAAACCAGACAAATGTCATATAGGCATGGCAGAGGTCCAGTATTTGGGCCACCGGGTCGGGTGTGGGCGGCAGCGGCCAGAGCCCGCCAAGATAGAAGCTGTCGCTAACTGGCCCACACCCCGGACCAAGACCCAGGTCCTGGCCTTCCTGGGGACAGCAGGGTATTACAGATGGTTTGTACCAGACTACAGCACCCTAGCTTAGTGTCACGGCTGAGGATGGGAAAACCCTCAACCGTGCGATGTTAAAGGAATTAAGGAAGCTGCTAGGCCAGGATGACAGGATCAGGGAGCAGGTCACCTCCTAATGCATGCCTGATTCTGACCCTGACTCCTAACCGTATGAGCCGACCCAGATGGTAGGAGGGCTCATACTCCGGAACCTCAGGTCCCTACTAACCCTCAGGGAATCCCTGGACTAGGAGCAGGGTAAGACAACCCGTTCCTCCACATCACGGACGAACAGGAGTCTCAACTGGCCAAGCTGCAAGGAGAGGAATAACATATACAGCGTATGGAAATGGCAGGTAAGTGAAACCACTTCCACACCTACCTGCCACAGACACACTGACTGGAACCCGTGCACAAGTTCTAATGTCCACACACACATAAAAGGACACAGCACACACACAAATCACACAGGAAACCAGAACCATTGCTGCAATAAGGATAGACACCACACAAACATAATCTTAACATCTATACATTTGTTTTATGACCACAAGGGTGGCCCTCACTGGACAGATGGTATAAGAGACCAGGAGGATGACTCCAGCATACAACAAGGCTGGAGTACCCCTCAGCTACAGGTCTCCAGCGGAGGCTAAATAGCCTAAGCGGCCACACCCACTCACACACACAAGGAGGGAGTTAACCCTTGCAACACCAGAGAGGGTAAGGAAGCCACTTAAAGGGAAATGCACACACATTAAACCCCGTGCACACCAAACAGACAAAGCGCACACCTACAAAGACAGGTTGCCAGGTGCAACCGCATGCATTTGACAGCAAGCCGCCTAGCAACCAGCTCAGGCTGCTATACTGCCAATAACATCACGTTGCCAGCGGCAACCACACGTGAGGCAACAATTCACAGGCCTCCCCTGCGGTACACAACCAACCAAACCGCTGGCAACTGCATGCGGCTCAAAGAGTCACGACCATAGGCCGTGACACTTAGCCCCTGACTGACCTCACGAAAAAGAACCTTCCCCGACAGGTCCTGTGGTCTCCCGCATGTGAAACTGCTTTTCAAGCCTTGAAAGATGCTCTTGTACATTCTCCTGTGTTGGCTGCCTGAGTCCCTAACAAACCATCCACACAGACGCTTCCATGTTCGGACTGGGGGCAGTTCTAAGCCAAGTGGGAGAGGACGGAGTGTCAGAACTTTTGGGTATGAATAAAGTCCATACGTATAAGGCCTATATGAGAGTATGGACATGAGCCTAAGGGACAACCATTTTGTCTTATTTTAAAAGGTAGAGCGAATTCAGGATTTTTTTACTCTGAAATTGCTAACCTAAGGTTTACGATATGTACCAAAGTGTTTACCTAAGTCTGTTTTTGTGAGAAGGAGATGTCCCAAGGTCTAATGAAATGTAATTGCCTAGATAAGACAATGTATTAGAAATGTGCTGAGTTCTGATGATTTTTAGTGAATAGAAAGACTCTAATCTTTCTTTGTGGTTTTATATGAATCAATGTATGAGTAGATTGATTTTATATTATCAATTTTAATAGGTGTGCTGAATATATAGTATATATATAAGAGTATGGCCCTTATAGCTATATTCAGTATTAAGAGTAGAAACGAGGTACAAATTCCTCTGTCATTTTTAGAATCTCTCTCAGTGTAACACACAAATTAATTATTTCTTTCCTTGAGGTTTTCTTGAATGGAGAAATGTGGACACAGGTGATCATGAACAAACCCTGTTGCTTCCAAGAACAATGAATTGAGATAGCCCTGTTTATCTTGATTTAATTAGGTCTGGTCAAAAGATTTAAGGATAAACAAGGTGGTTGACGAAGTATAAAAGCCATTGTCTATTCAAGATCTTCTCAAGGTTTTGTCTGAAACCTTAGATAACATTTATTGCTAGTATATTAGATAAGAGAAAGAAGTGAGTGGTTCGATTTTTGTATGGAATACTAGTGCCATCTAGTGTTAGGGTAACAAAGATCTAGGGTGTATTCTCCCCTAGAGGGAAAATACTAGAGGGAGGTTCTATTGATTATAAAGTGAGGTCACTAGTTAATGATAAAACTTGGCCAAGCCCTTTCTAAGGTAGGATGAAAATATGGTATGGGCTGACAGAAGGGGTCGATCTTTAGAGCTCTCTAGCTCTCTCTCTGAACATCATCAAAAGACCAGATCCAACCCTGACCACCTTTTCAGTCATTGGAGGCAGCCATCTTAGAACCATTGAAACTGATTTCTGCTAGCTGACATTTTGGTATAGTATAACCTTACCTATATTTTATAGGATAATTCATTAATATAATACATATCTATATATATATTCAATTAACCATACTTTGTGTATAGTATCTGTTTTGGAATAAGATTGGGGTGTACCTGCAGCATCATCCTGAAAATTAATCTAATACAGGGAGATTGAAAATATACTAGTGAAAACACGGTATTATCTCCAAGGAATTGAATTCAGTTCTAGACCAGTATGGTTGATAATATATATATATATATATATATATATATATATAGATAAAAGATAAACCAGATTTGGGTTTAATCGGACATTTGTCGGCTGAGAGAAATCAAGTATTAATTTGATTTTAAAAATAATTGAGGGGTATTATTATAAGAATGCATAATTGTGTATATATATATATATATATTCTCAATTATTTTTGTCTTTATCACTATTTTGCATATCATTGATTGAATTTTATTATCGCCAATTTTATTATATATATTATTTTGCACTATAAATTGTATTAATAAATTACATATATATTTTGTCTGTAACTGGGTTTTGTCTTCAATTCAACGCAGATCACGAGCTTGTTTTAGCTTGATATTTATGATAATAATTTAGAATCTCATTTATTCACATAAATAATATAGACTGTCAATCGGAGACAGCATAAATATTCCGACAGGAGGAGAGCACCAGGTCGCCTACATCAGCCGCAAACTATTGCCCTGGGAAGTGAGCTATGCGGCAGTTGAAAAGGAGTGTTTGGCTTTAGTGTGGGCACTGAAGAAACTCACCCCCTACTTGTATGGGTGAGAATTCATGTTAGTCACGGACCACAACCCCTTGGTTTGGTTAAACAGGGTGGCCGGAGACAACGGACATTTATTGAGATGGAGCCTGGCACTACAGCCATATAACTTTAACATTCAGTACCGCCGTGGGAAACAGAACGGTAACGCTGATGGGCTGTCCCGCCAGACTGAACTCAGTCCTCGATCTGTCATCCAGGCAGCCTCCAGTTGACCCGAAAAGGATCAAACCGGGTCTGCTGGTGCGTTCCACAAAGAGGGAGCCATGTAACAGATCACCCTGCTTAAAGTTAAAGATGGTTTTTAGCTAGGACCTTCGATACCTACTTTTAACAATGGAGCAGACATCTATGTGTATCAGGGACATAGGTGTAGACGCACTTCCAGACAGTCAGTCTACTCTAACCTCAAGACTGACCTACTTAATTACAATACACAAGATAACACTCAGGTCTATTGTCTGGGTAAAGACACAGTGTCTTGTAAGCTATGTGACCAAGACCCTGTTTGTGAGTGCATTTTACGGTATATTGATTAGTTGCTGTAGTTTGTGTTCCTGCATAAAAGGCCGAGCTGTGGCCATCAATAAAGAGCGTTCTTCTTCACCCTCAATCTAGAGTCTTGTCTCTTATTGGAGGTAGCAAATATACAGCTATCACACTAGCAATTGAAAGAGATTCTTCACTTGGCTCACTATTGGATGCTGAGCAGACTCCTCAACGATCGGGAAAAGGACAGCCTCCAGCGGTGGAAACCCCTCTACGCTACAGGGGTAACCGCTACAGAGGGAAGTGTGGGGGAAATTACTGTGTGGGTGCAGTGTGGGTGAAACTACTGTGTTGGGCAGTGTGAGGGAAACTACTGTGTGGGGGCAGTGTGGGGTAAACTACTGTGTGGGGGCAGTGTGGGGGAAACTACTGTGTGGGGACAGAGTGGTGGAAATTACTGTGTGGGTGAGTGTGGGGAAAATTACTATGTGGGGAGGCACTGTAGGGGCAATTCCAATATTTTTGGGGACACTATAGAGAGATTATTACCTGGAGCAAAATATTGGGTGTTATTATTATTACTGGGGCACTCTAGGGGACATTGTAGCTGCTGTGGACACTATAGGGACATTTGTGGTAATTTATCAAACTGGTGTAAAGTAGAACTGGCTTAGTTGCCCATAGCAACCAATCAGATCTCCATTTTTTTTTATTTTTGACATCTCTTTTGAAAATCCAGTTCTACTTTACACCAGTTTGATAAATGACCCCAATTATGTCTATTAGGTTCACTATTTTTTCAGCAGGATAGTACCTGGGATATTGGGGAGCACAACAGGCACAGTATTGGGAGTGGCAGCAGGATTACATTGTCGGGACACTAGGATGGGGAGGTTGATGGAAAAATTTAGAAATCTAACGTGTCTGTGTTACAAACTCTATAGAGACGAGATGCGGCTGAAAGAATTTGTCATGGCGGTCTGGCTCAAACGGAGAAGAAGAGGAAAGAGAAGGTCTACATGACAAGAGATGTCCCTGAATGTAAGAGGTATGTGGTCACTATGACATGTAGAAAGTGTTTTTAAAGGAAACTTACACTTTAAAGGCTATATTTGTTTGTCTTTCCAACCTGCTTTTTGTTTTTTTCAGAAAAAGGTTTACCTGGGAATTTGATATGGATGGGCTATCCTCAGGATAGGTCATCAGTATCAGATCAGTGGGAATCCGACTACTGACACCCCTACTGATTAACTGTTTGAAGAGGCCACTGCGATCACACGAGCTCCGGTGAGCACTGCGGTCTCTTTATCGTTTACCAAGCACAGCGCCGTACATTAGACAGCAGCTATGCTTGGTGTTGCAGCTCATCTCCTTTCACTTGAATGGAACTGAACTGCAACTAGGCCATGTGGCCTTCCAACAGTATTTCGGCAGGTGTCCCGGGAGAAGGACGCCAGCCGATCTGATATTGATGACCTATCCTAAAGATAATCTTATACACCTTGCTGGTACTGTATTACACTGCAGTTTCTCTGCACTGGAATCTGTGTGGAAAAACCATGTGTAATCCTCAATCAGTGCAGGCAGGCTATGTGTAATTGTGTTGTCTGTGTAATATTTCTTTTGGGGCCCCACTTAAAATTTTTACCAGGGCCACACTTTGTCTAAAACCGGCCCTGGTCACAAGCTTATGGAAAGTACAACGAGCCACACAAGAAAGGCAGCGGGAGATAAGGGAGGTTACCATGTGGAGAACTGGTCCGACTTCTCTGTTGGCTACAGGCTTTATCGTAGGGATGGGCTGCACCTCAATGGGCAAGGGGCAGCTGTTTTGGGGGAGAAGATGGCTAGAAGGTTGGAGGAGTGTTTAAACTAGGGACTGCGGGGGAGGGAAATTACATTATCAGAGGGGAAGGTAGTGCAGATAGAGAACTGGGGCAAGGTAGTGAAACTGGGGGAGGAATAGAGGAGGGGACTAGAATAGCTCAGAAGGAAAGGTGTAGGTTAAAAAATATACATAAACCTCTCAATTATATGTGTACTAATGCCAGAAGCCTGACTAATAAAACTGGCAAACTGGAATTAGTGATGTGTAAGGAGGACTATGACATAGTGGGAATAACTGAGACATGGCTGGATGATAGCTATGACTGGGCAGTTAACTTACAGGGTTATAGTCTGTTTAGAAAGGATCGTCAAAACTGGTGAGGGTGAGGGGTCTGCCTTTATGTAAAGTCCTGTCTAAAGCTCACACTCCAGGAATATATAAGTGAGGGGCATGAACATGTGGAGTCACTATGGGTAGAAATACATGGAAGAAAAAACAATAATAAAATACTAATAGAAGTTTATTATACGCCACCTAATATACCAGAGTCCACAGAAAGTCTAGTTCTAAATGAAATAGACGAGGTGGCAAATCATAATGAGGTGGTTATTATGGGGGACTTCAACTACCCAGATATAGACTGGGAAACTGAAACCTGTATATCTCATAAAGGAAGCAGGTTCTTGGCAATAACCAAAGACAGTTACCTTTCCCAACTGATTCAGCACCTGACTAGAGAGACAACCACACTGGACTTAGTTTTAACCAATAGACCTGACAGAACAACAGACGTGCAGGTCGGGGGACACCTGGGAAATAGTGACCATAAAGTAATAACCTTCCGATTATCATAAAAAAGAGTGTTTCTTCAGGGAGGAACAAAAATATCAAACTTCAAAAAAACTAAATTTAGCCAACTAAGAGAGGCCATAGGCCTAACTAACTGGGACAAAGTCCTAAAAAATGAAAATACAGCCACAAAATGGGATATTTTTAGAAACATCCTAAAATCTAATTGTGAGAGGTACATACCTTATGGGAATAAAAGGTTAAGGAACAAGAAAAAAGCAATGTGGATAAATAGAAATATAAAGAAAGCAACAAATGACAAAAAGAAAGCATTTAAAGGGAACCTGTCATCAACTTTATGCTGCCCATACTAACAGCAGAATAAAGTAGAGACAGGTGAGTTGATTTCAGCGGTCTGTCATTTATAAGTTAAAAGCAAGTGGTTGCCGAGAACCAACATCACAATCATTGCAGACTTGTCCCTGGAAAAGAGTCACGGCCACCTGAGAAGAGTCATGGTTATTCACGAATTCCTGCTCTCCCTGCCCACCTGCTGATGACTGACACCGAGTTTTCTTCCTTTCTCTCTAGCAGAGAACTGCCAATCATCAGCAGATGGGTGGAGAGAGCAGGAGCTCATAAATAACCATGACTCTTCTCAGGTAGATTTTACTCTTTTCAAGGCCTGGGCTGCAATAATTATGATGCTGGTTCTCGGCAACCACTTACTTTTAGCTCATGAGTGACACACCACTGAAATCAGCATTTCTGTCATTAATGTGTGCTGCCCTCAATGAGGTCTGTAAAAAGTTGATGACAGTTTCCCTTTAAATCATTAAAACAGGAGGGGAGCAAGGACGCATTGAAAAACTATAAGACAAAAATAGAATATGTAAAAGACAAATAAAAGCAACCAAACTAAAGTCTGAGAGATTAATTGCCAAAGAGAGTAAAACTAACCCTAAAATGTTCTTCAATTATATAAATGGTATAAAGTATAAATCTGAAGGTGTCAGACCTTTACAGAGTAATAAGAGGGAAGTTGCAGAGAGCGATGTAGAAAAATCAAAGCTATTAAATATTTTTTCCCCATTGTATTCAGTGAGGAAAATAAACTGTCAGATGAAGTGCAGAATGTAAAAGTAAATTCCCCATTAAAAGTCTCCTGTCTGACCCAGGAAGAAGTACAGCGGCGTCTTAAAAGGATTAAAATAGCCAAATTGCCATGACCGGATGGCATACAACCCCTGTATCCTAAGAGAATTAAGTAATGTCATAGCCAGACCCTTATTTCTGATATTAAGGACTCTATACTGACAGGGTGCCAATATTAAAAAAGGGTCCAAAAACAGAGCCTGGAAACTATAGACCGGTCATGTCTAACATCTGTTGTTAGAAAACTGTTTGACGGTTTTCTAAGAGATGCTATCTTGGAGTCCTTCAATGAAAATAAGCAAATAACGCCATATCAGCATGGCTTCATGAGGGATTGGTCATGTCAAACTAATTTAATCAGTTTCTATGAGGAGGTAAGTTCTAGACTTGACCGCGGCAAATCAATGGATGTGGTATATCTGGACTTCTCCAAAGCACTTGACACTGTACCACATAAAAGGTTAGTATATAAAATGAGAATGCTTTGACTGGGGGAAAATGTCTGTATGTGGGTAAGTACCTGGCTCAGTGATAGAAAACAGAGGGTGGTTATTAACGGTACACACTCAGATTGTGTCACTGTCACTAGTGGAGTAACTCAGGGGTCAGTATTGGGCCCTATTCTCTTCAATATATTTATTAATGATCTTGTAGAATACTTGCATAGTAAACTATCAATTTTTGCAGATGACACTAAACTGTGTAAAGCAGGCATGCTCAACCTGCGGCCCTCCATCTGTTGCAAAACTACAACTCCCAGCATGCCTGAACAGCCTACAGCACGGAATTGTGGGAGTTGTAGTTTTACAACAATTGGAGGGCCGCAGGTTGAGCATGCCTGGTGTAAAGTAATTGACAAAGAAAAGGACAGTATACTGCTACAGATGGATCTGGTTAGATTGGAAGCTTGGGCAGAGAAGTGGCAGATGAGGTTTAACTGACAAATGTTACACTGGGTAACATTGACATGGAAAAGGTCCTAGGAATTTTAGTGAACAGGAAACTAAGCTGTAAAAACCAGTGTCAGGCAGCTGCTGCCAAGGCCAATAAGATAATGGGTTACATCAAAAGGGGCATAGATGCCCGTGATGAGAACATAGTCCTGCCACTTTACAAATCACTAGTCAGACCACACATGGAGTACTGTGTACAGTTCTGGGTTCCTGTGAACAAGGCAGACATAGCAGAGCTGGAGAGGGTTCAGAGGAGGGCAACTAAAGTAATATCTGGAATGGGTGGACCACAATACCCTGAAACAGTGTTTCCCAACCAGTGTGCCTCCAGCTGTTACAAAACTACAACTCCCAGCATGCCCGCACAGCCAAATGCTGTCCGGGCATGCTGGGAGTTGTAGTTTCGCAACAGCTGGAGGCACACTGGTTGGGAAACACTGCCCTGAAAGATTATCAAAATTAGGGTTATTCACTTTAGAAAAAAGACGACTGAGGGAGATCTAATAATTATGTATAAATAGGGGACATCCTCTGCGTCTGGAGGAAAGAAGGTTTGTACACAAACATAGAAGAGGATTCTTTACGGTAAGAGCAGTGAGACTATGGAGCTCTCTGCCTGAGGAGGTGGTGATGGTGAGTACAATAAAGGAATTCAAGAGGGGCCTGGATGTATTTCTGGAGTGTAATATTACAGGATATAGATACTAGAGGGGGGTCGATGATCCAGGGATTTATTCTGATTGCCTGATTGGAGTTGGGAAGGGATTTTTTTCCCCTAAAGTGAGGAAAGTTGGCTTCTGCCTAACAGATAAATCACTGCGGAAGGTGCACCACAATGATATGCAACTGACAATACTGGCTAATCCCTTAGACTGATGTTAAAAACTGAGACTTTAGCCAATGTATTCCAATCAGGAACACAACGGAGCTTTTACACCACCATCAATGTATCTCAGTGTAGCATGGGTTCCTACCACTAGACCTACGGTGTGTGAACACGGTCTGAGAGGTGCTAAGATCCAACTCACAGCCAAGCTCCCACATACCTCCATAGTGAGATCACTCAGGCAGTGGGAGAGATGATAAGGCTGTGGGCCCCACCTATAACAGGTAATGTGACACAGGCTACCAGGTGCAACAGAATGCTACCAGCAGTACGCGGTGGCACATTCCATACATATTTAAAAAAAAATCGCTAAAATAAAGTGGCCTAAATGGGAGGAAATGCTGAAAAACCCCAAACACTGTGGCATGTTTATAACTGGGGGGAGCAATTCCTCCGCATGTGATCCGTTGCTAACGGCTATCCCAAGCAAAAATGCATACAATGGAGGATGTCGGCAGCGGACCACATGCACCACAATGGCATGGTCTTTTTTCAGCCTTTTAAACTATGTAACTATGTAAACTATGCAACATTTTTGCTACTTATGCTGCTGTTTTACTTTTCCTACACTAGGTGGTGGGGACTCCATTTTATTTTTCATCATAAAAATATATGATATTTAAAACTCTGATATAGATGCAGAATATCACTATGTTATCCATGAAATACATTACATTCCTTTCCTAACTGGAGGCTGACAAAGTTTCTACAACTGTTGCTACACATATCCACCAGACTCATGTATTATACATAGACTATGCAGAGGCAGACTGCAGCTGCCCACAATCTGCTCTCTGGTCCAGATTACTGATTAAAACATGAAGGAGACCATTGTGCAGCCATCACGTTCACTGTACAACCCCTTCATTAAAAGATCAATAAATAGCACGTATGTAGATAAATATGGATATTCCCGGAACACATATGACATAAAGCAGTGATCATGGAAGCAGAAGTTCATTACAGTCCGTCTCTCCCTGGCTGACATCACGGGATAATAGACTGCATTAGCCTGCATAGAGAATAAAAATAAGTAAGGGACAGTTAGAATACAGATAAATTAGGGTTCACACGTTGCAGGTGTGAACCGGAGAGGGACCCCCAGGATACAGCGAATTCACAGACGAGGAAAGCGACAACACACAGCTTCGTGCAAAACAGAAACTTTACTAAAATAGTAATATAGACATAACAATGTGAAGGTGCACCAAAGATCTTATACCCCGGGCCCACAGTCACTGTCCCTGTCCGGTTGGACAGACCTATCACGATGGCGTGCACAGCAGAGCCTATAAGTCGATGCTGTGCCGCAAAAGAGAACAAACCTAGCCGATGGCGCACACAGCAGAGCCTGCAAGTCAATACTGTGCCGCAGAACAATTCTGTAAAGCCTGCCAAGAAGTCGTAACTACTATTGCAGGCCTAAAGTTAGTCTCTGATGCTTCAGGCACCACTAGTATAAGGATGAGTAAACAGATTTACTGACCTGCGTCCGTTCTGTCAGAGGATGTCTTTTAACCTAGATGATCACCAGGCCCCCAGTCCTGCTTGGTAATTAAACTTCTGTTCAGTGTAAATAATCCTCCTGGAACAATTCCTCTTCCAAAAGCTTGATCTAGTTGAGGGACAATGACCAGTCCCCCTCCACTGCATCCCTGAACACTCTGACACCAGGATGGAACTGGATTCTATCTCACACATCCAGTGCTTTCACCATGTCAGCTCTCACTTCCTGTTTCTTCTTTCAGCAACCAGCAGCATGAGTCATCCTCTACTTTGCATATTTAAATCCAGCAGTAACTTAGCTGTAACAGATAAACAGCGGCCTCCTGTGGCCGAAATACAAAATGACAATCCTAAAGTTCAATTATGCATAGCATTATACAGTAAGAGCTGTTTCACAATCTCACAGGTGCAATGCAGAATTTCCATCTGGACTTGCAGGCCTAAAATCCTTAGGGTACGACCACATGGCGCACTCAAGATCCAGTCAGGTTGTGGCCAGCTGTGGTCGAGAGCGGTTCTTGCCCGATCGGATCACAACCGTGCCTTGTGATTGTTCCCTTACAGCAGTCACAAAGTGTATGAAATTCTAACAAATCTCATCCGCATGCTGCAAAGCAAATCCTCCCACAAAACTGACATGCTGTGTGAGTTTAAAAGGGTCACAGTGCTTTCAGAAAACTTTTCATATGTTATATGGACTTATCAAAAGTTGTGATTGGTGGAGGTCTGAGCGCTAAGACCTGCACCAATCTCTACAATGAGGGGAGAGAACTGCTCACTTAGCGCTCTATCACTCCTCACTACATGAGATAGGAACAAGACGGGCCCCTAAACTTTCTATTAGGTCAATGCTGCTTCCTGTCTTGCAGCAAGGAGAGAGAACGCACTAAAAGAGCACTTCTCACCCCTCGTTCTAGAGATCGGTGGTGGTCTTAGTACTCAGACCCACATTGATCAAAACTTTTTATACAGTATGTAACTGCAACATATCTAACAGCACAGTGACCCTGTAACTCCACAGCATGTCAATTCCTTCTGCACATTTTATCCTTTAGGCCAGGGACACACGTGACCAGTGGAAAATTCTGCTGCTGTTTTTGCTGTGTTCCTTCTGCAAAAACCGCAACACAAACGCATGTATTACATCCGGTTGTTGCGGTGGAAAAGCCAGTAGATTTCACCCTCTCAATCGGAAAGGGTACAATCAGCAAAATAATTCGAATGTATAAATTCACATGCTGCAGATTTTTCACAGCCTGTGGATGATAATTCAGAGATTCTCATCCACTTTGCTGGGGCTGTCCAATGCTGAGAATTTGCTGCAAGGTAAATCCGCGACAGCAACCCCGCAGCCATTCAGTCACGTGTGACCCCGGCCTCACTATGCATAGAATGAAATCTGCTTAAAATCTGCAGCAAAATCCAGAATAAATCCATTCTCCCCCCTTTGCACAGAAGTGGGCCGTCCTGTTGGCTACCAGAAGTAGGGGTGTCAGTTCTAGATTATTTCAGTTCAGACTCCATATTGGAGCTGACAGGACTATTCCTTGGCTGAGACTAAGTCAGACTAAAGAGTGGAGTGCAGTATAAAGAAGGAATCAAAGTTACCAAGCTAGCCTGTCAGTACACCAGAGAGAAAGAGAGAAAGCAGAGTTGAGTTTGCCTGCCAGTTTATGCTAAAGCCTGCTGGAACCAAGACAAAGTCTAAAAACTGTTTGAGCTGCCATTGAACTTCATCTCAAAGTCTGGACTCAAGTTATTCTTTCAAATCCCTCAATTATTCCCCCTTTTTATTGCCACCAGGAGATCACAGATGATGATTCTGCTGAAGTTGCAGCTGCAGAGAGCACCAGAACTAGCAGTGACAGTGGTGAAGATGTCACAGAGCTTGAAGAAGAACTTTTGCGCCCTCAAATATGGGACCCAGGAGGAAGACTTCAAGCCCCTCCCGGAGGAGACCTCATGCTGTGAGGTAAACTACCCACTGTGGGAATTACCTACTACCTCATGTGGATTACAAATACCAGTTCTACTACCTTATGTGGATTACAAATGACTTTTTTCACTATCCTGTATGTTCTGGTTTTGCAAAACGTTACAAGCCAGCACCCAAAGAAAAGACTCAAACGTGTATCTGAGCTTTTTGTGATTTCTACTATCCTATTTTTGCACTATTTTTGCATTAACATTTTACAGGTTCTGCCAAGTTTAAGCACTTTAGCCCATTGTCTGGCTCAACAATGTGACCTCTTATGCACTTTTTGAATGGACTTTGGAGTTTATATTGTTAGCCAGATAGTTAGCATCATTGCTTCATCGCTCATGGACTGCTTCTGTGGACTAATGGTCCCACTTTGCCTTGTGTTAGTTCAGAAAGCCTAGGTACTTGTACTGTATTTGCATATGCCCTTAACCTTTGTCTCTCCACAGAATTGGGAGGGGAAGGAGCCAGTATGTCCTGTGTCTTTGGGAACATGTGCTGTTACGACACAGAGAGGACAAGTGGTAAAGTCACAAGCAGTCTCAACATCTTTAAAGGGTAACCCCGCTACTAAAAAAGTATGTTCCTATGTGACCTAAGGTACTGTGCACTTCCCTAAGGAGAATGTGAAGCTACCAGTTTAGAAATCAAGGTGACAAAGCGTAAAGCATGATTAGACCTTGGTGCTGGAAGGGATTACAGAATGAAGCCACCCTTCTATTTGCAGGCTTTCATTGCATAGTGCTGGGATTACAGAGTGAAGACACCCCCGCGCTTTATTTGGTACTAGAGCTCAGTATACTCAGAAGAAAGCCAGGAATGATCGCTTGGCACAGACTCTGGTTTTCTGGTTTATACTGAGGGGAAACAGTAAATAGACACCCTACTCAAATAGGCAGAGACATATAGCAGCCATTGTTATGTTAGTTTATGTATACAGTAGCAGGAAAGCAGTCTAAAGCTGCACTTTAACTTTTGAAGCGAACCCTACAGCATACCCTAAGCACAAGCCGAGGACGGCTTGGTTTTAAGTAAGGGGGTATGTAACCATGATGATGGATCATGTGATGGACCATGTGATGAGCGCAGTGGGCCACCACAGGTCCTTTTCCTCACCGATCAAAGAAGAAGACAGAAAAGAAGCCGGGCAGCGCGAACAAGTGGATTAAGGTGAGTTAAATTAAATATTTCATTATTTATTTATTTTTTACCCCTTCATCACTATTTTACTAAGCATTCTGTATGAAGAATGCTATTATTTTCCCTTATAACCATGTTATAAGGGAAAATAATAATGATCGGGTCCCCATCCCGATCGTCACCTAGCAACCGTGCGTGAAAATCGCACCACATCCGCACTTGCTTGCGGATGCTTGCGATTTTCACGCAGCCTCATTCACTTCTATGGGGCCTGTGTTGCGTAAAAAACGCACAATATAGAGCATGCTGCGATTTTCACGCAACGCACAAGTGATGCATGAAAATCACCGCTCATATGCACAGCCCTATGAAAGTGAATGGGACTGGATTCCGTGAGGGTGCAATGTGCGTTCACCTCACGCATTGCAGCTGCGCGGAAAACTCGCCCGTGTGAACCCAGCCTAAGTCAAGACAAACATGTCACATAAGCCGTGCCTCAGGCGACATGTGCGACAGCAAGTTTTAGAAAAGTCACCCAACCCAAAAATGTTTGTCACAGGCATTAATTAGCAGTCACGTACGACTTGCATTGTGGTCTGTGATGGCAAAGTCACATGCAACTTGCTACCAAACATCCAACAATGTTACATGACACATTGTGACCCCACTAACAAGCCTTAGGTGCGGTGTATCATTCCATCGCATTGCAGTCTTCATGTCACCGTGTAGCCCCAGCCTTATTTGCGGAAGTATATGTCAGTATTTCACTTGAAATGGCGCACATTTATGTCATATTGATAGCACACATGCACAGGTATAATCACGCTCTATGCAACAATTTGACTATATTTTACATAGACAGCGACATTTGCAGATTTTATATGAGCCTAAATAACAACTAAGAGGAGCATCACCAAATGTCCTGCACCCAGGGGCGTAGCTAAAGGCTCATGGGCCCTGGTGCAAGAGTTCAGCTTGGGCCCCCCTTCCCTTAAACCTTCGTGCTGCATGAGGCAAAAATTGAAACTGCACCCCCCCCCCCCCCCCTCCTCCATACCAAATTCTTAACCTAACCCCTTCTTTCCAGCCAGAGGTGTAACTTGCATGCACTTTCTATAATATCATTGTCTTCTTATGTGGCACAAGGGTCTTTGGGCCCCTCATTGCTCCTGGGCCCGGTAGCGACTGCTACCTCTGCACCCCCTATAGCTACGCCCCTGCCTGCACCCATTGACAGGAGAGTTAAAAGGTTCAAGTGGACAGCCCTGCTGGTCTTCTGCAAGGAAAGGGTATCATTTGTAGATGTAGCATCCCGTGCACTAAGAGCAAATCCCATGGGAGGTGGCAGTGATGATTTCATCATGCTGATGAGGCTGCCTCCCCCCTCCCCCTCCAGTTTCTGAGACCCAGCCTGAGCTCACCAGCTCCTGTCACGCTGTTCTGTTTACGCCTTATCCTGTGCCCAGCCTCCTGGCCTGATGCCTTCTTACATCGAGGGAGGCCTGTAGCATATCGCAGTCCCCAATCCCATAGCACAGGCACCATGGACTGAGAATGGGAGGCATATGCTCAGCTTGGGAATGTTTACACTGGATTTACCCTTACTCTCCACTGCAGTGAACTTCCAGTGCATCTACCCTGTCCTGGCCTATAGATCCTTTCCATGCCTTATGTAGTCCTGATGAGGTGAAGCTGCAGCAAACCCCTCCTAACATTCTCCTTCTCTGCAGGTAAGATGGCTGTGCTCTGTGCATGTAAACATTTCATTCCAGGCTGCCTGACTCATGGGGAAAGTGAGGAGGAAGCATGCTCGGTGAGATCTACCACTCTATCTAGATAATTAGAGGGATGGACATCCTACATCTCCGCTGATTAGGCCGGGGTGAGGGAATGTGCTGCAGATGGAATGCATTGTCAATTACATTAACTCTACATTTTCACAGCAGAATAACTTTTTTAAAGTTCCTAGTTATAGATGATGTGATGTGTCCATGGTGCTGAAATCAAGGATACTGCAACATGTCCAAGGGATACTGGCCATACTCAGTGGTGACCCTTCTATTCTTGCTCCTTCATCATTTAATAACGATGCTAACTAATATTGCCTTTTTTTAAAATTTGCACTGTATTTCATCAGACGCCAATAATGCTAACCTTGACATTGAGGTCATTACACAAGGTTTCCAGCACTTCAAGAACCACAAAGAGCTTTCCTGATACTTTATGAATTCCTTACAGTCCAGTGTCCTGATCTGTAATTATGGTATAATAGACAACCTAAGATTTTTTTAAAAATATTACCCCATACAGTCCATGCTTTACAAGTACATTTAATACAAACCCATATAAAATACATAACTTTCCTTTAGAAAGCTGCACAGCTTCCATTACCTGTATACCGTCTTTAATGAAATAAACATGACAATGGTGCATTGCTCTTTTTAGAAACAGGTTCTTGTTAAAATCCTTCGTCCTTGCTCCCTCAAGTACATCTGGTCTAAATCTACCGTTGCTTTGATGGTCTCTTTGTTCCATCTTTCTGTAATTTGAGGTCCATTATGTTTAATGTTTGTGGTGAGCAGAAAGTGATCCTCTTGTTATGTTCCTTTAGCTGAGAGTCCATTTCATCACCAGATCCTGTAATTTCAGTAGATATTTTCAGGGTTGTCATCTCTGTGACGCACTTAGTAATCAAGCTCTGGATAAAACTGTGAAGGAGGCAGAAAATGACAGTGGAAACGGATGATTATAGTCTTGTCACGTTCTACATTCACCTCTGTCTTGTAGCTAAGTAGTTAATACTACTAGTAGAGTTATAATTTGCTGTTAAAGAACTCCATTGAAAATGGAGTCTCTTTCATTAGGAAGAATCACCCAAGGCAAATCTCAAAGGTCCCATAACTCCCCCTTTAACATACAGTTTTGGTTTGGACCAAATTTAGGGTCCTATGCTTTTGAGTATAACCGCTATAGGTTTCAATCTTGAAACAAGTTTGGGCTCCACTGTTTTTGAAGATGTCCGCTGTGAGTTAGAGGCAATTTTGGGGTCCACTGTTTTTGAGGATATCAGCTCGCTGTAGCTTGGAGGCAAGTTTTGGGCCCACTGTCTGAGGATATCCGCTGTAAGTTAAGGTCACTTTACATTGAACAATGTACAAGCAGATTGTCGGGAACAAACCGCTAGCTTGATAGCGATGGTCTTTTCAATTCTCAGCCTGTGTAAAGGGCCCTTTAAAGGCAATGAACCACCAGATGTGAACTGTTATCAACCTGGAATGTAAAGTCTGGTCAAAGGTTGATTTTGGTAGACCTTCTACATCTACAGGAAGCTTAGCTCTTCTTATGTGAAAGACAGGATTAAGAGTTCTGATCCCTATCAAAGACCTAACTGCTCAACTTCTATCTGAGGAATGTTTTCATGGGGATGTCTACTTTGAGTCTGAACATCTAGATATAGGTTTTATATCACCACTGTAATTTAATGCTTTCATGGGCACATATTATACAGTATAAGGAGAGACGGCACATACATATAATGCCATATGTAATCTTTAAAAATGTTCCATGTTTTAAGGTTTTCTGACTTTTTCTAGTGCTGATGGTAGATTATGCTGTGTCTACGTGTAACAATCAGCAGGGCATCAACATTGCTCTTTTTCTACTTGAATGGACAGCATTGTATTGATTTTCTCTTGAGCTGGAATGAAATTTAATGTGAGAAGAGAAGTATCATTAAGTGACTTCCTGAAAGAAGCCATGTCAGATGCATTTCCAGAAATAGATCTTTGTTCCATATTGTAGCATCAGAATTATGCAGAGCGATAAATCACAATGCTTACGCGAGCTTCTGAAAATCATTGTGATCTTCCTAATACTGCAGTAGCTTCAGTTTATGTGATCACAGCAGCTTTGATTGGAATAACAGTCCTGAAGACTAAAAGACTAGAGATAGAATGTACTCCAGTCTTAAGAAAGTAAGCTATAAGTGAATGAAAACCTGGAAGATTGTCATAATAGCTGCTACCTACCTGCTTTGGGAGTCACTTATAGGTGCTACTTTAGCGTCTGCTCTAGCAGTATATTTTAATTCTGTGTAATGTAGGGAGACACTGTACTGAGGTTGCCAAAAATCCTGAATTTGCCAGAATTTGCCACGATTGCCCTAAATTTGCTGTAAATGCTGTCCATAATTCGAGTTGATAGTGTATTTAATTGTCAAGGACAGTGTACCTACATTTGTGTGAACAGCTAATTAGGGACACTATCTCTGTGGAAGGGCTTAGTTGTGTGCACCTTCCCACTGACATCTATGTACTGAGAGGTAATTACTATACAGGTGGCTCTCTTACTGGCCTATGGGGTCATGGAGATGGTTTTATGCTGCAATGTAGATTATATGTAGTAACAGGAAATTAAAGAGCAGGAAGCCTGAAGAATGTAAAAGGAGGAAACACGCAAAGTAGTCCTTTAACTCTCCACCATCAAACCCTAAGAGAGGGAGGTGGCACTGTGGATAGTACAATTTGCCAGGATTTTCCCAAATTATCCCTTGTACAGGAATGTGGCCTCCTCCTGGGTTAATGACCAGACTAATACCTCCTGGGATGGTCCTGGGTTGGTCCTGGGTTACTTGGCAGCTGACCTACTGGGGGTCAGGAACACTAGTGTAGAGCATCATAGACACAGGCATAGCACAGCTCAGAACTAGACAGAGCACAGGAAAATCTGAGGCAAACATGAAATATAGGCAAGAGACAATGCACAGAGTTCTAGAAGACAGGCATATCAGGAACCCAGACATATGGACTTTGTGCACATGCAGCAACAGCGGTCCGCAAGGGGTCCCTTTAAGATGAGATAAGTGTTTCATGATGCCAGTTGCAATGAAGCAACAAAGGGACGAAGTCCCTTTAAGAAATGGTGTTGGTACCCAGGTGTAGGAATGGCCGAGTGATATAGGGTGGCCTATAATGTCCCTTAATGTTTTTGTGCACATGTCACCGTGCTCCTACCTGGATACGCTGGAACCCCAGGCGTGGCTCTGAAGCAGACAAAAGTGACGAACACTGAGCTCGTCACATGGTCCATCCCCATGTACACAGCCCCATTGAAATGAATGGGTCAAGATTCAGTGCTGGTGCAATGCGTTCATGTCACGCATTGCACCCGCGCAGAATATTCGCTCGTGTGAAAGGGGTCTAAGGGCTCATTTGCACGAACTTGTGCACAGCATGTTGCAAAGCAAATGATCTTCAATGCATGGGCACTGGCTGTGTGCCTGCTGTTTGCGGATGCAGACCCATTCACTTGAAAGGGTCCGCAATCTGTAAGACTCAGTCAACACTGTAAAAAAAAAAAGAGATTAATTTTTTTGGGGTACTCATTCAATTGCGGGCTGCAAAGGGGCACAGGCCACACACGTTCGTGTGCATGAGCCCTAGAGAAACTCCTAGGTAGTATACATACACGGCAAATTTGTTGCAGAAATTTCCATGACTGCCCCATTCATCTGAATGGAGCCTGCAGAAATCCATGCAGATGAATGCAAAAAACACTCCCATTCACGTGTGTATGTCACTGTGTCCTATACTTGCATGCTTGGTAAATCTAACACTTTATCCACAGTTCCAGGATAATTCGGATCATAGCACCTGGGGTAGAGACTGTGGCTACTCCTGACATCTGAAGGCCACATTAAGATTTTGCTTAATGTTTTATCCATTCACTTTTCATATTGTCTTTGGACCTTAGGTTTGCATGTATTTGTGCTATAGATAGTCCCATGTGTCTATCTAATGCTCAGCCTTAAAAATGCATGTATGGTAGTAAATTGAGCTATAAATGTCACCGTTCATTAAACTGCAGCCAGCTGTGAGCTTATGTGGGAGTACAGAGAGGCTTCATAAATAATTACTCATGAATGGTGGAAGAGCAGCTCTGATGATTGCCTGGGTCACCACAGCTTTGTAGCATGGAGAGTAGAAAGTCGTGTGCCGCCTAGACAGCGGGTATGAAGGGTGATTAACTCTGCAGACCTGGTATCAACCAGGGTAAAGCAGCCATACACATTAGACAAACTTCATCTGAACACATCAGTGTCAGAGGGACCTGCCAACTAGCGAATGTCTGTGAGGACCTCCCGACTCTCCCCCGATAGGAAATGTCAGGGGAGATAACGATCAGGCAGTTGGATTGATCCTTTTGTTTTTGGGGAAATAACACTCATCTGGCAGCAGCTTTCTCCTCGCTCCCCATTCGGGATGCATGCAGATTTAGCAGAGCCCATCGAGCAGGTCTATGGAGGGGTCAGGAGAAATTGCTCATTCAGCCTAACACCAGCATGTACCTGTTTTACTGGGTTTCCTTTAATTCCTGTGAGATTCTTAAGCCCTGGTAACACAATATTTGGTGTGTATGCCAAAAAATGTCCTGATGTCTCATTAGGTTGCATACATCTGCTATTAATTCAAATTGTAAAAAATGCTTTACAGTATTTTAAAGGGGTTATATCCCACGATTTACATAAAAAATCAAAATCAGACATCGCATGGGACACATCAATACCTTTCTAACAAAGCTAGAACCATCCCTGGACCTCACATGGATCCAGAGATCTCATTCATTGCTCCAATTGCTCTGCTAGATTCACTTCAGTCTGGTTCTCAGAGGCCGTGTCCTTCCTGCTGCAGCCAGGGCCGGTGTAAGGATTTTTGCAAACACAAGCGAAGCTACATTTTGGCGCCCCCCCCTCGCAGCTCACCTGCCCTGGTCCCGTCTGCAGAAGCTGGCTTCTCCTCTGTGTGGTCCTGGTATCTTTTCTCTGCTTCAGACAATCGTTGGTTTGAGGACCGTATTTTTTGCCCTCTAAGACACACCTAGGTTTTAGAGGAGGATAAAAAGAAAAAGTATTTTCCATTACACCTCAGGTCAGACTATCAATCAGACCCCAATGTTAATCAGACCTCAGCTCACACCCCCAATCAGACCCCCAATGTTAATCAGACCTCAGATCAGACCCCCATGTCAGACATCAGCCCCCATCCATCAGCCCCCCATGTCAGCCATCATGCCGCCATGTCAGCCATTAGCCCCCATATCAGCCCCCATCCATCATGCCCCCATGTAAGCCATCATGACCCCATGTAAGCCATCAGCCCCCCATGTCACATTCCCCCCCCCCTCCCTATGTCACATCAGCCCTCCATGTCACATTTCTCACCCTCCATGTTACATTTTTCCGCCCTCCCCCAGGGTGCGCCCTAAGGCAGCCGCTTGGTCTGCCTTATGGTAGCACCGGCCCTGGCTGCAGCTCTCTCCCTGTAACTGACACAGCTTCTAACAGAACATATGGCTGGTGGCAGTTGAAGATATAAACTGAGCTTGTTCAACCAGATCAGTGAGACGGACAAAAAAATAAGGAAAAAAAACAAACAGCAGGTGGAGCTATACAAATATATTTAATTGAAAAGCTTACTGGCTATAATAGATTTTTAATTCCATGTAATTACAAAAGTTTTCAGATCCAGGTGCTAGATTGAAAAATGTAGAATATGATTGATGACACAACCCCTTTAAGGGATGCCAGATACATCTTCCAGTACAGTTGAAAGAAAATATACTGATGTATTCCAGATGGATCTTTGCCAAAAGGACAGTATTTTGGCATACATCTGGTTCCTATGTCCAACACATACACTGAGAGATCTTCTATGGGTATACACCAGACATGTGCACCAAAAGACCCTTGCTCATTCCATAACATGATTAGCTTGGCTTTGTATTGGAGAGTTTGACATTAGGATTGGGAACAAGGACCAGTGTAAGTGCATTCTTTGTACAGCTCTATGGACTATGTTGGCGATATGTTAAACATAGGATGAGAAATAAAAAGTAATGCTCACCGTATGATGAATGTAATCAAGTGCTCACTAGGGCCTATTCAATAAGTTCAATAAGTTCTACAAAGTGTGTAGCACTTGGGTTTAGGTGCCAGGGTTCCCCACCTGTAGTGTCAAGCCTTTACCCAACCACAACTCTGTGCATGGCTGTGCTGGGAGGGTTGCAATGCCAACCAGTCAAGCTCCTGGCTGGTCGATCTGTTAGTGAGGCTAGAAGCCAAACCAATCATGTTCCAGGCTCAGCGTCCAATCCCAGAGCTAGCCAGGGACTTTAACCCCTTAAATACGGGGGCCCATTTTTGGTTTTGAATTTAGTTTTTTCCTCCCCACCTTCCAATAAGCAACTTTTTTTAAAAAAAAGTTCCATTCATGTAGTCATATGAGGACTTATTTTTGGAGGATAAGTTGTATTTTTTTTAAGGGCACCATTTAATTTATCATGTCTGTTATTGGAAAATGGGGGAAAATTATTTGTGAGGTTAAACTGAAAAAAATAAATAAAAATACAATGCTGCCAAGGTTTATGGGGTTTTGACATTATGGTGTTTACAGTGCACTAAAAATTACATGACATCCTTATTCTGCAGCTCAATACATTTGAATGGGTGCATGATCTGCAAGATGCGTTCTATATATGTTCTATTTTTTTGCGGTGCGGAGGCATGGACCGAAATCCCACTGAAGCGCTTCGTAGTGCTTCCGTGGGCTTCCGACTTGTGCATACGTTCCGTATCTTGCAGATTGCAAACCCATTCAAGTCAATGGGGGAGATTTATCAAAGTTGTGGTTACGGAAATCAGGAGCTCTAAAACATGGTGGAATCTGATTGGTTGATATGGGCAACTAAGACAGTTTTCCTTTACACTAGTTTTGATAAATCTATACGAGCACAGGGCACACGAACGTATGGCTTTTATAGTTTTTTGCGGTCCGTTTTTCATGGATCCGTTGTTCCGTTTTTGAGTTCCGTTGTGTTTCTGTTTCCTTTCCGTTTTTACATTCCATTTTTCCGTATGCCATATACAGTATACAGTAATTACATAGAAAAAATGGGGCTGGGCATAACATTTTCAATAGATGGTTCAGAAAAAACGGAACGGATACGGAAGACATACGGATGCATTTTCGTATGTGTTTCGGTTTTTTTGCGGACCCATTGACTTGAATGGAGCCACGGAACGTGATTTGCGGGCAATAATAGGACATGTTCTATCTTTCAACAGAACGGAAAAACGGAAATACGTTTTTTTTGCGGAACCATTGAAATGAATGGTTCCGTATACGGACCATATACGGAACACAAAAAAACGGCCCGTACACTCGCAAAAATAAAACGTTTGTGTGAACTAGGCCTAATAGAGATCTATTAGAGTGAATGGGATTCAGACGCGCTCCCTGCTAGGGGCTCTTTCACACTTGCGTTGTCCGGATCCGTCGTGTACTCCACTTGCCGGAATTACACGCCGGATCCGGAAAAACGCAAGTGAACTGAAAGCATTTGAAGACGGATCCGTCTTCAAAATGCGTTTAGTGTTACTATGGCAGCCAGGACGCTATTAAAGTCCTGGTTGCCATAGTAGTAGTGGGGAGCAGGGGAGCGGTATACTTACAGTCCGTGCGGCTCCCGGGGCGCTCCAGAATGACGTCAGAGCGCCCCATGCGCATGGATGACGTGCCATGCGATCACGTCATCCATGCGCGTGGGGCGCCCTGACGTCACTCTGGAGCGCCCCGGGAGCCGCACAGACGCTAAGTATACTGCTCCCCCGCTCCCCACTACACTTTACCATGGCTGCCAGGACTTTAGCGTCCTGGCAGCCATGGTAACCATTCAGAAAAAGCTAAACCTCGGATCCGGCAATGCGCTGAAACGACGTTTAGCTTAAGGCCGGATCCGGGTAAATGCCTTTCAATGGGCATTAATTCCGGATCCGGCCTTGCAGCAAGTGTTCAGGATTTTTGGCCGGAGCAAAAAGCGCAGCATGCTGCCGTATTTTCTCCGGTCAAAAAACGTTCCAGTCCTGCACTGAAGACATCCTGATGCATCCTGAACGGATTTCTCTCCATTCACAATGCATTAGGATAAACCCCGGCGACGGAACTCTATGCCGGAAGAAAAGAACGCAAGTGTGAAAGAGCCCTTAGTTGTGCTTTATGCACAGTTCAGCAGGAAGCTTATCATGGCAGGCCTGAAAATCTTCACAAGTGTCCAGGCTGTTATGGTAACCAATTTTTTAATTGTGGGGGCTCCGATCGGAAGGCAGAGGGAGCCGAATCCCTCTGCCTAAGGCCTCTTGCACACAAACTTTTTTTTTTCTGTTTCCGTTCCGTTTTTGCTGGTTCTGTTTGCGGTCCGTATGCGGAACCATTCATTTCAATGGTTCCGCAATAAAAACAGAATGTACTCTGTGTGCATTCCATATGCATTTCCATATATCCGTCCTGCTGAAAGATAGAACTTGTCCTATTATTGCCCGCAAATAAAGATCCGTGGCTCAGTTTAAGTCAATGGATCCGCAGAAAATACGGAAGGCATATGGAACACATCCGTATGTCATCCGTCTTTTGCAGATCCATACTCACTTTGCCATGTGTATACTGTTAAAGCACATTACTGTACATTACATTAATGATTACAAATTTTATGTTTCTGTTTGCGATCCACAAACAACGGATCACATACAGAAACCATACGGAGATTTTTTGCGGAACTACGGAAACGGAAACACAATGAAAACAAAAAAGGGAACAACCGATCCATTAAAAACGGACCGCAAAATACGGAAAAAGCCATACGGTCGTGTGCAAGAGGCCTAACTCCACAGATGTTGCAATCGGAGTTGATTGCGGCATCTGAGGGATTAAATGACGGAGTTCGACTCGATCGCCATTCCCCATCATTGCGGCCAGGTGACTGCTATAAACATAGAAACCTAGAATGTGTCGGCAGATAAGAACCATTTGGCCCATCTAGTCTGCCCAATATACTGAATACTATGAATAGCCCCGGCCCCATCTTATATGAAGGATGGCCTTATGCCTATCCCATGCATGCTTAAACTCCTTCACTGTATTTGCAGCTGCCACTTCTGCAGGAAGGCTATTCCATGCATCCACTACTCTCTCAGTAAAGTAATACTTCCTGATATTACTTTTAAACCTTTGCCCCTCTAATTTAAAACTATGCCCTCTTGTAGCAGTTTTTCTTCTTTTAAATATTCTTTCCTCTTTTACCTTGTTGATTCCCTTTATGTATTTAAAAGTTTCTATCATATCCCCTCTGTCTCGTCTTTCTTCCAAGCTATACATGTTAAGTTCCTTTAATCTTTCCTGGTAAGTTTTATCCTGCAATCCATGTACCAGTTTAGTAGCTCTTCTCTGAACTCTCTCCAAAGTATCAATATCCTTCTGGAGATATGGTCTCCAGTACTGAGCACAATACTCCAAATGAGGTCTCACTAGTGCTCTGTAGAGCGGCATGAGCACCTCCCTCTTTCTACTGGTAATGCCTCTCCCTATACACCAAAGCATTCTGCTAGCATTTCCTGCTGCTCTATGACATTGTCTGCCTACCTTTAAGTCTTCTGAGATAATGATCCCTAAATCCCTTTCCTCAGATACTGAGGTTAGGACTGTATCACAGATTTTATATTCTGCTCTTGAGTTTTTACGTCCCAGGTGCATTATCTTGCACTTATCAACATTACATTTTAGTTGCCAGATTTTTGACCATTCCTCTAGTTTTCCTAAAGCCTTTTCCATTTGGTGTATTCCTCCAGGAACATCAACCCTGTTACAAATCTTTGTATCATCAGCAAAAAGACACACCATTGAGGCCTTCTGCAATTTCGCTGATAAAGATATTAAACAATATGGGTCCCAGAACAGATCCCTGAGGTACCCCACTGGTAACAAGACCTTGGTCTGAATATACTCCATTGACTACAACCCTCTGTTGCCTGTCCCTCAGCCACTGCCTAATCCATTCAACAATATGGGAGTCCAAGCCCAATGACTGCACTTTATTGATAAGCCTTCTGTGTGGGACAGTATCAAAAGCCTTACTAAAGTCTAGATAAGCGATGTCTACTGCACCTCCTCCATCTATTATTTTAGTCACCCAATCAAAAAAATCAATAAGTTTAGTTTGACATGATCTCCCTGAAGTAAACCCATGCTGTTTTTCATCTTTCAATCCATGGGATTTTAGATGGTCCACAATCCTCTCCTTAAGTATGGTTTCCATTAATTTCCCCACTATTGATGTCAGGCTTACTGGCCTATAGTTGCCCGATTCCTCCTTACTACCTTTCTTGTGAATGGGCACAACATTTGCTAATTTCCAATCTTCTGGGACGACTCCTGCTGCCATTGATTGGTTAAATAAATCTGTTAATGGTTTTGCTAGTTCACCGCTGAGCTCTTTTGACTGCTGACTGCTGTATGATACAGCCAGCACCCGCCTCATATGGAGCAGGCTCACCTCAGCAGCTCGCTCCATACATTACCTCAACCACCGTGACATACTGGTACGTCACGGCGGTTGAAGGGGTTAAGTCTGCTACTAAGTCATGAATTGGCTGAGTTAGCAGTCCAATTCACTTCCAGTGTGTCAAGCCTGAGACCAGGAAATAAAGAAGAGTGGGGATCGGTGGAGGGGCCAAACAGCTTTAATTCCTCATATAATGTGGTCTGTGGCCTTTTTTTTAAACACTCTAGGCATGGTGTTTTTTCTGGTCTTTCCACGGTGTTTACCCTTCTAAGGGACTTGAACAATACCATGAAAACATGTTACAAACATAAGAAAAAAAATGCCACAAATTGTGGTTGTAAAAAAAAAAAAATGAAAAATGCTTGACGCTGGGTTGACACCTGAGCGTTTTACAGCGCGTTCAAACGCGCTGTAAAACGCTCAGCGCATGAAAACCAATGCTTCCCTATGGCCCTGGTTCACACTTGAGCATTTTACAGTGCGTTTGAACGCGCTGAAAAATGCCCTATGCTCAAAAAAGCTCTTGAGCTTCTTTGGGGCGTTTTGGAGCGCGTTCCCGTACATAGACTTTCGGGAACGCGCGACAATGGGCGTTCGCTTGTCTCTGTATGCGCGATTGTAAATGCCGGTACAATCGCGCATACAGAGCGCTCCTTTCAGAACGCTCAGGTGTGAACCCAGGGTGACATTCATGGCACTTTTCACAAGCGTTCAAAAATGCAGGAAAAATCAGTGTGTGTGAAGGAACCTTAGTGGACAGGTTTATTTGAGAAGCCACTGTTGAGTTCTGTAGTCTTCCTATATTGATTACTTAGCTGATGCCTCTATCTTCCTTTATGTTTTACCTCTCTCATAGGAGTTGACTCTCATAATGGAGACTCAGTCTTTGGAGCAGCAAATCCAAAGTGTGGAGCGCAACATCACTTTCCTAAAAAAGGAACAACTAGATATGTTGCATGATCTTCACCAGGAGATTCTTTGTTTGCAGAAGCGCTGTAAAGGTAAGCTGATGCAGATTATTATTTTTTTCCAAGCAGTTTTTACTCATTCCTCTGCAACCCGTATCACTTCAGCTGTTGCACAACTCCCAGCAGAACCAGGACATTAAAGTTTTTTTTTATTTTTTTTAACATTGATCACTGTACCTATTCTCAAGATAGGTCATCAATATCAGATCAACAGGAATCCGACTCCCTGTTCTGATGATCAGCTGTTTGAAGAGACCTTGGCAGTCTGGTGAGCACCGCGTCCTCCTTGCAGCTTACCAAGCACAGTGCCATTCATTAGCAGGGGTGCACCACCAATGAGGCCAGGTGAGGCGATCGCCTCAGGCAGCCCCAGGTAGGGGGAAGAGGAGGCATCCAAAGGGCCATGGGCTGAAGATCCATGGGCTGAAGGGAAGGGGTTAGATTAAGAAATTGTCATTGAGAAGGGAGGTGCTGTTTCAATCTTCGCTTAAGGCAACAGAAGAGCTAGGTGCACCACTGTTCATTAGATACTTGCTGTGCTCGGTATTGCAGCTCAGCCCCATTCACTTTAATGGAACTGAGCGATCTGTGCCTAGGTCATGTGTCCGACCCCCACCAATCAGATACTGATGACCTATCCTGAGGATAGGCCATTCATTTCAAAAACTCAGACAACCCCCTTTGTATTCACAAAAGCCATCTCTGGGCATTAAGGTCCTGAAGGTTCACACAGTATCCCACAAAGGGTTAATAGGTCAGTGTGGTCATTACTCTTCTACCTTGTCTGGCAGTGATGTGGCACTTCTGATGGTATGACGCCTGCTGGATCCCTTACATTGTTATTTGCATTATGCCGATATATAGCAGCTGCTACAGGATCCACCACCTGAAGGTACCTGGCCAATGACCTGGTCACATAGACCATGAAATGACTACATAAAGCTATACACCAGAGCATGGAAATGAAATGTGCGCTCTTTGTTTGGCTAGAGCAAGGGTCCTGCTAAATACAGAAGAGTGCTTTTCTGAAATATGTGCAAAAATGGATAAAGGAGATTTCCTTTTAGAGAAACAGTGTCACGCCCTGCCCTGTGAGAGGCCTGAGAAGATCTGACAGACTTGCTACACATGAGTCTATCTGACAGATTGTTCTGTTTCTCTTTGTTGTGGTTTTGGGCAGGATCCTACCTCCCCACAGGTTCTGCTCATTAGCTATTTAGTGGTGCTATTTATACCCGCCTCTCACTATAGCCCTTGCGGTTTATATTTGCTTCTGGCGTTCTCTGCTGGTATTTGGTGGTTCTCCTGCTCCCCATCCGTCTTAAGCTAAGTCCTATTCCTTCCCTTTTGTTGTGTGTTTTGTCTAGGTCTCAGGAAGACGCTGGTTCCTGCACCAAGCGATAGGAACCGGTTGTCTTATCGCCAGCTTCCTAGCTGAGGGTTTGTTTCAGTTTCAGCTAGGCTTAGGTTCCAGGCATGAGCACTTCCACCTTTAGGATTTGCTCATGTTGTCAGCAGTCAGGAAAAGACTCAGGGATTGTCAGGTGGTGACCTTTCCCTGTTCCCTAGATTTGGGGCCTAGCCTGGTGTTTTGTTGCTTTTGTTGTATTTGGTTTGCTTCCCTTCCCTCACCTACCGTGACATTATAAACCGCCCATACCGTCATTTTTTTTCTTTGCTCTGTGCAAAATAGAAGCTGTTGATGCACTGGTGGATCGCATGCATGGATTGTCTTTGGAGGTTGCTGACCTCCGCAATTCGGTTGCACTGTGTCAGAGATCCCTGGCGTCTGGCGCCGCTGGTGGGAACCAGGTCAGTCTTGAACCTAAGGTCGCTCTCCCATATAGGGTTTTCTGGGGGAAGTGATAACTTTGTTCGGTTCAGGGAATCTTGTAAATTGTATTTTCGTCTACGTCCGAGAGATGAAAATCAAAAAGTGGGGATTATCATTTCTCTGCTAAAAGGTGATTCTCAGTCTTGGGCCTTTTCTCTGCTGATCGGTTTTGAGTCCCTCCGATCGGTGGATGAATTTTTCAGAGTCCTGGGCCTGATTTATGATGATCCAGACCGGGTCTCTCTGGCCGAATCTAAGCTGCGTAGCTTGAGTCAGGGAGAACGTTCTGCTGAGTCATATTGTGCTAAATTTAGAAGATGGGCAACTGACTCGGAGTGGAATGACCCAGCACTCCGTAGTCAGTTCTGTCAGGGGCTGTCTGAGAGACTAAAAGATGCCCTTACATTTATTGAAAACCTTGATTCTTTGGAGACGGCCATGTCCCTAGCCGTACGGATTGATAGACGCCTGAGGGAGAGGTGCAAGGTTCCCCTCAACCAGGATGTGCTATCATGTGGGGAAACTGTCCCTCCTGTCCCTCGGGGCACAGTGAAACTTGAACCTGTGCCTGGGGATGAGCCTATGCAGTTAGGTCAGGTCTCTTCTTGTCCTGGTAATAGGAACTCTAGAGGTCAGAGAAGATTCTGTTTCTTCTGTGGTAAAGGAGGACATTTCATTAATTTGTGTCCTTTCAGGAAGTCTCAAAGTGGAAAAGAAAAAAAAACCTTGGTAGCATGAATGGGGAGTCAGAAAAGGTATATTTGTATTCTACCTGCAGTACCCGATTTCTCCTGCCTGCCATGGTGGCGCTAGACTCTGAAAATATTGAGTTAGAAGTATTTGTTGACAGTGGTGCAGGGGTTAACCTTGTTGATTATCAATTTGTTAAGTCATGGTTTTATAACAAGCGCATTAAGCAAAGGGATATCAGTGTTTGCTATTGATTCCACTCCTCTCTCACAAAAGTATCTAACTCATATTGTGCAGGATATTCATTTGAGGGTGAGTGATTCTCATGTTGAGTCCATTTCTTGTTTTGTACTAAAAGGTTTGTCTGCTCCTCTGGTACTGGGTTTACCATGGTTGATCAAACATAATCCTACCATTGATTGGCAAACTAGACAAATCAGTAATTGGTGTGATTTTTGTATGGACAACTATCTCGGCGCATCTATTTCTGTGGTATCCACTAAGGTGTTACCTTTGTCTCTTTCTGATTTTGTTGACGCATTCTCTGAGGGTGGAGATCAGGAGTTGCTCCCTCACCAAGAGTATGATTGTCCGATCAATCTTATTCCCGGAGCTAAATTGCCAAAATCTCGGCTATATAATCTTTCCCAACCCGAAAGAGTAGCTATGCGGGAGTATATTGCCGAGAGTTTGACAAAAAGTCATATTAGACCATCTAAGTCACCTATGGCAGCTGGCTTCTTTTTTGTTAAAAAAAAAGACGGGACCCTTAGAACCATGTCTAGATTTCCAGGAACTGAATCTCATTACTGTCCGTGATCCTTATCCTCTTCCCTTGATCCCGGATTTATTTGATCAGATTGTCGGAGCCAAGGTGTTTTCTAAGTTGGATTTAAGAGGGACTTATAATCTGATAAGAATCAGGGAAGGGTATGAATGGAAGACTGCCTTCAATACCCCGGAGGGCCATTTCGAGAACCTGGTCATGCCCTTTGGTTTGACTTATGCCCCGGCAGTCTTCCAGCACTTTATCAATGACATTTTTCATCATTTGATGGGGAGGTTTGTTGTTATTTACCTCGATGACATACTAATTTACTCACCCGATATGGAGACTCATCAGGATCATTTAAGACAAGCATTATCGATCCTTCGGGAGAATAAATTGTATGCAAAGTTGGAGAAATGTGTGTTTGCTGCCCAGGAGCTGCAGTTTCTGGGTTACTTACTTTCTGCCTCGGGTTTTCGCATGGATCCTGAAAAGGTCCGTGCGGTACTGGAATGGGATCGGCCGGAGAATCAGAAAGCTCTGATGCGGTTTTGGGGTTTTACTAATTACTACAGAAAAAGTATCCTGAGTTATTCCACTGTTGTCATGCCTTTGACTGATATGACTAGGAAGGGTGTGGACTTCTCAGTCTGGTCGGAAGAAGCATTACAGGCTTTTTCTGCTATAAAGGAATGTTTTGCTTTATCTCCCATTCTGATGCAACCCGAGGTGTCTCAACCCTTCATTGTGGAGGTTGACGCATCAGAAGTGGGAGTCGGAGCAGTTTTGTCGCAGGGTCTCTCTCCTAGCAAATGGCGCCTGTGTGCTTTTTTTTTTTTCAAAGAAACTCTCTGCTGCCAAAAGAAATTATGATGTTGGAAATATAGAGTTGCTGGCCATTAAATTGGCCTTTGAGGAATGGCGTCATTGGCTAGAAGGAGCAATTCATCTGATTACGGTAATTACTGACCATAAGAATCTGGCTTACCTGCAATCAGCTAAGCGTCTGAACCCTAGGCAGGCCAGATGGTCATTGTTTTTTACCAGATTTAATTTTGTGGTCACCTATCGCCCTGGGGTCAAAAAAGTCAAAGCGAATGCTTTGTCACGTAGCTTTCCGGGCGGGGGGGAAATCGGAGGATCCCGCTCCGATTTTGGCTGATGGGGTGGTGGTATCCGCTCTTTATCCCGAACTGGAGGCGGAAGTGTTGGGGGCTCAAGGTGAGGCAACTGATTCCTGTCCATCAGGGAAGTGGTTTGTTCCTTCTGAACTTCGACACAAGGTTTTTAAGGAACATCATGATACTGTCCTTGCGGGACACCCTGGGAGTAGATCCACAGTGGATCTTATTTCCTGGAGATTCTGGTGGCCAGGGTTACGTAAAAGTGTGGAGGGATATGTAGCAGCTTGTGAGACCTGTGCACGTGCTAAGGTGGCTCACACTCGGCCTTCAGGATCTCTTCTACCTTTGTCTATCCCGTCCGTGGATGCATTTGTCCATGGACTTCATCACTGATTTACCGAGTTCCTTTGGGATAACTGTGATTTTGGTGGTGGTGGACTGCTTCAGTAAGATGGCTCACTTTGTACCATTGTCAGGTCTGCCCAATGCTAAAACTCTCGCTCAGGTGTTTGTTGATAACATCGTGAAATTACACAGCATCCCCTCTAGGGGGACGCAATTTGTTTCCAGGTTTTGGAAGGCGTTTTGGTCTCGTCTGGAAATTCAGTTGTCTTTCTCTTCGGCTTTCCATCCTCAGTCGAATGGACAAACTGAGCGCACTAACCAGAACCTGGAGACTTATTTGAGGTGTTTTGTCACCGAGAATCAGGAAGAGTGGTCTTTGTTTTTGTCCTTGGCTGAGTTTGCCTTGAATAACCGTAGACAGGAGTCCACTGATAAGTCACAATTTTTTGGCGCATATGGTTTTCACCCAAAGTTTGGTACTTTTTCTGGGACTGAATCTTCTGGTATACCTGAAGAGGAGAGATTATCTTCTTCGTTGTCTTCTATCTGGCGGAAGATTCAAACTAATTTGAAAAAAAAAATGGGTGAAAGATTTAAACGGATGGCTGACAAAAGACGTATGACTAGTCTGGACCTGTGTGTAGGTGATTTGATGTGGTTGTCCACTAAGAACATTAAGTTGAAAGTACCTTTTTGGAAGTTGGGCTCAAGATTTATTGGTTGTTACAAAATCTCGGCTATTGTTAATCCGGTTGCGTTTCATATAGAACTTCTGCAAGCCTGGAAGATCCATAATGTGTTTCACAGGTCTTTGTTGAACCTGCTGAACCATCTCCTTTGCCACCTCCTCCTGTCTTGATACATGGTAATCTGGAGTTTCAAATCTCCAAAATACTCAACTTGCATTTTCTTCGTGGCTCCCTTCAGTACCTTGTGAATTGGAGGTGATATGGCCCTGAGGAAAGAATGTGGGTTCCGGCTACTGATGTCAATGCTAGTCGCATTGTAAAGGCCTTTCACAGGGCACACCCGGATAAGGTTGGTCCTGGGTGCCTGGAGGTCACCTGGAGAAGGGGGGGTATTGTCACGCCCTGCCCTTTGAGAGGCCTGAGAAGATCTGACAGACTTGCTACACATGAGTCTACCTGACAGATCGTTCTGTTTCTCTTTGTTTTGGTTTTGGGCAGGATCCCATCTCCCCACAGGTTCTGCTCATTAGCTATTTAGTGGTGCTATTTATACCCACCTCTCACTATAGCCCATGCGGTTTATATTTGCTTCTGGAGTTCTCTGCTGGTGTTTGGTGGATCTCCTGCTCCCCGTCCGTCTTAAGCTAAGTCCTATTCCTTCCCTTTTGTTGTGTGTTTTGTCTAGGCCTCAGGAAGACGCTGGTTCCTGCACCAAGCGCTAGGAACCAGTTGTCTTATCTCTAGCTCCTTAGCTGAGGGTTTGTTTCAGTTTCAGCTAGGCTTAGGCTCCGGCGCATGAGCACTTACACCTTTAGGATTTGCTCATGTTGTCAGCAGTCAGGGAAAGATTGAGGGATTGTCAGGTGGTGACCTTTTCCTATTCCCTAGCTTTGGGGCCTAGCCTGGTGTTTTGTTGCTTTTGTTGTATTTGGTTTGCTTCCCTTCCCTCACCTACCATGACACAAAGCTATTAAAATGATTCATTTTGCAAGAGTTGTATTTGTAGGTTACATAACCCAACTTAACTCCCTAGTGACCAGCCTGTTTTGTGCCTTATTGACCAAGTGCTTTATTTATTTATGTATTATTTTTCCTTTTTCATTGTTTCCTTCCACTTTTGTCTATGTAGCTGTACGAGGGCTTGTTTTTTGCAGGACAAGTTGTACTTTATAATGATGCCATTTTGGGAAACACATAACTTATTGATTAACTTTTATTAAGAGTAATTTCACACTAGCGTTTTTCTTTTCCGGTATTGAGTTCGTCACAGGGGCTCAGTTTTATCCTAATTCATTCCGAATAGAGAGCATTCCATTCAGTATGCATCAGGATGCATCAGTTCAGTCCCTCTTACATTTTTTGGCCGGAGAAAATACTGCAGCATGCTGCATTTTCTCTTCGGCCAAAAATTCTGAACACTTTCCGGAATGCCGGATCCGACATTAATTTCCATTGAAATGTATTAGTGTCGGATCCGGCATTAAAAGTGCTGCATTGACGGATCCATTCTTCCAGTCTGCTCATGCGCAGACCTTTAAATCTGTGAAAAAAATAAATACTTGATCAGTTTTTCCGGATGACACCGGAGAGACGGATCTAGTATTTCAATGCATTTGTCAGATGGATCCGCATCCGGATCCATCTGACAAATGCCATCCGTTTGCGTCCGGATTGCCGGATCCGGTAGGCAGTTCCGGTGACGGAATTGCCTGCCGGAATCCTCTGCCGCAAGTGTGAAGTTACCCTTACTCTTTCCGGGAGGGAGATGGGAAAAAACAGCAATACGGCCACTGAGTTTTTATGTTATAAATTTTGCGGCTTTCATCATAAATAACACAATAACTTTATTCTCTGGGTCAGTACGATTACAGTGATACCAAATAGATATAGTTTTTTTTTACATTTTATTTTTACATTTTGCTACTATTTCTCAATCAAAATCCTTTTTTTAAATAAAAAAAATTATTTTTGCATCGCTGCATCCCATTTTTGCGGGTTGTTATGGATGTGGTGATACCAAACATGTAGGGGACATTTTATTTTTCCAATTTTTTCCATTGAAAAGCGTTTTTTTTTTTTTCAATTGAAAAACTGATTTTTTTTATTTCAATCTTTTTACTTTAATAAATGGGGGTTTTTAAAACTTTTTTTAAGCATTTAATAATCCCACAAAGGGACTACAAAAGGCAATCTTTTGATTGCTTCGAAAATACAATACGCTATTCCTATAGTGTCACATGATCTGTAATGTCAGTTTGTCTTCCTGCTCTGATGATGTTTCGAGCACAAGCCTGGGGAGCAGATCTGCCATCTGCTGCTGTCTGCCCTGTGTCTCGCTTCCCACTGGATTCTTTAGCAAAGTTTAACCCCTTCTACCAACAGCAGCAAAGACTCAGGGTTGGATGCTTTGCTAAGCAGCTGCAGGGCTCCCCCTTCTCCAGGCAGTGAATAGACAAATGCTGTGCACAGGATCTTCCCTCCTTACCCTGCAACCACAGAGCTGACAAACTGGAGGAGTTCTGAAGAGCATCACACAAGAACAGGTAGGAGGAAGATCCTGTGTGTAACAGCAATGTCATTTTACTGCACAGTTGGGACTTGTGTTCCTACACATACAAAATGAGTATCCCATCAGTAAAACATTTCACTCAGGGCAACAATTTTATGCACCACATGTGCTGAGCAGGAGGACGGGAAAGGCAGTCTTTGTTGAGGCCCACAAATATTTGTTAGGAAAACCTCAGAGATTGTTGTTACTGCATGTAAACAAAGGGGCAGAACAGAACTAGGGAAATCAAATATATATATATATATATATACACACACACACACACACACACACACAGGTAACCTCAGACAGGTAACCTGCAACCAAAAGCTGTTAAGACTTTACTGCAGTGAGGGATACTGTTAAAGGGAACCTGTCATCTTGAAAATGAATTGTAAGCTGCAGGCAGCATGTTAAAGAGCAGGAGGAGCTGTGCAGACTGATATGTAGCTTTATGGCAAAAGATTCAGTATAACTTGCAATTTATTTATTTAAATTCCTATTAATTCTTGGCTTTGAATTTCAAGGAGACAGTCCTATCAGTGATTGACAGCTAGCTCTGTATACACAGACATATAGGGAAGGTTGTCAATCACTAATTGGACTTTCTTCTTGACTTCAAAGCTCTGAATTAGCAGGAGTTTAAATGAATAGATTACACGTTTTACTGACTTCCCATAAGCGTGCAGCTTACATTGCATTTTCATGGTGACAGGTTCACTTTCAGATACCGTTCACACCTGGATAAGACCTGGGCAGCCATATCACTAAAACCCTGTATCCCTCAGTGGACATTATAGCCACCATTAAAAGAGTACTATTTCCCGTCATAGATTCTACTGGAAGAGAATTGAGAGAGAAGAGGGCCATAACTCCCATCCTAGCCTAAATCCATGCATCATTATCTGGGAGTACTGTACAGTTGCTGTTGTTGGATGTACTACAACTCCTATTTTGCACTTCAGTAAAGAGAGACGTTTATTCTGCTACATCTGGCCTACTTACTGACTCCTGCACCAAACGCCATTGCACTCTACACGCTAATCTTTGCACCCATACAAACATTTAACATCACAAGTAGGGATGCGCGAATCGACTTTGGTACATCCAAATTTGATTTGCAAAAAACTACATTGTAATACTGTACTGAGTGCGGTGCAGAACAAAGGTATGGATCGGAAGCCCATGGAAGCACTATGGAGTGCCTCTGTGGGTTTTCTGTCCGTGCCTCCGTACTGCAAAAAGGAAATGCATGCACTACTTTTTTGAGGTCTGATGCGGATCAAGTAAATGGGTCCTGCATCTGCATACGGCGGCCCTACAGTCTGTGCCCCTGCATTGCGGACTGCAATTTGCAGTCCCCAGCACGGCATGGCCTGCACACGTTTGTGTGCATGAGCCCTTAAAGGTGTGAAACATGTGGTTAATAAAACTTTTATTTAGGTATTGTGCTGTTTTGAGATGAGTTTATACTATATTTGGTAACTGTATATTGGTATCATTTGAGCACTTCATAGTGGCATTGTGTGCCACTGCTGCATTGGCACTTTACGGATTATTTATGGTTTTTGTTTATAGCATATGTTATTTCGACAACTGAACAGAAGTGATGATTAGCCAATGTATTGCACAAATGCATTGGTTCTTACTGAAATCAAAGAAAATCGTATGTAAAATTTAATAAAATATTTTGCATTCAGTTTTCTGTAATATAGCATTCACAATCCATTACCATGGCAAACATCACCATAGAATCTCATTCTTAACCCCTTAGGGACACAGCCTTTTTACACCTTAGGACCAGGCCATTTTTTGCAAATCTGACCAGTGTCACTTTAAGTGCTCATAACTTTAAAACGCTTTGACTTATCCAGGCCGTTCTGAGATTGTTTTTTCGTCACATATTGTACTTCATGACACTGGTGAAATGAAGTCAAAAAAATATTTTTTTTTGCACCAAAAAATACCTAATTTAACAAATTTTTGGAAAAATTAGCAAATTTCAAAGTTTCAGTTTCTCTACTTCTGTAATACATAGTAATACCCCCAAAAATTGTGATGACTTTACATTCCCCATATGTCTACTTTATGTTTGAATTGTTTTGGGAATGATATTTTATTTTTTGGGGATGTTATAAGGCTTAGAAGTTTAGAAGCAAATCTTGAAATTTTTCAGCAATTTACAAAAACGACATTTTTAGGGACCAGTTCAGGTCTGAAGTCACTTTGCGAGGCTTACATAATAGAAACCACCCAAAAATGACCCCATCTAAGAAACTACACCCCTCAAGGTATTCAAAACTGATTTTACATACGTTGTTAACCCTTTAGGTGTTGCACAAGAGTTATTGGCAAATGGGGATGAAATTTGAGAATTTCTTTTTTTTGTCAAATTTTTTATTTTAACCCATTTTTTCCACTAACAAAGCAAGGGTTAACAGCCAAACAAGACTGTATCTTTATTACCCTGACTCTGCCGTTTACAGAAACACCCAATATGTGGCCGTAAACTACTGTACGGCCACACAGCGGGGCGTAGAGTGAAAGGTGCGCCGTTTGGTTTTTGGAGGGCTGATTTTTATGGACTGGTTTATTTACACCATGTCCCATTTGAAGACCCCTGATGCACCCCTAGAGTAGAAACTCCCTAAAAGTGACCCCATCTAAGAAACTACACCCCTCAAGGTATTCAAAACTGATTTTACATTCGTCGTTAACCTTTTAGGTGTTGCGCAAGAGTTATTGGCAAATGGGGATGAAATTGGAAAATTTCATTTTTTTGTCTAATTTTCCATTTTAACCCATTTTTTCCACTAACAAATCAAGGGTTAACAGCCAAACAAGACTGTATCTTTATTACCCTGACTCTGCCGTTTACAGAAACACCCAATATGTGGCCGTAAACTACTGTACGGCCACACAGCGGGGCATAGAGTGAAAGGTGCGCCGTTTGGTTTTTGGAGGGCTGATTTTTATGGACTGGTTTATTTACACCATGTCCCATTTGAAGACCCCTGATGCACCCCTAGAGTAGAAACTCCCTAAAAGTGACCCCATCTAAGAAACTACACCCCTCAAGGTATTCAAAACTGATTTTACATTCGTCGTTAACCCTTTAGGTGTTGCGCAAGAGTTATTGGCAAATGGGGATGAAATTGGAAAATTTCATTTTTTTGCCTTATTTTCCATTTTAACCCATGTTTTCTACTAACAAAGCAAGGGTTAACAGCCAAACAAGACTGTATCTTTATTACCCTGACTCTGCCGTTTACAGAAATACCCAATATGTGGCCGTACACTACTGTACGGCCACACAGCGGGGCGTAGAGTGAAAGGTGCGCCGTTTGGTTTTTGGAGGGCTGATTTTTATGGACTGGTTTATTTACACCATGTCCCATTTGAAGACCCCTGATGCACCCCTAGAGTAGAAACTCCCTAAAAGTGACCCCATCTAAGAAACTACACCCCTCAAGGTATTCAAAACTGATTTTACATTCGTCGTTAACCCTTTAGGTGTTGCGCAAGAGTTATTGGCAAATGGGGATGAAATTTGCAAATTTCATTTTTTTGTCTAATTTTCCATTTTAACCCATTTTTTCCACTAACAAATCAAGGGTTAACAGCCAAACAAGACTGTATCTTTATTACCCTGACTCTGCCGTTTACAGAAACACCCAATATGTGGCCGTAAACTACTGTACGGCCACACAGCGGGGCATAGAGTGAAAGGTGCGCCGTTTGGTTTTTGGAGGGCTGATTTTTATGGACTGGTTTATTTACACCATGTCCCATTTGAAGACCCCTGATGCACCCCTAGAGTAGAAACTCCCTAAAAGTGACCCCATCTAAGAAACTACACCCCTCAAGGTATTCAAAACTGATTTTACATTCGTCGTTAACCCTTTAGGTGTTGCGCAAGAGTTATTGGCAAATGGGGATGAAATTGGAAAATGTCATTTTTTTGCCTTATTTTCCATTTTAACCCATGTTTTCTACTAACAAAGCAAGGGTTAACAGCCAAACAAGACTGTATCTTTATTACCCTGACTCTGCCGTTTACAGAAATACCCAATATGTGGCCGTACACTACTGTACGGCCACACAGCGGGGCGTAGAGTGAAAGGTGCGCCGTTTGGTTTTTGGAGGGCTGATTTTTATGGACCGGTTTATTTACACCGTGTCCTGTTTCAACCCCCCTGATGCACCCCTGGAGTCGAAACTCCCTAAAAGTGACCCCATTTTGGAAACTACGGGATAAGGTGGCATTTTTTGGGGGAGTATTTTTAGGGTAAATATAATTTTTGGTTGCTCTATATTACATTTTTGTGAGGTAAGGTTACCAAAAATTGAAATTCTGATATTTCATCTCCATTTGCCATTAACTGTTGAGGAACACCTAAAGGGTTAATAAAGTTTGTATAATCATTTTTGAATACCTTGAGGGGTGTAGTTTCTTAGATGGGGTCAATTTTAGGGAGTTTTTACTCTAGGGGGGCATCAGGGGGGCTTCAAAAGGGATATGGTGTCAATAAAAAAGGCCATCAAAATCGGCCTTCCAGAAACCATGTCGGTCCTTTCCTTTTGCAGCCTCCCTTTTACGGATACAGCAGTTTACGACCACAAATGTGGCGTTTCTGTAAACTGCAGTATCAGGGTAATAAATTTTAACTTTTGTTTGGTTGTTAACCCTTGTTTTCTTACCGGAAAAAACGGACTGAAATGGAAAAGTGCCAAAAATAGCGGTTTTGGCACCGTTTTTTTGTTTTTTTTTTAACCGTGTTAATCTGGGTAGTTAGGTCATGGGATATTGTTATAGAGGAGATTCTTACGGACGCGGCAATATCTAATAAGTCTACTTTTTTTTACAATTATTTAGGTTTTTGACTATATTATCTTTTTTGATACAACTTTTTTTTTTGGGTATCTCTAAAGTCTAAGTGTAATTTTTTTAATTTTCTTTTAGCCAATTATCTTATGTGGGGGCTCATTTTTTGCGGGATGAGCGGACGGTTTTATTGGCACTATTTTGGGGGCTATATGACTTTTTGATCGCTTGCTATGAAACTTTTTGTTATGTAAGGTGACAAAAAAAAATTTTTTGCACCTATTTTTTTTTTTTTTTTTTTACTGTGTTAATCTGGGGGGTTGGGTCATGGGGTATTTTTATAGAGGAGATTCTTACGGACGTGGCGATACCTAATAAGTCAACTTTTTTTTTACAATAATTTAGGTTTTAGACTATATTATCCTTTTTGATTCCCTAAAAAAAAATTTGTATCTCTAAAGTCTAAGAGTCATTTTCAATTTTTTTTTTTATCTGATTATCTTATGTGGGGGCTCATTTTTTGCGGGATGAGATGACGGTTGTATTGGCACTAATTTGGGGGCTATATGACTTTTTGATCGCTTGCTTTTTATTATGTAAGGTGACAAAAAAAAACTTTTTTTGCACCTTTTTTTTTTTTCTGGACCGTGTTAGGCTACTTTCACACTAGCGTTCGGGCGGATCCGTTCAGAACGGATCCGCCCATAATAATGCAGACGGAGGCTCCGTTCAGTACGGATCCGTCTGCATTATTTTAGCAAAAAAAAGCTAAGTGTGAAAATAGCCTAGTACGGATCCGTCCAGACTTTCAATGTAAAGTCAATGGGGGACGGATCCGCTTGAAGATTGAGCCACATTGTGGCATCTTCAAACGGATCCGTCCCCATTGACTTACATTGAAAGTCTGGACGGATCCGTACGGATCCGCACGCCTCCGCACGGCCAGGCGGACACCCGAACGCTGCAAGCAGCGTTCAGCTGTCCGCCTGTCCGTGCGGAGGCGAGCGGAGCGGAGGCTGAACGCCGCCAGACTGATGCAGTCTGAGCGGATCCGCCTCCATTCAGACTGCATCAGGGCTGGACGGCTGCGTTCGGGTCCGCTCGTGAGCTCCTTCAAACGGAGCTCACGAACGGAATACCGAACGCTAGTGTGAAAGCAGCCTTAATCTGGGGGGTTAGGTCATGGGGCATTTTTATAGAGGAGATTATTACAGACGCGGCAATACCTATGTCTACTTTTAATAAATTATTTTAGTTTTTTGGGTGTCTCAAGTCTGAGAACCATTTTTTTTTTTTATCCCATGTCAGTCCTAAATTGGGATATAAATTTAGTACTCCATGGAAGTGTGATACTCCCTGAAGCAACCGTCAATGCAGAGGCCCGGATGATCGGGGCATGTGTCGCACTGAGTAGTCGTGTCCTTCCGTATCCCCCTCCTGCGACACACTCTGCACTTTTTTTGGGTTCGTCCCTTCTTTCCAGTATGGGGGACCACATCTGGAAAGTGTTGGCCAGGGACGATCCGGGCGCCTACAGTTCCCGAGGTACTCCGGCCTGCTCTTTCCCGGTCCGAAAAGATCAGGGCCTTGAGGACTGCCTCATAGAACTGGAGGAATGTCCCTGTGCTGCCAGCGCTTCGGGATAGTACAAAAGAGTTGTACATGGCAACCTGCACCAAGTAGACCGCAACTTTTTTGTACCATGCCCGGGTTTTGCGCATGGCGTTATATGGCTTGAGGACTTGATCCGAGAGATCAACTCCTCCCATATACCGATTGTAGGCGACGATACAATCGGGCTTGAGGACCGTTGCCGCGGTACCTCGCACAGGGACAGGGGTGATGCCGTTACCATGAATTGTGGACAGCATAAGGACATCCCTCTTGTCCTTATACCTGACCAGCAACAGGTTTCCAGTGGTAAGGGCACGGGTCTCACCCCTGGGGATGGGTACCTGGAGGGGGTGGGCAGGGAGGCCGCGTTGATTTTTCCGCACGGTCCCACAAGCGGACGTGGATCTGGCGGCAAGGGACTGGAACAAGGGGATACTGGTATAAAAGTTATCCACGTACAAGTGGTAACCCTTATCCAGCAGTGGGTACATAAGGTCCCACACGAGTTTCCCGGTAACACCCAGAGTGGGGGGACATTCTGGTGGTTGAATCCGGGAATCTCGCCCCTCGTACACACGAAATTTGTAAGTGTACCCTGAGGTACTCTCACAAATTTTGTATAGCTTCACGCCATACCTCGCCCGCTTGGAAGGCACATACTGGCGGAAAATGAGTCTCCCCTTGAACGCAATGAGAGACTCATCAACCACGACCTCCCTTCCAGGTACATAGGCCTCCATGAATTTGGCCCCAAAGTGATCGATGACCGGCCGTATCTTGTACAGACGGTCATGGGCAGGATCACCTCGGGGTGGACATGCTGCATTATCGGAATAATGCAGACATTTCCTGATGGCCTCAAACCGGGAGCGTGTCATAACCGTACTGTAAAGTGGGGTCTGATATAGGACGTCCCCACTCCAGTACAGCCTGGCACTGGGTTTCTTGACCAGGCCCATATGCAGCACGAGGCCCCAAAATGTCCTCATTTCGGCTGCACTGACCGGCGTCCAGCCACCGGGCCTGGCCAAAAAGGAGCCCGGGTGTTGAGCGACGAACTGTTGGGCGTACAGATTCGTCTGCTCCACCATCAGATTTACCAGTGAGTCACTGAAAAAATGACAAAAAAAGTCATATTCAGTGTAGCCCACTGTGGAAATCTGGATTCCTGATTGGCCTACAAAATCAGGAATCACGGGCTCGTATCGCTCTGGGCTACACCAGACAAGTTCACCGGCAGGGTGCTCCGGTGGATTTAACTGGTGGGCCGGGAAACCAGTACGAGCCCCAGAGCTGCTCGTACTAGTGTGGGCCACAGGGTCCCTAACATGGCGGTCCCCTTGCTCCGCCTGGCGGCGTCTCCGCCGCCTTGGGGGCTCATCATCATCGCTAGATGATGAGGAGGATGCGGATGACAACAGGAATGTGGGGTCATCCTCATCCTCACTGGGACTCTCGGACTCGGAGGCAAGCTGGGCGTATGCCTCCTCGGCCGAGAACGTCCGGCGGGCCATAGGGGAGTGTGTGTCTGCGTGTATATGTGCGTGTGTGTAACTCTTTATTTGGTGTGCGTGTGTGAGGGGGCACGGGTGTTCACGAACTCACCCTAAAACTAACAGAAAAAAATAAATAAAACTAACTAAAAAAAAGGGCAAAAAAGTGAGGAAAAAAAATTCAAAACTGCTGATCAACCGTCCGAAGTTGATCAGCGGTGGGGTGTGCGATGCGCTTACAGTGGCCGGACGCTAAGTGCCGGTCACAGTCAGCGAACTCAAAAAAAAAAAAAAAAAAAAAAAAGCACCCCAAAAAAGGTGGGGGGGGGGGGCAAGTGGCAGGGGGAGGGGGGCAAGTGGCAGCACCCCTGGGGGGTCTAGGGTCACACAGCTGTGCTGTGGACCCCAGACACCCTAACTAGGGTGATGCAATAAAAAGTAAAAAAAAACTAACTTTCCCTTTTTTTTCCCTGCCTATCCCAAACTTTCCCTAGCTGTCCCTATGTACCTGATGGGGTGCTGGGGCACAGATCGGGTCCTGGGGGCACAGATCAGGGGTGCTGGCAGCGATGGTGGACACAAGCAGGCAGCTCCTCTCTCCTCCGGCGCTGGAACACAAAAGGAGGAGGAGAGGGGCGCCTGCCTCTTTTGAATCTGCCGCCGCACCGCCCCCTGACCAATCAGAAAGCGATCCTGAGTGGTGATGTCACCATCACCACTCAGGATCGCTGGATGGTGATTGGTGGAGTGAAATCACACCACCATCACCATCCTGTTCCGGGTTATCGGGTCTTCAGAGACCCGAATAACCCGGAAACGCAGAAAACCGCAGGTCTGAATTGACCTGCGGTTTTTTGCGATCGCATACATGGGGGGGTCACCGGACCCCCCGACGCATTTGCCCCAAGTGCCTGCTCAATGATTTGAGCAGGCACGGGGTTCCGATCGCCGCCGGCCGCGCGGCGGTGATTGAAAATGCACAGGGCGTACATGTACGCCCTGTGTCCTTAAGTACCAGGGCACAAGGGCGTACCTGTACGCCCTGTGTCCTTAAGGGGTTAAAGGGACATTTTTTATTTATTTTTACAGAAAATAGTTAAATGGCTTTCTGAATATAATTTTTTGAAATCACTCTATGTATTCTACTTCCTTTCCTGACTCTTACTTTCCTCCTTTGTTTAGTCTTTTAGCATGGCAAACAGCTTCACTTGACTTTTCCAGTCAGACCATTCCCTCAGACCAGAGAAGGAAGGGGGTGAATTACTCAGAGCATCACACATTACACTGATAAGTGCAGTGCTCTTCTGTGAGCATCTTTATCTAGGCATATTGTGAGAAGAATAGAGTTGTCTTGCTGATATCCCAATTTTACACCTACTATTATACTAGCAGATAACATCTTCCCGTCTAAGCAGCAGCAGACTAAATAATGGCTTACTTATCTGTACAGGAGTTTTATTTCTTTGTGCTGCAGAAGGACACCACTTTGCACATAATTTTCAATGGTGCAGTACTGCTTAAAATGAAAAATGTCTGTGAAGGTTCTCATTTATCCAGGTCATGGTATATCTGTAAAGAATAAATCAAGGCAACTGGACGTACTGTAGATTTCTTGAAAACGTTTCACTCGTTCTTCCAACGAGCTTTCTCAATTCTGAGTGACTGTACAAGAATTCTGGGAATAAATATGCAACTGAATCATCATCTGGTAATTATACCCAGCATGGGGTCAGAGGTCATTATACCCAGCATGGGGTCAGAGGTCATTATACCCAGCATGGGGTCAAAGGTGTTGATTCCATTATCCTAATTGGAGTCAGTAGGTGATAAAGACTTCCCAGAAAAAGGTGTCAAGACAGCATTGTATGTGGCATACAATAGATGTCTAACCCCCCCGCCTCTATTCAAGCTTGGCTTCTCCATTTTTACGTAGATGGCCTCCTTCACACCTCGTTTGTACCAATCGGCCTCCTTATCCAAAACATGTACTTGACTGTCTTCAAAGGTGTGACTTGTTTCTTTTAGATGTAAGTACACTGCTGAATCTTGACCAGAGGTTTTGGCTCTTCTATGCTGGGCCATACGCTGATGTAGTTGTTGTTTTGTTTCGCCGATATACAGTTCTGAGCATTCCTCATTGCAAAATCTTTAAAAATCTTTTTCTATGAATACTCAGTTTTTAAACTGAAAGAAGTGTCCCTTTTTTAGGTACGAGAGATCTAATTAGATGGATCAGCTGCATCCTCCTTGCTTGTGCTGCAAAGCATATAAAGAGAAGTAGAATTATATCATTCAGAACTCTCTAGTGGTAGTGAAAGGGTTAATGGTTACCTGCTAATTATTTTCTTCATTATTGGTTGCTTGGCTGCTTTTTTATTTTAATTTTTTAGATCAACTTCTGTTTATAAGCACCAGTTTACCAGAAAGTCAATGATTTAATTACAGGATATAATGTTTATAATCTGCAAAGGATAGATTAATTTAAAGCATCTAATCATAGGAGTGGGATCAACTGGACACTTCCACAGTGTCACGGGCAGTAGGGCGAACCCATAGGGCAAACTAACTGGTTTGAGTTAGGGTTAGACCTAAGGACATTATTCTGACAGTCCTCTGGTTTTCACCCTTTAACTCTTATACAAGGATCTGGCGTTCGCTGCAGGGAAACCACCAGGCTGCTACCTCTTTGAATAGTCCTGGTGTGGTTGGCAGCTGACCCACAGGGGTCAGAGACTCCAAAAAAAAGCCGGAGGTCAGAGCAGGAAGTTTGTGCGTATCTGAGAAACTAGTCTGAGTTCAGGGCAGCAGCAATGGGTCAATAAGGTAGACAGGCAAAGGTAAACAGTCAGACTGTCCGAATCAGAATGCATAGTACACATAACAGCAATTGAACGTGAAGTGGTTACCTAGCTTGCATTTTTAGGACAACTGTTAGTCCTGGTGACAACTTCCCTTAAAAGTATTTTTAGAAAATGTTTGCTATTCTAGAAAGCCCCCATAGAAAGCAACCACAGATACAAAAAAAAAAACTGTTTTAAAACTGTATTTATTTTACCATTTAAATGATGTATCTTTAGGTATCCACCCACAATTTCATGCTCTGCAGCACAGATTTGTGCATGTTCTATATAATTAAAATGCCATCTCTATAGCGAAGGCGGCTCATGCATATAGAGCACTGGGGAGAGGGAGCAGACATGACTGTAACATTGCTTTAGAGTACAGATTTATAGCTATTCATGTACTGTAGAAACCTGGCTGACAATGCGATTGATTTGATACTCAGAAGAAGGAAGCTTATGTTCAGCTGTAACATTGTATCACTGGATCTCACTCTGATGGATTCAAACTCTCCTCTACACCGTGACAATCAAGTGCGCCTTTTTTCTTCTTTTGTGGAATATATGATATGGCATCAATTTAATAGAAACTGCTAAATACTGTAAAAACTTCAAAGAGAAGAATCCAACAGTTTTAAGGATTTTTGATTCTAGGGGAAGTACTCAAAGATTAAAGGGGTTATCCAACCCCTATAATGCCCCGGCCCCTCATGTAGGTTATACTTACCCCGCTCTCGGCACCCGTGTCGCTCCTGATCCCCGCACGGCGGCTGCTGCATCTCCCTGTCGCGCGGATCAAAACGGTCGGCGACGTGGGGAACAGCCAATAGCAGACCGTGACAGCAAAAAGCCTCTCGTTCCCATCGTGGTTTGCTATTGGCTGCGCAAGCTCCCCCAAAACGGGTTGCCAGATGTTTTGATCCGTGTGACGGGGAGATGCAGCGGCGACCGTGCGGGGATCAGAAGCAACACGGGTGCAGGGGAGCATGGTAAGTATAACCTGTATGAGGTACCCAGGCATTTTGGGGGGCATTATAGGAGTTGGGTAAACCCTTTAAGCATATTCTCTCTGGACCAGTGTTGGCCAACTTGCCACACAGTGGGACCTGTTAGCCTCAGATGCAACATTTAACAGTACCCAAAATATTTTAATGTGCTCTGTCATTATTGATGATATAAAGCAAATGAATGCCTTCCGTGTAGAGTTGAGCGAACACCTGGATGTTCGGGTTCGAGAAGTTCGGCCGAACATCCCGGAAATGTTCGGGTTCGGGATCCGAACCCGATCCGAACTTCGTCCCGAACCCGAACCCCATTGAAGTCAATGGGGACCCGAACTTTTCGGCACTAAAAAGGCTGTAAAACAGCCCAGGAAAGAGCTAGAGGGCTGCAAAAGGCAGCAACATGTAGGTAAATCCCCTGCAAACAAATGTGGATAGGGAAATGAATTAAAATAAAAATTAAATAAATAAAAATTAACCAAAATCAATTGGAGAGAGGTTCCATAGCAGAGAATCTGGCTTCCCGTCACCCACCACTGGAACAGTCCATTCTCAGATATTTAGGCCCCGGCACCCAGGCAGAGGAGAGAGGTCCCGTAACAGAGAATCTGTCTTCATGTCAGCAGAGAATTAGTCTGCATGTCATAGCAGAGAATGAGGCTTCACGTCAGCCACCACTGCAACAGTCCATTGGCATATATTTAGGCCCAGCACCCAGGCAGAGGAGGGAGGTCCCGTAACAGAGAATCTGTCTTCATGTCAGCAGAGAATTAGTCTGCATGTCATAGCAGAGAATGAGGCTTCACGTCAGCCACCACTGCAACAGTCCATTGGCATATATTTAGGCCCAGCACACACACAGGCAGAGGAGAGAGGTCCCGTAACAGAGAATCTGGCTTCATGTCAGCAGAGAATCAGTCTGCATGTCATAGCAGAGAATGAGGCTTCACGTCAGCCACCACTGCAACAGTCCATTGGCATATATTTAGGCCCAGCACACACACAGGCAGAGGAGAGAGGTCCCGTAACAGAGAATCTGGCTTCATGTCAGCAGAGAATCAGTCTGCATGTCATAGCAGAGAATGAGGCTTCACGTCAGCCACCACTGCAACAGTCCATTGGCATATATTTAGGCCCAGCACCCAGGCAGAGGAGGGAGGTCCCGTAACAGAGAATCTGTCTTCATGTCAGCAGAGAATTAGTCTGCATGTCATAGCAGAGAATGAGGCTTCACGTCAGCCACCACTGGAACAGTCCATTCTCAGATATTTAGGCCCCGGCACCCAGGCAGAGGAGAGAGGTCCCGTAACAGAGAATCTGTCTTCATGTCAGCAGAGAATTAGTCTGCATGTCATAGCAGAGAATGAGGCTTCACGTCAGCCACCACTGCAACAGTCCATTGGCATATATTTAGGCCCAGCACCCAGGCAGAGGAGAGAGGTCCCGTAACAGACAATCTGGCTTCATGTCAGCAGAGAATCAGTCTGCATGTCATAGCAGAGAATCAGGCTTCACGTCACCCACCACTGCAACAGTCCATTGTCATAAATTTAGGCCCAGCACTAGTGTTGAGCGGCATGTCCCATATTCGAATTCGCGAAATTTTGTGAATATTCGAAAGAATATTCGTAAAATATTCGCGATTATTCAAATTCGTTATTATTTCGCATATGCGATAATTCGAATTATCGCATAATACATATGCTATGCAAAATTCACATGTGCGCTAATGAAATCGCCTTACGAAGATTCGCAACTCAATTCAATCACTAATGTATGAATGCAATGCCCTTTGCCTCTGTTCTGGGACAAGTGTAGATATTCGCATGTGCGCTAATAAAATCGCCTTACGAAGATTCGCACCTCAATCACTTTCTAGGGAATGTGAGACTTTTGGGAATCAATCGAGATACAGTGGGGGGTGATGACAGTAGTTGACAGAGTACAGATCAATGTAATCTGTAAGGTGGAAAGTAAAATAAAAAATACGAATATTCGTAAATCGACTTTTACGAAGTTCTACGTATTCGCGAATATGGTGCTATACTATATGAATGCACAGGCCTTTGCCTCTCTGTTCTGGGGACAAGTGTAGATATTTGCATTTGCGTTAATAAAATCGCCTTACGAAGATTCGCAGCTCAATTCAATCACTAATGTATGAATGCAAAGCCCTTTGCCTCTGTTCTGGGACAAGTGTAGATATTCGCATGTGCGCTAATAAAATCGCCTTACGAAGATTCGCAACTCAATTCACTAATGTATGAATGCAAAGCCCTTTGCCTCTGTTCTGGGACGTGCCGATATTCGCATGTGCGCTAATAAAATCGCCTTACGAAGATTCGCGCCTCAATCACTTTCTAGGCAATGTGAGTAAGATCTGAGCTGTTGGACCTTTGGGAAACAATCAATTATATGTGTACTGTAATTTTGTGGGGGGGGGGGGAACAAAAAACGAATATTCGTTTTTACGAATATATAGCACTATATTCGAAATATTCGCGAAATCGCGAAGTTGCGATATTCGCGAAAAAAATTTGCTTTTCGAATATTCGCGCTCAACACTACCCAGCACCCAGGCAGAGGAGAGAGGTCCCGTAACAGAGAATCTGGCTTCATGTCAGCAGAGAATCAGTCTTCATATCATAGCAGAGAATCAGGCTTCACGTCACCCACCACTGTAAGAGTCAATTTTCATAAATTTAGGCCCAGAACCCAGGCAGAGGAGAAAGGTCCCGTAACAGACAATCTGGCTTCATGTCAGCAGAGAATCAGTCTTCATATCATAGCAGAGAATCAGGCTTCACGTCACCCACCACTGCAACAGTCAATTGTCATAAATTTAGGCCCAGCACCCAGGCAGAGGAGAGAGCTCCCGTAACAGAGGATCTGGCTTCATGTCAGCAGAGAATCAGTCTGCATGTCATAGCAGAGAATGAGGCTTCACGTCACCCACCACTGCAACAGTCCATTGGCATATATTTAGGCCTAGCACACAGGCAGAGCAGAGAGGTCCCGTAACAGACAATCTGGCTTCATGTCAGCAGAGAATCAGTCTGCATGTCATAGCAGAGAATGAGGCTTCACGTCACCCACCACTGCAACAGTCCATTGGCATATATTTAGGCCTAGCACACAGGCAGAGCAGAGAGGTCCCGTAACAGACAATCTGGCTTCATGTCAGCAGAGAATCAGTCTGCATGTCATAGCAGAGAATGAGGCTTCACGTCACCCACCACTGCAACAGTCCATTGGCATATATTTAGGCCTAGCACACAGGCAGAGCAGAGAGGTCCCGTAACAGACAATCTGGCTTCATGTCAGCAGAGAATCAGTCTGCATGTCATAGCAGAGAATGAGGCTTCACGTCACCCACCACTGCAACAGTCCATTGGCATATATTTAGGCCTAGCACACAGGCAGAGCAGAGAGGTCCCGTAACAGACAATCTGGCTTCATGTCAGCAGAGAATCAGTCTGCATGTCATAGCAGAGAATGAGGCTTCACGTCACCCACCACTGCAACAGTCCATTGGCATATATTTAGGCCTAGCACACAGGCAGAGCAGAGAGGTCCCGTAACAGACAATCTGGCTTCATGACAGCAGAGAATCAGTCTGCATGTCATAGCAGAGAATGAGGCTTCACGTCAGCCACCACTGCAACAGTCCATTGGCATATATTTAGGCCTAGCACACAGGCAGAGCAGAGAGGTCCCGTAACAGACAATCTGGCTTCATGACAGCAGAGAATCAGTCTGCATGTCATAGCAGAGAATCAGGCTTCACGTCAGCCACCACTGCAACAGTCCATTGTCATAAATTTAGGCCCAGCACCCAGGCAGAGGAGAGAGGTCCCGTAACAGAGAATCTGGCTTCATGTCAGCAGAGAATCAGTCTTCATATCATAGCAGAGAATCAGGCTTCACGTCACCCACCACTGTAAGAGTCAATTTTCATAAATTTAGGCCCAGAACCCAGGCAGAGGAGAAAGGTCCCGTAACAGACAATCTGGCTTCATGTCAGCAGAGAATCAGTCTTCATATCATAGCAGAGAATCAGGCTTCACGTCACCCACCACTGCAACAGTCAATTGTCATAAATTTAGGCCCAGCACCCAGGCAGAGGAGAGAGCTCCCGTAACAGAGGATCTGGCTTCATGTCAGCAGAGAATCAGTCTGCATGTCATAGCAGAGAATGAGGCTTCACGTCACCCACCACTGCAACAGTCCATTGGCATATATTTAGGCCTAGCACACAGGCAGAGCAGAGAGGTCCCGTAACAGACAATCTGGCTTCATGTCAGCAGAGAATCAGTCTGCATGTCATAGCAGAGAATGAGGCTTCACGTCACCCACCACTGCAACAGTCCATTGGCATATATTTAGGCCTAGCACACAGGCAGAGCAGAGAGGTCCCGTAACAGACGATCTGGCTTCATGTCAGCAGAGAATCAGTCTGCATGTCATAGCAGAGAATCAGGCTTCACGTCAGCCACCACTGCAACAGTCCATGGTCATAAATTTAGGCCCAGCACCCAGGCAGAGGAGAGAGGTCCCGTAACAGACAATCTGGCTTCATGTCAGCAGAGAATTAGTCTGCATGTCATAGCAGAGAATCAGGCTTCATGTCAGCCACCACTGCAACAGTCCATTGGCATATATTTAGGCCTAGCACACAGGCAGAGGAGAGGTTCATTCAACTTTGGGTAGCATCGCAATATAATGGTAAAATGAAAATAAAAATAGGATTGAATGAGGAAGTGCCCTGGAGTCCAATAATATATGGTTATGGGGAGGTAGTTAATGTCTAATCTGGACAAGGGACGGACAGGTCCTGTGGGATCCATGCCTGGTTCATTTTTATGAACGTCAGCTTGTCCACATTGGCTGTAGACAGGCGGCTGCGTTTGTCTGTAATGACGCCCCCTGCCGTGCTGAATACACGTTCAGACAAAACGCTGGCTGCCGGGCAGGCCAGCACCTCCAAGGCATAAAAGGCTAGCTCTGGCCACGTGGACAATTTAGAGACCCAGAAGTTGAATGGGGCCGAACCATCAGTCAGTACGTGGAGGGGTGTGCACACGTACTGTTCCACCATGTTAGTGAAATGTTGCCTCCTGCTAACACGTTGCGTATCAGGTGGTGGTGCAGTTAGCTGTGGCGTGTTGACAAAAGTTTTCCACATCTCTGCCATGCTAACCCTGCCCTCAGAGGAGCTGGCCGTGACACAGCTGCCTTGGCGACCTCTTGCTCCTCCTCTGCCTTGGCCTTGGGCTTCCACTTGTTCCCCTGTGACATTTGGGAATGCTCTCAGTAGCGCGTCTACCAACGTGCGCTTGTACTCGCGCATCTTCCTATCACGCTCCAGTGCAGGAAGTAAGGTGGGCACATTGTCTTTGTAGCGTGGATCCAGCAGGGTGGCAACCCAGTAGTCCGCACAGGTTAAAATGTGGGCAACTCTGCTGTCGTTGCGCAGGCACTGCAGCATGTAGTCGCTCATGTGTGCCAGGCTGCCCAGGGGTAAGGACAAGCTGTCCTCTGTGGGAGGCGTATCGTCATCGTCCTGCCTTTCCCCCCAGCCACGCACCAGTGATGGACCCGAGCTGCGTTGGGTGCCACCCCGCTGTGACCATGCTTCATCCTCATCCTCCTCCACCTCCTCCTCATCCTCGTCCTCCTCGTCCTCCAGTAGTGGGCCCTGGCTGGCCACATTTGTACCTGGCCTCTGCTGTTGCAAAAAACCTCCCTCTGAGTCACTTCGAAGAGACTGGCCTGAAAGTGCTAAAAATGACCCCTCTTCCTCATCCTCCTCCTCCTCCTCCTGGGCCACCTCCTGTTCCATCATCGCCCTAAGTGTTTTCTCAAGGAGACATAGAAGTGGTATTGTAACGCTGATAACGGTGTCATCGCCACTGGCCATGTTGGTGGAGTACTCGAAACAGCGCAACAGGGCACACAGGTCTCGCATGGAGGCCCAGTCATTGGTGGTGAAGTGGTGCTGTTCTGTAGTGCGACTGACCCGTGCGTGCTGCAGCTGAAACTCCACTATGGCCTGCTGCTGCTCGCACAGTCTGTCCAGCATGTGCAAGGTGGAGTTCCACCTGGTGGGCACGTCGCATATGAGGCGGTGAGCGGGAAGGCCGAAGTTACGCTGTAGCGCAGACAGGCGAGCAGCGGCAGGATGTGAACGCCGGAAGCGCGAACAGACGGCCCGCACTTTATGCAGCAGCTCTGACATGTCGGGGTAGTTGTGAATGAACTTCTGCACCACCAAATTCAGCACATGCGCCAAGCAAGGGATGTGCGTCAAATTGGCTAGTCCCAGAGCTGCAACGAGATTTCGCCCATTATCACACACCACCAGGCCGGGCTTGAGGCTCACCGGCAGCAACCACTCGTCGGTCTGTTGTTCAATACCCCGCCACAACTCCTGTGCGGTGTGGGGCCTGTCCCCCAAACATATGAGTTTCAGAATGGCCTGCTGACGTTTACCCCGGGCTGTGCTGAAGTTGGTGGTGAAGGTGTGTGGCTGACTGGATGAGCAGGTGGAAGAAGAGGAGGAGGAAGCCGAGAAGGAGGAGGTGGCAACAGGAGGCAAAGAATGTTGCCCTGCGATCCTTGGCGGCGGCAGGACGTGCGCCAAACAGCTCTCCGCCTGGGGCCCAGCTGCCACTACATTTACCCAGTGTGCAGTTAGGGAGATATAGCGTCCCTGGCCGTGCTTACTGGTCCACGTATCTGTGGTTAGGTGGACCTTGCTACAGATGGCGTTGCGCAGTGCACACTTGATTTTATCGGATACTTGGTTGTGCAGGGAAGGCACGGCTCTCTTGGAGAAGTAGTGCCGGCTGGGAACAACATACTGTGGGACAGCAAGCGACATGAGCTGTTTGAAGCTGTCTGTGTCCACCAGCCTAAATGACAGCATTTCATAGGCCAGTAGTTTAGAAATGCTGGCATTCAGGGCCAGGGATCGAGGGTGGCTAGGTGGGAATTTACGCTTTCTATCAAATGTTTGTGAGATGGAGAGCTGAACGCTGGCGTGTGACATGGTTGAGACGCTTGGTGACGGAGGTGGTGGTGGTGGTGTTGGTGGTACATCCCCTGTTTGCTGGGCGGCAGGTGCCAACGTTCCTCCAGAGGCGGAGGAAGAGGCCGAGGCGGCAGCAGCAGAATAGGCCGAGGCGGCAGCAGCAGAAGAGGTAGCAGGGGGAGCCTGAGTGACTTCCTTGGTTTTAAGGTGTTTACTCCACTGCAGTTCATGCTTTGCATGCAGGTGCCTGGTCATGCAGGTTGTGCTCAGGTTCAGAACGTTAATGCCTCGCTTCAGGCTCTGATGGCACAGCGTGCAAACCACTCGGGTCTTGTCGTCAGCACATTGTTTGAAGAAGTGCCATGCCAGGGAACTCCTTGAAGCTGCCTTTGGGGTGCTCGGTCCCAGATGGCGGCGGTCAGTAGCAGGCGGAGTCTCTTGGCGGCGGGTGTTCTGCTTTTGCCCACTGCTCCCTCTTTTGCTACGCTGTTGGCTCGGTCTCACCACTGCCTCTTCCTCCGAACTGTGAAAGTCAGTGGCACGACCTTCATTCCATGTGGGGTCTAGGACCTCATCGTCCCCTGCATCGTCTTCCACCCAGTCTTGATCCCTGACCTCCTGTTCAGTCTGCACACTGCAGAAAGACGCAGCAGTTGGCACCTGTGTTTCGTCATCATCAGAGACATGCTGAGGTGGTATTCCCATGTCCTCATCATCAGGAAACATAAGTGGTTGTGCGTCAGTGCATTCTATGTCTTTCACCGCTGGGGAAGGGCTAGGTGGATGCCCTTGGGAAACCCTGCCAGCGGAGTCTTCAAACAGCATAAGAGACTGCTGCATAACTTGAGGCTGAGACAGTTTCCCTGGTATGCATGGGGGTGATGTGACAGACTGATGGGGTTGGTTTTCAGGCGCCATCTGTGCGCTTTCTGCAGAAGACTGGGTGGGAGATAATGTGAACGTGCTGGATCCACTGTCGGCCACCCAATTGACTAATGCCTGTACCTGCTCAGGCCTTACCATCCTTAGAACGGCATTGGGCCCCACCATATATCGCTGTAAATTCTGGCGGCTACTGGGACCTGAGGTAGTTGGTACACTAGGACGTGTGGATGTGGCAGAACGGCCACGTCCTCTCCCAGCACCAGAGGGTCCACTAACACCACCACGACCATGTCCACGTCCGCGTCCCTTACTAGATGTTTTTCTCATTGTTATGGTTCACCACAACAACAAATATATTATTTGGCCCAATGTATTGTATTCAAATTCAGCGGGATATAAATTTGAGGCCTAGTATTTAGGCGCTGGGTGACCGGTATGGATTTAGTGACAGAATTAGACTTGGAAATGCACAGAAGCGTGTGTGTGAAGTTATTCTGAATGACCCTATGTGCACCTTCAATATTATATACCCTTTTAGGGATAGATTTCAAATAGCTCTGATATAGCAGAAACCACTAAATTATGAAATTGCTAAATTGGGAATTGTACTTCAACCCAGAACAAAAAATGTGCTTTGACGGACACTAAATATCTTGCCCAGCAACAACAGTACAGCGGTGGGTAACGAGAGATTTAGAGGGATTTAAATTTGAGGCCTAGTATTTAGGCGCTGGGTCACCGGTATGGATTTAGTGACAGAATTAGACTTGGAAATGCACAGAAGCGTGTGTGTGAAGTTATTCTGAATGACCCTATGTGCACCTTCAATATTATATACCCTTTTAGGGATAGATTTCAAATAGCTCTGATATAGCAGAAACCACTAAATTATGAAATTGCTAAATTGGGAATTGTACTTCAACCCAGAACAAAAAATGTGCTTTGACGGACACTAAATATCTTGCCCAGCAACAACAGTA